>NW_026294469.1:43057406-43791156 GCF_007827085.1 Peromyscus californicus insignis
CCAAGCCAAATGCATATTTATACACACCCAAATGATGATGGCACAGAGAAACTAAAAGGCAAGCCAGCCTAGTCCTACAGAAACTATTTGATATGAAGAACACAGGGCCAGGTTAGATGTCACCAATTCTCCTGCCTGGAGGCTCCTCAAATAGAGGCAGAATGGCACAAAGGGTGAGGATCTGGGTCCCAAGACCAGGGTGGCAATGGAACACTGGATCTACCTTGTACCGACTGCAAGTCCTTACATGAGTTAGTTGACTTTCTCTCCATTTTTGTGCATGGATATGTCCAGGCATGTGTGCAGGCACATGTGTGTGTGTTCATGAGTGTGGGCATATGTGAGTGCAGAGACCTGAGGTCAACCTCAGGAGCCATGCTCAATAACACCATCAACCTCCTTTTAAACACGATCTTTCATTGGCCTGGAGCTTAATTAGGCTTGATAGGTTGGCAGCTAGTCCTAGCAACCCTCGTTTCTCTACCTCCCTAGTGCTGGGATCACAAGCTCATGCCATTATATCCAGGGTATTTACATGGGCTCTGGAGATTGAGCTCAAGTCCCTTAAACTTAGAAGGCAAATACTAACTTAGCCATTGTCCCAGTCCATTAGTTAACGTTCTGTGCTTCACTTCTCCATTTGCAAAATGGTCATCATTATTTTACTTATTTCAATTTAATTATGAGGCCTGAACGAATATATTCATATAATCTCTAACACAAAATTCTCAAACAAAACTATTGAAAATAGAAAGGGATTCTGTGCTCTTTTACAGATACAGACTGACAAACTTATTTGGCAGCAAAAGTGGAACTGAAATAAAGCTGTGTAGAATCCTTGTTTAACCTACTAAGTATTAATATTCATATAAAAATGTATTTGATTGCAGAGCACAGTTGTAGGGCTAATGCAGAGTGCTGCTGTAGGACTGAGCTTGGAATGTACAGTTATAATGGGATTTATATACCTTTCTAAAACAGGAAAACACAAATTGTCTCCCAGGGTTTCAGATAAGGGATTATGGGCTCGGAACATTAACTAGCACTTAGCGATTCTCTTTAAGTATTAGTGTTTAAAAGACTGCCCTGTGACTAAGTGTTCCATATATAGGAAGGTGAAATCATGACCCTATCTACTCTATAGCCTTGAACTTCAAATTACAGAGTTTTTCTATAATTTTCTTCTAGAGGTAGAGGCGGAGAGGTGGTTTATTCCAGTCACATACTCTGCAGTTATCAAAAACATAAAATGAATTTTCCATCATAAAAGAGTGACAGGATCCCAGGTTTGCTCCCTCACCTAATATAATTGAAAAGTATATAAAACAATAATTTCACTAGGATATCAGTTTATGAAAATCAGTGATCCAGAAAGGGAGCAAACATGTCAAGTAACAGTATGCTTACCATGCCTTCCTGCCTCAGGAGTTCCAGGTAGGGAGGGGAAGCCTGGGCAAAGCCCAAAACGCTTGAGTCGTAAGTGCAGAGCTGGGAGGTCAAGGTGAATAACATATGAGATAGAAAGCATGCATAGACGTATGATTTTGGAGATCAGCAGAGGATCCCCGCAAAGTGTAGCTGAGTGCTAGCTATGCATGCACACTAAGAAACTGCCTAATGCTGGGGAAAAGAGTTCCTGAAAGAATAAGAGAGAACAGTACAGAATTGAGCCTGTTCTCGTGAACCTGAACAAGGAAAAAAAAACATCAAGATGTACAGAGCAGTGGGTAGAGTGCACAGAAAGACCTTTCCTCCCTAGTGGGGAATAATTAGCTTAGACTAAGCAGTTCTCTCATCCTGCCCAAAATATTTTGAAAGCAATACCCAAAAGACTGAAACTCTTTCCAAGCAACTTGATTAAGTCCCAGAACAAAAACTTAAGAGTAAATACAAGAAAAATCATCAAATGATTTCTTTTGTTTGTTTGTTTGTTTGTTTGTTTGTTTGTTTTGGTTTTTCGAGACAGAGTTTCTTTGTGTAGTTTTGGTGCCTGCCCTGGATCTCACTCTGTAGACCAGGCTGACCTCAAACTCACAGAGATCCGCCTGGCTCTGCCTCCTGTGTGCTGGGATTAAAGACATATGCTATCGCTGCCGATTTCTATGATATCCACACATAAGCATTAGATATATCAAGAAGGGAAATATAACCCATAATGAGGAGCAGCCAACGAAAGCTTGTGCAGGCTTTTCCCCATTTCTCCTGCTGCAGACAATTACAAACCTTGGGCATCCATAAGGAGCCTGAAAGACAGAGAGGGTAGCAGACCACTTAAGGAACTCGGAACTCAATGAATAATACATTAGTGAGCTCCCTGGGTTGTCTTTGTTTGATATATCCTAGACTTGCAGCTGAACAAGTTGGCAAGCAAAAAAAAATGCTCAACATCTATCTGCTGGCCAAAACCTAGGATTGCAACAAAAGCCTGCTCTGTCTAAAGAGCCATGTAAGGGGCAGCAAAGCAGGACAGAAAATGCTTGGCAAATGCCGCTACACTCCAGCCAGACATCCCAGAACAAAGCTGCAGCCTCACCCTAGTGATCCCAGCAAAGAGCATTTGGGGAGCCTTATTTCTTCCCCTGTTAGACTCTGCTGCGGTACATGATTGTTGTGGGGTGGTATCAGAGAAGGACAAGATGGGTGCCAGGCCTTTATCCCTGTAAACTAGTAATGAGTCTCCATTTCATCATGTGATCCGTAGAGACAGTGAGGAGCCACGTAGCCCACATCACGTGGTAGTGATATAGTATAGTCCCTGTCAGAGTGGTGATAAGGAAAGCAGCGTTAAGTAATGATCAAAACCTAATGACAACATGAGAAATCCAAATTTCAACTGAAAATCACTCACCGGGAACACTCTTCAGTTGAATGAAATGAAGGCATGAAGGCCATCAGAAGATGATGATGTAAGTTAATTACCAGGGTAAGATTTTAAAGCAGTCCAGATGAAAGTATTTTCATTCAAATTTTCTTCATACAACATGTTTTGATCCTATTCTTTTTTAATCCCCCCACTATTCCCAGATCCTCCCAAACTCTATAGCCACCCAAACCAAAAAAAGAAAGAAGAAACCAAACCAAACAAACACTAAGCCAATAACAAAAACACCAAAACACACACAAAATCATGGAGTCTGTTTGTGTTGGCCAACTAGTCCTGGACATGGAGCCTGCCTTGGACTGTGGTTGGTATGTATACCCAATGACATTTCATTGGAGAAAACTTAGTTTCTTTTTCCCATTAGGTATCAATCATAAATAGAGTCATAAATACATTTTATTTTTCATTTATAGATATGTATGTGTTTGGGTGTATATGTTTGTATATATGTGTGCATGCCCACAGAGGCCAAAAGAGTATATCATATCCTCAGTCACTGAAGTTACAGGCCATTGTGAACAGCCCAGTGTGGGTGCTGGGGACCATGCAAGGGTCCCCAAAAAGAGCAGAGAATGCTCTTCACCCCTGAACCATCTCACCAGCCTCCAAAACATTTGAGAAGAGTGATCAGAAATACACTTATTACTAATGAAAATTAGAGAGCATCATTGCCTAGACAGAAAGTTTCAGTAAAGACACAGAAGACTTAAAGAAAACTACAATTTTAGAAGTGGAGTAAGTCTAGTAGATTGTATCCAAAGCAGAGTGGGTGAACATTTTTAAAAAGCATAAGCAGACCAGAATATAGAAATGATATAATCTAAATAATAAAGGAAGTAGTCTAAAATTAGGAGTGGAAAGGCCTCAGTGACTAAGGAGCCTGCAACTGAAGACTCATGTCCCAGAAGGATGGGGGACAAAGTTAAAGCTGAATGCTCAAGGGGAAAATGGCTGAAGCTCAGCAAATGGCATCTCCATCAAGACTAATACAGGAAAGAGGAAGAGAAGAAGTCAGTTATTACCAGTGTCAGGGATGAAAACAAGCATTATCAACATAGACACTAAAGGGAATGAAAGAAGAAGGAAGCAAACTGAGGGGCAGGAAGCACAGTGCACCCACAGGAAACAGACAACACCACTATCTGTAGCCATGAAGGAAATTAAATATGTGATTTTATTTGTGTGCGTGCCTCCATGCACACACTCACACAGACACGGACATGAGGAGACAGCCATGCACATATGTGGATGAGTCATGGTCAGAACAACTGTTGAGAGTAGTTCTACCTTGTGATACAGGTGCAAATTTAGGTTGACAGTCCTACATGCAAGCACCTTTGTCTGATGAGCCATCTCAGGCCCTAAATATGCAATATTAAACCCAAGGAAAAAATTTCTAGACTTGGGTAATTTCATTGGAGGATTGTAAATGTTTAAGGAAGAATTAAGGGTGTTAAATAATCTTTCCCAGAAGATGAAAGAAGAGAACAGGCTTCCCTCCCAATTCAAACTATAAAGTGACTGTTAAACCCATATCAAAAGTAGACCATGACCAAGCTATAAGACTACAGACCAATGTCTGTAATAATTCAGAGAAAGCAGTTCTTCAAACTTTTCTACTAGTGGAATTCAGCAGCACAGAGGAAAACAGAAACTGTGACTACTGTGTAGAGTTTATTCCTGTTATATATGAATGGCAGAATATTTAAAAATCAATCACTCGGTGTGATCCACCATTTCAAACAGGCTCAAAGTCACATGCTCTTATCAATCCAGGCAGAAAATACACTTGAATATATTCTGCACCTATTATTATTATTTTAGTAGTTATTTAGCAAAACAGAAATAGACGAGATCTTCCTTATTTGACTAAGGACATCTACAAATATCTATAGCTACTACTGTACTCAATGGTGAAAGTTGGCTGTTCTCCCTAACCTCAGAGAAGGAAGCACATATGTGTTCCTTTATTAGTCTTAACACTGGGTTAGGAACTAGGCAGTGTAAGAAGGTGAAGGAGCAATAAAGGTAAAGAGTTGGATGGAAGGAATAAATCTGCCTGTGTTTATAGATGACATAATTGCCTACATAGAAGACATTCAAGAGTCTACAAAAACAAAGCAAAGTGAAACTTGAAGAACTAACAAGGCCTCAAGATAAATACATAAAAATCAATTACGTTTGTGTATAGAATCAATAAATACATAGACACATACAAAGCATGCAAACAGAGCATTTACATGTAAGTTGAAAAGAATATATACAGGCTTTTTGTGCTGAAAATTATATAACACTGTTTTTAAAAACTGAAGGAGATCTAAGTAAATGGTCATACCATGTATAGAGCACAGGCCTACACATAGTAAATATGTCAATGCTTCTTAAATTGATCCATGAATTTCTTTCAATTACTATGAAAATCAGGTAAGACTTTATATAGAGACACAGAAAATGTATTAAGATTTGTAGAGAGAAGTAAGTTATCTTGATAGACCCCAAAATCTAAGGTACTACCTTCTCGAGTGGGTGCCCCAAGAACCCAGACTCCAGTCCAGTTGATGCAATAGCACGAGGTTTATTGTTGTGGCTGTACAGTCAGGCAAACACAGCTCCAGAGAGCAAGAGTCGCACCTATTGCAATCACATGGGTACTTTTAAAGGAAAAACCCACAAAAGCCACAAGATTACAATTCCCATACAATTTCGTTTCGATTGATGATCGTGGTCTGATCACAGAGTGATCACAGAGTGGGTACAGTCATGTCTGCATGCACATTCTTCCTAAAACCTCATGGGGGGTATCAGGGCGGGAGTGGAGTTTGCACAAAGGTCACAGTGGTCCTTCCCGGAACACTTGCAACTATCCCAGTCACGGTTGAGCACATCTCTTAACAGAAATATTTTTACATTGTTACATTGTTGCAAGGGTGATTGAGTAATGATTGAGTCAGGTTGCCCTTGGAACTAGTTTTCTTTTTATTTCCTTATTCTCCTGGGGTTTGGGGGGGGGGTGTAAGCCTGAAGGGTTAGGGTCTTTCAATCTATAATGGGTAAAATCATTTGAAAAATTAGAACAAAGCACAAGGGATTCTGCCTGATTTCTTATATCTTTATAGCAACAGAAGTTAAATGATATTTGTCAAGAGATAGTCATAGAAGGTCAATGAGAAGAATCGATAAATAAGTTCACATAAATATCCACAACTGATCTTTTGAAAATGTACAAAAGCCATTCTGTAGAAGGATAGGCTTTCCAGCATGGTACCAGGGTGGTGGGGTGCCCACAAACAAAAGCATAAGCCCTGGTCAGAAATCAGGTAAAACAAATCAACAACTCTAATATAGCATGGGAAGCTGTTAAAAAAAATATAAGAAAATCTTCTGGATTTATAGCTAGGAAAAGACGTTTAAGACTTACCACTAAAAGCATGATTCATAAAATAAAAAATTGATAAATCCATCTTTAGAACTTAAAATGGTTTACAAAAAGTGCTAAGTACACGGAGATATTTTAAAACAAAAGTTACAAAGTGTGAGACATTTGCAAGCTACATATCTGAAAAAGAACCAGTATATGCAGATAATTAAGTATATAAATATTTGACAATGAAAAAATATGGGCAAGAGATGTTTTAAAGTAAAATTTAGCTTAATGACTTCTTACCTGCCTACCTGAATCATAGAAATGTTAAGGGGATCTGTAGGTAGGGACCAGGGAAATGGTGTTGATGGAAATACATAGTTAAACAAATGGAAACTAGAAACGGATTAATCTAGACTTTTATCTCATCATTTAAGATCCTGTAGTACATTATTACACAACTAAGACAAATATATATGGCTTATATCCAATGTAAGCATAAGATACATGCTAAAAGTGGCATAATATTTAGATGGAATAAATCATTCTGTTATCTCATTCAGCGATACTATTAATTACAACGCAGATCAATCACAAAGTCACTGTGCTGAGTGAAAGAAGTTGAGGCCCCTCCTCAAAACCAGGCTATGAATTTTGTGCCATTTATACACCATTTGAGGAAAAGCAGATTAAAGTGTTGGGACAGAAAGCAGATTACTGGAGAAGCAGAGAGAAGGGAGATGGGGAGGGACATTGCTTAGAACAGAGGGAGCGATGACAATATGCCAAGGTGACTTCAGGTGATGGTGGTTGTGTACATAACTTTGTGAGAACTGTGCTTTTGTGTCATGGTTTGACAAATTATTAATTTGTGCAGTTTGATTTACACCAGTTACCCCAGGATGACTTAAAAAAATTATTTAGAAGAATTTAACAGTGAAATGTACTAAAATAACTATAAAATAACTTTCTAATTTCTTATACATTTGTTACTCAGTTACTTTTGTCAAGTTAATCATTTCAGCATTTTTAAGGCAATTTTGTTTTTAGATTTCTCTCAAATTATATTATAATCTGTAGTAGTTCTTCAAAATATGTCCAAAGGTTCTAAACCAAGACTGAGTGTCAACAAATGACATGCCACCAGGAACCCACATCAGCCCACATTCTTCTGCTGTTATTTTTAGGTAAGTGAAATGAGCGTGAGTGTTGAAGTCACTCCTGTCTTTGAAAGCAGGTCTTCAACGTAGATAGGAAACTTTCATCCAGTGCCAGGCAGTGAAGTGGAAACTGGTTGCCTAAGATGTTTTCACTTATGAGATTGCAAGCAGACCCATTTCCATGGTTCTGAAGTACCAGCTTCCAGGCACACTGCCATAATTCAAAGACAGCGAAAAAATGTAAGTCCTGAAAGTGTGATCTGCTGCAAATCTACTGAGGTCTTCTGCTTGGTTCAGAAAGTTACGGAACAGACAAGTCACAGGAAACTGTGGGTATGTAAGGTGTTTTTCTCAACTGCCTATTTAGAACTACGTTAAAAATTACAAAAACCCATCATTCTCTTCCCTGATCAAACTAACTTAATTGGAAAATACCTGAAATAAAGGGTTGCTTAATTTTAAGGAACTGTGATGAATTTTTCCCACTACATGCTAATTAGTCCTCCAGAACCATGTGTGGAAGTTATAAAGGCTGTGTTCACACATCTATGCTTCTCACCCCATATTATCTATGACAGCGGTTTACATTTTTCAAGATACACAATAGTGATGCTTATGTAGAATCAAGATTTGAATGCTGCAGCTTTCCTGCCTGGATGTAGATAACACATCCAGATAGCAAGATCCAGTGTGTACCCTTGTTGCCCTGTTTGGTTCGAGACAGCTTTGCTCACAGCTGCTTCTTGTATTTTTGACTTATTGTCTACTCTGGTAAGTGGAGCTATGGGAGAAACTGTAAGGTCACCTTCCAAGATGACCAGGAAAATTGAGACTTCTGAGAATTGATTGGAAGCATAAATGAAGAAGCATTCAGAAGTGCTTTCACCAGCTTCAAGGAACTAAACTACTACTTTGTAGTGCCAACAATAAAATTCACTTCTATTGATAAAATAAATAATATGTGTGTTTTATTTGAGACAAGGTCTTGCCCTATAGCCCAGCCTGAACACGTACTTGATATATAGTCCAAGCTGGCCTTGAACTTATGGAGATCTTCTTGTCTCTGACTACTGAGTCCTAGGATGGCAGATGTGAGCCACCACACCAGGTATAAAACAATGATTTATTACAAAAAGCTTTACAACGGAAAAAAAATGATTAATTATAAATATAAAACTCTCATGAGAACAGTTGTTTTAATGATCTAATTTTATCTGAAAAGTTGAAAACTATAACTCTGTAGGATAAACAGAAATGTTTCCAAAGATCATAATCTTTGAAGACTTAAAATTGTGAGGGCCAAAGAGCCAGGCTATGGCTATAACAAAAACCAAAAGCCTAGAGGTCTGTGCCCAAACTTCACTGTGATACTTACATTTTGATCTCATTTGTAAGAAATAAAATTAGTATTGTAGTAATCTAATAAGTATTTAATAGTAGTTGTAGGTTGGTAATCCTAAATTAAATAAAAACTTAATATTCTTGGGTTAAGAAGAAATAGCCTAGACAAAGACTGTGCCTAAAATACCATTGAGTTAAAATATACTATTGAAGTATAAATGGAGTCTGTTTTTATCACAAGGAGAAGAAAGACTACATCCACTGTTTATTCTTCTTTCAGGTTCAGAATTGCTTCATCTACTAGCCTACTACAACCAGTTAGGGAAGAAGAGTGGGCGAGTTTGAGGGGTATTAGCCTGGATTTCAGAGATCAGCTTGTACATACCTAAAGTCCCAAGGATTGAGATTGTCTGGTTATGATGCATTCTAGCTACATCCATGAGCAACCATGCCAGTGTCTTGCTGCTGACAGACTTTTCACCTCCTTTGTAGCACATACACATTTCATGATTGAGTTATTCCGTGTCTGCCTCCTTGGTTAAAGTCCCAAGTGATAAAACCCATGTCTGGTCACCTTTGTGTCTTCACAGCATGGAACGTAGCAACTTGCAGGGAACTGGCATTGGTAATGTTTAGTCTATTGTGTTTAAAGGAGTCATAAAAATGATCATGGGATATTCCAGGTTCATAGATTTAGCCAGATAAAATAACATGTATTTAGTCTAGTTTTAAAAACCATAGAAACAACCTCAGAAGAAGATATCAAAGTTAGCCAATTTCTGCATAAACAGAGGCCCAGCCAGTGCTTAGTGCACAGCAGTGTGGGGATGTTCAAACATCTCAGAAAGGCAAAATGTAAGGACATCATCCTCTTCATCCTGAAAGCTCAGCATATTTTCCCATGTGTTTACAGGGAGCAGCCTTATGTATTAACCTTCCTACAATCACTCTCAGTTTATGTAGCTTTATCCAGTTTGCTTTATTCTACGCTATTTTTGATAGGAAAACCCAGGTAGGGTGGAGATGTATTCCAAAGTCTATTTGTCTGTACATTTTACTACTAGGGGATGCACAATTGAAAATTTATCTCTCAACATATAATATTTAAACCAAACAAAATAAAATGAACAGTATTTTTATATGTTGGTTATTTATCTATTCTGGAAAAGGATTGAATCCTGCCATTATTTTGGTCTGCTTTACAATTTCTCCCAAATTATCTAAGTGCATAGATTTAGCCCCATTTTGATATACCACATAGTAATGGTTGTTAATTTTGATTATACAGAGACCTGTGTTCAATGTGTATACAAGTGTACAGTGCATACCTGCTGTGTATAGAATAAGCCTCTGGGGAATCCATTTATTCTTTTTCCCAAATGTAAATATCAGCCAGGCAACTTCGAGGTCAGAAGTGAGCAGTTTGTAATTTAGGAATGATTAATGGTGTCCTCAGCTATAATTTCAAAATCCGAGAACTGCCAGGATCTAGGGAGTGATGTTATTAATTGTTAGAATGTTTTCAAGCTGTAGACTGATAGACGAAGTCTGTACTGATAAGTAGAGCTACTGATGATCGCCAGCTTACTGTTAAACACATCCAAACACATTCATTTTCCTAGTAAATATTTTATTATATATGCTGGTAACAAAACAGTAATTTTACAATCTTGAGTTATCTGGGAATAATTAATACCTCAGGAGACTCAGTGGTTACTTCTTACAGCCTGAAGTTGCAATGTCCTTCTTTACCACATATAAGGTCTATTTTTTTGCAAGCTGAGCCATATGGAAGTTCAATATCTTTTGGTCAGGCAGCCACAAGTTATTAGGCACACCTGCAAGAGTAACCAGACAGGGCAAAAGTAAATAGGGGACCAGTACCTTTGTTATGTTGACTTCATATTCAAATGACAGCTGTAGTTAGTTCATAGCTCTGTACCTCAGTTTTCTCATCTGAAAAATGGGGTGTTAGTCCATCTTAAAGGACAAAATAAGCTTAAAGAAAATAACTCAAAGTCTCTTAAGTTTTTTAAAAGGCTTTGTGTAGAATTGCCTAATGACTATTAACCAATTTACTATGATCTGAAAGAGAGTTTGGGTGTTGGGCTTTCAGGATGAGAACAACACAATCCCCTCCCCCTTAAAATGAGGCAACTCTGCATGTTAGGTGTGGAGTCCTAATGTGGCCCTTTCCATAATCCAAGCTGGCTGACTCCCATAAGAAAATGACGAGGGAATGTGTATTTTAGAATTCAGACTTACACCATTTGTGTAGTGTGGATGTGCGGTTTTTGTTGCTTTCTGAGCTGGGAGAATTGGTCTTAAAGAAGGGATTAATTTGAATAAGGGCTTAAGGAGAAATAACTTCTCATCTGATGTCCAGCAGGCCCTCCAGAGGAGAGCATGCTCTGGGAATTGCTTTCTCTAGTCTGTTGTGGGTGTAATTGGTTTTCAAGTATTGTTGATCCCTCTCACCAGAAAGTGGCTAGAAAACAATAATTCATTTCTAGCTCCTTCCTGCTTGAGATGAAATTTGAATTGATGTGTTCAAATTTAAAAGGTCCATACCCATTTCTAGGCCTATATATCTTTTCATCTCAAAAAAAAAGCTGTTACTTTTTAATTCTTAGCAAACCAGTAGCTTGCTAAGTTACACCACCAGTTTTACAATGATAATTGCTTTTGGATTCAGCCCTACAGCAGACCCAGGTTGAAGATGGGCTTTTGCATGACTTTGGAACTGTCTAAATTTGCCTTTTCCCTCTAATACTAACTTGGTCTCTCTCTGGGGTAGGATCCAAATGTAGCTGGCTTGCGTAGATAAAGAGAAGCTACCAGCTTACATTAAAAATAACGAGGGGCTGGAGAGATGGCTCGGCAGTTAAGAGCACTGGCTGCTCTTCCAGAGGACCCAGGTTCAATTCCCAGTACACATGGTGGCTCACAGCCATCTGTAGCTCCAGCCCCAGTAACCGTGACATCCTCTACAGGGCTCTGCAGGCACCAGGCATGCATGTGGTACACAGACAACAAACAAGCAAAACACCCATACACATAGAATAAAATAATAATAACTTTAAAAACTATTAAGATAAATTGGATTCTAGGGCTGGTTTACCTGAACTCAATAAATGTCACCAGGGCTCCATTTCTGTGAATTATAGGAACATTGTCTGCCTGACGGCATAGAAGTCTTATCATGCTGACTGTGAGCCTCTCTGCCCTGTGAACCTCTCTGCCTGTCCCTTCTTTTCTCTCTTGGGACACATGTCCAGTGCTGAACTAGCGTCTGTGTGGCTAGGACTATGTGAGAGGAAATCTTACCTGGAGAGCAGCACTCTGGTGAACTGCATGCAGACAAAGCCTGGAGATGCAGTGCCCAGGCGTAGGCCTTCCTTCTCCCACTCATGCTTGCAACCCTAAGCCAACCCATCAGCTTTGATTCCTGTATCTGGCAAACAGAAACAGTGATTAATTGAAGCCAGGCCTGGATACATGCCCATAATCCCAGCACTCAGGAGGCTGAGACAAGGGGCTTGTTAGTTCAAGGCCAGCCTGAGCTACCTAGCAAGATCCTGTATAAGCAGCAATAAATTGTACTTAATTCGTAATTGTGCTGTACGAAATTATTGAGTTAGTACATGGAAGGCATGCTGAACAACGTTCACCGTTTAGCACCTCCTCAGCAAGCCTTAGTGGTCATGAGGATTTAGAGTATGGGTGTGAGGAAACAGAAAAGGAAGAGAGATTAATGCCCATGGTAGGCATAAGGAGTAAATGAGAACTAGTCCAAAGGAATACAAGGGTTCCTGTAGAAGAGTGACAACAAAGCTCTGCACTAACCAGTAGGCTTTCCTGCTCTATGTCAACCTACTATGCTTGGCTTTGAAGTGATCAGGCATGAAAGGGGTGTGGCTTGAGACTTCAGACAATATTCAACTTAAAGAACTTACGGATGCATATCTGCCTAACGTAATGATGATTGTGATACAGGTGAGGAACCCCCCCACACACACATAAGGCCTATATTCTTGCACAATGTTATCCCTTAAACAGTTCCTTTCTACAGGAGATTGAATACCTTAGAGGTACAAGCAGGGCTTTGGAGGTGGAAGATGCGAGAAAGGAAGGGGGGAACCAAAATAAAGCCCGTCCCGGGTAGAACACAGGAAACGTGGCACTAACAAAGACTTCCTGTTCGGCATAGAATACGTGCTGGCAGAGGCGGTGTGCAGGGCTGTGGGTGTACTCAGCTGTGCAGAGCTGATTATAGAAGATAAAAGGGCTTGGCAATTCATTTCATCTCGCGCTGAAACACTGCTGACAGCCGAAAGTGAGGACAGAAGGATTCATTTGTTCAACTTCTGTTTTAAAAAGCAGACTTCAAATGATACCAGGGAGAAAAAGAGGAGAGGCTGTGGTGTAATGCGATGTCTGTTTTTTCTTTCTCTTTTTTTTTAAACACACTAGCTTCAGCATTTGTGTTTTGTAGATGGGTTTGAAAGGCGAAGGGGTTGTCTTTGTGTGTGTGTGTGTGTGCTTCATCAATTCCAAGGGACAGGACAGATGGTTGCATGTTCAATCACTGACCAGATAGACCATGTCTCCCTAACCTGACAGGGGCTATCGTGTCCACTCATATCTGAGACCCACAATATGTCAGAATGAAAAATTGTAACACCACAGTGCTTAAATGCTTCTTAGAAGCATTGAAAGGGGAAAAGATTTTATGCAGGATCACTGCACTGAATATGGATAACTATGTGTCATGTAATAAACAATCTATTTTAGATTTTATAATTTTCAAATTTTAGCTCACAAATCCAGATTTTTGTCACTTCTCTACACTTTTTAATATTTGCTTAGATTTTTATAAGAAAATGTCATATTTTGCTTTAAATGAACTGTACCACTTTATCAGCATATTTAATGTTTGAAAGTGAGGAGTATTTATTTCAGTTCAAAGGCTCATATAAACTGCTATGAAACCTGATCTTTCTAAGAAAGTAGTCTTATCTCAAAAGATTTATAAACATGGGTAATCTACCATACTGGTAAATTATTAGTTATTTATGATTAATGCATAAATGCAGATCCAAATGTTAATGGAAGAGATAAAGAAGTAAAGGCTGCCTGCAATCATTAAAATGAAAGTATTCATAGCCTGAGCACGTCCTTCTCAAGCAATTGCTTTCTTAAGAAATCAGTTAACTGATTGATGCTTGCTTGCTTCCATCGTCTGTATGAGGACCTCAGGTTTTTTTTCTATTTTTAATGTGGGTTTTCCTTCCAAGAAATCATCAAGGCAATGGAAATAAAAATATTATGGCTCAAATAAACTCTTTGGATCTCATCACACTCTCAAATTTTTGTTTTCCAACAATATTTTGGGAGCACCTGCTGTATGCCAGGCACTAGGGAGTTAGCAGGAGCTAGTGCCATGGACTGTTGGGTGAGGCTGTGCTGTGTGATAATCCTCTTGTACACTGTAAAGATTTGTCACTCAAACTGGTTTAATAAAACACTGATTGGCCAGTAGGCAGGCAGGAAGTATAGGCAGGGTAACCAAACTGAATATTTGGGGAAGAGGAAGGGCGGAGTCAGGAGTCATCAGCCAGATGCAGAGGAAGCAAGATGAGAAAAGATACCAAGATACATGGCTAAACATAGATAAGAACTATGGGTTATTTTAAGTCTACAGAGCAAGATCCAGGAAAGGCACAAAGCTACACAGAGAAACCCTATCTCGAAAACACCAAAAAAAAAAAAATTAGTAATAAGCCTGAGCTACTGGCCAAGCATTTATAAGTAATATTAAGCCTCCAAATCAATTATTTGGGAAGCTGTTGCTGGGCATTTGGGAGTTGCTGGCAGGACAGAAACTTTTGTTTAAAAGACTCTGCAGACTCTCAATGCTTTACTCCAGGGGTACTATCCACATGGTCCGGAGTATAAAGGATACCTTGGAAATGCCCAAGGAATCATGTAGAATGACTATCCCCCAATTGCAACTGTTTTGTTTTAAAGACTAACTATGGGTAAGAAAGGTGGCCATATTATAGGGGATTTCTAGGGAAATTTTGCTGAAGAAGTTACATTTAAGTATTGAGGTGGTTATATGAAAGAAACATCTAATCTAGTCTTGTAGTCTTAGGAAGACCACACTCTAAAAATGTGAGCTCCAGAATGAGTTTGGTATTCTTTGATGTCGTAGAGAAGGCCAGAGTGATCTGGGGAGGTAGTTCAATAATAGAGCACGTTCTGAGCACACCTGATGCCTTGGATTTATTCTCTAGCCAAGAACAGGAAACAGAGAAGCAGAGGCAAGATCAAGGATACACAGATGGCTTGGAACTCTTCAGAGGTTCTGATAGGTCAAAAAAGCTTGCGATTTTTCTTTAGACCAATAGAAAGCTTGGGAAGGTGCTTCCCATCTAGAGAGCAGTGCTGGGTGTGGGGATGGCATGAGAGTTCTGACTTGGATGGGGCAAAACATCCCTGATGGGAACTCGAGGGAGGACAGGGATGTGAGCATGTGTCATCACTCAATAGATCTTATTTTACTGGGTTTCTAATTGGAAGATCACCAACCAAACTTAAAAAAGTAAGCTCAATCTAAGAACACTAAAGATTTGTTTGAGTAACTATTTATTAAAAGCACTCAGATACCAAATTATGCATTTTTGTTCTTCCAAAATTAATGATATGGAAACCAAGTGTTACACTTGAGCACACTTGGAAAAGAAGCTGTTACAAGCAGTGGCCCATGCACCAGTGGGCTCTGATTTCAACATCCTCTATTCAGGTAATGTATATAACTTAATGCTAAGTACAACATTGATTGTTATCAAATATTCAATCATATTCCAAGATTGAGTACAGTTCAATTGTATGTAGCTTTACATTGAATTGTGTATGTCAAACAAAAATTTAAAGTATAATTACTTTTTCATGTAAATTGATGTTTATCATAAAAAATAAATATATTCAGGAATATTTAAAGTGTAAAATCTTATTTCTATTATAACAATCAGAAGATGTTTAAATGATTAAGTTAGTATTCTGGACTCAAATCATGCATCATTCCATGAGTTAATTGAAATGTTTTTATCTTTGTAATAAAGTTTAATTCTAAGGGATAAATATTGCTGATATTAAGCTGCTTAAAAACCATAACTTAGGGGGTTGCAGAGATGGCTTAGTGATTAAGAATACTTGATGTTCTTGCAGAGAATCCACGTTTGGTTCTCAGCCTCCACAGAGTGGCTCCCAACCATCTGTAACTCCAATCCCAAGGCACCAGGCTCTCTCTTCACAGATCTTGTGATGCACGTATGTCCATACAGGAAAAACTCATACACATAGAGTAACATTAAAAAAAACCATTCAGAATTACATTCTTTTTATTGTTGAGTAGTATTTAATTTCTTTATCCATTTTCCCATTAATAGGCCTTCTGATAGATTTCATGTTTTGCTATGAGGAATAAAATTTGCTATGACAATTATTATCTACCTTTTCCTATGGACATATGTTTTCATTTATCCCAGAAGAACATCTAGAGATGGAATTGCTAATGCTGAGGTTAGATGAATATTTCATTTTATTACCAGCTTTCTGCATGGTACATGCTTTTCCACTTTATATTTAATTTATTGGTGTGTTTAGAAGTTATAGAATGTTTCTTATAAACAACATGTAGATGCATCTTCCTTTTTATTCAATTTATTCTCTCGAATGAACTGTTTAACTTATTTATATTTAGATGTAATTATGGCTTTATTAAGTCCCACTTAATCCTAGTATATTGGTATTTGTTCTCTGTTTCCCATTAACTATTTGTTCTAGTATTCATCCATGCCTCTCTTCTTTGGGGTATTTATATATTGCATTAATAAATATTCATAGTCCGTATTTACTATCCATTTATTGGGCTTTTATTAGTACTTATTTGTATGTCTGTCTGTCTGTCTGTGCATGGCTTAGTGGTAAATGCAAGATATTCATACTTACCACAATATCATTTCAAATAAGATTATACTAAAGAACTATCCACAAATTATATAGTAATAGAATGTCACTTAGTCTATGTTCCATTCACTGCATTCTCATCAGATATTTTAATTATCCATATCCTTTAAATCTCAAGGCTCAAGAGACTCAGATTCTAGTAAGCAAAGTTCAAAGACATGACATGGGTGTGGTTTTACTCCCCCACCTCCACCATTCACTATCTTGCAGTCAGTGTAGGCTGGAAGATGGAGAGGCAAAGCAAGAAGCTGCCATGATTTAGATTAAGAGTCTAAGAAATCTTGTCAGGTGCCTGATCCCAGAGAGATTGAAAAATGGAATTAAAATATGGGTGGGCTTCGGATAAAAACCTCACATGTTCAGGTGAACCTCAGGAGGTCAACAGCCTGCTTGAGGTGAAACCAGAACTGCACCAGCCTGGCAAGGCCTGAAGCTCGGTGATGACCAACTTCAGTCCTTGGGTTCAAGTAACCCATGCTTACGGTAATTATCTGAAGTCAGCCTCTAAGGAGGAATATAATTTCCTTGAAATGATGCCCTGTCATTTTTACAAACATTTTTCATAACTCACTAAAAAAATGAACAGGTGTGCAGTTAAACACATGAGGGCAAGAGGCAGGAGAGATCATGGATGGAAGAGCTAGGTACTGGTCTAGAGACGGACTGAATAGTCACTGTGAGTAACACATGACAGACAAGAGTAAGAAGACACCGCCCAGAAAAACGGAAGTTTATATCAAAATTATATCATAGCAAGGATAGCATTTATAATGAATATCTGAAGTGAAGAAGACAGTAGAGGCCACCCTCCAATCCACCAGAAACTAAAATTAAAGTTACTTAAGTACCATGACAATATTGTGTCAGTGACTGTAGGGGGTTGGGGGGGCAGAAAAACATTCCTGGGTGGCTAATGGTCACTTCAAGTGCATAACCACTTTGGAAAAAGGTAAATAAACTTCCTAGAAAACAAAAATGTGCATTTTTTCTTAAGACTCAATATTGTAGCAACTTTGTTCACGGTGATTCAAAATGAGAATTTAGTCATCTGTGAATATAATAGATAAAAAATAATATCTGTGAAATACTTATGCAATGTTCAATAGTAACCTCAATAAACATAATGTGAGTTGAATTTGTGTCCTCTAGACAGAGATGGGGGAGGTTCCTTTCATAGTACAACAAAACGTGGCCTGGGTTAGAAATATAGTCGTTAAGAGGTAATCAATTTATAATTGTGGAGTAACTCCTCAGCCATTAAAATTGATGTCTCTATAAAAGGTCAAAATCAGGCCTTGCTTCAAACCCCGGTACCAAACAGAAACAAAGAAACAACAAAAATAAAAACAAAAACAAACAAAAAAACAAAAACAAAAAATACCACCAGCAACAGCAATAACACAGCAGAAAAGAGCAGCAGAAATTTGGACAAAGGGATATAGACAGAGAAAATGGAAACTAGGAAGCGGGAACTAGACCATGATGCAATTGTATAAACTAAGAAATCCCAAGGGCGATGGCAAACACCAGAAGCTAGAAGAGAGAGGAAGGATTCTACCTTGACTTTAGTTTCTGCCTCTACCCCTGGAAGACAGATTTCGAATGTTTTTGAAATTTGGATGTCCCTGCTGTGATGCTTTGTTTTAAATACTCTGAGAAACCAATGCAGCTACTTAGGTGTTTAACAACACAAATCAATTTCAACAGCGTAACATTGAGTAAAAACATCTTCCAGTGGAAGAACGACCATGTGTGGTTTACTTCATAAGAAGTTTAGAATAGCAAAACTGTTCTGTGGCAGAGAAAACTCCAAGATGTATAGAGGTAAGTTTCTCCAGTCCCGCCTGGCCCTGCAGTCCTGTCTGGCCCTGAGGTCCTGCAGCCACTTATAAAATAATCACTTAGAGGCTTAATATTACTTACAAACTGTATGGCCTATGACAGGCTTCTTGATAGCTAGCTCTTTCATCTTAAATTAACCCATTTCTATTAACCTTAGTTTCGCCACTTGGCCATGGGATTACCAGTCTGCTGGCATCTTGCTGCTCCTTGGGCAGTGGCTAGGAGTCTCTCCCCACTCTCCTTTCTTGTCTCCGTATCACTGCTTGGATTTCCTGCCTGCCTCTATGCTGCCTTCCTATAGGCAAAAACAGCTTTACTTATTAGCCAATGGGAGGAACACATATTCAACAGCATACAAAAAGACATCCCACAGCAAAGATATCATGATGGGAATGGACATTCAGATTGGTTAAGAAAAGGCCTAAGGAAACCTGTGTGATGATGCAGTTCGATATCCAAAGGCTTCTGTTCCATAATGCCCTCAAAAAGGATGCATATGTACATGTGTTTACATTTTCATTCTCCCCTAACAATACACTCCATAAAGGAATACTGAACTCCAGATAATGATACTGGAATATTTAGGGGGAAGTGATTTGATGTTAGAAATACCATTGAAAATACATCAAAAAAGTAAGATAGAGTGATAAGTGACAAGATATATAGGTGCATAATAATACAAATATAAATATTATAAAATGATTGGTAGGATCTAGTTGGTAGATATATGAGTGTATGTAAAATTCTTTCCACTTGTGTGTATTTGAGTATTTTCATTGTTAAATACAGAGCAAATAGAATGTGAGACAGATGCTTAAAAGCAAATTAGATATGACTGAAAGACAAGTTTAGTCAACTTAAAGTATAGTTGAAGAAAGAATAAAAAATATAGGAAGGGGACTGGGTATGGTGGCACATACATCTAATTCCAGCACTCAGGATCCAGAGACAAGTACATCTCTGAGTTCAAGGCCAGCCTGCTCTACAAAGTGAATTCTATATGTTTGTGTGTGTGTGTGTGTGTGTGTGTGTGTGTGTGTGTGTGTGTGTGTGTGTCTGTGTCTGTGTCTGTGTCTGTGTGTGTCTTGCCATGTTGCTCTGGCTGGCCTAGAACTCATTGTGAACACCAACATGGCTTCAAGCTAACAGTCCCCTCTTGTCTCTGCCTCCCAAGGTAGGCATGCACCACCACACCTGGATCCAGATGCCCTTTTTAAAAATAAGATAGCTGAGGATACTGCAAGGCAGATGGAACTACTTTATCTACAGACAAAGTTAATGCAACTAATTGTGGACAGGGTAAACGAAAGTATAAGTAGGTGCAATTAAACCATTGAGAATAAAGGCAAAAAGAACTCAAAGCTTATAGCAAAGCTGAACCGACTTCTCAACAGAGGAACAGAAATGAGAAACCAATTGAAGAACACCTCCAAAAGTGAGATGTGTGGGTATCACTAGGTTCCTGTTATGTGTGAGACTCTGGGGCAGGCCGTGTCTAAGCATCACCCCCAGATATTCTTCACACTTTGCAAATGAGATGAAATTCAAACCTCTTTAACAAAAAGAAATTAAGGTTTGGAAAGAATTGTTGCACAGACTCAGATAGCTAATCAGTTGATAAAGATCTAAATTTCACGTTGAAGTCTCTCAGCAGCAGCATCCTATACACCTTGTTGTTCCTTGTCTGCTTTTCCCTCTCCATTTCTGTGTGTCCAGCGAGGCTCTGAGTCCCAGCATTCCCCCTACCAACTCTCTTACCCATGACAATATGTTTGGGTTACATTGAAAAAGGAAAGGGAGGCATCTGTGCTAGAACACCAGTGTCTAATATTGGATAACAAGAGTACAGATCACATTGTTGTAGATAGGAGAGCAGTGATACAGACAGAATCCCTGCAATTGGCCTCTTTCCCCAATACACTCCAGTTGTCTACTCTCCATCTTGACATTGTAGTGGAGGACTGGAAGGCTTCCGTCTGACTTGTTAGCACCATATTCTAAAGTACGTATCACTGTAGGAAATTGACAAGGTGACGAGCTGTCACTTTAGCTAAAAGAATATCATAATTTTAATGAATATTGTTTCCTAGGGAAATGTGCTGATGACAGCTACTTTTGGTGGAAACAGGTGTGTGTGACCTTTTGTTAGACAACAAACACTACGTCAGCAGTGATGAACTTCAAATTCTGTACCAGATGCTAAAACAGGTCCTAAAAAATAATGTCTAAGGCACAAGTACATTAAGGCTTGGTAAACTATTTTAGTATACTGTGTTAACTACGGGATATTTTATGAGTAACAAAGTAGGCATTTCTAAGCCCAATAATATTTTGCTTTTTATACAGTTTTTCTTTAAATCTGTGTTATTTTAATAAAATAAATAATACGTGTTTATTTAAATAAATCTAAATTTCATTGGTATCCTTGAGGGAAAAAATTTGAATATGGTTCCTTAGGAGCATCTAGGTTATGAATAATAAATTATTTTCAGACACTAGCTTAGGGCTTTAATATTCCTGGATTTTATATTAGATGAAAATAAATATTAATTGGAATACTATTTATATTTTTGAACTTCTTCCTCATAGTTGCTTAAATAAGCAAATATTTATTTCTTGATAGACTTGAAAGGGTGTCTTCATATCTAAGTCACCCAAGTCTTGACAAAGTAGTCTTAGTTAGCGCTATCAATTTGACATCTGACTGGAGAGTCTCAAAGGAGGAATTGGCTAGATCACACTGCTCTTGGGCATGTCTGTGGAGGGGATTTCTTGATTGCTGATTGACATGGGATAGCCTAGCCCATGTGGGCAGCACCATCACTAGGCAGGTGATCCTTGACAATAGAAGGAAGCTAGCTGAGTATAAGCTGGCCCAAGACCCCCAAGCAACATTCCTCTGTGGTTTCCACTGTGCTCTTTTTGCTATGGGTTCCATGGTTAGAGGTAAAGCCCTGTGGAGCTGCAAGCAGGCCAGCCTCCAAGTTCCTGACTGAGGTCCTGCCCTGACTTCCCTCAATGATGGGCTGTAACCTGAACGTCTAAGGCAAATAAATCCTTTCTTCCTCTATGCTGCCTTTAGTCACAGTGTTTTATCACAGTGACAGAAATAAAACCAGAACCCAAATTTCCTGGAAGCTTTTGACATAATCTGTGACATATCTGAAAATCATTTGTTTTAAATTTGTGTGTGTATATTATATGTATGCACACATATATGTTCATACATACATATCTATAAACATATATACATTTGTATACTTATGCATAAATTTATACATATACACAGATAGATGTTCATACACACCTATCTATAAATGTATATACATTTGTAGATCTATACATCAATTTATATATAAAAACACACACACCTATGTGTTTTTAGAATATTTCACAGCTGAGCTGAAAGTAGCAACTTGCTTGTGCATTTAGTGTTTCTCCCAGATGCCATGTTAGCTACAGTTATACATAGTGACTGGCTGTACCATTTCCCCCTGTTCCTTACAGTATCCCCCAACAGGAGCACTACAGGAATTACTGTTCATATTTGAGGCTGAGATGGGATGTTGGGTGCGTTCTATCACGTTCCTCTCTCTAGGTGAGGTAGTCATAGCTGCTCCTTTCTTCTTTAATATGTTATACGTATTTCTTCACTTTGTCCAATAAGCAAAACTAACTACAAAGTTTTTCCTAAATCTAATCGCAAATTCTTATCTAAAACAACCAAACTTCAAATAAGTTGCAGAAGAAAGCTTAATAACATATAACTTATTATACTTTAAGGGCATCCCTTGGAGCTACAGTGATAAATTAAATTATATTACATTCCTCAATAAAGAGGAAACTATGTTCTCAAAAGCACATAAAATTATTTCTAAAATTAAAAATTCAGAAGTTAAGCTTAAATGAATGCCATCAATTAATTTTTATAAAAGAACTAGAGACATTTTGAAAAAAAGTTCAATTATGTTCAAAATGAAAATTATATAAATAACTTTATATTATTGAGAAAAATTATTATGATCTGAGAGATAGACCTAGCAGGCTTTTTAGCCTTCAATTAAAAATATCAATCCTCTAGAGTCATCCCTAAATCATTTACCCACAAAGGAGCAGAATTCGGAGATTTCTCCTAGAGACTAAATGATAACTGGTAAAGGATGCTCCTTGCTGTTGGTGGTTCCATGGACCTCAGAGATAATGAGAGTTGAACAAAATACTGTCGTTAACGAACTAAATAGTTAAGTTCTTCAAAGTTCAAGGCACCATCTTGTCCAGTGAATCTGATGGAACCTTAGCAAGGTAACTGTCATGTGCAATAGACTTTCCTGGATTTCAGATGCAATGGTGCAGCCTCTCAGTAAGGCTCCTGCTTGATTCTTTATAGTGTGAATGAACAGAAAGCCACCTTCGTGTTCCCAGGGAATCTACAAAGTGCTGTATCAGTCCCTGACTGCTCTATGACAGTCTGGCCTTTAATGCAAAAAGACAGAAAATTGCAGCCTTTTCTCATTTTCGTTTTTACTGTTTATCTGGGAGGTCTAAGAAGGAAGTCAACAAGAAGGTACTTCTGTGTCCCTGGCCAGTCTGTTCACTCGCCCTGTGCTTTCACTCACCCTGAAAGCATTTGCCATTCACTGCACATTGAACTAATGTAAGCGGCTAGAAACACGGGAGCCTTGTGGGAAACTTTTACGAGCAAGCTGAAAGTGGCCAACTCATTTGTTCCAATCTTCTCAATGGTGCAAATGGTCTGCAGAATCCCAAATACCATAATCGACCTGAAACAAGATGAAATGGACCATTTTCTGTGTAGTTTTACTTTTTATATATAAAGATGGGGGTAGTGGTGGAAGGATTTGCTGAAATGTGATAGTTGTAATAACAGAGCCATGGAGGGGGGCGGGGAATCAAAACACGCCAGCACAGCGATGGCATCCCATTACACTCCGAGTACCACACAAATTGGTCCCAGCAGTTTTCTCTTTAATTCAGGATTTATGGAAACATCTGAGATTATAAAATTAACTGAACAAAAACAGATGTTATAATTGTGAGGGGGCCCAATTCTTGGATGAATACCAGAGCTAAACATTAGTATATGGAGTGGAAACATTTTAACTCGGGTTCCTATCTATCAGTGTACAAGCTGATGTAAATAGTCTACATGAAGATAACCATCTAAACAGCTTGGAGAAATGAAATTATGTTCACATGAGTGGCTCATTTCTCTCCCTTTCAAAAGTAAGGCAATGACTATTAAAATGACAATTTCCTGAAGTTTCTTAATTAATAATATACAATCCTCCACCTATGTTCCCAACTCTGAGGAAAGAGGCATATCTCGGATTTGTCTTCCACATTAGGCTTTCCTGTTACTCTAGGGTGATACAGAATAACTCTGTTGTCATCTACTTTGCATATTTATTGGGGAGGAACAATTCTGGGCAGCCCTTAGCATTTGGTCAGAGGCAGCTCCAACTGAAAAGAGGAAATGATTCTCTTGACGTGGGAAGTGACTATCTAAAGGTATGAGAAAACATCCTTTCAGACTAGGCTGAACCCAGACATTGTAAAATCCTGGAAATTATCCCTGGGGGAACAACAACAACAAATCCATTGAAAAAGGAAGTTTTCTAGTTATATTTCCGCATAAAAGCTGGGTGTGCTTGTGTAGGCATTCAACTTCTGGCATGCCTTTGCACGGAGTATTTATAAGTATGAAAGAAATGAGAGACTTACAATCGGCTAAACAGTGTGGGTTTTTTTTTTCAATGAAGGACCTTTAAATGATCTTAAAATGCCTTTTTCTGTAAAGCAAGAGGTTTCCCTGAGTAAAAGGACACATGCCGAAGGCTGTGGTTCTAAGCATGGGTAAAAGGAGTTTGTAAACACACCCAGAGAAATGTCAGGATAATACCTCCAGGGGACCTTGGCCAAGATTTGTTTATTGGATTTACACAATTGAACCAATCATGATTAAATTGCCTCAGGGCCAAAGTTCAAAGGGATAACAATCAGAATGCATACAAAGTGGAACAACAACTGGCATGTATTAAAATAAATAAGATGTCAATGTAAAGTGCCGTGGCTCTCAGTTCTTTACATTTCGCCTTGTAGAAGGTCATTAGACAAGGATTGGGCTAAATTACACCGAACAAAGAATCCCACAAATAAGGGTCTTCCACAGAAATCTAATTTCTTCTTGAGTTCTCTTACAGACACAATGTGGTAACTGTTAGCCGGAGCCCTCCAGCTGATTCATATTTCTATGAAGCTGAATGAGCCATGCTTCCCACACTGTGTTCCAGAGAATGTGGAGTCCACAAAATGTTAGCGTTAGGCAACCATTTGTTTTTCCTACCAAGATGATTCCTCCAGGAAGAATGTATTTAAACCTAGTCACAATATTCCTACAATCTAGGTTTTTCAAACTTATTAGAGCAGAGAACTTTTTTCTAAGTAGACTCTTGCAGACAGAGTGGTCTTTTGCAACACACTTTAGAAACTCCGTAGTACACAAGCTCTTCTACAGTCTTTGGCCTGAAAGGGAAGAGATTTGGTTGTTTGGTTCACACTATCCTCCATTTCCAGTCCATGCATTTTCCCCTCCATAACAGGCAGCCTTCCCTTCCATCTTTATGGCCCAAGGCCTTAACGTGCTTTTCTCTCAAATACTGATGTGACTCAGGTTGCAGAAAGATTAAATAAAACCTTGATAATGGAATAGCTTGTTGGTTTTCTCTCACTAATACATTTGCACTACAACAGTACAGAAACTTGGATGCGAAAGAATGAAGTACTTACTGAGATATTTGAGGTTAATGTGGTGATTTGGATGAGGATTGGCCCTGTAGGCTCACTTATTGGAATGATTGGTCCACAGTTGGTGGTACTGTTTGGGAACAATTAGGAGGTGTGGTCTTGTTGGAGGAGATGTGTCACTGGGGGGTGTACTTTGAAGTCCAAACTATTCCCTGTTAGCTCTTTTGCTTCCTGCTTGTGGACCAATATGCAAGCTCTCAGCTACTGCTCCAACACCATGCCTGCATTCCTGTTGCCATGCTCCACCACGATGTTCAAGGACTCACCCTCTGGAATGAACTGTGAGCCCACAATAAACTCTTCCTTGTGTAAGTTGCCTTGGTCAAGATGTCTTATCACAGCAGTAGAAAAGAATCTAAGACACTAAGAAAAGAAGACAATGTTTGGGAGACTAGTGAAGATATTTTCAGGATCCTGGGTCTCTGGAGTCAAAAAAAGATCTAGTTGAAACTACTGAAGGTTTGGGAACCCACTTACTGCTTTGAACTGAAGCAAAGTTCTTTGAAGAACTTTGCTTTCAAGTTCTTTGTCTATATGCAAGTTCTTGAGTCATCTTACTAACAAAGCAGCTACAATTTCCACTCTATCTACTAATTGTTCACCCCAGAAGATAACAGAATTCTGGACACTACACACCATCTTTAATAAAAACCTCGTAAATGGAAGTTTGTATCCCACCAGCAACTCCCAATACCCAGCAGCTGCTTCCCAAATAATTGACTTGGAAGCTTAGTAATACTTATAAATGCTTAACTGGTAGCTCAGGCTTATTACTAACTAGCTCTTACACTTAAATTAACCCATAATTCTTATCTATGTTTAGTCACGTGACTTGGTAACTTTTCTCAATATGGCATTCTCATCTTGCTTCCTCTGCGTCTGGCTGACAGCTCCTGACTCCACCCTTCCTCTTCCCAGAATTCTCCTAGTCTATACACTCTGCCTATACTTCCTGTCTGGCTACTGGCCAATGAGCATTTTATTAAACTCATTCAAGTGACAAATCTTTACAAGAGCGTTATCCCACAGCAGAAACGACCATAATTTCTTATGGTATGGCTTTCTAGTGATTTCCTATTATCTCCCATCTAAAATCTATAAAAAAAAAAAAAAGCAAAAACAACAACAACAACAAAACCAAATCTCAATTCATTTTCTCCAAGCTCAATGCCTTCCTTCTTCGTACCCCCTCCCCACATCCAGGTGCTTTGTTTCAGGTAGTAACTTGCTTGTTGATGCCATTTTTAAGTTCAGTACTCACACCCAAACTTTGCCGCAGCC
Organism: Peromyscus californicus insignis; assembly: GCF_007827085.1. Lineage (NCBI taxonomy): Eukaryota > Metazoa > Chordata > Mammalia > Rodentia > Cricetidae > Peromyscus > Peromyscus californicus. The sequence continues at coordinate 43,084,132 of NW_026294469.1, forward strand.
TTAGAAGTGAGACTTTACCATCCTATGACCCAAGTTCACATCTGCTATTAACTAGAACAATTTTCAGTGTCCAGAAGCATATACATCCATTACATAGACATGTCTTCCCTAATAATTTCCTTTTTAAAATCCCAGAGTTATATAATATTTCTGTTCTCAAGGACTCTAAAGAATTGATTGACATCAGAACTAGGACATAATGTCAGAAATTAGGCAGAAAATAAATTCCTTGCACATTGCAAAAAGGGTTTTAAAAAATTTAGGGAATAGCTGGTTTAAGGTTATGCAAAGATTAGAGAGAACAGTAATGACTACTTAAAATTATTGACATTGCTCATAAACCACTTCCCTCAAATGTGATTTAAGGTGTAAAAACTGCATATCAATGATATACAGACATTCCATATGGTAGAAGATAAACACAAGGCCATTGATCTATATTGTATCCTGATGACCAGACCAGCCTCAGTATTGACCTTGCACTATGTAGGGTGGTGCCGGAGTAGAAGCCCTCCTTCAGTCTTGTAACAGTTCTCTGGCTCAGAGTAGAAACGAAGACCCAAAAGCGTTACAGGGCTTTTGTCTTCTAGAAACACAGATTTCTTTCTGTTATACCACATTTGTTGGTTCCCAAAGCATCATTAACCAATCCTTTTTGGGTTAAACCTGTAAAGTCTTCATAGAATGCACTACTATTTAACAGCTCTACCTGCAAAATAGTATTGGAAACGAATTACTGGGCTATGTAAAGGTATACCATTGGCATGGAGACAACTCTCCTATCTTGTTATTCTGCTAGTGCCTACTGCCACTACCCACCGAAGAGTAAATAGCTTTAATTTGGTGTAAACTGTGTCAGAAGAGGGCACCAGAGCCCCAGGAACTGAGGTTACAGATGCTGTGAGCCACCATGTGTGTGCTTGGAACTGAACCTGGGTCCTCTGTGAGAGCAGACATTGCTCTTGAACACTGAGCCACCTCTCCAGTCCTCCATTTCATTTTGAGATGGGCACGATCCTTGTTATTACATAAAAACGTAAAATATTTTTCCCTCCCTCCCTCCCACTGTGTGTGTGTGTGTGTGTGTGTGTGTGTGTGTGTGTGTGTTATTATGACACTCTTTCAGTTATGCATGACCTTTCAGAGATAGCTTAACTGTAAGATCTCATTTGCATGGTTTTCTCCTATGCTGGATTCATAGTCACCAGATTCAAAATCACCGAACTCAATCAGCCAGTGTGCTTGCAACTAGAATGAACTGAAATTCTTTTACTAAACTTTTTGTGTACTTTCACTAAATTCCAGATCTTTAGAGAGTCTTGCACTGAGACATTGCCGTCATTCACACCATTGAAGAGTTACACTCTAGCACCAGAAAACAAATGTATCTAACCAACGATAATGCAGCGGCATGACGCTCATAGCACAGATATGATGAGCCAAGAACAACAATAACAACAAAAAAGAGTAATAGAAGACCATTCTGCATTTCATAGTTTTAAAACCAGGAATATAGCAATAATTCACATGGTACCTAGCTGTGAATCAAATAAGATCATTTCAAGTACTTTTGGCAATGCCTGTCATATTAAAGTGCTTAATAAGTGTTATCTATTATTATTATTATTAGTCATTATTCTTGATATTAAAAACTCAAAAGGCCTTTTATTGATTAAAAACATATATTTCGTTTAATTCTTTGCCATCCAGACAGCAAAAGTAGGTGGGACTTGGGGAAGGTCAGAATGGAATCCACATTAGGAAAACTTCCTAAACTTTCATATTATTCAGAATACTCGAAGTGATCACTTCTTGTGACTATTGCTCAGGTGGAGGCTGAGTAGTCCAGGGGCTGTATGGCTTTATGCATCTAACTAGAGGTTAGATTAGTTTTGGGGATAACAAAGGTGTCACTTGTGATCACATGGTAATGACAAATACGGTGACCCTGAAGCTGTGCTCACTTCCATGTGGAAGAAAGGATGAGGCATGTCATCGTTGAGACCAGGAAGGACGGTGTGGCATCAAAGTCATTTAAGCCTGGACCTTCCGATCCCGACACAAAACAATCCAGTTGACTGAGACTCAGCTGGTGTGGCTCCCAGGAGGTGTGTAGACTTCCCAGACTGCTGCACTCTTCAGGCAGTGCTCACAGCTGTTAGCAGGAGTCTATAGAATAAAAAAGTTCCCCGAGGTATCTGAAAGACAGTACTCAAATACTAAACAGAATGAGGGAAGGCCTGGACAATTTCACATTATAGGATTTAGTCATTATGTTTTTAAAGTTAAAAAAATGTATTATTATATTTTATGTGTGTGGATGTTTTGCCTGCATATATGTCTGTGCACCATGTGAGTGCTGGAAGCCCACAGAGGCCAGAAGAGGGTGTCAGATCCCCTGGAACTGGAGTGACAAACTGTTATGAGCCACCATGTGGATGCTGGGAATCAAACCTGGGTCCTTTGGAAGAACAGCCCATGCTCTTAACCTCTGAGCCATCTCTTCAGCTCCAAGATTTGTTCCTTTACTAATCAGTTATTAGGCTGTATTTTCCTTGGCTTTAGAAATATAATGAAGGACAAATGTGACTGTGTAGTCATGGTTCTTACATGTTGGAGCAAGACAGTGATAAACCAGTCAACATGAATAAGTATCAATCAGTGCAATTAAAAAAATAGAATCTAGTGACATGAATGCAGTGATAGGGCTACACAGCCAATGTCCAAAAATGCTAATATCCATAGCTAAGAACGATAAATATAAGTTAGGGTCTTAGAAGGACATAGAGGCATCTGGGGGGATATTGGGACAATGGCCAGGGTACAATAAAAGGCATTGGATTTGGGGTACCAAATACTTTTAAAAGAGTTGGCCAATTAAGTCGAGTAAAATCTTTCCAGCATGTAATGGTCTGCTCTTCTGCTCTGGCTAAGATCAGTGTGGGGTAAGGATGGACCTACTGTGTGGGGAGATGCCAGAAGAGAAGAGGTAAAGACTTGACATTTTCTAATTATTGGATCCTGTGACAATATCCTGAAGACTCAAATTGGAAAAAGCTACACCTCATTTGCATCCAGAAATCAGGTAAGTCGTCTAACTGTGGATTTACACTCTTGCCTTTATATGCTCAATTCCTTTCCTGGGCTAATGTAGGAAATGGCAATTCCTTGTTCCAGCTCCGGGGAGGATATCATGTGTGACAATTTAACTGAGCAAATGATTGACAGGATATGATGCATTTCCTATTTATACAGAATCCCTGGTGTTCTAATTTTGTTGTTACCAGCTATTATCAATAATCATATGTACATATACATATATTATATGCTCTACATTTGTCACTATTGTGAAGCACAGAGAGTCAAAAATAACTTTTCTACATATAAATTTTCCTGAAGCTCTTAAATTTCCCAACTGGCAAAAGACAATATGTACAGAGATAATTTTTCACAAATACTTAAAGTATACGATATTAAATATTGCCTTGGAGCTCTTGTATCAAAGAATTAAGACTAGAGATGAAGGCAAGAATATGATAAACATGATAATTAACTTATGAACAACTGTACATTGCAACTCATTGGGCTCATCTGTAAAAATCCTGGTAAAATAATAGTAAAATTAAGTGAAATAAGTATTAAACATGAGTTAAAAATGTCTTTGAGACATGTTTCCACCACTCTTTACTTGAAGTGAGTTACAATGGAAGGAAGGAAGGAAGGAAAGGAGGGAGGGAGGGAGGGAGGGAGGGAGGGAGGGAGGGAGGGAGGGAGGATTGTTCCTAATCCAGTTATCTCCCATTCAGTTATGAAACAAAATATGATATTGAAAACTCTAGAAGTCAAGCCTAAAACATTATTATAAGCATCCATTTTTACAATCTTCTACAGTGAGAAAGAAGAGAAAAAATAGGTCAAAGTAAGCAAAAAAAAAGAAAGCAGTTTTTTTTTTTTTAAAGATTTGTTTATTATGTGTACAGTGTTCTGCCTGCACGCCAGAAGAGGGCACCAGATCTCATTACAGATGGTTGTGAGCCACCATGTGGTTGCCGGGAACTAAACTCAGGACCTCTGGAAGAGCAGATGGTGCTCTTAACCTCTGAGCCATCTCTCCAGCCCAGGAAAACAGTTTTGACACTTGATCAGAAACTCCACTTCTATTTAAGCTGTGTGCTAAGTATCAATGTTCTGAGAGGTCAGTGTTTGCAATGATTGGTCAAAGTTTATTTTCTATTTTTAGTAAACACATACTACTTACTTATGGGGCATCATATTCTATAATGTTCTATGAAGTATAAAATGACCAAACTCTTCCCAGTTCTGCAAAGGCCTTTTGTGTACATTTTGTAATGAGGCATAAGAGACACAGGAAAAACAAAACAAAACCACTTACTGTGCACGGCCAAGCACGCAGAGAGGGGCTTTGATTTCTCTGAGGTGAGTGTGTTGGCTTTGGAAGCATCTCCACTGGGGTCCATCTCCCAGTGCTCCTCAGGTTACTTGTCCGCACAAATTCCATGGCCCCTAACACCTCTGGAAAGCCCTTCTTAATTCCCAAAGAATCCTCATTGAAGTCATTCTGTCACAATTATTCAGATCACAAACAGACCTGGCATCCAATCTCAACAGAGCCCAAGCAGAACTAACTGGTCCTGAACCAAGCCACAGGGACCTACCTTCATGACTGAAATTGAGTCAGTTTGAGGCCAACAGCCAACAGGCACCACACTGTAGGGAGCAAGCCTGGCTAAACAGGAATCCATGGGCTTGCAGAGATAGGATGGACTTGAGTCTCCAGAGTAGTGGTCCTCAACCTTCCTAATGCTGAGACCCTTTAATACAGTTCCTTGTGTTGTGGTGACTTCCCAAACATAAAATTACTTCGTTGCTACTTCATGACTGTAATTTTTGCTACTGTCATGAATTGTAACATAAATATCTGATATGCGACCCCCAAGAGGTCGCAACCCACAGATTGAGCACCATTGATCTGAAGTGACCCTGAATTTCTTCAAAGAGAAGGTGGGGAGAGAATATTCCAGCACTTGACTAAGCAACCATTCAGTGTCTACCAACCAAGTGGAGTCAGAAAGACTGTGTGGGTAGTCTCACATGGGCACCAGTTTCTGATTATTTCACTTTAAGAGAACTCACTGTTTACTGCACCTCAAACTCCTCAACCGTAGATCATAATATTGATTGCTCCCTCATGGTTTACACTTGAGATGAAGAAAATAAAAGCTCTTTCTGAATAGAAAGTAGTCTGTAAAAGCTAAATAATGATGCCATCCCCTCCAGCCTGTGTGTATCGGCGAATGCTTTTTGCCTTTGCTATCTTTCTTGGGGGACTATTCAGGGAGACTTGTATGTATGTCTCTTTGTCTATGGCCTCATTCATCTTTCTACTTCTACTGTAATAGCCCTGTCTCCAGCTCTCACTTCCACTGGTATCAGAAAAATGTCTCCCAGTTGCTGGGTCTGCAGCTGCCTGGCCCAGATCACTCCATCTCCGTTAGTCCATCTTATTTAATTTCATGCTCTCCACAGACCTTCCCTTTTTCTGTCATAGATCTTCCTTTGAAAAAAATCTATTGTGCTTTTTAGGTTTTCTCCTCAAGACTGGCTTGTCCACCTCTCTGACGTCTCATTTTCTTCCAGTGCTCTCCTATGAACCCCTGCTCTGCCTTTATTTAGTCCTCCAGCAAGGGAAAGGTTGCAAAAGGTGAGCTTATAAATTATAGAGAGAACCCATCTCTCTACTACCAAAACGGTGCTCTGTTACTCTAATTTGTCAATCTATTGTTTAGTACCTCACAAAACGGGACATGCACAATACCTAGTAAAAATTGACCAAATCAGAAGATTTAAATTCCCTCTGATTGCAGGACTAGGAAGTAGAAATCCATATGCCAGAGGCATATTGATGGTGGTGCATTTGCTTAAGGGCTTAAAAATCGTAGTACTGGCATTTCAAGGCAGTATTTGGTCCCAGCTGCAACAAGATGAAACACTGACACACTCTGACCCAGGGCCTTCTTCCCGTAAGTGTCCACACAGTGTTGTTGTATGAATGGAAGAGAAACACAGAGGCACAATGTTAACCAAACACTACTAAATACAACTAAAATGTGGCATATAAGGTTTGAAAATTAGTGGTTTTAACAAACAAAAACGCATAGGTATTCACCTCAGGAGTTACTGAGAATACAATGGTCGTGGGTGAGCTGGAGCCCTGTTTTGAACACATCGTTCTCTGTCTGCAAACATGAATCTTTCCTGTAAAAGGTATTTTAAGCCTGGAGGCGGTGGTGCATGCCTTTAATCCCAGCACTCAAGAGGCAGAGCCAGGCCGATCTCTGTGAGTTCGAGGCCAGCCTACAGAGCGAGATCCAAGACAGGCACCAAAACTACGCAGAGATACCCTGTCTCAAAAAACCAAAAAAAAAAAAAAAAAAGAAAAAGAAAAAAGAAAAAAAAGAAAAAAAAAGAAAGAAAGGAAGAAAAGAAAGAAAAAGTATTTTAGGTAGCTTTGTGGGATAATCAGTGACTTCCCATAGAAAGGGTATCAAAGACAAGTTATAAAATGTTATGATAAGGATAACCACCATCACTGCAACTTGGCAACAATTAGACCGTGGTTACCCATACAAATGTTTATCATTTTAAATGCCTACAAGCCCCAGGGCGTCTGAAACACACAGGACGAGAACAAAAACAATTTGCAGTGAGAAAGATCTCATCCATCCCTTTCTTCAAGTCTTCACGAGGCTCTTTATTGAGATAAAAATCCTCATATTTTTTTTCTTCCTTTTGTCCTATCATTTTATGGTTTCTAGATGAACTATGTTTAATGATGCTGGTTCAATTTACTTGTCTTAAATTAATAGTTGTTGGGTTTTTCTTGGTAGATATTTCTGAAAATTGTGTGCATCAGTTGCTCGCTGCTCCCATGGGATCTGTTGATGGTGTCAAAGCTTTTCTCCTGTCAGTTACAGCTGACTAGGGAATTATCAGATCCAGCCTGCTGGCGACATCAGCATCACAGGCTTCCCTGTTTCTAGGGAAGACTAGAGCACATCCCTGGAATGACATCATCTGGCCTTATTGAGGTGATGGACTGCCAAAAAATTTTAACAAACAAGCAAAATGTATCGGTGAGAAAAATGAAGGTCTAGCCATGGGAAAACGAGAGGCAACAGGAGCACACACTAAAGTGTTCTTGCACACACTTCTTTTTCTCTGACTTTCTAAGTTCATGAAGGCAGAATTCATAAAAAAAAAAAAAAAAAAAAAAAAAACCAGACCACTAGTGAGAGATGACTTAGAAGACAGAACAGTCAGGACTCCTGTATAGAAAGGAGCCTCTCCAACAAAATTCAGACAGGTGAGAGCTGTCGACGCATGCGTACAGACAGGATGTGGGTGCTTCTTACACGGGGGTTGTTGTGCACCTGACTTTTCTGCAAGGTTGAATGACTAATGCTTCCTGCTTAAGAGTGTTCTCTGCCTAAGGTGCCGTAATTGCAGCAGAGCCCGTGGAGGAGCAGCGATGACGTTGCCCTGTGACGTGTGTGGGTCACTGCAGAGCTCATCACGCAGTCCTTGGCAAAAGAAGTAAGATCCTGGCCAGTCTCTCTCCAGATCCCTGCAGCGGTGGCCCCGCCCCTCCTGCCCAATGGCGTTAATAGAGAGAAACGTACTCAAATTGTCCATGTCCCAGGCCCTTCCCTTCCTGCTGCCTACGTGCTGTTTCTTTCTTCTCTAGAAACTGTTTTTTTTTTTTGAACAGTAAATGGACTCAGAAGCATGGAAGTGTGAGTAGCCAGGAAACAAATAAACAAAAAAAACCCCTCCATTTTTCTTCGGCATAGTGTTTTTTCTTATCCTCTTTTGTGAAATCAGTATTTTGAAAATCTTGGGGTCTGGAGAGATGGCTCAGAGGGTGAAGGCACCCGCTGTCGTATCTGAAAAGCCAGGTTTGGCCTCTGCAGCCCACACGGTGGAAGAAGAAAACTGATATGTTGTCTTCTGACCTCCAGTCCCACACCATGGTGTGTGCATGTACAGACACACTGAGCTGGCACAATACAGTAGATTTTTCAAGTGTAATCACAATGTCTTAAAACTCTAAGTCATACAAATCCTTCTGGTCCTGTGAGAGAAAAATCAGTGAGAACTCAGTGCAGGATTTCCCAAGGAGCTGATTGTAATAACTGTGTGCAAATGAACTTAGTAGGCACTTTTTTTTGAAGAGCGGTCTTTGCTCCCTTCTTCCCGCTTCCCCCTCAGAGTTTCTTATTTACACACTACTATTCACAAGAATGCAGTCTTGTGGCCATTAAACATGTTTTACAGAGGGAAGGGCAAGATTTAATCCTGTTTAAAGTTGACACACACAGTTTTCCACTCATACATTCCTAGATTCTTCTACCACAATATCTCTGTCTCTGTCTCTCCCTCTCCCCTTCCTTTCTCTCTCTCTCCCTCTCCTCTTCCCTTTTCTCTCACTCTCCCTCCCTCTCTCCCTTCCTTCCTCTTCTCCTCCCTCTGACACATCTCCTATGCAGCACTGAAAAATTCAACATCCACTAATTCTCAAACTTAGCTCAATAAAACTTTCGAAAGTCGTTATTTCAATAGAGCTTGAGAGGTTGATACAACAAGAACCCAAGTAATAGCGCAGAAATTAGAACTAGAAAATTAGTGATTGGTTTCTTTTAAAGCACAGCACCATACTCAAATCAGTGAGCTCTGCAGCGGGCTTCAGATTGACAGCCGAGACGTGTGCTTCGCTTTTGAAGATGCATGCCTTAAAATGCTTTTGAAGCATTAATAAGTGAGTTAGGACTGTGTAAATCTTGTTAAGGTGCATGAACACCAAGTGCACAGTGGAAAAGACATCCTGCTAGGCTTGGAGGGAAAGACATGCCCTCACTCAGCTCCCTCATCAGTATCCAGTGAGGCTGGCCAGCTCCTCACCTTGGGCCTATTGATGAGCATTCCACGCTTTTTAAAGAAAGAAAAGAATCTTTCATGAGCAGAGAACCCTGCTTGCTATTTGATTCCAGTGCTTACAAAGCCTTTCTCTTTAATTTTCACCTAACTTTGTATAGACTGTTTGCAGCCTTCTCAGTCCCACATCAATGTAGAGAATAACCTTCCCCAGCCAGTGGCAATTAGTAAGAAAATCCTCACAACTGATGTGCTCATTGGCAATAGGTCCTTCTGAATAAAGAGAATGCGGCAAAGGTCCATCCTACAAGCCTTGCTGTGAAGGGGGCGGTGGGGGGGGGGAGCTCAGTAGACAAAGCAAGAGTTTGCAGCCCCTATTGGAAGTCCACAGTCCCAGAACCCAAGAAAAAAAAAAAGCCAGCAGCCAATGGTGGCGGCTGCCTGTAATCGTAGCACTTTGTAGGCAGAGACAGGAAGTCCCTGCAGCTGGCTGGCTAAGTAGAATAGCCAATCAGGAAGCCCTGGGTTCAATTGATAGATCCTGTCTCAAGAAATGAAACGGAGGCTGGGCGGTGGTGGTCACGCCTTTAATCTCAGCACTTGGGAGGCAGAGCCAGGCGGATCTCTGTGAGTTCGAGGCCAGCCTGGGCTACCAGGTGAGTTCCAGGAAAGGCGAGAAACCCTGTCTCAAAAAACCAAAAATAAATAAATAAATAAATAAAAATTAAAATTAAAAAGAAACAAAATGGAAAGCGCAGCAGGAAGATGTCAGATACCAGCCTCAGGCCTCTGCACACACTAGTATGCACACATACCTGCAGACAAGCGGATGCACACATGCACACCATGCACAGATATACAAGGTGGTGGGCGGGAGCAGGGAGGAAGCAGGGGTAGCATCTCAGACATGTAAGTGACCAAAGAAACCTCAAACCAGGTGCCTAGGACTGTGGGAACCTTTCACAAGAACAGGGACTGAACTCCTAAAACACTATGAGTGGCAGTGCTGGTCCCCAACACATATTGTGTATGTGTGTGTGTGTGTGTGTGTGTGTGTGTGTGTGTGTGTGTGTGTGTTAAAATAGAGATATATCTCACTTATAATTCCATTCTGGTTGCCCACACAGGTCAGCCTTATTTTCCTGTAAGCATACACCCATATTTGACAATCACTCATTACAGTATGTACCACCGCTGGTTTTGTTGATTTACAGTTCACCTTGACTGGTCATTTAACTTCTCTGGATCTCATTTTTCACTGTCTGCAACGGTGGGATAGTCCCTACATTGCAGGGCTGTAGAGAGAATTAAGTGCCTTAAAAACCAAAGCACTTGGCAGGGAACCCACTCAACAAATTTAAGGTCCCTGCAGCCTGCCTTGTGAAATATGAAAACCTTGCTTGATCTTGCAGAAAAGAAGCATTTGAATAATCTCGGCTGTGGACGTAGAATTTTTTTTTAATGCAGCCCACATCCAAGCTGCTGCAAACTCTGAGAGCTCTCATTGCAGTGCCTCTGACTGTTTTCTTTCTCCTTTTTACTCCCTCTAAAAGGATGCTGGAGTCATTTATTTCCTTGCAGAAGCACTGTGGATGTCTTTGTAAGCCTGATAGCATTATCTGACAGATAATCAATGTTTGACTGTAACCCGAGGGCCTCCAGACCTAGAGGACATTACTCAGCATGGTATCATGGAGACGGAGGCAAATTCAGCATAAATTGTCTTCTATACAGAAATTATCATGTGATTTTTTTTTTTTTTAACCCAGGACTCTCCATCATAGTGCTTCCCGTAGGATTAGATGTGACGCTCAGGAGTGTTCTGAGTATTCATCATGCCATCCTTTGTATCTAGACAGCTTGCCTTTCACAAACTTATTACAGTGCAGGCCTAGCTGGAAGTTTACTGATGTGTAGCCGGAAAATGACAGGAAGGCTCCATGCCTTTATGCTCTCATTTTGCAGGGAGGTTAAAGTGACCTCTTAACAGGCCCACAATAAAATGGGAATCTGAAAAGAGTGGGAGGCCCAGGTATAAAACATTCACCAACCTGGCAGGCATAAATACTAATAGGATGGAATAATTGGAGTGGACACAGGAAAGATAAATCAAATTCATTCACACTTAACTATATAAAACTATTGCAGAGACATAGACCATGACTAAAGGTGTGGTTGATTTCAGGAAAAGCCCACTTAAACTGAAATGCTTAATACAGATTTCAAACTGCCTGTAGAAGAGCACACATTTAGGAATTCTTGCTAACCAAAGCATGTTCTTTCTGTAAAAGGAGGAGGACATATAAAGACTAAGAAAATCATTCACCAGTGTAACCTTTTTGATTGTGGGAAAAGTAAGCACATCACTTGCATACTCTATAAGGTTTTTGGTTTATTAGTTACATGAGCCTTTCCTATCATAGCTATAATGTTCTACAAATAGAGATCTCAAGTTAGATTCTTAAAACTGGAAAACAGATTGCACATAAAAAGTCATTAAATAATGATTTAAAAAAAATAAGCTGCATACATAGGCAAATGATGTGACAATCCGGAGCACACCGGTGACAGCAGACAGATATTTGGTGAGCACTGCAAAACCAAAGCCATTGTTGAAGTGAGAATTGAAAGTTACAATGGGCCATTGCTACTGAGATACAAAAGGGGACAGCAGAAAAGCAAGGGAAGAACACTCCAGGGTCACACTGAGGTCATTGGGATCTCCAGAGAGTGTATAATTATTAAGAATAGCCACACCAGAAATGATGTTTGTCCTTACACGGATACCCTGGACAACAGGGTTAGGAATCTGAGACCTTGACCTAGGAGACAGAAGCTGGTAATGTCAGCTACTCTGCTATTAATTTGATAAATTAGTTTTGGAATGCCTGCTCAGATCTCTGTGTCATCCAAGAGACCAAAGTCCAAAGATCCTGGGACACAGACTCCAGTCTGTAGATATTTCATGAAGGAGCCAACAGTCCCAACTTAAAACAAAGGCTACTCTCAGGGTAACAGGACCTCAGCAAATAGCCTTGGCATTTTAAGTGATGTTTAAAGTGATTAATACCATTAAAATTCTTTTGATGTTTGAATGCAAGAGATTGCTGAGGGATATGGCTATGACAATCCCAGACTGAGAATTAAATTTTAGGTAATATCAAAGGTTCTTAGAACTGTCATTTTTCTTTGATTTTTTTTATTAAAATTTTTTCATATAATATATTTTGATCATATTCTTTCTGCTTTCAAAACCCCTCCCAGATATTACCTACCTCTCTACCTACCCAACTTAAGGTACTCTCTCTTTCAAAAATGAACAATAACAATAACAAAATGAGTCAGAAAAAATCTAAATTCAAATCAAAACAAAATTTTAAAACCAATAAAAAAATACCCAAACAAAACAAAAAGCACCCCCCAAAAACAAGTAGTTCATTTTGTGCTGGCCAACTTCTCCTGAGCAAGTTCATTTTGTCCTGACCAACTATTCCTGAGCATGATGCCTACCCAAGAGTGTGGCTGACAGAGTAAGTGGCACACCATTGGCATATCAATAATTCCTGGTTAGGGGTGAACCTTTGTGTCCATTTCCTCTTTCCAGTGCTGGGGTTTTTGTTTGTTTGAAACTATGCATGCTGTTACTGTCTTTATGAGTTTCTATCCATCATGTGTCAGGATGACATCAAACACTTGAAGTCATCCACTGGCTCTTACAATCTCTCTACCTTCTCTTCCACATAGACCTTTGGGCCTCAAGGAGAGGGGATTGATAAGGACCTCCCATTTGGGGCTGAGTGCTCACAAGTCTCTCACTCTTTGCACATTGTCCAGTTGTGGATCTCTGTGTTAGTTACCCTCCACTACAGAAGGAAGCTTCTCTGGTGAAGGTTGAGCAACGCACTGATCAATGAGCATGTCAATATTTCATTCGAACTCATTTTATTGCTATGTTCCTTAACAGAATAATAGTATGTTTTCCCCTAGGGCTCATGACCTATCTAGTCTAAGGTTCTTGGCCTCTTTAGAAGTGTTGGAGATGGGTTCCACCTCATGGAATGGGCCTTAAATCCAATCAAAAAGTGTTTCTTTTACTTCTATAACGCTTGTACCACTATTGCACCAGTACATCTTTAAGTCAGGTTGCTGTTGTAGGTCACAAGGTTTGTAGCTGAGTGATACTGATGATTAATTTTCTTCTCTGGCAGCATACAAAGTAAATTCCAGCCCCATGAATGTTAGTCAGTAGGGATGAAGCTTCTGTTTGTGCACCAGTTCAATTAATTTCTCTGTGTTCCATGACATGCATAAATGATGTCTTCAGCCATGGGGCTTAAGGCTGTGGACAATAACCGATAGCCTTGGCAATAACCTGTCGTGTTTGGGGAGGGTGTCTATGGAACCCCTTGGACAAACAACTTAACAAGAAGGAATCCATTATGAATCCATTCCTGGCACTGGGAGCTAGTTGTTATATTGTCTCCCTATTATATGGAGACTCCATTTAAATTCCATATATACATATGTGTGCATTTAAATTCTGTGTGTGTGTGTTTTATGAAGTTTCTACAGTAGTAGGTTTCCATATGGTTTTTCAAAAGGCCTTTAGTATTAGTTGTCTCTCCCCATGACTGTTCTTTATACTGTCCTCCATTTAGTACTCCTAGTTTCTTCTTTATCTCTTTATAATACCATATTCTATTTTTTTCCTTCCTTGGGGGATCCTCTTCTTCTCTCTGAATGAAAACATTGCAATGCATGCAGAAGAAATTGCAAAAGAAAACTTACATTTTTTAGTGATGCACTCAAAATTTATAAATAAAGTTGGAGAATCTCTTTTTGGAAGCAAGTCAAAACTGGGCATGATTTTACAAAATGTTGCTGTAATTGACTTAGATCAAGAAGTTCACATAGGCTAGGGGTGTAGCTCAGATAAAAATGAAATGGTACTTGCTAACATGTGTGAGGCCCCAGGCCTGACCCCCAGCATCATATGAAACTACATGTGATTAGAAGCAGTCATTACACTGCCCACTGTAATCCTAGAACTCAGGAGGTAGAAGCAAGAGGATCAGAAGTTCAAAGTCATCCTCAACTATATAGTGAACATGAGACCATGCCCCTTCCCCCACCAGAGAATTATTTGTACTTAAAACAAAACTAACTAACACATATTTTGTGAGAGACGTCAAAATTATAAAGCAATGACTGCAATTCCAAGATATTCTTTTTGACTTTTTATCGAAGGCTCACATTGACTCCATTCAGTGTATGTGCACACGTGTGTTTTGGAGAATATTATTTTAAGGTATGTTACTTTTGTTTATGTTGCATTTGTTGCACTCTGTGAAGCTGTGTTACTTTGCCTGTCTGAAACACCTGATGGTCTAATAAAGAGCTGAACAGCCAATAGCAAGGCAGGAGAAAGGATAGGTGGGGCTGACAAGCAGAGAGAATATATAGAAGGAGAAATCTGGGCGAGGAGAGATCAAGGAGCAAGAGAAGGAGGAGGACATCAGGGGCCAGCCACCCAGATACACAACCAGCAACAGTGTAAGAAAGAAAGGTAAAATAAAATCACACAAGAATCAGGGAAAGGTAAATAAAGAAAGGTAAAAGCCCAGAGGCAAAAGATAGACGGAATAATTTAAAGTTAAGAAAAACTGGTTAGCATCATGCCAAGTTAAGGCCAGGCATTTACAATTAAGAATAAGCCTCCATGTGTGATTTATTTGGGAGCTGAGTGGTGGGCCCCTAAAAGAGCTAAACAGCCAAAAGAGCAAAACCAACCAACAACATGTGTGTGTTTGTGTGTATGTGTATCTGTGTGTGTGTTTGTGTGTGTGTCTTTGTGTATGCTTTTGTGTGTGTCTGTGTGTTTATGTGTATCTGTGTGTGTCTTTGTGTGTGTGTGTGTTTGTGTGTGTGTGTGTGTGTCTTTGTGTGTGTCTGTGTGTTTATGTGTTTTTGTGTGTCTGTGTGTATGTGTGTTTGTGTGTGTTTTTGTGTTTTTATGTGTCTGTGTGTATGTTTGTGTGTGTGTGTGTGTGTCTTTGTGTGTGTCTGTGTGTTTATGTGTGTCTGTGTGTGTTTGTATGTGTCTGTGTGTATGTTTGTGTGTGACTGCGTGTGTGTCTTTGTGTGTGTCTGTGTGTGTGATGTATGTGTTTCTGTGTGTGCATGTTTGTGTGTGTCCGTGTATATGTTTGTGTGTGTGTCTGTGTGTGTGTGTTCATACGAAAGCCTGAAGTCACCCTCTGACACTCCTGAGATGCAGTCCATGCTGTTTTGGAGGCACAGACTCTCTCACTTGTCCTGGGAATTGTCAATTGAATCGAGGCTGGGTTCTAAGTGCACACTAGGGATCTGCTTGTCTCCACCTTCTCCACTGGGATTACAGGCAGCCACTGTGACCCTCGGCTTTTCTGCATGAATTCTGGAAATGGCTTGACAGCAAGCACTTTCTTGCCCAAGGTATCTCCCCAACCCCACAGTGTCTTAACATATATTCCATATCCTCCCCCAAGGTTTTCCCCAAGGATATTCCATACCCTCACACAGGTTTTTCATTGTGTATCTGAGTTGAGAACATTTGTCTGTTGATCTCTGGCTGTTCTAGAAGCTCCTGCAGTAAACGTGCACATGTCATGTTCCTATACCGTAACTGACCATTACAAATGTAACTTTGAAATTTAGTAAAAATATACCCCATAGTTTCATGTCTCAAACAAAGGCAGGAGATTATATTTGATGATATGGTCATCTCTCACAGCAGTGATTGGTGTAGACATCTATTCATTCTTTATGTCTTCTCCCACATGCAGAATGAAGTGAGATCAGAGAGGCTGCAAAGGTGACTTCTGCATCAGCCAAGCAGTGGAGTGGGCAGGTGCCGTAATTGCACAGATCCCTGCATGCCATTTCTGGAGAGCTGAATTCAGTAAGGCCAGGGCTGAGCAACCCTGCCTCCCTTTTTGCCTCCTCTCTGGGAACCTTGATGTACAGTTGAGCCCTAGGAAACAGAAATAGAAAAGAATCTTTAAGTTCCATCAAAACATCACTCTTAGTTCCACGCTGAGTGGGGGCAGATATCAGAGTTCCCCAGACAGAAAGCTTTGCTGGATGGAGAGAAGAAGAAAAATGAAACACACGCAGCATGGAGTTTGACCCCAGGGGCACAAACTTCTTGGAATTAGACAACATATCTTGAGTTTTTGTGGGGATGAAAAGAAACCATCAGCTACCATGGGTGGGGTCAATAAAAGCCTCAAAATCAATGGTTATAACTGGTCCAGAGGTAGACAAGGACCTGCAGATGGATTCTCATTTTTCTAGGGCCCATTGCTCATCTCACACTAAATTAATAATAAGATAAGGCTGACACGGTGATTTGGTTTCCATTAGTCAATCAACTTTTAAGAAATTTGATTAAGACTTTGAAAACCTGTTGACATGGACAACGTAGTGGAGTCTGGTAGCTTCCTGAGGGACTGTGTTCTTTCCTTATTGGTTCCAAGGACTATGCAGTCATCACATGGCTCACACACAACACATGTGGACCAAGTGTGGGGATCACACACAACACATGTGGACCAAGTGTGGGATCACACACAACACATGTGGAGCAAGTGGGGCCCCATCTGACACCCAGGAGCATTTGTACCAACCAACATACACAAGCTTAGTGGCAGTGTAAGCATTGGGCTGCCTGTGTTATCTCTGCCTACTGTGATCCTGGGCCAGCTTCTCCATTAGACAGACTCAGGAAGAATAAGCGTGAATAATAGTGTAAAAGCCCTTGAACACATTCAAACTTCTTTTTAACATAAGAATACAAAGAACTTTTAGGTCAGAAAAAATGTTAATATATTCCCCTTTCTATGGTGTAGTTGTAAAATGCAGTTCTAATACATTTTTCTGGAGAAAGAGCTCCATAAAGGCTAAAGAGCCTATGATCCATGAAAGTCACGTGACAGGCTTAGTTACCCTGATTAGTCATGTCCAGCTATATTACTTTCATTGCAGGATCCCTTGTTTGAACTATTATGAACTTCAATTCAGTGGCGGACATCAGACCATGCATGGGGTCCTCTGAGGACGTTCTCCTATGCAACCAGCTCTGATCCCTGGCTGATGGCACTGAGATATTGTCAGGAACTAACATTCCATTGTCAGGCATGGTGGCAAACACCTGCAATCGCAGAACTCAGGAGGCTGAAGCAGGAGGACCAGCAGTTCAAAGTCAGCCTTAGACTATACAGCAAGTTAAAACAAAAGCAAACACAAAGAGCAACTACCATTGGGTGAAACAGGATCAGGACCAGGATCCTCATCATTACTTTACCATATCGCTCTGTATTTCCAGTCCCTTCTAGAACCTGTTTAGCCAACCAGAGGCTAAGAGAATTGCAGAAGGATATGGCTATCCTGGGTATTGGGTTGGAGGATTGTACCTCCTTCATGACTATCATTACTCAGATGATATTTAATGTGTTGCCCTATCCCTGGGCAGATACATCTATTTTTTTCTCATTCACCCACAAATACATTTAGTTAACCTTGAAATATGAGTGTTAATGATATCATACCTTATCTTTGCACATGTCACTGTCACCAGGTAAAGCTCCTGCTACGATTGCTTTGAAACATACCATGGCTCCTCCGCCGCTAAACCTACTGCAACACAAAATCGGCGTTATTTATTTATGGTGTTACATGAGTCATCTGCACTTTCCCTGATAAGCCCTGGGCTGTGTGTCTTTCATTTCAGCTGACATTTTGCTGCCATTTGCCAGGCTAAGTAACTACCGTGCAATCACTCTGAGCTGATGCATGGTCATTGTTTTGCAGAAAATGGATTTTTAAGTCAGCTGAAAGGCTTTCTGAAGAATATAATTTGACAAAGTAAATTTTTGCCCATATAACAGAAATCAGCCAGGGCTGCACCAAATGTATTTTTTAAGATAGCTAAAAGGATTTCTGCAGAGAGTTTGACAAAGTATTTTACTTTTGTGCACAAAGCAAAAATTGATTAGTTTTGAACAAAAAGGATTTCTCTGGGTGCTGAAAGGCTTTTCTCTGGAATTAAATATATTCTTCAGCTTGCAGGATAAGGTATTGGAAAGCAGTGTCTTTGAGAAGACAAATAGTTGTCAGTGACTTTTTTTTCAAGGAACAAGTTAAAAGAATCCCTTTAGATGACATTTTCAACCCCTCAACCTGGGTTAGCTCTAGATATCTTACTGCTAGAGAAAGCTGACCCATTTTCCAGTATCTGAGACTTACTGTATGATGATTCACTTGCTTGTATGATGCTGCTGCTCTTCAGTTGATAGAATCATAGAGTAGACATTTCACCAAAACCTTCCCTATATTAGTTGATGACAGAAAACAAAAAAATCTGAAAGAATTGAAGGACACAAAGTTTTAACTTGAATTGTTTAGTTTGGAGTAAATTTTGCTGACAACTTTGAAGAGAAGGGATTGGAATATGATACATATATATGTGCATGCAGGTGAGATTGGAGGCCCTGCCTTGTCATTTTCCTTGGAACTAGAGTGACAGGTGGTTTACAACCACCTGATGGGGGTGCTGAGAACCAAACTTAGATCTTCTGCAAGAGGAGAAAGTGCTTTTAACTGCTGAGCAATTCCTCCAGCCACACGCAGTGATATTGAAATAAAGGCAATCAGACCCTGTGGGTCAGGTCCTTTGTTATTCAACAACTTAAAGAATACATGCCCTATACATGCTCATGCACATGTATACATACACACACACACATACATACATCATTTTGATGCTGCCTGCCCTAAAATTTGACAACAGGTGGCAAGCACATGTTTTGTGTTTTTTTGTTTGGTTTTTGTTTTTGGCCAAATTCTTTATCTTGTGATAAAAAAAAAAAAACTAAACATAAAACAAACAAACAAACAAAAAAGGCAGCAGAAATCTATGGTGACATTTTATTTGTATTAAAATGTTATTTGTATGTTAATAAATAAAGTTGCCCGGGGTCAGAGCTATTAGCAAGCCATAGGAAAGCAGGGCAGTGGTGGTGTACGCTTGTAATCGCAGCACTTGGTAGGCAAAGCTGGGTAAGTCTCTGTGTGTTCAGGGATACAGCCATTATTGGATATACATGCCCTTAATCTCAATACCAATCATGGAAAAGTGACGAGGCGGTCATGTGGTTGGGTTTACAACCAATGAGAAGGCAGAACAGAAATTCTATATAAGGACTTTAACACAGAAAGTAGCTCTGGTTTGGAGAGGTAGGACCACCGCAGGAGGAAGGGTAAGGTTTTAGCTCTTAGCTCTGACCTCTTGGCTTTCTTCTTTGCATTGGTTCTGTGTTTCTTATTTAATAAGAAGGTTGGTTACATCTACAGAAATCCACCCAGTTTTGATTATTAGCTGTTTGCTTGATTGTTAGCTATTTTTATAAAGTGACTCAGACATCATTTACCATCTCACCTGATGCTTAGGCTAATTCCACACTGTATTTCAGCCATTCTGTAGCACTGGTGAAGACCAGAGCATAGTTTATAGTCTAGAGCCAGGGAACATGAGCACTCAGTGAAGATATCAAGGGCAGCAATCTCTGGGTGAATCAAACTGGAGCATAGCTCTTGGCATACGGCTTCTAGATGTCAGGGAGTAGTATAACACCCTGTGACCACAAATGGATGAAAACACACAACAGCCCAAAACCAGTTTGCTAACCCCACCCCACCCCCTGAGGTGGTAGGGAGTTTTGCAAAGTGATACCTTGTAATTTAATTTTAATGTGTTACTAATTGTGAAGGTGAATTATAAGACTAGCCCTTCAGATTGAAAGGCAGAAATCCCAACACACATTCTTTAAATACTTCTGGGGCAGAGAAACTTAGCAGTAACATGAAAACAAGCTGAGCTCATAAGAGCTGAGAAGCAGTTAAATGCTGAAAGAAACAGGAGGAAGTGTAACTATCCACAAGAGACTACTTCACAATGACAAATTGTGGCACTTTTCCCCAGCAAATGGGAGGACAGAAAGCATCTGAGTAGCTGAAAAATAGTCATGGAAATGTGAGCTCACACCCATGGCTCATCGGAAGCTGCAGCTAATGTTAAGAAAATGAGAACAGAGAAGCCAGGACTCTGCCCCCTCAGATTCATGACTATAAAGTCGGATCACCCTTTAAAAGGGCTGGGCCACTTTAGAGGGCCTAGAGCTGAGTTTCTCTGTGAGCCACGTGGTGTCCTTGGTGATAATACACTCCTGTTTGAGTGTCACCCTTGTTCTGAAGACTGACAGTAACTCATGCTTATGCCAGTAACATAGCTGTGAAATCTCTACATGTCAGAGGCAAAGGGGAAGGGAATACCGGTATTTACCAGATCTCAGGTTGTTGAGATGTCAAATTTTGTGCTGGAACCAGATTCCGACTGGAGAAAGTTGGGTGCGCCCTGTGCTGGAAGAATGTACTTGCAGATTCAGACTCACTGAACTTTCACCATTGCACCCATTGTATGCTAGCCACTTCTCAAGGTCCCTTTATGAAACCACTGGGACTCAGAAAAGTGAGGAAACTTATCAGACGTAAGCCCCAGAGATAGTAAGTAGTTTCTCACAAAGGTGAAACATCCTGCTCCTCCTGGCTTATTTTGTGTAGACCAAAATCCAATAAATAATGTTTCTTCTAAAAAACAGAAGAAAAGGCCCACATTGGAATTGGCCACGTGGTAATTGAGGCAGATTAGAGTGATGTTCCCCAAGGATGTTGGTTGTTGAAGTTCCAGGTGACAAAGAAGGATCCTTTCCTCTGGAGGGAATTGGTCCTGTGTACATTTAGACTTCTGAACTATGACTTCTAGACTGTCAAAGAATAAGCAAATATTGCAAGCCATTCAGTTGGTAGTGGTATTTAACAGTAGCTCTTGGAAACAAATACAATGCGATAGTCAATGTGGGCATTTAATGACATTCTTTAGGTTTGTCTTCAGCTCAGTGGTTACAAGCCAAGAGAATTTGTCAATTCCTTAGAATTAAGCCTGGCAAGTTCTAATGTCATAGTCAGGTCAACATGGGTCATCTTGGACGTGATAACTGATGTATGTGCCACCTTCTTCCCAGACTCCACAGAAGTATAGAGGTAGAAACATGAGCAACAGAGAAAGAGAAATTCTTAAACTGGACCTTTCAGGTCCTAGAGTAACTGTTCCTCAGCCATCATTCCAGATGCTGTGACAAACAGAGGTCTAGAGATGGTGTTCCCAAGTTGTTGGTGTTTTATGCTTGCAAACTGTACCTGCAGATTCCATAACTGTATCCTGTCTGATAACTACTTGTACCAGAAGAACCCTCACTCTCCCATCTCCTTTCTGATGATATGGGTCATCGGGAGTTGATTTTTGTCTTTCAAACTGAGTTTTGAGAAATCATTCCTTTAAAAACAGTGTGGAACTACTTTGATATACTAGATGGAAGGAGGAAATGGCTGAAAATAGTGTACTCAATTTGGTACTACTCTTAAAAAAAGAAATTTAAAATGGATATTAAACACACAGTGTTGAGAAGAAGGGGATAAAGGAAATGAGATATTGACACTGGTGACTGCTGAACATAAATTTTTAACAGCTCCATTTTTATAGTTTTAACTAGTTGTCCTTCGTCTATTATATTTAAAAAACCAAGAGATGCTTTAAAATAAGTAAAATATAGTGAATGCACAAAATAAAGCTGATCCATTTTAAATATTCAGAAGCTGACGTATGCTTTGATTTAAGATGTTTGCATGTGTGTGTGGGTTGATCAGTGTCTGGATAGCAATTATTATAGTGCCAAGCGTCTGAGGATACAGGGCAGTGGTTAAAGGGAGTTTTATAGCCATATGGTCTTTGGAAATTTTCTTAACCATTCTATTTATTCCTCCATAAGTGGAACAAAATATGGCTCTCCCTCCAAGGTTATTTAAGAAGTTAAATAAAATAATATGAAAAAATCACTTGTCATATCTAATATTAGGAAGAGTAAAATAAATACAAATGTCCAACTATCATCATGTAGCTTATCAATAACTTATATTGTCCAAAAGGATAATTTTGTATTGATAATCCCTCAAAGAATACGAATTCATTCCATATGAAGCTAATTAGAATCACAGGAAGGGCAAGAAAGCTGAAATTAGCTTCTTCTTCTTCTTCTTCTTCTTCTTCTTCTTCTTCTTCTTCTTCTTCTTCTTCTTCTTCTTCTTCTCCTCCTCCTCCTCCTTCTCCTCCTCCTCCTCCTCCTCCTCTTCCTCCTCCTCCTCCTCCTTCTATGGAAATGAATCAATTGGGATCAGAGACTTTGGGCTTGCTGTACTCATTGGCAAGTCAGCTCTGGAAGTTAAGAGGGTGAGGCAGAGACCTGAGAAGCATGAAAGACAATTCAGAGCAACAGCTGAACAGGAGGACATG
Organism: Peromyscus californicus insignis; assembly: GCF_007827085.1. Taxonomy (NCBI): domain Eukaryota; kingdom Metazoa; phylum Chordata; class Mammalia; order Rodentia; family Cricetidae; genus Peromyscus; species Peromyscus californicus. The sequence goes on from NW_026294469.1 coordinate 43,106,528, forward strand.
GTGCTCCTGACTGTCGCACACCCACCAAGTATCATCTTTCCCCAACTTAACTTGAGGCACACACACCCTTTATTAGTTACTACAATCTCACATAGTTTGGTCCGAATTTGCATTTTAATTTTGTTCCTTTGATCTACTTCGGAGGTTTCTGTGCTAATGGTTTCTTTCCAACCCCCATATCCTAAGGATTCATCCACTCAGGCTTTCAAATTCCTTTGGATCAGTTTTGGCCATTCATAACATTTCAGGAACTCATTAATCTAATTCCAAGAGGGTTTTTTTTTGTCATTGATAAAGACACAATCATGACATTTCCTCTTTGACTATGGTTTCCCTTACATTCCATAGTTTTTCTCTCCCTTTCCTGTTAATTATTCTTGCCAAAGGTTTGGTTTCGTGTATAGACTTTTCACAGTCCTCCGTGAGGCTGGAGAGATGGCTCAGCAGTTAAGAGCACTCACTGCTCATGCCAAGAACCCAGGTTTAGTGCCCAGCACCCACATGATGGCTCACAAACTACTACCTGTAACTCCAACTCTAGGGAATCTGGTGCCCTCTTCTAGCCTGCAATGACTCCAACACACATATGGCACATATAAACTTTTCCAGGCACATACACATACATGTAAAAATAGTAAATAATTGATCTTAAGTTTTTGTGTCTATGTATACATGTGCATGTTCCTGTGTTTGCACATGGGAGGAATGTGTGTGTGTGTGTGTGTGTGTGTGTGTGTGTGTGTGTGTGTGTGTGTTTGATGTCCAGTGTCTATTATATTTCACTGTAGTTTTTGAGACACAGTCTCCCATTATCGTGGAACTCACTGATTCAGCAAGGCTAGCTGGCTAATGAGCCTCAGAGATTTTCCTGTCTCTGACTCCCCAATACTAGGATTACAGGCATAGGCAACCACGCTTGGCTTTTTACATGGGCACTAGGGTTCTGAACTCAGGTCCTCCCACTTGTGTAGTTATCTCTTAACCAACTGAGCCATCTCTTCAGCCCCATTTTGAAAATTTCTTAGATGTATTTTCTAAATCTATTTCCCCAACTTGATGATTTTAGTCTTTTTCTTTTTTAGTGTTTATCTTAGTTGCTTTTCTAATGCTGTGACAAAGCATCGTGACCAAGGCAAGAAGGATAAATTTATTGGGGACTTACAGAAGAATGGATTTATTTGGGAATTACCATTTCAGAAGGTGAGTCTGTGACCATCATGACTGGTGGCATGGCAATAATTAGGCTGACATGGTGGAGGAGCAGAAGCTGTGAGTGCACATCTTGAGGCAACAACCATAAGGCAGAGAGAGGGAGAGAGAGCTAACTGGGAAGGGCTTGGGCTTTTGTAACCTCAAAGCCCACCAGAAGTGATGCATCTCCTTCAATACCCCCAATCCTTCTCAAGCAGGTTTATCAACTAGAGTCCAAGCATTCAAATATGTAACCTTATGGGTACCATCCTGATTTAAACCACCACAGCATTTATACTGATTATCTAATATCACCATTTTACTGTTTCTTTTAGGTTTGTTCATTCTTTTCATTTGCTCTTGGGTTTAATTGACCACATTGCTGTTGTGAGTGACTGTCCCCCAACCAAGCAACTGCCATCTTGGGTAGTTCAGCTGTACCCCCTTGTAAAAGATCATTCCAAATGGGTTGGTTAATGACTTAAGTCCCCACCCCTACCATAGTGATATTTTATTTGTATGTTAATAAATAAAGTTGCCTGGGGGTCAGAGCTAATAACAAGCCATTTAGCAGAAGTCTGGTAGTGGTAGCACATGCCCTTAATCCAATCACATGGCAGGCAGAGTCTGTGTGTTCAAGGACATAGCCAGATTGGTGACACATGCCTTTAATCCAAGTACCAACCATAGAGACCTGGAGGTCTATATAGACAGGCAGTGACAAGGAAGTTATGTGGTTGGGTTTACAGCCAATGAGAAGGCAGAACAGAAAGGCAATAAAAAGTACAGACACACAGGAGGTAGGTCTCTTTCTCAGGGGAAGGATGACAGCAAGAGCGAGGGGTAAGAAGGTGGTCTTAGCTCTTGGTTGCTGCTCAATCTCTGGGCTTTTAACTCTGCATTTGGCTCTGTGTTTCTTATTTAATAAAACCATTCAGAATTACATCTACAACCTACTCTCTACTCCACCCCAACTCCTCACTCCCATCCCCCTACCTCATTTCCTAACTGTACCCCCACACCTTGCCTTCATAAAGGAGCAGAATAGGGCATGACAGTCTTACTTTAGTACCCAGCTGTGTCTACCAACTGGCAGTTCTGCATATGGCCTGGGAGAGTGCTGTGGAATAATCAATCCCTTTGTACACTGTGAAGATTTGTCTCTGTGATTGGTTTAATAAACAAGCTCACTGGCCAATAGCTGAACAGAATAAGGTTAGTCAGGAGAGCCGAATTGAGAATGCTGAGAAGGAGAATGGTGGAGTCGGGAGTCGCCAGCGAGACTCAGAAGGAGCAGGAGATGAACGTGCCATGCTAATAAAGGTACTGCCACATGGCAGAGCATAAATAAGGAATATGGGTTAACTTAAAATGTAAGAGCTAGTTAGTAATAAGCCTGAGCTATTAGCCGAGCATTTTGTGATTAATATAAGCGTTTGTGTGTTTATTTGGGACCCAGCAGTTGGGACAGAAAGACTCCACCTCCATTTACACAAGAGAGGACAATATACAGAGGACAGGGAAGACTAGAATGGAGGCTCCATCTATGTGACTGTAGGGAAGCCCTCATCCCTATCGGGTAAGGCTTTTCAGGTGTGGTTAGTAGGGGAGAAGAGTGTGCACACCCCTGTAACTAAGTCCTTGTCTAGTCAGTCCTATTATTTGATAGTTTGGTATGGAATTAACTAAAATCACAGGGGAGGATTCAGAGAGAACGGCATGAAGAACTCAGCGTCACCATTTATTTGATCGCATTGGGTTCTGATTTGATTTCTAGTGCTGTGGTAAAACACTGTGACCAACTTAAGGAAGGAAAGCCTTTCATTTCCAGGTCACAGCCCATCCATGGGATAATGAAGCAGACATTATGGGAGAATGCTCCTGACTAGTTCCCTCACGGGCTTGTCTTTAGTTAGTTGTCATACTCAGTTAGGACCACCTTCCTAGGGAATGGTACTGCCCACAGTACGCTAAGCATGCTTACATCAGTTAACAACAAGGACAACTCCCTACAGACATGCCCACAAGTCAATCTGATCTGGGCAATACATTAACTGATAATCCTTTCTCAGGTGACCTTGAGCTGTGTCAGGTTGACAGTTAAAAGCTAATTAACTAGGATACATTGAAACTCCATTTTTCTAGGAGTAAATACAATATAGTCCATTGCTGAAAAGCTACTTGCTTTATTGCTCTTGAAAATATTTATTATCATATCTTTTTGTCTTCTTCTGCTTCCAATCTAGAGAAGGATCATCTACGTATGCCAAGCAGCTACTCTTCAACCACATGAAGAATGCTGTATGGTTTTGGAATTTATAGATTGTTCACGGCTTTGACAGCAGTGATAACCTCTTGAAAAGTTAAGTGGAAGTTCACCAAGTTATTAAACCTGAGCTTATGGGATTTTGTTAACTCTCAGTGGAGGAAGCTGCATTAAAAATGTATTCTGATGCATAGCGATGAATATGTGTGTGATCTGAAACGAGAGGTTTCTAGGGGAGAGCATGACGGATGGGAAGGCAGAGATTCTGGGTAATATTTATCGCTGTTTCCCAGGTTACCTTGACCTTGAAAAAGCAACTTTTCCCCTGCCTTCATTTTTTCCCACAAATTAAGCAAAGATGACAATACCCATTAGCTTTTACATATTTCTACCTTATAAAGAACAGAATTGTTCTCAGGATGAATGAGGCGATGTTTGTAAACAGCTTTGAGCTCTTGGGGAGGCAGATGTTCTATAAGTACAAATTATTAATAACGTATTTGTACTGATAATTGCAGGCAATGTTAACAGCACCAGAATAAAGGAGTCATTGGTTACACGTTACATGCAGTGGGAGGGATATCACTGTGGAATAGAGATGCTGGATTCATGGAAAGCTTGGAAAGCCTACTGTGAAATTAGAATAGCTCCCACCACAGCGATAGAGAAAAAACTTGTCTTAAGGTATTTCTGCTTATTAGGACAGGAAAATAACTTAGGTTGTCTCAGTATTCATAATGCATTGCAGAGGATACCTGGAAGCATTGGGAATGTGAGATCAAATTTGCTGCTGAGTGTCATAGTTCAAAGAAATAGAACCTCTCTCCACCTTGCCCATGGCAAATGCAGCTCTCGAGAGCTCAGCAGACATCTGCTTCCTCCTTCTTAATTCTCTGCCAATCATTAGTGAGCATCTTCCCTTCTATTAATGTAATAATACGTGGTTTTTCTCTCATTTCCTTTGATTTATGACTTCTACAGCCTTCTGCTTTTTGCTCTCTGGCTTTGACTGTTGTGGCTCTTATGATCTCTCTCCTAGGTGGCTCCCTCCCTCTTCTCTTTCACATTATGTTTTAACACACTAATGAGGATTCAGGCAGCACAGGCAGCTGGACTATCTAATAGGTACATGAAGTACCCACACAGGAAATTTTGCTGCTAGTTGAGTTCACAGTCCTGCCCAGGCTTACCTGCATTCCTTGCTTTGCGTTAAATACTCGGACTGCAAGGAGCTGCAGAAGGGATTGTGAATGACATTACGAAAAGAATGAGAATGGAAAGGGAAGAAAGCCTTTGAACCGCCACCTCAGAAGTGGCTGGGGATGGCAGCGGTTTGCAGAGTGATGCAGATAGTGTACTCATGAATTAAGGTAAAGGAGTTGGGAACAAAGCTCAGGATACAGGTATTTATTTCTGGAACTCTGATAGGTTCTTTATATCTTGCTTCCTTTGAACGGTTGAAGCAGCAGCAGGTAAGAAGGAGGTCACCTTGCTTTATGTGTTTCTAACGTTTGGTGTAGCTATTTTTTTAATATAGTATCTTTTCATACTAAGGTTTAAATGTTTTTATCTGTAAATATTCATGTTTTAAAGTCACCCCGAGACATCTTTTTAACTTTAGGCACACCCTTACAATGTAGCATAGGCTGGTCTTGAACTCAAGATATTACTATCTTATCCTCCATAGTGCTGGATTACTAAGGATGTGTGACTATGCTCAGATCATATCTTTATTTTACAGACATTTCTGAACTTTTTTCCCCTAATGTGTTCCTTAGTTCTGTGTGTCTTACTGCGATCTTATTCTTAGGACCGTAGTCACTCTTACTGAAGTGAAAGAAACCCAGCAGTACAATGAAAATTCAATGCATTACTGCTAGGTTTTGAGACACATTAATCACAACAGAGACTTTAAATAACGTGATGAACACATTGCTGGTTTTTAGACAACAAAAAAAGGATATACTTTTTAATTCATATCCTCCAGTGCATTTACAAAAACTGATATACTCTGGGCAACAAGATGCTCCCATTAGAGGGAGAGTCAGGTTGTTTGTTTGTTTGTTTGTTTGTTTTTTAAGAACGTAAACCCTGATAAGTCAAACACACTCCAGTGACAGGACATACATTCAAGAATATATGGGTGTCACAAATGGGACTCAGTGAAGAGAGAGAGAGAGAGAGAGAGAGAGAGAGAGAGAGAGAGAGAGAGAGAACACAATGTTGCATTCTTAGGGAAGAGGGAGTGAATCAGGAAGGAGTTGAGGGGAGGGATCAATATAATCCAAGTATATTCTACAAAATTCTCAAAGAACTAATAAAAATAGTTTAGAACACTCCCAACATCTTGTCCAAGACATTAGCATCTCTCTGCTGTTGCAAGCCAAGTGCTTCCCTAAGCAACTTTTGGATGAAAGGGCAGATGATAATTGGAATAGAAGGTTATTTTGAAAAAAAAAAAACAAATATGGAAGACTACTTATAAAAATTTCTGAGACATGAGCAAATTGACTCCTAAAATCTATACTCTTACAGTATTTAATTAAACAAGAATAAAAATAATCTAGACGTTTTCTTGAGAAATAGGAAAAAGAGCATGTTGCTAAAATTCCTTCCCAGGGCAGGGCAGACTAAACAGTGTCCACTCCTTTCTCCGAGGCTCTATGACAAACCAAGGTGTGGTTCTGCCAAAGCTCACTTTGGGGAACTGATGAATTTATTGGGTTTCCTTACCAAAGCACTGACTGGTTGAATCATCCAAGCATCACAGGACAAGCTGACTACAGCTTATACTCCTATAGCTTAAGACTGTGTCAGAGAGAAATCAAAGGAAAGTAGTGAAACAATAGACATTAGTATTGAATATCTGCAATTCTAGTATCAAGACTTAGTCCTGAAATAAAATCTAGCTGCTTGGAAAGTACCTCCATCAAGATAAGTCTATAACAAGATGGTATGGCTAATGAAATGAGGGATAATAGGAGCTTCTTCAAACTGATTATTTACCATGAAGAAAGAAAAACAGAGTCCACAGTTTACTGTGACAAATTTACACAAATCCACATAAAAGGTATTTAGACTATACTAATGTAGAGCATTTTAAGATATCTATAAAAGTTTCCCCAATTCAAGTCATACATATAGTCAAAGTGATAATTAGTGTATTAGTTCTCTTTAAATTGCTATGATGATCTATGTGAGGCAAACACATTTTATAAAGAAAAGAGATTTGTACTCATGAATTCTTTCTGCCTAGTTATTGGCCAGTTGGCTCTTTATTAAACCAATGAGAGCAACACATACCTCATAGTATACTAAAGGATTATTCCACAGCACTCCATCCTCTCAGACATGGTTCTCACTGTCTCTAGGACTCACATTGCTCTTCCATCCCTGGGGGAATTGAGTCTTACAACACTTGTCCTTTCATGGTTGGCTGATTTTCCTGAACATTTCTTTGAGTTGAAGTTCACCACCCTTTCTTTAGAGATAGATTCTCAGTAGGTAGCCCAGGTGGACTTAGAATTTTCCCTGTAGCTGAGCCTCGCTGGTCTTAGACCCGGGATCTTACCTTACCCTCCCAAGTACTGGAATTCCCAGTGTATATCATCATCCTTGGTCTTCCTTCCTTTTTAAAGGAGAAAAATATTCCCCATCCATAATTCTTTTTTTCTTGGTCCATCCATCTCTCTGTTGCCTAGCACTTGAATAGTGTTCACCTTTGACAGTGGGGAACAAGGAAACCATGAAAGTGCCTAAACAAACATCTGTTTAAGGTCCAGCTTCCAGATGTCTTGGGTGTCTTGCTGTACATATGGTAATTCTATAATTGACTCTCTGAGGACCTGACATGCTTTTTTTTTAACAGAATCCTACCATTTTGCAATCATACCAGTGGCAAGAATTCACTCTTTGCACATCCTTGCCTAAATTTTAAGATTTATTTTTCAGATTTATCTGTGTTAGAACAAGCTAACTCCAAATCCAATTCTTTCACTTTATTTACTACATGGTATTTATTTTAAGGAATAAATCATAATGTCTTGTGCCTCCTGGGAACTTAGCATTTATGAAGGTAGACTTGGTGGCACAAGCCTGCAATTTCAGCAATTCAGATATGGGCAAGAGAATGAGGAGTTCAAGAGCCTTCTCCCCTACATAATGAGAGGGCTATGGACACATGCCTCTGCCACAAACACTCCAAAAATTTCCGTCATTCCTATCTTGATGCTTTTACAACCAATGCCATTCTGACTGTGGCCACTAATCTTGCTGTTCACAGATTGGAGAGTTTCTCTGGGTTATGTTCAAAGACCTGGACTTTCTGAGTTTCATGGTTTATGGGATTCATCCTTTATCATCCAGTGTGAGGTTTATCTTCAAAGGATGTTCCCCCAAATTAAACTCCCACAAGCAAAGCAGAAGAGGGGAGTCCCTGCTATTCCATAACCCTGGCAAATTGTTAAGGTTGCAACTTCCACAGTGTTTCTCCTTCCCTGAGCTTTTGGAAATGGAAGGAATTTTGCTCTGGCTCATTCTACAAACCCCCAGGGATTCTGCCCTATGGAAACTTATTGCTGTCATCATGTTTCTTTCCTGCCCCACCTGTACCTCATCCCTGATGGTTTCACTCTTCCCTTCAGATGATGGTTGATTTTGGATTTTCATTCTGCTCATGGAACTGTCCAAAGCAACTAGCAATCCTCTTCTTACCAGAAAGTGAAGTGAGTTGAAACTTCCTAGGGGGTTAGTTAACAGCCGTATTAATGTGCAAAGTTCACTGAAGCCATGCTTTGGTTAAATTCAGGGGTCAAGTCTGGAGGAATGAACTCCAAGCTGTAGAAACAGAGTATCCTCATCTGACTAGAAATATCATCTTGTATACAGGTGGGGTTAGGACCAATGTGAAGCAGGAAAAATGTGGTGGTTTGAACAGGAATGGGGCTCCCATAAATTCATGTGTTTAAATGCTTGGCCCATAGTGAGTGGCACTATTAGGAGGTGTGGCCTTGTTGGAGGAAGTGTGTCACTGTGGGGGCAGGCTTTGAGGTCTCAGATGCTCAAGCATGTGTGGCATTCACTTCTGTTGCCTGTGGATCAAGATGTAAAACTCCCAGGAAGTGTGTCACTAGTGGGGTGGGCTTTAAGGTCTCAGAAGCTCAAGTCAGTTCACTTCCTGCTGCCTGCCCGTTCAGATGTAGAACTCTCAGCTCTTCTCCAGCACCATGTCTGCCTGCATGCTGCCATGTTTCCCATCATGAAGATAATAGACTAAGCCTCTGAACACGCAAGCCAGCCTAGTTAAATGTTTTCCTTTGTAAGAGTTGCCATGGTCATGGTGTCTCTTCACAGCAATAGAAACCCTAACTAAGAAAAAGCCCCCAAACTAAAGAAAACCCAAAGATTAAGTAATCAGGGAAGAGAACATCTTAATGAAATATTTCAAAAGTCAAAATGTATAGCAAAATCTACAATAAACAAAAGACTAAATCTCTAAGTTAAAATCTACTATCATGCTTCTATTCAGCAATTTGACTTTATAGATAATTCAATTATGTATGTATATGTGTGTCTGTATGTGAGTTTGTACATGTAAGAGAAGTGTGATTGGGTGCCAGAAGAGGACATCAGACCCCTGGAGTTGGAGTTCTCTGCAGTTGCAAGCCTCTTCCCATGTGAGTGCTGAGAGATAAACGTGGGTCCTCTGAAAAAGCAATGCACACTCTTCTGAGCCGTTTCTCAGTTGAGGCAAAGTAAAGATTTCCTCCTAACGTTTCAAAATGAAAGCATTTTATGATTTCCCTTGAATGTAAAAGAAAGCCAAGGAGAAAGGAAAACACATTTTTTAGGCAATAAAAAGGGTGCATTTGGAGATTGCGATTTTCTTATCTTTCTTGTTGAGATTAATAGTAACAGCCATTTCTTTATCAGTGAATTCTGTGAATGACTTCTCACTACCCTGTCGAGGCTATGGGTAGAAAAAAGGATTTCTCTAGAGGCAAACAAAAACAGCACATATTGTTGAAGAGGTGTATTAGTGTGAAATGCAACACACTGGATGTTCTAATTACTATCTTAAAGTTCTGAAATCTAGAAACCTGTGGTCAAAGTGCTGGAAGGATTGATTCTGATGCAAGGGAAACTGGGATTCCCTTTGGGGGTTCTCAGACTCATTAACAAAGAATCTTTAAATGGATACAAATGGAAGCACAAGGACAATTACTAGAGTGGAAAAGAAAAATCCTGGGCAGGCAACCTTTGAACTTGAGTAGTTGTCTGGAGAAGGAGCATGAAGAGAAGAGGAAGAGGAGAGGGCAGTGGCTTACCCTGTCAGCTGGAAGAAGCATGGCCAATAAACAGCCATGTGGCAGCGAGGGAGGCTTTACAGAAAAAATAAGAAAGCGCAAACTCTTGGGGAAGCCCAAAGCATGAGGGAAAACATGCTAGAAAAGAGAAGAAAGGAAAGAAAAACTTCAGCTTTTCTGAATAATTCAGAAAAGTAGCCTGGACTTACAACCCTTGCTTGCCTGCAGCCAGTAAGTTTCTGCGTTACAAGCAGGGATTCTGGGAAGGGAAAGGCACCATATCTCATGAAAGGACTAATTATTCCACTCATCTCTTCGGCATGGCTTAAGGTGAACCTGCCCTCCCTGGCCATGTCTTTTGGCCAAGTGAATGACGAGCACCAACTAGAATGCCAGATTTCCACCTAGGGCAAAGATTTTCTTCTTGACCAGGAATATTTTCTATTCTAACACCTCCCACTCTGAGGAGGTAACCCTAAAACCATCTAGGAAGCAACTAAGAATCAAAGGAACTCATCCCACAAACAGAAAGATTTGGAGTGCCTCCCTTAGGTAGTGTTACTAGATAGCAAAACAAAACAAGAGTATTGCTCACATGGCTTCTCGGGTCTTCCAGATCTCACAGAACACAGTTACACAGATGTTCTCATTCTTCTGCTTTGCCTGAAAACAAACAAACAAACAAACAGAAAGTTGGGATGCCTTTATATTCTTGGACAATGCCCACATTTGGACAAAGGGTCAGGGACAGTGACAAAGTGCGTTGGGTGGCCCGCACATTTATACACTTCTTAGGCGGCTCCTAAGAAGATTGTGTGACTCTCGAATAACAGATACAGTGCTTCCTTTAAGTGTGAATATGGCTCATAAATACAATCGTGACAAACACCATTGTCCCTCTGTTTACCCTCATAAAAGTCCTAGAAGCCAAGTTTACGGAGTTTAAATTTAAAATTTGTGGAGAAGAGGGGCTGATTGGTTGCTGTTTCTAAAATACTGCTATTTCTGCTGCATTCAGTGTCTGGCATCTTAACAAGTGTGAATATGCCTTAGCAAGCAGGCTTCACTTCCCTCCTAATGACAGCAGTTGGGAGACATAGGTTCTAGAAAACTATTTTCTTATTACCATTCCTCATATTGCTTTAAAAAAAAAAAAGGAGTAATATTCCCAACTCACCTCACCTGCTTTTTAATCTGGAATTGGTTAAAAGAAGCATATTGTGGAAAGTGCTATACCTGGCAAATAGATGTTTTAAGAAAAGAACTCGGGTGGGTGGAGGGGAAGCATGCCATTAAACAGGCTTTTGCTTCAGCAGACCTCGGGGCAATGTCTTTTCAATGTCTTTCTTTAGAAAAACATCTTAGACACCATGTGTGTCTTTTTATACCAGGGTGGGGGGCGGGTAGAAAAAGAGCTTTTACTTTAAAAGCAAGCGGTGTAGTGAAGCACATTTGCCACGAATATTAACAAGCAGATTTGTGCTGCTTTCCTCCTGCCTGAGGACAGAGCATCCTGAGAGCGTTCACTTGAAGCCCTGCCACACAAAAGTAGATGGGCAAAGAAAGCCAATGAGTATCGCAGTGTGGGTGGAGAAGACTGCCCTATTCCTCTTCTGGCAAGTTTGCTCACGTGGGACCCTCCTCCACCAGGCCAGGTGAAGTGATCAGTGTCTAAAGAGTTCGTGATAGGTGTTCTGCTTTCTGTGCAGAGATCCGAAGATGTCCAAAGTTTTCTTCATTTAAAAAAAAATCTTAGAATTAACTTCTTAGCTGTTGGAACTATGGAACTAAAAACTTGAAAGCATTTGAAATGGCAGAGAGAGTGTAAGGCCAACAATAAAGTCACGTCATCCGATGAGGGGTGGCATTAGTTCCTGGACAAGATCGGTGCTCTATCAAACCGTGTTCAAATTTTAACACAAGCACCACGCCTGGCACGCAAACAACAGGGGAGCTTGTTAAAAACCTGAGTTCTGGCTTCTTCATTTGCAGAAGAGATTTAGTGGTCTAAAGCGAGTCTCAGAGTAGCAGAGGCGAGAGGGTAATTCTGATAACTTTGGATAACTTTATGATCTCCCGGAAGGGAGATTTCAAGTGCAATGTGTCAGAGAAAGAGAGAGAGACCGAGAGAAACCATTCTTGAAAATCATGCTGTAATTACAAAGCATTAGCAATGTCCCTGTCAGGAAGTCTTGAAATGCAAGATAAATACTGTACAGGAGTTAAAATATTGTATGATTCCATCTGCGTGTGTATCTCTATGGAGATAGTAGTTCATTTTCTATCCCAGAATTGTTGAGCGTGCTGACACAGCTAGGTAAGGCAATTTAAAATTGTTCCAGGATTTGATTTTCATGTGAGTGCAGCCCACAGCTGTATTCCGTAGTGAGCTGGGTTGATATGACACCTTTTCTACAAGGTCTTTGGTAGAATACATCTGCTGAACAGCACGGAAACAAAATATGCGCCTTGACTCAAACTTGTGGCGGCGGAGAGCTATCAAAGCGGAAGGCTGCTCAAATCCATTTGCATAATATGCAGATGAAAATCTAATGAGGAAGGTATATTGACAGACGTTGCCTTGTTATCTGGCAACGCGGCGCATAACAGCGTGTGGTACCTAGACATAATCTCCTGTAATGTTATTTTGCAATTTAAATGTTTTTTTTTTCCCCTTTCTCCTAAAGAAGACACACGCCAATAAGTGCCAGGCATCAATAGCTGACGCTTGAGATATGATACAGCGCTGAAGCTCCTGCCGCTAGAGTGGGCAGAGTTGATTTGGGTGCAGGGGTCGGCGAGTTGCTAGGCTAGCCCAGGAGGGAGGCAGACAGCCCCGCATGTAGCTCCCCACGCCTCCGCTCTGCTTGCATTCTGCTCCTTCAGCTCCTGGTGCCAGTTCTGAGTATATTTCAAGGAACATTACTGAGAACAAAATCGAAGGCCATCAATATTAATGATCTGAACCAGGAAGATAGCTTTTAGTGTGCAAATTAATTACCCTAATCACAGGGTTTTTTGTATCCATTTTAATGAAATAACTATTTATTTCATTGAATCCCATGCTTTTCTTTTGCAAATAAGGCACATTTACATGATAAATACATGAAATTTAAAAGGATGACTAAATTAAATTGAGAAAAAAAAAGACCTTTTTAAATACAATTTTCTTAGGAAAAACAGCTAAATTAATGGGTTGGTTAGCTGACTGGCATCTGTGATTAAATCTTTTTTAATGTACGTCAAATAGAATTTAATGGAGCTTGAGAGATGTCTACACAGTGAGTAACACTCAGGGGTTGGGGAAGATTCCTGTTGTCGCTTGTCATTTATTGGTGAGCTCCTGAGGCTTGGGCATGGGACTCTGTTTTGCCACATGGGGTTCACACTTCTCATTCCTTCTTTTCTGGGTGTTCTCTTTCTCTTGCCCTTCACCTCTGTCCCCTTTCTGAGGCCTGGTTGTCTCCTTGAACAATGTAATCAAGGCACTCACTTTTCAGAAGCATTGAGCCAAATGCTAACTACACTATCAATGGAAATCACCCAAAGACTTTCTACCTCACAGTTACTCATTGAACTCCCATTTGGTTTAAACTTGGCTGGCCTAGATAGAAGACAGGGTACAGGCTTAGTTCAGAGAAACTGTCAATGAATCTTTTCGAGTCTATGGGTTCAGGAAACTTTATGTATTGTGGGTAAGCTTTGAAGAGCTTCACATTCCACAGAAGACAAATTTGAAACACATTTCAGCTCCCTTCTCCCGCTCTCTTTTCTTCCTTCCTTCCTTTCTTTCTTTCTTTCTTTCTTTCTTTCTTTCTTTCTTTCTTTCTTTCTTTCTTTCTTTCTTTCTTTCTCTCTCTCTCTTTCTGTCTCTGTCTCTCTGTCTCTGTCTCTCTCTGTTTCTCTGTCTCTCTCTCTGTCTCTGTCTCTCTGTCTCTGTCTCTGTCTCTGTCTCTGTCTCTGTCTCTCTCTCTCTCTCTCTCTCTCTCTCTCTCTCTCTCTCTGTAACAGCCCCTAAGAAGAGAATAGCTCTCTTGGCTGCCTTTCTCTCCTGGTTCCCCACTGGAAATGCCTGGCTTTCTCTTTGATTTGGATGATCAATTGAAGCCCTGGTGGCCTGGAAGGCGGCCCCGGGCACCAAGAGCAGGAGTCCTCTCCTTTGCCTGCCTGTAACGATTTACATTTCAATGGCTGCCACCATTTTAAAGATAATTATAACCTTTTTGGATTAATAATTTTCTGTGGCTTCTCTAATATTTGAACAACATAAATATTAATTTAGCTTGTTTAAAGAAAACATCCCCCCTCTCCAACATAAATATTAATTTAGCTTGTTTAAAGAAAACATCCCCCCTCTCCATCTAAGAGCATACGGAACAAAGGCTTCTGACTCAAAGCTGTCTAGGGCAAATAGGACAGGAAGACTGCAAGATGTCAGACTAAGAGACGGACACATCCTGGTCCTAACTCGGCGCTCACCATGTATTTTTAATAAATTAGATCTAGCAGGTTGGATACAGTGACCGGGGACAAAAACACAGTAGCTGTTTCCTAAGTTGATAATGTTTCTAAAGCCAGAATTTTTTTTTTAAGTAAACTGTTTTGAGTTTTATCTGGTTCTAAAAACCAACCTTTAAAAGCTGGCAGACAGGCTGCATGCTTCTTGGATTGGGTCGTATTCTCCGAGTGTGGTGGGAGATCTCAAAAAAAGATGAAGCTGTCTTGACGTACTCAATAGTCTTGAAAGGAGAAAAAGGGAAATTGCTCGCAAAATCTTTTGAGACTATAAAGAGGCTTATATTTCACTGTTGCTGCAAACTTTCCTTCTGCTTATTATCATTCCAACACTTTATTTCCCACCAGCTGAGGCAGCTGGGAAAGACATCACTTCACACAAACAGATGTCGACTCACTTAAATTGCCTGACCACGCTCCCGTGGACCATGATCTATTTTCGCAGCCCCACAAGTATTGAACACGCTGTAGGCCTAGGAACACCAGGCCCTCCCCCTCCTTCTTTTCACATTCATTAGGTTGTTCCAAGCACTCTCTGCAGGGCCTCACGTCTTCTATTGCTTGGCATAGAATTTACATTAGGCAAGTACAATCAAGAGAATGTGTTTCCGGTAATATGGATATGAAAGGGAAAGTTGCTATAGTGTTGGTCAGATACTACAAGCAGGTCATTCCTTGGCTCTCCTTGATAAAGTACAGAGTGACAATAACTGCCCTGAGATCTCTTTAAGGACGCTAGAGCCATGGGATTGAGCGTTGACTGAAAGTGACTTGGGGAATGAAACTGCTCATGAAATATGCATGACGGGCACACTAGGCTGCCAGGGGAACTCAGTGTATTATGTATGACCCTTCTGTAATTGTAAGGAAATGATATTCATTTAAGTGAATGTTTATCACAGTTAAAGGTGTGCCTAATGAAACAAAGGTCAGGAGCCTGAAAACAGAAGGTCGGAGCTCCTTTATTGTATCATTTCTCTCTGTGTTTGGAAAGACCTGGACTTCATTCACAGCTGTTGGTTTTTTTTTTTCCCTAACACCTGCGTGCCGTGTTTATGTAACCTTAAAGAATTCCTGTCACTTATATTTAAATGCCAAAAGGACCGTTATTCTCCCAACATTATCCTCACTCATCTGGGAAGCTTCAAACTGGATGCTGCAATGCATTCTGGGGCTAGAGTGTTCAGCTGTTGACATTGGGTTAGTAGAAGAGTGAACCCAACCTCATTTCTGTCAGGGGGAAATGCCACTTTTGTAATCAGAAAGGAACTGGGCTTTTATTGTGAAATCGGCAATGGTTTGATCTACCTGAGGAAGACCAAGGCCTGAGGGCCAATGCCAAGGGAACTTAACTCAGCACTGTGGCTACAAATCAGGACTCAGAAGGCAGACCTCAACTGCAGCCCCAGTCCCCATCAACTGTGTGACCCTGGGCGAGCGGCTGCCTGGCTTATGCATCGGAACAGATTTCATCTTTTACACGGGGCCCATAAGTAGTTGTGACCTTGCAGGTTGTTATGAGGATAAAGGAGTTAATATCTGAAAAAAGATTAGAAGAGTTCCCAGCCCACAGTGAGCATGTGTTTGTTAAATCAAATGCAGTTTCCACGGTCGGCTTGCTCCGCTGTCTCCTCCCTTCAAATTGTCATTGCGTTTTGCACCCAATTAACTTCCTCTCAAGCCCATGTTCATCTGTCTTAGTCCATTCAGGTTGTTGTAAGAAAAGTACCACAGACCTGGAGGCTCACGGGCAGAAGTCTGTTCCTCACAGTTCCTTGGGCAGTTGTCTGAGGGAGCTGCAGCAGGGGCAGAGTGGAAGGGCCCCTCTCCTGCTTGCCAGTAGCTGATGTCCTGTTATGTCCCCACAGGGTGAAAGGGGGAAGGAGGTTTTCTAAGATCTTTTAGAAGGGCCCTAATCCTATCTGGGGGGGGGGGGGGGCGCGAGGGTAGGGCCTGGTTTGGATTTCAAAGAGCATCCCATAATATTATCCCCTGTGGAGTTAAGGTCTCAACGATATGAGATTGGGAGACATGAACCTTCAGATCACAACAGGATGGCCGTGCCACATACGGACAGCCATCACCTCCCAGCCAAGGCTAGCTGTGGACTCCCAAATCTCAAAGCACCCTGGGACTTCGCCAGGTTGGCTGACAACTTACTGAGGAGCTTCAAGGAGTTCTAGGAAGCATGGTGGAAAGTGTTTACTTTACAAAATATCAGTGGAGAAATCCCCAGGAGTCTTCACGGGCTGAATCCAAATTAATAGTGACTCTTCCAATTGCTTGAATGTCATTTTGTTTTGCTGCAGGTTGTAAGGCAGAAAATAGAGCACATAATAAAGAAGCCACCTTATGTGTGGAGCTTATATTAACTCTTGATGGTCTTATGGATTTCAAAACACAGCCACCCATTATTTCCCTCTGTTTTCAAAACTATCCTCTGTGTGTGTGTGTGTGTGTGTGTGTGTGTGTGTGTGTGTGTGTGTGTATGTGTGTGGTTGTGTGTCTGTGTTGGACAGGCCATCTTTACCACCCCTAAAAGGACTCTGCAACTTGTAAACACCTGACTCGTCCATTCTGAAAAGTGACATCTTTGTAGGCTGGTTAAATTTTGTCAACTTGACACAAACTGGAGTAACTTGGGGGGCAGAGCTGCGGCTGGAGAATTGCTTCGATCAGACTGGCCTGTGGGCTTCTATGTGAGGTGTTTTCTCGATTAATGACCGATGTGGGAGGGCTCAACTGACTGGGTGACTCTCCTTGGATAGGTGGTCCTGAGTTCTATAAGAAATCGGGCTCAGCAAACCGTGACCAACAGGCCAGGAAGCAGCGAACCTCCACGTCCTCTGCTTCAGTTCCTGCCTCCAGGTTCCTGCCTTGGCTTTCCTCAGTGAAAGACTGTAAACTGGGTACCACACCAACCCTTTGTCCTCAAGTTAGCTTTCATCAGTGTTTCCATCACAGCAACAGAAACCAAACTAGCATGCTTGGGATGACCAAGTTGTCTTCTGTAAGGTAAAAGAGAAGCTGGGAACTCAAAGAGAAGTGGCCAGATTTTATAAATAGTCCATGGCTGGTTATGAAATAAAACAATCAAATCAAGTCAATTCAACAAACAAATTTATTTTCTTTGTCTTAACAAGGAGAAAAACAGTGTAATATGATCATGTGTAGCAAATGGTTGGCATGGTAACACTGGCTTGCTTTACCTGGCTCTGGCCCTCACTGTCTGCTTGACCTGGGTGAAGTTACCTAACTCTCCATGGCTTCAGGTTCCCCTGCTCTGCAGAGTTAATAATAATACCAGACCATAACGTTCTGTGCCTCTGTGTATATGAAGCCAGAGGGTGCACATGAATCCAGAACAATTTGTCTGGACTAAAAGTCCTCCTTGCCTACTTTTAGAATGAAAATCAGCATTTCATTGGATCATTGGCATTAACTCCCAACTTTTTTCCCCCACTCAGAGGGGTTTTCCATAATGTGATTGGTAATTTTAAATTTCACAGATTCATTTACATTCTGTTGTTTAAAGCATAGAACTCAGGTCTCACTTTAAATGCAGGCTGCCCTTCATGGCTGACTTCTGAAGATTGGAATGCAGTGGGAGTTATGTGTGGCTGTGAATCCAAGATTAGACCCTAAAAGACATCGTCATTCCTGCTTTTTGGGACCACTAGCTGTGGGGGAAATCAACTGTCATCTTCTGGGGACACTGAAGCAGCCTTTGGAGAGACTCCAGGACCGAGTTACCCTGGAGGGTCACACTTCACCTTAATTTGCAGGTCATTTTAGCCTCTAGGTTTTGAGACTCTTGAATAATGCCAGTGACACATAGAACAAGCCAAAGCCATGCTCACTGTGTCCTACTCAGATTTCAAACTCAAGCACAATCATGAAATAACACACTGCTGCTCTAAGCTCCCACGTACTGAGGTCTGTGGAAGAGTACCATAGATAACCAACATGGTACTCTTCAACCCAGAGGTGGAAGTTTTGATTGTCAGGCAGGAGATTTGTGTGCACCAGGGTAGGAAGGACACAGTTGTAGAGAAATCTAAATTTTCATGGGCTGGAGTGAGAAATAGCGAAACATTTGTGCAGGCTTGATTCTATTCACATGGGTGAGGGTGACCTTTCTTTCACATCTAAATAAAAGAATTCCATTTCATAGGTGATTCTTATTTTGACGATTTAGCCCTATTCGTGTGAAGTTATTCTTGCTTTAATCAATGAAATTCTCCTTTTCTGGAAAAACTCAATTCCCAGGCCAGGAAAATAGTGGCTTTCCTACTTACATCTCAGATCAGATGGCCACTCACGGCACATCTGAGCTAGTCTCCAGGCAAAGAAGAGAATCCCAGATAGAAGCTCTTGTGTGGGCATGAGTTTAGGGAGGAGAGGAGAGGTATACCATCAATCCTCCCCAGCTCATCACAGACCTACAAGCACTCCAGAGTTCGCCCTTCGCTGGAGAGCATTCACGGGCTGGGAAGGAAACCAGTGAAAACTAGGATGGAGCTCCAGTTTGAAGGGGTGCAGAGTGGGCGGGGGTGATGGTTGCCAGGGGAATACACAGCATCTGGATGGATGGATGGATGGATGGATGGATGGATCGATGGATCGATGGATCGATGGATCGATGGATCGATGGATCGATGGATGGATGGATGAAAACCCTCCTGCCTGAGTGGGGAAGGACAATGCTCAGAATCACCTCTCTTCTCTTCTTCAGCCACTGTCTGCTGTAACTTGTAAGTTATTTGTAAGTTGTACATTTTGTTTGTTTGGTGAGAAGGCTTTCATTTTCCAGAAAAGAAATGGATCTATTCCTCAAAGTAGAATAAGGAATCAAGAATTCACCTGCCCCCCACCCCATGTTTCCAGTGCCTCCTTAAGAACCAAATAACACACAGCCACATTCTTATTTCTTCTGCAACTCTCATGCAAGCAGAGGAAGACAGAGTTATTCATTTTCTGAGTTATATGATACAGAGTTTATGTCACACCATGATGAATGAATTTTAACTGCTTAACTCCATGGTGTGAAAATGGTGTTATTTTTACTTTTAAAAAGAAGGCATTCAGATGGAAATGTACCTAGGTTATGAACAAGGGAGTTTACAGAGAAATGGAATGTTAACAAAGGGAGCACTGGCCAGTGCATGTGAACACTAGTGACATGCAAATGTCCCGTGTGCGAATTATGAATGGATCTTTTGTGAGGGTTCTCATCTTCCTTCCATGTCAGGAGTGCCTTAGAATTCATAATCATAATTGCATGCAACACTTAATTAGCACTTGCTGAGTGTCCAGTGCTGCTGAGGTATAACTATGCTAACTCTACAGAATAACAAGCCTATGGACTCAGACACCACCAACGCCCTGATCTGTTACTAAGCAAATGGGAGGCAGAGAAGAGCTGAAGGGGGGTCTCCAGAATCACCCACAAGTAGGTGGCCATTGCTGTGCTTACAGTCCACACATGGCCTCATCCTTTGATGATGCATTAGTGAGCTAACCTGCCGACCTTGAGAATGCAGATCCAGGCCAAGATATGCAGGTTACAGGATGGTAGGAAACAGATCCAGACCAACATGTGCAGGTTACAGAATGGTAGGAAACAGATCCAGACCAAGATGTGCAGGTTTCAGAATGGTAGGAAACAGATCCAGAACAAGATGTGCAGGTTACAGGATGGTAGGAAGGTGGTACCAGCTAGGAAGAGACAGAACAAAATCTGAGATACTGAAAGAAGGGAGGGAACAGAAAGGATTGGGAAAGGTAAAGAGGCAAAAAGAAGGATGAAAGAATGACTAGAAGAAGAGGAGCCTGGTGGTTTGACTGAAGTGTCTCCCATAGACTCACACAGTTGAGCCCTTGACCCCTGGTTGGTGGCACTATTTGGAGAGGTTACAAGACATCTAGGATGAGAGTCCTTCCGGAGGAAGTACATCACTGGGAAGGAACTTTAAGGGTTTATAGCCTTACCTCACACCCTGTTGATTCTCTCTGCTTCCTGAGTGTGGTTGATATGTGATCTCTCAGTGTCCTTCTCCATCTCTGGCTGTCATACCTCCTCCACCGTTATGGACTCTCTCTCTCTTGAACCATAAGTCAAAATAAACTCTTTCTTCTGTAAGTTCCTGCTGGTCATGGTATTTTGTCACAGCAACAGAAAAGTAGCTGATATGAAGAGGAAGGGAAAGGGGGCTGGCAGATCGGGAATGGGAAGAAATGTGAAGAGGAACAAGGGCCTAGGCTGGAGTGTTACCACATTTTATATCTAGCAAATATTCAGATGTTTAAAATGGAGTCACAATTGAAGTACTTTTCACTAAGAATATTTCTTTATTAAAATCCATTAAAAATAAAAGGTCTGTACGCATGTGTGTGTGTGTGTGTGTGTGTGTGTGTGTGTGTGTGTGTGTGTGTTAGCATTAGGAGAAAAGATCCCCTGTCTTAGATTTTGTTACAGGAAGGCCTTGCTCACTGCAGAGAGAAGACCACACACACTAGGAGAATCCAGAGAAGTGCAAGTATACAGACTGAGGCAGAGGCCTCATCCCCAGAAAGCCGGAGATTAAAGTCATGTCTTTCAAAGAATATGCTCCTATTACCATGGTGAAGGCAGGGATGGAAGGAAGGCCAGTGGTTTCCATCACTGCTTAGCATTTGATTCAGCTATATATAATACATTTTTCCTATATATTAGAATTACCTGTGGGAAGCTTTGAAGCAGAATGCACCCCCCACCCGCCCTGCTTCCCCAGACTAATTAAGGTGGGCTCCTGAGTGGAGGGCCAGGCATTAGATGTCTTTAAAACTAAAATAAATCAGTATGGGATATCCTAGGTTAAAGGATGAGGTAGCAGAATTTTTCTCAGCAACTTATTTTGTAGCAATCAGTAAACTAATTCTAAAGTTTGTAGAGGGAGCTGAATGGTGCATGATAGCCCAAGTAATTCTGAAAAGGAACAAAGTCAGAGGACTGACAGGATTTGACTTCAAGTCTTACCACAGAGGAACAGTGATCATGATG
This sequence comes from Peromyscus californicus insignis, assembly GCF_007827085.1. Classification (NCBI taxonomy): domain Eukaryota; kingdom Metazoa; phylum Chordata; class Mammalia; order Rodentia; family Cricetidae; genus Peromyscus; species Peromyscus californicus. The sequence goes on from NW_026294469.1 coordinate 43,127,847, forward strand.
ATTATTTCAAGATGGCTGTTTCAAAATCCAGGACAAGGCAATTACCAGAAAGGTGTTCAGTCATCCAGTGCAAAGCAACATGGACACATCTTGGAAGTTTGCGCATTGGAAATGCAGATTCCCCCAAGCAACAGTGTTGAGAGATGTATGCTCTGTCCTCAGGGATGAATCAGTGGCATCATCACAGGATAGGTTTGTTATCACAGAAGTAATGTGCTTTTTAAAAGCCAGTTGGGTCCTCTCATGCCGCACTCCACCCCCACCTTTGACTTTCTATCCTGAGACCGTGCAGCAAGAAGGCTCTGGCAGTTGGGATGCAATGTGTCTCTACCCCAACTCACAGTGAGCCTCATTTTCCAGTACAGTGATATTGAAAGGTGGCGGGGCTGTAAACAGGGACATTCATGAGAGGGGACAATGTTGTGACTGCCCCAGTGAGAGTGCTAGGCTGTGTGCCACAAAAGCAGATTGGTTCTTACGAATGAGGAGGTTGGGTCCCTCTCACTCTTGACTTTGGTCCTGCTGCGTGACATCTCTGTCACGCACTTCTTCCATCTAGCGACATCCAATGTCATGATGTCACCCCATGTGCGCTCAGAGCTTAGATTTCTCAACCGACAAAACGATGAATGAGATCAACTCTTCTGTCAAAGCAACACAAAAGTTAGCCAAGATGAAGAAGGCCTTTTCGAGATACCTGCCCACCCATCTCCATGTTCCCACCTTCAGAACTGCGAGCACTTCATATGTATTGTCCAGGTGTGGTCATCTGGTGCCACCGCACAGAGTGAGCCAAGACAAAGGCTAGTTGATGCTTGACAGGAGAAAAAAGGAGCAAAGATCATCTTTTGAGCAAATGATCCTGGAAAAAAAGCCATGTACATGCGAAAAAGAAAGAAGAAAGATCTCAGGCAAAGATCTCTCACCTTCACAAAACTGAACTTAAAATTAGTCATTTACATGACTACAGAGAGAAAGTCCATTTGTAAAAAATAAAAAACCTAAACATTCTCCGGGTATGGAGATGACTTTTCACCAACGCTCCACTCCAGAAAGAAGGTCACTGGTAAGACGGAATTAGTCAAAATCAGAAACTGCTGAGAAAAAGACACTGGGAGGAAGAGGAGCACAGGGAGAGGAAAACACATGATAAAGGTAGCAGGAACAGTGATCACAGGAAGTTCCGGAATAGTCTGTGTCAAATTTCTGTGTGACTGAAAACAAAGCCACATTGTACAGGTACCTAACAGAAGGGGCGGATCCGGACAGCATGGCCGTGCAGTGGTCTGTCCTTTGAAGCCTGTTTTGTCTCATTCAGATGATCATCCCTGGTCATTCTGGATTCCATTTCCATCACCGTGTTTACAGTGCTTCCTGATCCTAAGGTGCATCCCACCCACATGGATGTCCAGCAAGCAGTTCTGCTCGGGTACTTTGGAGCTAGCTTTAATTTCTTCCTGGGAAAGCCTATTAGGGTTGCTAAAAGTCCACTAAATTCTGGACCCCTTCACCCTCCCACAGTAACTCCTGCAGAAGCTCAGCTCCCGTTATTAAGAAAAACAAAAACAAACCCAGCCTCAACCACCCCTGTCATTCCCATTTTCGTTCATCTGCTTTTAGCATGTGCAGTGTGCATGCTATTCCGGCCTGCATTTCATCTCATTTGCTGCTGCCATAGGCTACAACGTGGAACAAAGTTCACTTTCAAATCCAATCTCAAACAAAATGAAAAGGCCAGAAAATCATGAAAGAGAAAGCTGGTTACAGCCATTAATATGGATCTCCCTGCAGGTCCTTTTACTGTAGCCATCAAATGTGAGCAGGAAGACTCTGCTCCTGCATGCAGCTGCCGGGGCTTTGACCCTGGTCACAAGCTACTGTCAATCAGAGGAACAGCTCCCCAGAAGAGCCCGGAGTGACTGCTGGCTGCCAGCTGCAGACAGCCTGCACGCTATTGAATGCGGCCCGGAATGGCTCTGCACCTCTTTCTCTGATAACAGTAGCAATCCCTAGGGCCTTACAGGAGCACAGGGGGAATCGCTTTCTGTTTATGTCACATACTAAATTTAGGATGGAGGGATCCGGGAGGAAATGACAGAGTTTCCTGAGGGCCAGGATGCTATTTCCTAGAAAACAACCCAAATCTTCAAAACCCACAAAGTTTTTACATTTCCACTTGAAAGAAAGTGACCAGGTCAGGAATCTTTAAATCCATCGGTGGACTTTGATGAATTATAGGTGTGGTTGAGGTTAGAGAAAGCTCAGTTTAGTTTCTGTGTTTATTCTGACTTGCTGGGTTATCTTGAAGAAGTCAGCTCAATGGACCTGGAGTCTTGTCAAAGAGATATACACAGACACATCCAGACACATCAAGCACACACCCAGACATATACAAACACACACAGACACACACAAACATACACAGACACACACACACAGACACACATACACAGAGACACAGACACACACACATACACACACACACACACACACACACACACACACACACACACACACACACACACACACACATCATGCCAAGGTTGGAGCTTCCTCATCAGGGAGAAATACTGGGGACATAGAAACTGTCCCACATGGTCTCCGGAGTGGAATCAGAGTAAAGATGGCAGCAGTCTGTCAGAGTGGCATTGGAAACATCCAAATACCGTCTCTGAAATCAAGCAGCATTATACTTTATTAACTCAAAAGAGCCTGTGTGTTTTCTACTTCTGTTGTATAGTTCGGATCAGATTTGGCCTGGTTTTCTGACGCTGGGGATCCAGTCCAGAGCCCTATGCTCACTAGGTTAGTGCCTTATCACCGAATGATATCCCCAATCCAACCCTCCCCCCGCCCCCCCCGGTTTTAAAAAGCTATGTGTCACATACATTCAGAAAGTAAGTATTCCAGCCCTCATCCTACCTGGCCATGAACACTAGACCGGCGTCTAATTTTAAGAGAGCCAAAAGGAAATACGGAGTGGCTGCAGTTCAAGCTATGTATCTGCTGGGATGTGCAATCTGTGCCAGTGGGCTGCCTCTTTCCCAGAATTATATCTGATCGATCCTCTTTAAATAAATCTGGCTAGCTAACAAATAGCTCTCCCTTGCCAACATTTTCTCAATATGGTCTCCAGACTCTTTATGGTGTAAAAAAAAAAAAAAAATACCAAATAAAATTCATGAAAAGGCAACAAGAAACATATCTTACAAAATTTCTGTACAGAGTTCAAACATTGTTCCTGTGCCAGGAACACACAGCTGTGGGCCTGACGTGGCAGAACCATCTGCTAAAAGCCCTCCCCACACACACTATAGATCCTTGAAGGAGGCCGAGTTGGGTAGGTGCAGCCTTTGTTGAAAACACAAAACCCAGAGCTATGGAGCTTTTCTGGGGGGTGCTTTTCACTACGTTGCCATCTGTCCACTTGGATGGAACTGTCACATGAGTGTATTATAAGCACAAGACAGAACAGACAATGTGGGCAAAATACAATTGCTTGGAGAAAATGGGTGTTTGCATCTTCATGCTGGGGCAGGAGACAAGCACACCCTGGGGCAGAGGGAGCCCTCAGAATTTGGATACTGCAAAAGCATTTGTCAAATTGTGGATATTTAAGTTATCCCATCCCAGAGCAGGTACCCTAATAGACTTAGGTCTTTTGTAGATAGAAGTATAAATGCATATTACATTAATAAAATGATCACACATTGTTTTAATTCTCTATTACTACCAAATTTTACTAATTAATCTTGGTAAGAACCCTTTTGTAGGGACTGGAGAGATGGCTCAGTGGTTTTCTTGCACTGACTGCTCTGCTAGAGGACCTGGGTTCAATTTCCAGCACCCACATGGCAGCTCACAACTGCCTGTAATTCCAGGATCCAGAACCCTCATACAGACATACACAAGCAAAACAACAATGTACATAAAATAAAAAAATAAATAAATTCTAAAAAAATAGAAATAAAAAAATCCCCTTTGTAGAAAGAATGCTTATCCCACCTGCTATATGTCAACGTGGTTGCCAGCGCTCAGGCCCACAGGCTGCCTGGGGGATTCTTATGTCAGTCACCTGGAGAATAGATTCATGGCATCTCTAAGAGACCCAGCACAGGGGCTGATCCAATGTACTCAGAACAAGCATTTTTCTCTGATATAGAACACCTCTTTCTGAGCCAGGGACAGTGAGTGAAACTTGTAGCCCTTTTCTTGGTATCATATGTTTACATGCATGGAGGAAATACAGTCAACCACAGTGGAAATCAACTATGTGAAAATATATTTATGGGATGGTTCAAAAATACATTTGTGATATAATGTGTATGCATAGATAAAAATTTCTGCTATAGCAGATCAGGCAGAGTTTAATGTCATAATCCTGTACTAAGTAACGGTAATAAACAACATCCTGTTTATTGCTGTTTAGTACAGTAATAAACTACTCATTAATTTTACTAGTCAAAATCACATATGCTTCTGATTCTGAGGTGACATTTTAACTATATTCAGAGTCACAGAAAACACTGAATTACAGTTAATAAAGATAAAGTTTTCTCCACATCCAAGTTCACATACCCTGAAATTCTATGCATGGACTCTTTTTGCCCTGCCAAGTTGAGACCCCTATTATCTGTGTTGGAATATTCCTTTACTAGACATGATGAACCAGGCCTCTCACTAGCCAAGTAGTAAATGAACATTCTGCACGAATATGGAAAGTGATATGATCCCAGCTTTCTGGATCTTAAACTTTCCCTAGGGAAAAGAATGTGTGGACCTGTGCTTAAGCTCCAGGATGACGGCCTTCCAAAGGTCACTGGAGTTTCCCTTCTGCACATCCTGCTTCCTCTCCATCTCCTCTCCCTATCACTCTGATTGTTAACATGTACCTCTGGATGGCCTTTCTTCATCTGTGAGTTCTCCCATCTCTTGCCTTTCTGGCTCTTCCTTCCTTTCTAACCTCGTCATCATTACCCATCAGCAACAGAGGCACTGGCCCCACCTAGTTCTTCAATAGTTGCAGGGTTCTTAATGAAATAAATGCCTGGGGTGCTTTTTCTGTTCCTTCACACCTTGTCCCTCCAAGGTCTCAAACTCAATACCTGTGGAGATGAACCAGAGAACACAGACAGACTGTGTTCTCAGCATATGCTCAGGGAGAATACAAGGCCTGCTCCTGTGTGATGCTTTGACTGCAATCTGACAATAATGTTTGTTTTGAATCAGAGGGCAGAGCTAGCCACTAGCTGACCAAAACTAACCATAGAGGTTTTGGGGGACTGAGGAAGTAGTAAGGCGGGGCTTAGAGAGTATCTCGGCCCTTTGGAGGAAGGAACTGAAGAGGTAGGAAGTCACTGGTGGCTGCTCTTCTGCTTCTCTAATCTTTCAGGTTCTTACCCTGATATCTGACTCTGATATTTTATTGATAAAGAAGAGTTAGATAAATGCATTATGCTCTTTTCTCCTAGGAATTCTGGCAGGCTGTACGTTTTCACAAAACTTGCTCTCTTCTCATTGGATATGAGTTGTATGCATGAAGGGACTCTGGAATGAAATGACCCTGTGTACCTTTGAAATGTTTCTAGTCCCATAACAATTGAGTCTGAGATACTCAAAATCTTCATACGCTAATGTTGTCCTTGTGAGTGGGTTGTGACTACAAGATTCACTGGCTGTAGAACAGGGCAGTGAGTGGAGTTTAGGAAGCATTGACCACTTACCTATGTGGAATACATGGAATGTATCTTTGTTGCGTTGTTGGTTTGTTAGATGCTCCAGCTTTACAGAAAAGCATGGTAACAGCTATCTCAATTGAAATGAATGATAAGCGGCGCTGGTTACCGTTTGAAAAGGTCATGAGCCATGTCCACGCTACCTGGTAGCATAGAGCTTTATTAGGAGGAAAGGGGTGGGGGAGAAGAAGAACCAGGCCTGAGAAAGAGCACATGTGGAGGGCAGAGAGAAAGATGGTGGGGGGAGCAGAGCAGAGAGAGAGGGTGGGGTCTGAGTCACAGCTCTTTAAGGTGCAGATGGGCTTACAGAGCTAAGCCACACATGCGCAGATTATGTGACCATGCCGCGCTTACATGATCACCAGTGTACACTGATGATGTAAGATGCAAGACCCTTTGCTTAACTCCTGAACCAAGCATGTACAGTCATGCAGCTAGAGTGAGGGCAGAATCCTAACATCAATGATTGTGCCTGATCTCAAGGAATGCCCCAGTCACAGGTAAATACCTGGCAAATGGTTCCTAATGTTGCTGAAGGGATTTCAGTGCTGCTCAACACAAAAAAGAAGACACCTTTTTCTTAAGTGAAATTAGTTTTCATTTGTTCTGTTACCAAACATGAGATTTCATCACGGCAAGAACTATCTCAATTATATATAGAACCCTGAGGAAAATATGTTAAATCTTATCAAATTCTATGCATAGGGATGGCCACTGTTAGTTTATGAATAGCCATCCAGATGACTGTCTCCTCATTGAAGTATAGATACTGGTAATTTTATACAAGTAGATTAATTTTATATTAACATTATTGTGATTATGACATGATTGTCTTTCTGGGTCTATAAATACAGTACTCCATCATTCATTCTATTGAGGACTTGGTAGCCCATTAAGTGGAGGCATCACAATCTATTAGTTAACCCATTTGCTATTTGGGGAAATCTACCTTTGGAAGCTGAACAAACCTGGTGACATAGTACAGTGCTGCCTCAATGGCGCGTATATCCTGGCATTCCTCACACTAGAGAGTGCTCACATTAGCCCAAGAGCCATTCACTGCAAGAAGCTGGCAGTGTCTTGCTCTGAGACACCAGAGTCCACACATTAAAGGTGAAATTGAATCAATAGATGGAGCCTAGAAGAATTACCAAGGCACTCAGTTCAATTGGGAAAATTGCCCCTCTTATTCCATGTAGCAGAAAAAGGACTAAACAACTCCATAAAAGAGATGCCCAACTCGGTGACACAAATGACGGAAGCCACCCATCATCAGGCACGTGTTCTCAGTATTCCCTAACAAGAATGGCACATAGGGTCACATGTTCCAAGTTCCTGTCTATCCCACTGTGTATTAAATTTCTCTAGAGGAACAGAACTGATAGACTGAATATGTATTAAATGGGGCATTATCTACTTGGCAGTCCATTAGTGGTTGTCTGATGCTAATGAAGCTGAGAGCTGGGGTAGCTGCCCAGTCCATGGGGTTGCATGACTCAGCAGTCCCAATCTGGTGCTGAGTCACCCAGCCTGAAGGATCCCTGGAAAACTATTGGTCTTCAGTTCTGAAGAAGCGGGAACAGTTCCAGTGTCAGCAGAGGACAGCAGTGACCAGAACAGCAAGACACGAATATGATAGAAGGACCCACCAGGAAGATGTTAAAACAAGCAAGCAAACAGTACAGTCTTGAACCTCAGTATACCCTGGCTGCCCATCAGAAGGTACTTCCTACATTTAAGATGGGTATTCTCACCTCAGTCAATCACGGCAAGAAAATCCCTCACAGGCAAGGCCAGAGACAAACCTATTCTAGATTATCTCTCACAAGGGTGCTCAGAGGCTTGCTTTGCATTTTTTATTAATTTTTTTCATTTATTTTACATGCCAACCATGGTTTCTCCTCCCTCTTCTCCTTTAAGTTGTTAGGACCACCAAATGTACACAGACACAACAAAACTATTGCTCCGTCTCACAAGCCTGTTGTAAAGGTCACTCAAAAACACTGAATCCGCTAAATAGATATTAAAATATGTTCCCATCTTAGAAATGCCAAGATGAATGTCCATATTACCTAGATAAGACATGTAGCAGATATCCACCTGCATTTTATGATATTTACATATGTACAGGGTATTTACATATTTCAACATAGTTACACAGATTCATGGTATTACATGGTACTTACTTAGGGCATTGGGCTAGGTCCTAGAGAAAAGAAAAGACAAATACAACTTTCATACTCATGGACTTGATGACTTTAGCTGGAGTTTAGTGGGAGGGAAGAGGGGAGCAATGCAGGAGACAGAGAAAAGAGTGAGGTAACTTGCTCGCCATTACAAACACAGTATAATGTGCAAAACAGATCCGGGAGTCATAGATTCCATTAAGCATGCTCATCTGAACAGAGAACATTATAGATCCCCTTGAACTGTTCCACACAGTTGCTGGCCCAGAAGATGCTATTTTAACTGGCCAAGAAACACAGAATCTTAGAGGCCACAGAAGCCACCTTTGACCTTAGTACAGACCATTCAAGAAGAAAATGCTGTTAATACTGAGCAGCAGAAATGACTCCATCCTGCTCACAGATAATGTTAGCTTGAATGTGTCTCTAAATAGTCTCTCGGAGTTGAGAAGAATCTGTCCACTGTCCATTTGTTTATTTCACTATGAGCAAACCCTGGCATCCTGTTGCCAGAAATATCTCATCCTTCTGGTCGCATCCCCACGTTGTCTGCAGGTGCCTTCAGCCACCAAAAGAAGCCCTCCACAGCATGAGGGCAATGTGCTATGCTGAGTATTTGGCAATGGCTGCTGCCTGGCCTGTTTAGCACACGCATTTGGGAGCTTTCCAAACAGATGCATACACATCTTCACTTTCTTGGCAGGAGGGCTGAGAATTTAAGGATTCTTGTGGGGGAATTTATGCTGTTCTGAAAACTTAACCCATCACGCACACCACATAAAAGAGCGTCTATTACAGACACGACCTTTGCCTCCTTCTCTCTCTGTTGTCTGGCCTCTCATGTCTTTGATGCCTTTTATTAAAGCGTTAGCCACTTTTCTCTATGGACGGGTGGTTTTCACCGTCCTGAGCTCTCTGGGGTCTATTTTATTTTCAACAATGATTTCCATTTCATCTGAATCTATTGTTGTGGCCATAGACCTGTTTCTTTATTCAGAAAGTGCTATCAGTAGGGATGGAGGAAAAAGTGTCTGAAAGCCATTTGGGGGCAATTTAGCAAAATGGGGATAGATAAATGAGAGTAGCCTATGATTTTATTACCTTGAGCTACATGGTAACAAGAACAAACTACTAAGTCCCCCCAACAGCCAGAGAGCGGTGTAGTGATCGGAAGCCTGATTGGAAAACTCTAAACAATAATTCTCATTCCTCAGAGTCGCTCAATCCCCACATGATCAGAGAGAACAAAGAAAGCCTGGCGTATAAGGAAGATTTTATAATTTCATATCTGCCTATATTTGTCTGGGCTAAATACAGCCAAGAGCTTTTTAATATTCTCCCCAAAGGATACTTGAAAAACTCACCAAATAGGAATTACTCCATAAAAAGCAGAGATACAATGTTCTGCAAACAGTGTTTTCTTAGGCTGTGTAATAAAACAAACACATGAAGAAAATGAAATGGTTGTCGAAGAATAAGAAAGTCACCCGGCCTCCTTTATATGACATTGTAAGTGATTTAATAACAGTTGGCCAGATCCTTCTTTGATAAACACACTCATGGAGGGAAGGAGTCCCGCCCCCTCCATCTGCCCAGGTCGTCCAGGTTTTGTTTTGAGTTTGTGTCCTTTGGCTGTGCTTTTGCAGGCTTTCCAATCCCTTCCTTCCTTTCCTCTCTCACCTCTGTAATCTGATCTTACCTGACATGGACTCCTTCTGAATCTCTCCCCTCTGCTCTTAGCCTTGGCAGACAGGCACAGGCGGTTAAGACATCTGCAGGGACTCACCTAGCCTATTCTTCAGCTCAGCAGGGGGCCCTAAAGAAAGATTCTCATGCAGGGTCTGACAGAATCCTTACAACTTGGGAGTTTATTTTTTTTCCCTTCTTTAAGATAACTGCTTCTCCAGGAGATCACAAAGACGCCGAAGCCCCCTGCCTCCACTTCCCTCCTGGCACCCAGCACTGGGGATTGATGATCAGCTGAGACCAGGGGGCCCCCCACGGAGACTTGCTTGAAAGGCCTTGTAAAACAAAGGAAGTGTCTCCAAGCAGTTTATCTGCATTAGCAGCACTTGATTTCTAGATAGGCTAGTGCACCAACAACTCCCCCAGAAGAATAACAGTGGCTGAGAACACACTTCCAACTGTGAAGCAATTAGAGTACTGTTGAATGGCTGATTGCTTGCGTGTGGTCCCCTTAGTTCCCTGGTGGAGCATGCTTATAGTTCTGCAATTGGATAAAATGGATTGGAACGAGTGCTGCCGCCATATAGAACCGCCAGCTGTTCTACTGTTAATAAAGACACTCTTCAGCTATTAATACACCCCATTCTTCCACGTTGTGCCCATTCAAACAAAGTATCTTTGTTTTTGCAGGGGGCATGACTGCACCTGTTCTTGATTGGAGAATCTGTGGCCTGTGGGGGACCCCTTGTTACCACTCCACAGCAATTGCAGCATTCCAGGCCGTGTCTGCTTCTAAAAGAAACGGGGACTAAAATTAAAAAAAAAGGGTGGGGGATGGAGCTGTGGATGAAACTGAGCTATCATTTCTTCAAATGGTGTTTTGGGTAATCACATTCTGGCTTATTGGGCAAGCTTATCATTGAAACTCACTTAGCATTTACTTGTAAACAAGTTCGGTGTGACTAATGATTTCCTGGATGCGAAGGCTTGTGAATTCTACAAGGTGACAGGAGTGGGTGACAAATGCCACCTCAGGCTGAGTCACTAGCGGGAGAAGCCCCTTACCAAACAAGGAGAGCATTTATTTCTTCTGACCAGCAAGTACAATGCTAGGCTCTTTGGTGTGGTACTGTCAAGGAACTTACAATAATTGGGAGACATAAATATATTCGGGAGAGAAAACAAGCCCACTTGACCCAAGCTGTTTGTGTTCGCCCATTGCTGTGTGGACAGAAACCAAGCTGAATGGGATCTAGCCCCCAATTGCAAATAGAGCCACAAGGTGACACACATTTTCCCGGCTCTTACGAAGATACAGCCCAGTTGCTGAGGACACCATCATGACCACAGCCACTGCCCAAGTCGATACAAGCAGAGGACAGAAGGGAACAGAAAGGAGACATTCACAGTAGTTATCAGCGACCTATGGCAAGCAGGTGCTCCTGGGAGTATTTATCTGCTACAGTGGCCGTAACAAAGTGCCACAGACTTGGGAGATTAAACCAGTTCTTTCTGTCTGCTCTAAAGATGGGAATGTCCAAGATCGAGGGGTGGGTAGGGTAGGCTTTGTTTGGAGACTTCTTTTCAGTCTTGCAGGCAGTTGCTTCTCACTGTGTCCTCACATGGCGTTTCATCCATCTGTGCATACATGTTTCTTAGTTAACCGTCATGAATCTTGAAGTGGGGTGTTCAGCTGGTAGAGTACTTACCTAACAGGCATGAAGCCCTGGGTGTATCCCAGCACTGCATAAACTGGGCCCCATAGTCCATGCCTGTAATAACAACACTTGGGAGGTGAGAGCAGGAAGATCAAAAGCTCAAGGTCATCCTCAGCCACTACATAATGAGTTGCCAGCCTGGGTTACTTAAGGCTCCCTTGCTCTCGGCTCTCTCTTCCTCTCTTTCTCTTAACGCGTGTGCATGCATGCACACACACACACACACACACACACACACACACACACACACACACACACAGAGGCACACATTCTAACCAAATCCTGGGGCTTCTCCATGTGTCTGTAGGAGATGCCATGACCCCTTCTCCGAGGACATGTAAGTAGGAAATGGTCTTTTCACTAAAAATCGAATTCCCACAGGTACATTGTGTCCAGGAACACACGAATCACTGTGACCAGGCATAGAATCATATATCATAGCTCCGAACCCCCACCTGTGGGTGCCTAGGATCAGAAGTTGAGGAAGAGCAATGTGACTTCTCAAGACATGGTTGTGTCCGGGGACCAGAACGGATGCTGAAGCTCAGCTGGGTCTCTCTGCAGAGTCCTGGGCAACCATGGGAGCAGAGTGGAGCTGAGCTCCACCATAAAAGAAACTGCATTAGCCTACCCAGGACCCTGGTATCTGCAGAACTCTCCATCAGCATCTGCAACTACCTCACACCAGAGGTTCAGAAGCCTGGGCATTTCCTGCCACGGACCTTTGAAATGTCCAGTGATTGGAAATAATCATTGTCCCCTACCCCCGTCTCTTTCTTGGGTCTTCTACTCAGAAAGCTGAAAGGATCAGAACTGGGTGGTACATGGAAGGGATGAGGCAAAGCCACACCACCCTCTCTGTTCTTTGAAATTCCTATAAACCGTCCCAGAACTCTACAGATGGGGTAGTTAAACCTTGATCTGAGTTGGAGCTTGGGAACTCCAGTTACAGCTACAGTCATCAGACGACAATTCAGCAGTCACAGTCATGAGAAAGTTGTTCAGCTTACCAATCAAAAGAGGAAAGGGACTTTTAAAATAGTTAAAAGGGGGCTGGAGAAATGGCTCAGCAGTTAAGAGCACTGGCTGCTCTTCCAGAGATCCTGAGTTCGATTCCCAGCATCCACGTGGTGGCTCACAACCACCTATACTGGGATCTGATGCCCTCTTCCACCATAAAGGTGCACATGCAGATACAGCACTCATATACATAAAATAAATAAATAAAATCTCGGGGCTGGAGAGATGGCTCAGTGGTTAAGAGCACTGGCTGTTCTTCCAGAGGTCCTGACTTCAATTCCCAGCAACCACATGGTGGCTCACAACCATCTGCAATTAGATCTGGTGCCCTCTTCTGGCCTGTAGGCATCCATGCAGACAGAACACTGTATACATAATAAATACATCTAGAAAGAAAGAAAAAGAAACAGTTAAAAGGTAATAGTAACCAGAAAGAGGCTGTAACTTAATGCCATTTTCTAGTACCCTTACCTTGGTATTCAGCCTGTTTCTTTCTGTGGAGGGTGTATAAACAGCTAATTTGGGAAAGCACAAAAGAAGCACGTAGTTACTTCTGCAAAGTCGACCCTTACTACAAATGTGTGGGATGGTAAGGAAAATCGCCCCTTTTACTTTAGAAAAGTCACACAAAGTGCAAGTAGAATATATGTCTTTTTAAAGTACTCAGCAGCTCCAACCCACCACAGAGACAGAGAGCCAGCTATCTTAGACAGGGTGGCTCATCTTCATAGCACACTCTTTCGTGTTTGCCCATTCCTAAGCCTGGATTTGGATGCCCCAATTACAGACAGGAGTTCCTGTGTGGATTGATTTTAGGGGAAGATTTTAGTAAACACTCTTCCTTTCAAGTTTAACCCAGTTTCCTACATTTTCATTTCCTGTTGAATTCCTTCACACTGTTTCCAAAAGGGTTGCCAAATATTTCTTTTAAGATCCATCTTACACTGGGAATTGAGAGGTCCTGGTTCTCTTTCTGTCAAGACCATGCTGAAGATATTTTTTAGAACCCCAGTCCGTGCATTGCCTCCAACACCAAACCCTTTGTGACCTTAAAGGGGTTGTTTTCTTGCCTCCTAATTTAATGTACATCACTTGGTGTTTATACCTAATTGTTTATATGTCTGTCTCTCTCTCTCTTTCTCTCTCTCTCTCTCTCTCTCTCTCTGTGTGTGTGTGTGTGTGTGTGTGTGTGTGTGTGTGTGTGTGTGTGTGTGTGCTGAAGTGCGAATATTATGGTCCTATTTCTTTTTGGATCCCCAGTGTGCACTATGCATTAATAGTTTATCAAATATACTGGAAGTATAAATGGAAGTATAAATTGATAATCAATACAAGATGCGTCTATTTGAACTCATTCCTCCTCCTGCCATCTATCTCTCACGGTGCGGTAACCATGGACAGGGCAGAACACGGAAGATTTGCTCTCCTGGGTCTAGAACCATCTTCATCTTCATCATCATCTTCAGATGAAGCTTTCCTCTTACTATCACTCTTTCAACAGCCAGGTTCTGCCTTTTGTTACATCTTTCCAGGTTCCCACTCTTATAATTGAGCCTCATCTAATACAAAGAAAGAGAATTGTAGGCCAGGCAGTGGTGGTGCACACCTTTAATCCCGGCATTCGGGAGGCAGAGGCAGGTGGATCTCTGAGTTCGAGGCCAGTTTGGTCTACAGAGCCAGGACAACCAGGGCTATACAGAGAAAGCTTGTCTTGAAAAACAAAACAAGGAGAGAGAGAAATGGAAAGAATTAGTGAGAGTATGGCATCCATCCAGTCCCTCTATTGCAGCAAGCAGGACACTACTGCTCTCCTAGAGATGAATGTAGCAAACAAGTGCTCAAGTCTTCTTGTGTTGGGGTATCAGAGTTCTTTTAATCCACATGCTGTACAGTACCTGTTTCCAAACCTTCGGAGTTCTGATACATGAGCTATGATAACTGGTGATCACAACACCCACAACAAGGGCTGAACTATCCATGGTACAAGAGACCTAGAAGTGGGAGGTAGATGCCATGAAGAATTTGTTTGTATTCCCTAAAACATATAATATAGAACTTGGAAATATATCAACCATCCAACAAATCCTTATTTCGAGAGGAGTAATGGAGAATATATGATTTAGAATTTTTCCCATAGAAAGAAACTAAAAATCCACACTAAACTGCCTGAGATATTGAGGTTGTTCATCAGACCATAGAAATAAAAAACAGAGGAGGTCTAGAACTCAGAGGATTCGCCGGTTCCACTGTTTGGTCTATGGGTTTCTGTCATCTCTGCCGCCCTGAACAGCATCTTTCTCCTTGAGTTTCCCATCAACTTAGCAGCAAATGGCTTCATCAGTGTCCAATTCTGTTTTTATATACATCACCATCTGGGGAAAGAAAAACACCATTTAAACATGGAAAATTAACGCTATTTTTCTATCAGTAGCTAGAAAGTCAGTGAGAGCACTGAAACCAGCTACACCAATTACAATCCATTCTTGTCAAGGGGTGGCTTCTGATCTCCCCTAACAACCAATGGGGGAATTTCTAATGTTGTGGGTGGAGGATGAACGCCAAAAGGTATCCCCAGTGTTCTACAGAGAGGAAAGGAGGGGAGGGGGGAAGGATGGAGAGAAGAAAGGGGGAGAAGTGAAAGAGAGGAAGAAGGGCAAAAGAAAAAATCAGGGAAGGAGGAAAGGAAAAACGGAGAAAGAAAAGCCGATTCGTTGTTGTGCCCAAACCCTGGGTTATTTAAAACACAAGGAAGATAAAGTACATTTAGGACAGACGAATGGTCAATGAATGAAACATCGATGAGCCATCCTGAGATAGACTCCGAGATTCTGTAACACTATTTCTCTGGCTTATTCTATATTTGATTAAAATAAAGCTAGTTTGACATGTACAGAAGCAAAGTGATTGATGATGGTCTACAAAGAGATGTTAGAGACAGATCTTACACATTCAGGGCTACTTCACTCGTCTAGAACATCCCGACTTTCTCTATTGCTTTATTTTATTTTATGTTTAAATAAAGAGTAATCGGATCCTACTCGGTATCATAGACTAGCCTTGACCTTGTGGTCTTTCTGCCTCAGCTTTCGAAGCCCAGATTTTTACAAATGTGCCCCACCATGTTTGGCTTTGTCCCTGTCTAGAGCATACACAAACATGGATCCAGTGGTATGAAATTTCAAGAGAACAAAACAGGCTGGCAAAATGGAATAAATATTGAAAGTGAGAGGAACATAGCATCAGAAGATCCAAGTTCAAATTTATTCTTCCAAATATTATACAGATTTGCTCACAGCACATAACTGTCTATGAAATACCTTGCCTATAAAATAGAGAAACTAACTACCTCAGGATATTATTAGAAAGACTAACCAGCTATAACAAATACTTTATAAGCATAAACTTCTTTACCCCTTGAGTTTCTGTTAAGGAACTGCCTTTGGACCAATTGTGGAACACCCAGTTTCAGTTATCAGCTGCAGATACAGCATGTGACCAGATCCCAAGGGCTCCTGATACTTTACTCAATGTTTGGCAGTTCTCATGACCAGCTCTAAAGTCTACTATGTTCTCCTTTTCTGTGCCTAGCTTTCCTACAACAAATATCTGTTCTCTTTCTATATAGTCATTGCCTCTGATGGACCAGGTGAATGAGAGAGCCAGGGAAGCAGAGATGAGAAAAGAGGAGAGATGGGCATTTAGATGAATTACTCACGAGAGGGTACATTGTCACTACAGATGGATAGTATGGGATTTTTGCCTATGAATCTCTGTTGGGAAAATCAACTGAGGTGGTCTTGCCTTTGCTCTTTTCTCTCACCCAATCTCAGTTGTTATTGTTTAACACAATATGTTAATCTGAAAGAAGCACTAAATTTTAAGAATTAGTTACTATCCCAGTTCTTAGTCTCACAGTGTTCTAGCACCACTCTCAGGAATACGCATCATTCCAAATTTGAATTCTTTCAGTTCTGTGAAAAAATCCTTAACTTCTCTGTTGATAAGCAAGCTAGCCAGACAATCCTAACATTGATATCCAGTTGCTTATAGTCCCTTGTGTTGTTTGATTTTGCTCTTTTGGAGGCCCACTACCCAGCTCCCAAATAAATTATAAACGGGGGCTTATTCTTATTTATAAATGTCCAGCCTTAGCTTGGCTTGTTTCTTGCTAGTTTTTCTTAAATTATCCTGTCTACCTTTTGCCTCTGGACTCTTACCTTTCTCTATTTTTATATACCTTTCTTTCTTACTCCATATCTAGCTGTGTAGCTGGGTGACTAGCTCCTGGGTCCTCCTCCTTCTCTACCTTCTTCTCTTTTCTTTTTTCTTTCAGATTTCTTCTTCAATATATTCTCTCTGCCTGCTGGCCCCGCCTATCCTTTCTCCTGCCTTGCTATTGTCTGTTCAGTTCTTTATTAGACCATCAAGTGTTTTAGACCAGCAAAGTATCACAGCTTCGCAGAGTTAAACAAATGCAACATAAACAAAAGTAACACTCCTTAAAATAATATTCTACAACACCCTTAATGGGCCTGAATAGACATGTAGTTATTCATTTCAACTCTATATGCTCTCAGTTTTTCAAATTTTGTGAATTTACTTATTAAGGCCCAAATCAGTTACTTTTAATGGCATCCCAATACCTTTACAAATATCTTCCTAAATTTCCACCATATAATAAATAGGCTTCTTTAATTTATTTTCTCTTTAATTGATTTAGATGACTATGGTATAATATGATGACAATGGATACTTCTGGGGCTAAGTTCAAAGACATAAAAGTACAGTGTAGGCAACAACCTGAGATTTAGTTCTACTTTTATCTGAGGGAAAGAAATATTGACTGTGTCCATCTGGCACATTGTGTAGAACTGGGGTGATACAGTAGATAAATAACGAGTTACAATCAGTTAGTTAACAAAACAAAGCACAGGCCATTCATTCCAAGGCAAGGAATACTCAAGACAAACTGATCTGAAAATAATGGGTGGCAAAGTGGCATTAAACTAGCAGTTTCTCAAATGTTTTATATAGACCCTTTCTTGTTGAGAAGGTAAAAAAGGAGCAAGATTTTGTTGTCAATAAATACACACAAAGTGATGTGGAGTTGTCTTGCAATTAAAGCAAATAAATAATACTAGTTGACTTATCACCTGTATCTGACTCCAACCCTCGATATGCTTACAAACATCCAAAATTTACAAAATATTACATTAAACACACCACTCTCTTCCATAAAGGCGTCCTTGGATCTTATAATAGCAGCATTATGTTGTGATTGTGAAGACATATGGAATAAAAGGACGGTATGATCTCAAAAGTATCCAAATGAAATACTTCAAAATATTACTATTCTAAGGGAAAGATAACATCATCTTAATTAGGATGCTAATAATATCACCTATATTCTTAATCATTACTTCAACAATACTGCCTTGCTGATGGTTAATGCAGAGACCCAGGACTGGTCAAAGTGCTGAGTATAAACAGCTGTTGAGGCTCATCCCTCAATGAGACATTTCTGTTTCAGGGAGACTTGCCAAAAGGAGGCAGAAAGAATGCAAGACCCAGAAGAGGCAGAGAAGTGCTGTGAGATGCTATTCTGGACATGGCACGACCTTATCATTTGTTAACTCACAGAAGTTGTGGTTATCTACCTAAAGCCTGCTCACAATGGGGTCCTTCAGCATTTCAGCATGGATAGAAGGTGCACCTGAGGTCTCATCCCTCCTTGAGGATCTCTTGGCAGTTAGTGGGTGCTGAGTGATGGGGTAGAGGGTCTTCTCCTTCCGTAGTGTAGGTACTGGTAATCTGTCATTGCTCCAATGAATACCTGCCTCATCCGTGCTCATGCAGGAAACTCTAAATTAAACTAAGCAAGTTACAAAATAAAAAGATGGGAAAATGAGAGGGGGAATTAGAAAGAAAAGGTTCATGGGAATGGGAGTGAGAAAGGGTAATGAGGGTGAAAATGACCAAACGATATTATATACATGCATGCCATTGTCAAAGAGTAATTAATAATAAAAAGAACATTACCTTACTGTCGCGTCCGCCTCGACCAGCAAGGAAGACGCAACACCAGGCTCTTCTCCAAGCAGTTTATTCAGGAACCTTGAGACAATCTTCTGACCCCGGGGAAAGCCATCTTCCGACTCTGGGGAAAGCCAGCCCATGCCCTTTATAGCCACTGGGCGACCAACCCCGTAGTGCCACGTGGACAATGCCGATAGGGTCAGACATACACAAGCAAGCCAGATTCCACGCCCAAGCCAAATAAGGAGTTGTTTATCCCAGAGAACACCTGCCATTGGGAAGGTGGAAGCCGGACGCCGGCTCCATCTTTGAGGCGCTGCCATGCACAGCTCTCTATAGTTCCCCCTTTATTGTTTTAAGCAGCAGGCAAGAGCAGAGATCTAATCTCTGCCAAAATACAACTTGAACATTGTACTGGTGTTAGTCCAGGTGTCATCCACCCAGAGAACACT
This sequence comes from Peromyscus californicus insignis, assembly GCF_007827085.1. NCBI lineage: Eukaryota > Metazoa > Chordata > Mammalia > Rodentia > Cricetidae > Peromyscus > Peromyscus californicus. Next base: position 43,146,680 of record NW_026294469.1, read on the forward strand.
TGACCCGTCCGATACCCTTTTTTGCAGAGGTAGGAATTAGGGTATCAACCCACATGCAATTAGACTTGCTCTTCTTGGGTTTTGCAATACAGCTAGACCCAAGTGCAGTGCACTAGCCTTGCATCCTGCGCGATCAAGCTTTTAATGCGGCCAGCCAGGCCTGGGGAGACTGTCCAGCCTCTATGGCTGTAAAGGCTTGGGTAATCATGGCTGCATTGCGCTGCTGAGAAACCCTTAAACGAACAATGCACCACAGGCACATCAGGGAGACAAGTACCAGTAGGCCTGCCAGGGCACCTAATCCTGCCCACTCCTTTAAAAAGGTGATAGAATTTCGCAGCCAAGACATCATTTCCGCAGCGGAGGCCAGGTGCACATGGGTGGAGTTGACCACAATGATCTCATTGCGCAGGATCTGAGTCAGGTTATCAAACTCCACCGACCAGGTTCCGTTCATGAGTTGATCCTCAGCTGCTCCCGCTGGCACGCTTGTCAGAATCGGGGCTATCAGGATCAGGCACATCAGCTTCTGGGGTGTCATCATGTCTCTCCGTTTGAGGGGCCCGTCGCACCAATCCTTCAGGTACCCAGATAGGGTCTAGCTGGTCCTGTGGGAAAACACAAACAGAACCTCATGCCCATGTCAGCACGGGATCGGGGCCATGCCAGCTACCCATGAGGATATCTTTCCACTTCACCATGCCCTTCATAGGGCTGTAAGGTGAATAATGTCAGAGAGAGTCTTTCTCTTGGGGTTCGGTCACGGCCTATTCCCCCTTTTTGTTTTTGAAGAATTTCTTTGAGGGACTGATGCACACGCTCCACAATGCCTTGGCCTTAACTACTTGGCGCACATCCACACGGGAAAGGAAAAATTTAGCCTGCAACGTGCGTGCATTCACGATCCCAGTAAGACCTCTTATGGTGGTGGAGGATCTTCCTATCAATAAACCCACCGTGCCCGGCTTCAAAGGGTCTTTAAAATCAGACTCCACTAATTGTACTCCCATCTGCGGAGTCAGTAATTTTAAACCGCACCGTTTTCACTGTTAGCTCAGGTTTTTCTGTGTTGCATTGATTTTCCACAGATCTCAGCTGTGGATGCTTTGTTGTGCTGGTTCTGGCGTCCACCATTCTTAACTTCTTAGCGGCTTCTGGAACTTTTGAAAACCGCTCAGACTGCCTGCTTTGCAGTCTACTGGGACACTAACCTTCTGTGTCTCAGGTTCTTTCACCACATACATTAAGCTTAGATTCACAATCAGCATTTACACCTTTTCACAAACTCACATATAACATGTGCTTAAGCCTAAACTCACACTCAACATTTACACATTTTTACAAATTCACATATAACATATTAACATCTACTTATTTATACTCTTTAATGAAACTATAGAACTACTTTAGCAAATATATTTCTTATTACTTCTTATATACTTCTTATATTTCTTATTTAAACTTACATTTACAACTAACATCTTTACTTCTTACAAGCTTATTACTACACGTCTTAAGACTACCTTAGATACTTCTTGCCAGCTTATATTCTTAAAGGAACTCTATGGACCTATCTTACAAACTTATATAGGACTACCATTAGCATATATTTAACTTAGCAAACACCTAAAGATTTCTTAACACAGATTTAACAAGACAGAATTTCTACAAACTCACATATCTTATTTTCATCCCGGACAGATTCCGCTAGAGACTTGATGACCTTAAAATCCAAAGGTTCATGGTATCTCTGTTGAGTCTGGGCATTGAGAAACACTGGGCAAGCTAGCTGCATTTCAGTTCTAACCTGTCTCCAAACCTCCGGGTTAAAAGAATTCCCCATAGAGACAACTCTAGACATGGAGGCAGATTCCAGATACGGTGGAGGAGCTGAGGGAGCGGCTCCACACTCAGACTCACATCCTTTAATTCTTTCTCTTTCTCCTTTATTTCTACCCCTTTTCTTTCTTATTCTCACGCTCTGCAAGGTTTCACATAATGACTCTACATCATCAGAATCAGGGGAAGAGATAGGGGACTCGGAACGCTCTAGGTCCGAAAGGTCAGGATATAACCTTGTTTTTTCTTCCCCCTTTTTTTGTTTTACTTCTGGTAGATTCTGCTTTAGCAGACATGGCCTTTTCTGATCTTTCCTCCTGCAAAATTTCTAAGACTGCCTGCCCATTCTCTACCGCATCGCTGCAGCGCTGGTCTTCAAGACACCCTCTTACTAATGTCCAAACTGGTCTAACCCCATGTTTAAGCATCCCTTGTTCTGCAGCGAAGTCTAGATCACGGCCCAACTTTTACCAGGAAGCTACCGTGAGGCTTCCAGAAACTGCAAACCAGGGTGCCACGACATCACATTCCCCTAGAAATCTTTCTAAAGTACTCTTCTTAATCTCTAATTTCTTTGAAAGGAGCAGCTCGTTAAGAGCCAGAAAAATTGGGTGCGAAGAAGTTGCGCCCATGATACTAGCAGCACTTTTGCCTTCACCTGCTTCCACTTTCTTTAATTTTCCCATCCGTTTTTATTGCGGCTCCACTCTTTAATCTTCCCGTCCATTTTTGTCGCGGCTCCACTCTTCAATTTTCCCGTCCGCTTTTGTCGCGGCTCTACATAATTTTCCCGTCCGCTTTTGTCGCGGCTCTACGTTTTCCCGCTTTTGTCGCGGATCCCCACCTTACCTGGGGACTTACCAGTGCACTGCCCTGACTGCGAAGAGTTCTGAGCCTTAAAGGTTCCCTGTACGGGCCACCACTTGTCGTGTCCGCCTCGACCAGCAAGGAAGACGCAACACCAGGCTCTTCTCCAAGCAGTTTATTCAGGAACCTTGAGACAATCTTCTGACCCCGGGGAAAGCCATCTTCCGACTCTGGGGAAAGCCAGCCCATGCCCTTTATAGCCACTGGGCAACCAACCCCGTAGTGCCACGTGGACAATGCCGATAGGGTCAGACATACACAAGCAAGCCAGATTCCATGCCCAAGCCAAATAAGGAGTTGTTTATCCCAGAGAACACCTGCCATTGGGAAGGTGGAAGCCGGACGCCGGCGCCATCTTTGAGGCGTGGCCGTGCACGGCTCTCTACACCTTACACTTAGTAATTCTTCAATAAACATTTATTTTATGGTAATACTTCCACTATTGGAAAGCCAACTATCTTTATTCTCACAAAGAAACACTAATTTTTCTAGCTGTTTCTCAGTTTAGGTCGGTGGAGATATAAGAAAGGGTATTTAGAATGAAACAAAACATCAGTTAAAATTTGGGAGGACATTTAATAAATGCAGAGATGTATTACTTATATTCCCCCCCTTCCCCCCCGGAGCTGAGAACGGAACCTAGGCAAGTGCTCTACCACTGAGCTAAATCCCCAACCTACTACCTTAGTAACCATGTAACAGTATAATAGTATTCTTCGGCACATGAGTGTGTGATCAGCTGTATACACATATTCACTTAAAACCTTTATCCATCCCTTAATAAACTTAATCTCTCTCCTCTGGACTGTGTTCCATCCTTTCCATCCAAGACATATGACCTACATTATAGTTACAGCAACTGGATGAACTATAATAACCTGCAATTCCACACAGGCTGTATTGAGTACTGCTGTCAGTGGGGTGCTAAGCCATGAAAAGGGGGAGAAAGACACATGAAAGCAGCCATGCTCCAAAGCAGGTAAGTGTACTCACAACAGAACCAGACTGCTTACATCTTGTTTGGCTTTGATGCTTGCTAGGTACATGGTCCTGCACAAATGGTTCAACTCCTCTGACATCATTTCCCTACTTGCAGACCTTTGTCATGTGGAATTTACGAGAACATTAAATCACAACATCCAAGCACCCTAGCTCTGTATGGGCATTTCACATACTCAACAAAAATTTGCAATGTCCCTTTATGTTTAACAGGTTAAATTAACAGCCCGTGGTGATGCTAGGTGAGAGATGGAGACAAGCCTCTAAGTAAGCACAGATGAGTAAGCACTAGCCTGGAGGATATGAGCTCAATACTAAGACTTGAGGGGTCAAAGTCATTAGAGAGAAGCAAATGGTAGTTTGGTGTGTATCATCAGTATAGTGACAGGAGCAAACGCATGCCACATGAAATGATGTGTCACAGCAAGAGAAAGACAAGCCAGGTAGTATATTAATTAAAAGACAAGTCAGGTGGCATATTAATTTCCTAAAGTCACCATAACCAAGTGAGACAAACTGAGTCTCCTAGAACAAGATTTACTCTCTCATAATTATAGATTTTAAACACATAAAACAAGTTTTTAAAACTTTATTACTTTATGCGTGTGCATGTTTGCTTGTATGAATGTATGTGCACCACATTTGTGCCTGGTGCCCATGGAGTCCAGAAGAGAGCATCGGATCCCCTGGAACTCTGATGGTCATGAGCCTCCATGTGAGTGCTGGGAACCGAACATGTGCCCTCTGTAAGAGCGAGTGCTCTCAACTGCTGAGCCCTTTGTACAGCCCCAAGATATGCGAAATTAAGATGCCCATAGGGAGAGTCCCTCCTAAGGACGCAGAGGACTCCTCTCTTGTTTCTCAGGCCCTGCTGCATTATCTCTGGCCATTGTCCAGACCAATTGGTTTCATGTGGCATATTCTTCCTGAGTCTCTTACATATTCTTCTTTCTATGCATGTCTGCCTCTATGTCCACATTTCCTTTCTACCAGGATACTAGTCATGCTGGATTACAGCCTCTCGATCCCAGCAGGCCCCTCTTTACCTTGTGAAGAGCCCAACTCCCAATCAGTTCACATCCTGAGTTGTGGGGCTTAGAACTTCAGCATGTGTCTTTTACAAGGCCTTGACCAGCAGTCTTGTTTGAGGCCATGGTTCTCAGAGAAAGAGAAACAGGTGGCAAGCAGGCACTCACTCAGTTTTGCAGAAAATAAAGGCAAAAGGATGGAATAGTTCAATCAGATCATATTTTCAGAAGTACCATGGGGGACTGTTGAGGAGGAAATTGATGGACGGCATGGAACACGGAAAGAAGGACACCATGAGTGAGTCTCACCACAGCCTCGTTACTTGTGATACCCACCTTGGTGCAAGGTACATTTCTGGAACAAGAAAAAAAAGTGTAGATGAGGTTTGGGCAGCAAAGTGGACTGGGAACTGGTGCTTAGATCTCCCTCTGCCTTCTCCAGAGAGGCCCACTTCTCAAGCCTTCCTTTTCCTTTAGATTCCCTTCACAACATATATGCATGTGAGTCTCTTATTTTCTTTTCTGACAGGTTGGCCAAGGATGACCTTAAGTTTCTGATCCTGAGTGCTGGGATTACAGGTGTGTGCTACTGTACCTGGTTTATGTGATGCTGGGACTAGAATCCAAAACTTCCTGCTTCATGCATGTCAAGGAAGAACTCTCCCGACTGAGTGGCACCCTCATCTCAGATGTGTTTCTAAACGCAACAAAAACTCCTCATGTTTAAAGCACATATGCAACACTTGGGTGTATTTATATGTAAGAATTCAATATTTACCTGAAACTGAATTCTTACCAGGCATCCTATGAATCATTTGCTAAATCTAGCAGCCTTAATTAGAATAATTGGCTGGGTTGGAAACAATAAAGAAAAATTCCATAGAACATAAGTAAAAAAAATTTACTTTTCCAGCTAAATAAGAATTATGGTATTATTGTTGCGATAAACACCATGACCAAAAAAACAACTTGGGAAGGAAAGGATTATTTGGCTCACACTTTCATATCACTGTTCATCACTGAAGGAAGTCAGCACAGGAACTCAAACAGGGCAGGAACATAGAGGCAGGAGCTGATGCAGAGACCATGGAGGAGTGATACTTACTGGCTTGCCCAGCCTGCTTTCATATAAAACCCAGGTCCACCAGCCCAGGGATGGACCCACCCACAATGGGCTGAGCCCTCTCCCATCAATCCCTAATTAAGAAAATGCCCTATAGGCTTGTCTGCTAACAGTCTGATCTTCTGGAGGCATTTTCTCAATTAAAGTTACTTCCTCTCTGATAAGGTGACATAGAACTAGCCCGCACAGTCACGAAGACTGTAAGTTCAGAGACCTGCCCTCTAGAGTGGGATTCTGTCTTGAAATAATCCAAAGTTCAATATAAATTATCTAGTAAGAGTTCACTGAAATCAAAGACTAAGAAAGCTGAAGAGATGTGAGTAGAAACCACATTGCTATCCCAACTCCAATCCCCCAGATTCTAGAAGGGTCCAAAACTGCAGTCCTTTTTTGCCTCAAAGAATCCTAGCTGTTTGAAACTAAGAGCAGTAAGTATAAACCTGGAATGTTAGAGGCTGACAGCCCTGAGAGCCCACCATGTCATTCCTGAAGCCTGTGGTGTGTGGCAGACAGGACTGTCCCAGATCCTTCTCAGAGCTGATTGAGGATCTAACCAAAGGTACACGATGAAGAGGAATATTCTGTCTCTTGGCTACTTTACCCTCCACGGAGTCCAGTGCCCAGATTTTGTTCTTACCCTTGCTCTGCCTCCAGCCTCCTGTCCTAGGTGTGGCATCTTTGGTGATTTCACAGCCACGCTCCACACATGAGGGAATGACCCTATAGAGTCCCCCAGTGAGAGCACCCCATTCCACAAGAGAGTCTGGACTTGTCTGAGGTTGAGCCTGTCAGAAGTCGACAATTGGCACAGTGACTTCCACTCTGTGTCCCCAGGCACATTTCTCTGATGCTCACTGCCCCAATTTCACAGGACACATTTTCTACTTACCATTAAGCCTCAAAATGTTCAGTCAGATCCTAATCCTGGAGCTTAATGCATTTGATGTAGTGTTTGTTTTGGATTCCAATGGAAACCTTGACAAAGCCCACAGTAAACAAAACCTTTTTTGGCCCATTAGCTACATAACTTATTCTTCCCTGTACAGCAGTAATTAAGTACGATCAGGGCTTTTACGCCTTAGCAGCAAGCACTCAAGCTCATGAGAATCATGCAGGTGACCTGGATTTTCCTCCACCGGTGTTCCCACCTGGAAACAAGATATGGTTTTCACAGGGAGTAGCAACGTCCATCCCATTGCTCATCTTCCTTGCATAGGTTTCTTGTCTAGTATAACATCTTCAGACAATACATTTTATGAATATATGCCTCAGCACAGGTTTTGCGCGCTTGTGTGTGTGTGTGTGTGTGTGTGTGTGTGTGTGTGTGTTGTTTGCAATATTGGAGACTGAACCCCAAGTCCTCATACCTGTAAGGCAAGCACTCTACCAATGAGCTACACCCCAACCACACCATAGGCATTCAAAGATTCATTTCCTTCCTGGATGGAATTATACTTAGCTTTTGAGTGACTGTAAGCCCAGAGTTAGTCTCAAGCCGGAAGTCCTCAGGAAAATACAATTGGATTTCTTTTCAGTTTGTTTCCAGGGTCATTTCTGGCAATGATTTTCTGATTATGATGCTATATATATAACCAAACCAACAAAAGTTACATCCTTGCTCTCTACCTAGCATTTCAGATCATTGTTAATGAAGATAGTGAACATGATACAAATATGGATAACCCACTAAGTAGGTCAATAGGGTCACAGGGTATATTTTAATTGTTCACTTATTGTGTTGTGTAAATCCATTAAAAGCAGACTTTTCCAAGCTAAATTATAACAGTGTAAAGAAAATTTTCTAATAGGTAAGTTAAATATAGATTAAATTGTAATGGAAACTCCATGGAGTTTCATCTTTGGGTTTGTTGAGTTTAAGTGGGCCATTGCTGTAATTAGGTATCTCTAGGAGGCCTCTTTCAAAACCAGAATAGATCTAAGGACCTTTGAGAACTATTCCCTCTGTTCTTACATTCAACACTTTCAAGCTTACATCTTATCACCAAGCTCTTTTTTTTTTTTAATCTCATCAGGATTGTCCCAAATTACCTCTGTTGGTAAATTATGCAAATGGTGTATGTGTGTGTGGGGAGGGGAGAGGCTTTTAAATAGATTTGATAAAACAACTTCTTTAGCAAGTCATTAAGATAAGAGATCTCAGCAGGGGTGGGAGTTGCTCAGATGAGACCAAAGCCTGCTCTCTTTTCTGTCCTCTTTCCCTCCCTTTTTACTTCCAGAGTTCTCTCCCCCTCTCTTCCTTCCTCCCTCCCTCCCTCCCTCCCTCCCTTCTCTCTCTCTCTCTCTCTCTCTCTCTCTCTCTCTCTCTCTCTCTCTCTTCTTTTTGTATCATTCAGTATAGCAAGGTTTTTTTTAGCAGTGCGCAAAAACCTTTCACTTGCAAGACTGTAAAGCATTCACCATGGAAATGTAGCCTGGGGAAGGAGAGAACTCATTCCAAGTTCAGGGCTGGGGGGATTCTAGAGACAGTGAATGTTGAAGATAAAGGCCTTCTAGAGAGTCTGGTGATGGCAATACTGGAGAAACCAGAGAGGCTTGAAAGCAGTGTGTGTTTCGAGAGATAAATACAAGAATGGGGTTCTCTAGAAGCACCTATTGTGATTTGGGGGACAATATTTACTTGCTGCAGAATTTTCATGCTAGCAAAAAACAAACAAACAAAAAATAACTCTATATTGTAATGTGGATGTTACTAGTGCATGACCTCAAACCCCACTGTCTCCCTGAACACAAAAGAATCAATACAACTATCCTGAAAGACTTGCATGCAATGAGACATCCATGGTAGAGAACACTGCAGGAGCTAAACTGTGAACTTGTGTTTCAATGTCCTGAGCTGCACCTGCCCAGTTTCCCAGTTCTGTGGTAGGAGATGACCACTCAAGTCAACCACAGAATCATCCCAACTGTAGGAAGTTCTACCCTGCCTGTGTTCCAACACCCAGGTTGTCACTCTCTTCATGGAGGCAGCAGACGGCACAAGATCTCTGAGGCTCTCAAAATTCAAACCAAAGAACCCACACTCAATAGGCTCCTCATATCCTTCATCTGACAGTATCCCAATGGTTAGGGAGCAGCAACACATGACTTGACGTTTCACCATGTGCTTTCTCTTGAGCTCACCTTCCTCACATGTATTACCAGGGATTTAGAGTAAGAGTAGGAACACATGACCTGGAAGGCTGGCATTTAGGAATGGACATGAGACCTGATATTTCAGGGTCTTGGAATTGGATTTCTACTTCTCTACTTTGATCAGCACACCTAGAAACTCAGGACCCTATTTTCTGCTAAGTCAGAATTCCAGCCCCGGCTGGAAAATCAGGAAGGTATACTGGCTTAGGATTCGGTCATTAGAATGCTACAGTTCTCTCAAATTACAAAATGAAGGGTTTAGACTGACCTCTAAAACCAAGAGATAAAAGCTCTAAGATTCTGGAAGTGATTGAGTGCTTTTCAAAATCCTATGAACACAGAACCTCTCTTTGTGTGGCTGTGTGGACAATATTCATGTCCAACCAGTGGTTGATGTCTCTGCCAGTTCCACAGTGCTTTTCGGAGATTATGGATAGCATCTTCTCAGGCCAGCTGAATCTTTTTTAAGCCTGGTTAGATACTGGGGGAACCAATGTGCAACCAAACACTCCACAAAATTTGCACACAAATTCTTTTATGTCGAGGCAGAGTAGTATTGTGTCTAGGCAGAGAAAATAGTAAATGCGACAATCCTAAGATCTTAAATCTGACATAGGAAGTGTTGGAAGAACATGTGTTTGCAGGGACGCATGATGGGAAAATAAGACCCAGCAGGAGGCCATCCTCAACCCACAGGGTCTATAAAAAACTGCATTTCATTCTGAGCACAACATAGAACAGCAGCTTCCAACTCAAGATTGATGGAGCGACGCCATCTGAATGAACTGCCAAGGTGTATGGCTAGGCAGAGGCTGAAAGGATTAAACATTTTAGCTAGAGACGGGAATAGGAAAAACAGTCAGAATGCAAAAGAAAGAACAATTAGGAGAAAATGAGAAGGCACTTGAGGTAAAGGAGGTGTCATGAATAAAGATGGAATTTTTTTGGTATTTTCCAAAAACCACTGGGGTTGAGGTTTACTAATGTGTAAAATAGGAAGCTACACACGAGAAAGGGAAGTGAGCAGGTGTTAGGAATGTTGCTGTTACAGTCCCAGCTATGCAGGGCCATAAGGCATGTGTATTTGATGTATGTTAGGACTCTGTATGTCATTAGGCCAGGCTTATGGCCAGAAGGCTAACACTCTCCCATACTCCATTTTTCTTTTCAGCATCTAACAGAAGGCTATTGGATGTTCAATACATATTTCTGGATCTCCTACCTTACTCACACTTTTCTGTCTTTGCCAAATAAATCACCTGGATTTGTACCAAGCCAGGTAGATCAAGAAAACTTCTTACAAGCACTGATAATTACTGCTTAGCAGTCAGGGGAACAAACTCTCTTATTCTGGCCTATAAAATTAACAAGACAGCCATTTTGTTAAGATGACTCATCTTGCTTGAGTAGAATTTCATTACTTTACCTGAAGTACAGGCAACCTTCCCAGGGAAGGCAGTGTCATAGGGAATAATAACACCTTGCATATGAAAAGTAGTCTCTCAAGTGCTTCCACACGTACAATAATGTTTCGCCATAGCAACTCGAATTAGACCATGTAGACGTTACCATTTTCATTTTGTTTTTCTGGGAATTAAGGCTGTGAGGTGGTACAATAAATATAGTAGAGTCATAGTGAAAGATGTATCACCCATATCTTCGCCATTGTTAGGTGTTGGTGGAAAGGAATTTTAGGGGGGGACACATGCATCACAATTTTATTATTTGATTAGGAAAAGAGCAACAGGCTTTCTCTGTCCAACTTTTATATAAACAATCTTTTTTTTTACTAAACAAAACTTAACACGATATCTATAATGTACCAGATGCTATTCTAGTCACTGGAGGAATAACACAAATCAAAAGCAAACTGTCCTGTTGTTTACGTTCTGGTGGGAGAGAGACAGTAATCTACGAAATTGTGTCGGCTATCCTATGGTCCTCCATGTTGTAAGCAATAATAAAGCAGGGCAGGCAGATGGGAGCGGTAGAGATGGGAGTAAGTAACGATGTAAGTGGGATGTTGAGGGGAAGCATTGCTGAGGTCACAGCATTTGTGTGACTATCTGAGAAAGGTGGCGCTGTAAACCAAGTCAGGAAAAGAAAATTCCAGGCAGAAAAAAAAAAAGGCAATTACTAAAGCTCTGGGAGGGCAGAATGCCTAGCTTGCTGGAGAAAGGGCGCGGACTCCATATGGGTAAGGCAGGAGGGTGGATCTGTAACTGGGGGTAGTAATTCCCCTGTTGGGATGGGGAACTATCCCAGGAGAGCAGTAAGCAGAGGACCAATACCATCTGCCTTATCTTTTTTTTTTTTTTTTTTTTTTTTTTTTTTTTTTTTTTTTTTGGTTTTTCGAGACAGGGTTTCTCTGTGTAGCTTTGCGCCTTTCCTGGTACTCGCTTTGGAGACCAGGCTGGCCTCGAACTCACAGAGATCCGCCTGGCTCTGCCTCCCGAGTGCTGGGATTAAAGGCGTGCGCCACCACCGCCCGGCCCATCTGCCTTATCTTTTTAAAGACCTTTTCTGGCTGTTACAGGAAGGAGAGATTACGAAAAGAGGCAGTAGTGACAGCCAGACTAAGATGTGACTTCTACATTGTCTCAATCACCCAGGCAAGGAATGGCATTGGCTGAGTCCAGAGTGACAACAGGGAGTGAGGTGGGAAGTGGTGGTGTTGAAGGCAGATTTTGAAAGTAGGACCGTAAGAATGAAATGTAGGTTGTGAGGAGCACATATGTTCATTGAGTTCTCACTGTGTGCCAAGGTCTTGGCTAAGTGATAGGGCTGCTATGATGGCCCCAGCAAGGAGGGTTCGAGTCCTTGTTCAGTTAGCCCTGCCTAGTCCTCATGTGGCTACCTCAACTCGCTAAGCTCCATGAATAGCAAAATAATCTCATTTGATTCACTGGTTCTGCCACATTATCAGTCCCTATCCCCATCTATGTCTTCGTTGTTTTTCTTGTCCCTGTGATAAAATATCTGAGAGAAGCTAATGATGTGGGGAGAGATGTATTCTGGCTGATGCTAAGGCACAGTCACGCAGGGAAAGCATGGCGCCCTTCATGTCAGCTCGTGACTGTGGCAGCAGAAGCATGTGATCACTTGCTCACAGCTCACTCAATTAGGAAGCAGAGCAATGGATTCAGGAAGCAGGGCCCAGATTATACCCCTGAAATTCCAAGTCTCAGTGTCTCCTCCTAAAGGTTTTACGACTCCCAAAGCAGTGCCAGATGAGAAGGGAGTCTTCAGGTATACACATCCATCAAGGACAGTTCACAATCACACCGTAATTCTTACTATTGAAGCAGGTCAATTATTTTCATAGAGCCTCAATTTCCTATAATAGGTTGATAGAATAGGCAAACTGGACCATTTAGTTCTAATAGTCTACATCCATTTATTTAACACAAAAGGGTGGTCTGTTTTTCATTATCTTCAGTGAAGTGTAACTATAATATTTTAGAGAACATAGACTCTCTCCCAGAATTGGAACTGTTAGAACCACAGGGTGTGACCAGCTGCTCCCAAATCTGTGCTCTCCCCCAGAAATAGGGGATTTCCCACACATTGGTAACCTACTCTACGTTGGCATCAATAACCTGCTGAAACACTGACGCCAACGCACAGGAAAAAGAAACACAGGGACTTCTAAATTTGAAGACATTTCTCATGCTATTCGATGATGCCAGGGAGGGCAGAGAAGTAAGAGGCCAGGTTCAAGAATTCAAGAGCAAGGTTTGTTGCCCCACCCAGAACTTGGCCCCTATGAGTTTTAGCTTGAGCTCCCCGAGCTGGTAAGGGACCTTGTTTCTGTCTCAGTGGTGTGGTGTTTACCTCTGCCACTGCTCTCCCTGTTCTCAACTGCAGGAAAGCTGCAGACTCTGCAGGATCCATCCGAGGCACAGAATTCCCTCCACACAGCGGCTAGTCAGCCATTTCTGTCACCACATGTGCCTGCAAGAGAGAGAATAAAAGGAGAGTTTCTTTACTTTGGCTCAAGGCCTCAGCAGCTCAGTCCACAGTCCTTATCTCCCCTAACTCTGAGCCCATGAGAGGGCAGACCTCAACCTAGTGGCAATGTGTGCCAGGGCCTACTGGGGTCATGGAGGACAGGGGACAAAGACAAAGGACTAGGGACCAGACTTAACTTTCCATGTCTTGCTATTTCCTCCAACAGGGTCCCCCTGTCCAATGTTCCCAGAATCTCTCAAAATGTCATCAAGTCATTCCATTCACCGGGGCTGAATTAGAAATGTCCCCCATACACTCAGGCATTTGAATGCTTAGTTGGTCAAAGTTGGTGCTGTTTGGCCAGGTTCTGGAACCTTCAAAAGGTAGAGCCTTGATGAAGAAAGTGTGTCACTAAGGGTGGGCTTTTGTTTTGTTTTGTTTTTGAGGTTTTATAGCCTTACCTCATTTCCTACTCTCTCTGCTTCCTGTGTGTGGATGGAAATGTACAGCCTGTGCTGTGGGATGATCTTTCTGTACACTGTGAATACATGTTACTCTCATTGGTTAATAATAAAGCTATTTGGCCTATGGCAAGGCAGGATAAGGTTAGGGGGAACAATCAAACTGAGGACTTGGATGAAGAAGGGCATAGTCGAGGGAGACACGATGCAAGCTAGCTGCCCAAGAAGCAAGATGCCAGAGGACTGGTAAAGACACAGCCACGTGGCAATACATAGATGAATAAAAATGGGTTAATTTAAATGTAAGACCTAGTTAGTAATAAGCCTGAGCCATGAGCCAAGCATTTATAATTCATATAAGCCTCTGTGTGGTAATTTGGGAAGTGGCTGCCAGGTATTTGGGAACAGGCAGTTGGGACAGAAAATTCTGCCTCTGTTTACAAACCTGCTTCCTGAAATTATTTCCATGTTTTTCTTGACGGTTGCCATGATGGACTCGACCTTTCTGGAAATAAGCAAGCCCTTTTCTCCTTTAAGTTGCTTTTGGGCCTGGAATTGTATCACAGCAACAGTCAAGAAACATATGCAACACAAACAATGGATTAATCCACTCACTGAGCCAGCGTCTCCATGGTCCAGACACCTGTTAAAATCCCTCCCTCTGAACACTGCTGATGAGGGACTGTATTAGTTACTTTTCGGTCTGTGTGATAAAATACCATGACCAAAATCAACTATGGAAGAAAGTTTATTTTTGCTTACAGTTCCAGAAAGGGTGTCGGTAATAGTTCCTCCTGTGAGGCCAGAAAAGCAAGCTGAGAGACCACATCTTCTATGGTAAACAAAAAAATATAGAGCGTGAACAGGAAGACAGGGCTTATTCTCAAATCCCTCCACCAGTGACGTACTTCCTCCAGCAAGGAAGTTTCCATGGCATTCCCCTAGCACCACCAACTGGGGACCAACTGTGTCCAAATACCTGAGCCTACAGGGGAACATATCTCATTTAACCCACCAGAAAGTCAAGCTTTCAACGCACGAGCTTTCTGTTGGGGGATGGGGAGAGGAGTAGACAATGCTTCTTATCAAAACCATAACAGCAACTTTCCTAAAGTCAATCTGTGGAAAAGGGAACAGGAAAATCTGCCCAACAGATCCCAGGAAAAGGCAGTGATTCAGCAATGTCCAATGCCATGTGGCTTTTCTACGGGCCAGAGATACTCAGAATTCACTGGCTTCTTCTGCTTCCTGCCAGGGTCCCCACTGTCCACATTTTCTCAGCAGCCTCAGCTCTCACAGCTGGATCCTGGTCTCTTGTCCAGGCTTTTATCTCCTTCCCCCAAGTTAGTAGTGGCCAACCTCAGCTGACCCTCCAGGGTTTTCAACCTGTGGGTTGTGACCCCTTTGGGGTCACATATTAGATGTCCTGCATGCCGGATGTTTTACTTTATGGTTCACAACAGTAGCAACATTACAGTTATGAAGTAGCAACAAAATAATGTTATGGTTGGGGGTCACCACAATATGAGGAACTGTATTGAAGGGTCACAGTGTTAGGAAGGTTGAGAAGCACTGGTCTAGGGTGAAGGCCGCTTTTTCTCTTTTCTGCCAAAAAGATCCATTCAGGGATTTCTGAGTAAAACCCAGCACTTCCCTTTTAGAATAAGCTTAGCCTTGAGGTCAGGGCATTCATTCTTCCTTCCTGCAACTTGGAACCTGAAAAGTAGAACAGCTAAAAATAATTTCGTGCTTCAGCAGGCTTCTGCATATCACATCTGATAAATGCAACCTGTTTTCTGTTCATGAAGACGCTTTTCTGTAGGAAGACATTTGTTCCAAGGCACAAGGAACCCCTGGACCAATAGTCTGCATGGTATGTTGCACTTCGGCCCATCACGGCTCTAGAAACTCAGCCTTTGTGTTCTTCGATGCCTCATTTTCTCTCTTCTAAGGAGACCGCTTTCTCTCTTTTCTCCTCTCCTGTGTTACTCTGACTTGGCTCGAACTTCTCCCACATGCCTCTTCCTCCTGGAGCTTCTCAGGTTAAAATGTGTCACGCATGAGATGCTCTCCAGAGTTACTCTCTCCACACCCTGGCCGTTCTGGTGACTGGGAGGCTTTGGTTGCTGGTTTGCTGGAGATGCTCATCTGTGTTTGTGTGGGAGTTGTTAGTATTTCTAAAGTGAAAAACCTATAGCTCCGTTGAAGCTCTGCCAGAAGAAGTCACAGAGACTACTGGAGTAGAAACCCTCTGTGAAGGATAGAGCAGAGGCCAGACCCAGAGTGTGTCGCTGGCCTGATCCAAGAGGACTCAGTTCCTGAAAAGGAGGTGTCGATAGACTGAGTAGGCTGAGGGGGCTCTGAATCCTTTCCTTTTTGATCTTTCTCAGGAAACTAAGTTCAAGTCTATCTCCCTGCTCCATGCACCCATTACAGGCAATGCCAACAAGCGCCCTGCAAAATGAGATTTTTTTTTTTTTTTTTTTTTAAAGCTACTCAAGAAGACAATACTGTTTTCCGATGGTGGGACCCATAAGTTGGCAAGGAGGAAACGTGATGGGTGCGTCCACTGGGCATGGAAGTGTATGTAGTGATAGCTATAGTATTAGGAAATAAAATGAATGCTAGTAATGGTGTCTCTGGTGGGAGGCAAGAGAAGGTTGTTTTGGGGTCCTTTGCCAAATAGTGGGATGGGCTTGCCCAAATCTTGCTGATATGGCTCCTACTTTCCTGGGAAGATTCAACATCCAGACAACATCAGCCAAACGTGGGAAAACGCCTCAGCCTGCTCAAGCCTGGGCTCTGGCAGGGAACTGGGATGGAGAGTCCACCTGGCTGGGGGAAAACAAAGTGGTCCTTCTCCCTGCCTGTAGCTTTCTGGGTTGGCAGCTCCGAAAAGCCTCTCTTTGATCTTGAGCTTTGAAGGGATCAAACAAGCTGCTCTAATGGGCGGGAATGCAGCTCTGAAAATCCTACCTTTTGTCAGGAAAGCCTTTCTTTCTCCTTCTCCTCCTGGGACAGGTGCAATTGGAGAAGGAGTCTGCTTTCAAGGCCCCAAGCCAGATGTTCCTTCTGGCAGCAAGTGAGACAAAGGCGTGGAAGTGAGACTGGGGTAGCCACTGCTGAGGCCTTGTCTTTGGATGAGCTTGCAGGGTTAGGAGTTACTTCTAACTGTGCCCTCCATCCTCATTGCCCCTGCTCCTCGCCCCCCCCCCCCAGCCCCAAGGAAGGCTACTGCACTGTTTTTTCTTTTCTTCTTCTTTTTTTTTTCTTCTTCTTTTTTTTTTTTTTGCACAGACCAGCAGAATTGGTGCTAACTGAACCAATCCTGCCTTCTAGGAGCTTGTACATTTGTTTCGAAGAAGGCTCACTGTTAAACATTGGGATTTGGACTTGCAGCTTCTGAGGAGTGAGCTATGCTGACCAGCACATTCCAGCTTAGGCTCTCAGAGGCCTTTGGAATGCCAGAACAGTCTTTAAATGGCTCTCTTCAACCCTTAAGTTTTGCTGCTACTATGATGGCAAAAAGAGAAAGGGAAAACCCCTATCTGGGTTTTTTGTTTGTCTGTTTGTTTCCAAGGGACCATTCCAATATGGATAAAATATAAATTGTCAAGCTTATCTGAAATAAGTATTTGAGTGTACAAGCAAGTTTCCCGATAAGGTGAGTACTGTTTCTTCAGAAGTTTCTACTAGAAGGTACTTTTTGTGCCTTCAGGAGAGGGTCCTGGTGATCAGGCCTTCAACAGATTACACCATTCAAGCCGGCACTGGAGGTATCAGTGGTGATTCCTTTGGAACTGGATCTGCCAGGATGGGTTCTTCCCATCCTAGGTCTGTCACACAACTCAAAGAAAGCACTCACTCCATGGCCAAAGAAGTTATGATGACATTGGAAGAATAGCGTCCCTTCTTCATTTCGCAGTGAAGTTTCAAGTTTCATGAAGACAGCTGTTCTCAGCCTGTGGGTCATGATCCCTTTGGGGATCAAGCGACCCTTTCCCAGAGGCCACCTCAGACTGTCAGAAAACACAGATGTTAACAGTTTGATTCATAACAATAGCAAAATTACAGTTATACAGTAGCAACCGAAATAATTTGATGGTTGGGGTCACCATGTGAGGAACTGTATTAAAGGGTCGCAGCATCAGAAAGGTTGAGAATCACTGCAATAAGAGATTGAAAGTACTGACTAGGAGAGGACAGAGTGCTCAGCTATAAAGGGAACATATATACCACACACCCCTTTCCAAGGTTTAGGGATCAGTGCCGAAGAGGGACCTGAAAGAATTTAGGAGCCAGAGGTGGTGGATGACGATAAGCAAAGGCCTTCTGGACACAGCAGGGCAGTTGCACATATAAACTCACAGCAATTGCAACAGCATGCTCACAGCCTGGACAGTCTCAAGCCAGACCGAGTTCCAGCATGGAAAGGGGGGTAGACATGCAATCCCACTCAGCAAAAAGCTATAGAAGAAATAGTTTTGTTAGCTTCTGAGAGAAGTTTTCTCTAAGAGTGTATGGCCCCAAAAGTTGACCATGCTCCAATGACAGACCACTCATTCAAGAATATTTGGGCAGCACACATTGGTCTCAAGGGTGGTGGTGTTGCTTTGAAAAAGAGGACATGGGGCAGGGGCTGTCGCTCAGTAGGTAGGGGGCTTGCTTAGCACACACGAGGTTCTGGGTTTGAACCTCAGCACCTCATAAACTGGGCATGGTACCACATGCTTATAATCCAGCTGCTCCAGAGGCTGAGGCAGAAGCATTACTGAGAGTTTGCAGCCATCCTGTGCTAGACAGTGAGTTCTAGGTCAGCCTGGGCTATAGTTGTGCAGTTGTGAGACCTTTCCAAAAAAATTAAAAGAGGAAAAAGGAGAGCACAAAGGCCACACAGCTGGGTCCGTAGGGAAGAGGACGTGGACCTGGTAAATATGATCAACACACAGCATATGGAACTTGAAACTCACAAAGAATTAGGAGAAGGGGCATGCCAAATATATTTTCATTCACACTCCCTTAAATAATTTGACCAAAGGGAATACTTCGCAGCGTAAGGACGAATATCCTATAAAACTAACCCTTCGGGAACTCGCACTGAGATGATCCTCCTCAGAGCACCTTATAGAACCCATTTGCATGTTTTCCCCACAGTTTCTGGGAAACTGTCTGGAAGGTGATCCTGTCAGTGAGAAAAGTTTGAGAAATCCTTCTGTGTATCTGGCCTCCCATCCCCATGCAAATATACAAGCATATGACAGTTACCAAGACGTAGTAGCATGGACCATGCCGGAGCACCGTGGCCCTGGGTATACAGGTGTACAAAATAGGTATACAAACAGAACGTTTATCGGAATAAATTGCAAAGAAATTTATTTTACAACAACCCTTTGTATGCATCTAATTTCACCATTTAGTAAAGAAAAAGGCTAATTTGCATACTAATTAAACTGATGTACTTGTTTATTTTAGCATAAAAAACTCGTTCTTGGCTGAATCTTTGATGCTGCAGGATTTAGCACATCTTCAGAAGTTTTCAGTGTTGATTGATATTTTGATTTTATACTTGGTAGTGATGAGAAATTGGCTTTGCATAAATACAGTGCAAAATGGCGAAAGGGTGTTTAGGACTGTTTCAAACATCGTTGGAAATGCTGTCCCAATCCCAAACCAAAATTTATTCAACACGTTTTTTTAAAATATAAAACTGAAGCCCGCAATTCAAATAGCAATTTTTTAAAATCTAACTTCCTAATATAATGCAATCCAAAGAAAGACTCATGTGATAGTTTCATACTGAGAAAACATATGTAATTAAACCATTAAGTATTGGAAGAGCATAAAACTTCATGTGTACAGTAAAAATGTCATAATTCACAGCATATATAATAGTGTCAAATCTGAGCCAAGGTGATTCAGGCAGTTTTTGCTGGCATCGTGGGGCATGTCAATAGGCACAAATAATGCATGTTGTGAGTTCAGAACAAAGCTCAGTGATGACTCACTATGCAGCATGAATAGGCGCTGCCAGAGACACCTTGGATTTTGAATTTATCGTTGGCCATTGCACATTCAGAAATCTTTAACTATTGTCAATTTTCTTAACCACGCCCACGTTCAGTCACATGACTCCATATGGGGCTTCAATGCTCGGGTTAAGAAGCTGAAAAACTACAAAGTCAGACATGGTAGCACATACCTACAATAACTTCACTTCAAAGCCTGAGGCAGCGGATGATACGAGTTCAAGGTCAGCCTGGAGTACATAGTGAGGCTCTCTGTCTCAAAAGTAGGACAGCCAAACCTTTCTTCTGAGAAGGAGGCCAAGAATACAGGCAGTGGCATGCTGGGTGAAGCCAAACCGTATATGGTCTGTCTAACTGCTAGCTGAAGAGGCTGCGCCGCATCACAAGCAAGGTGTGGTACAGGGTGCTCCCTAGGCGCTAGGTCCTCAGTGAGGGGCGCCAGATTATGATCCTTGCTTCATCGTGTTTTCCTAATTACAATCTCCTCATCTGTAAAATGGGGAACGACAAAAATATGTCATCCCTTTACACAAGGTATCACGGAAGATAAAGTCAGGCGACACGCGCACACACATTGTTTGGCCTGACACACGGCATATTACTAAGAAATTCATCTTGTAAACATTGGTGGTTATTTTTAAGGAAAGATTAGATTTCAGAAGATTATGAACTTACATGAGCAAAGGTGAAAGACAGAACAGAGAGAGTCTGTCAGATGCCGAAGCTCAGCACGAGCCATGGGCACTTGCTGTTCCCCTGTTCCGCGTTTCTCTCAGTGTCTCCAGCTTCCTGCAGCTGGGGTAAGGAAGCGTTCTTAGGGGTGCTCCCTACTCCAGCCCCTTGGAGCTTTTAAACCTCCTCAGTCCCAGCCACCTACCCTTCTCAGCAAAGAGACGCAAGGCAGCACAAAAAGGGTTACAGCCACGCTACTAAACAAATACGCGCTGCCGAGGCTCGGCGCTGATATGAAATTATAATCAAGGCATTCATGGAATGGTGGTATTTATCACGGTGTTAGCATTGTAAATTTGTACCATTGTAGATAGAAGTCACACAGCTTGGGGCCCTCTACCTTCACCTATTGTTTTCCCTGTGTTATGATAAATTTCCAGCAACACTTGATTAAACCTGCCAATTTGTTGGGAATAAAGAGAATCTCTCGACACCACCAGGACTAATTACGTTGTCCTTGCCAAAGGGGTAGTTGAATAATTGCATGCGATTATTGCACAGGCATGGAGCTATTCACGTCAGTAGCAGAGCAATGAAGATTGATTCCCTTTAATTAATCATTCAAAAATAGCCCCCTTGTATCATTCCCCAAATAGGAAGGAACATGTTCCTACATCTCTCTTCCAAAGGAGGCCTGGATGCAATTGGTTCCCTGATGAGATATCAGAACGTGTGTGTGCCTGTCCAAGATAGGAGAACCTACTTTGTAATTGATTGTGGATCCTTTTCCCTAATTCTTTCTCCCCAACCCTGAACTCCCTGTAATCTTAACAGCCTGAGGCACATTTACATAGCTTTCATTAATTGTACTCTGGCTTCTCATTAGAAAGAGAGACAGCATCTCTTATCTGATTCAATATAGGCTCTGTTTGCATTGCTGCTTACATGATATATTGCTCTTCCAAAAGGCTTGCTGTTGAGCTTGGAGAATCAAAGGCTTTGTACGTCAGTATATTATTAGAAGACAGTGACACACACTATTATATGGGACTTGCCAATCTCTCAATTCAGCCTTGTTTAAATTTTAACTTTCTCAGCACTTAATACTTTAGGATATGAGGCAATGGTATCTTCAGATGCGCATGCGTGTTTAATATTCCTCCGTTGCAACCACAGCTAACAGTCTTTGCTATATATATTTTTAAAATTTTTTTGCCAGATGACAGTGGCACATGCATGGCTTTTTCTTTTCTTTTCTTTCTTTCTTTTTTCTTTTCTTTTTTTTTTTTTTTTTTTGGTCAGCCTGGTCTACAGAGTGAATACTCCAGGAGACAGTCAGGACTACATGGAGAAACTCTGTCTCTAAAAAATTTTATTAAAGAAAAAGAAAAAAAATCAAGCTTCATTTGTTAGTTGCTCTTTGGTTAAAAAAAAAAAAGTTATGCTAGCTGGAAATATCTACTTTGGATCACACTACTCCTAATACTTGGCTCTTACCATCTCGTGTGTGTGTGTGTGTGTGTGTGTGTGTGTGTGTGTGTGTGTGTGTTGCTTACAAATGCAGAGACCAGAAGACAAGCGCTGGTGTCCTTCCTCAATCACTGTCCATCTTGGTTTTTGGGACAGGGTCTCTCTTAGCCTAAAGCTCACCAAACAAGCTAGGCTGGCTAGTCAGCAAGCCACAAGGATTGCTGTCTCTATCTGTCTATACTTCCGCCAGCGTTGAGGTTACATGTGTGTGTGTGTGTGTGTGTGTGTGTGTGTGTGTGTGTGTGTGTGTCACTGTGCCAGGATTTGAGCTCTGAGAACTAAACACAGCTGCTCAGTGCTTACAAAACAAGAACTTTTATCTGTTGAACCATCTCCCCAGTCCCTACTTTCAATGCTTTAAGTCCTGACAACACAGTAATGTCAACCTTAATACATGCTATCTCCTCCGTTTCTGCTGTCTAGACCTTCCTCTCCAAATATCCTCTACTTCCTGCCAACGTGCCTCTTTGGTCTGTCCTTCCTCAACTGGCCCTTCCTGGCTTAATGCGTCAAACAGAGATAAAGCACTTGGGAATAAATGGAGAGAGGCTCAGCAGGTGCTGTTTATGCCTGGCTCTGTTACGCTGATACGTGTGTTCTTTATGTGGATTAATTATCTAAGCAAGGCTTGGAGTTTGTGTGCAGACATCTGATCGAGTGGTGTTTTCTTCTGTGTAGATTATGGAAACGCAGACCCATGTGATCTCTCTCCAAGAGGATCCACTCCAACATGTTGAGTCCACAGACGGGAAAACTGAGTGGCTGTCTGTCCTCTGCACACTGTTCAATGGGGTATCTGTGTCAGTGAGTTTCATCATCTCTGGGACCAAAAGTGTCTGGAAAGAGCAACGAAAGGGAGGAATTGTCTACTTTTGGCTCATGGATTAAGAGATTTCAGTCCATTGTCTTTGGCAACATTGTTTTGGGTCTGTGGTGAAACTTGGTGTCAAAATGTCAGGAGAGCATGTATTGGAGGAAGCTTTCCCCTAATGGCAGAAAGGAAACAGAGAGAAAGGTGAGCATCGGAAGGATTCGAGGCAAGATGTAGACACCATCAACAAGTCCCCAGTGACTTACTTCCTGTGGCTAGGCTCAGCCTCCTGCCTCACACCACCTCCCAACAATGCAGCTGACTATGAGCCTAGCAATGAATTAAACCTCTGATTAGGTCACTCCTCCTTCCCAAAGCCTGTTGACTGCTAAACAAACTTGTAACACATGAGCCTGTGGGACATTGCTCAATCAGACTCTAACATAATTATAAAAGAAGGAAGCGAAACATTGGCTAAGCAGAAACCTGACTCAGGAGAAGGGTCACAGGCTTATGTGCTATAGGAATCCAAGTAAAAGATCGTACAGCATATGAAGCACTTCTTTTTAGATTTTACTTGTATGTGCATGTGCATGTGCATGTGTGTGCATAAGCCAGAAGTCAGCCTCAGGTGCGACTCGTCAAAAGCCAACCATGCCACAATACTACCGATTCTTTTTCTTCCTCCTCCTCTTCTTCCTCCTCTTCCTCCCCCTATTTCTTTCTTTTTATTTTGGTTTGTTTCTTCTGATACAAGGTCTCACAAGTCAGTCTAGACTGATTGTCACCTGAACTCCAGGGATAGTCACATCTTTGCCTCCTCTCCTTTTTTTAATGTTTGAATATTTCATATGCGAATATAATGTATTTTGATCCATCTACCTTCCTGTTCAACTCCAAATTCTCCATTCTCCCTCCCCCACCACTTTCACGACCAAGTTAAAGTGCTCAGGGTTTGGTTTTGTTCTGTGTTTTGTTAAATGCATTGAGTCCACTTCATGCTATTGTCTTAGTTAGGGTTTCTATTGCTGTGAAGAGACACTATGACCACACAGCAACTCTTATAAAGGAAAATATGTAATTGGGGCTGGCTTTCAGTTTCAGAGGTTTAGTCCATTGTCATCATGGTGGGAAGCATGGCAGTGAACAGGCAGACATGGTGCTGGAGAAGGAACTGAGAGTTCTCCATCTGAACGGGCAGGCAGCACGAAGTGAACTAGCTTGAGCTTCTGAGACCTTAAAGTCCACCCCCTAGTGACACACTTCCTCCAACAAAGCCACACCTTCTCCAACAAGGCCACACCTCCTAATAGTGTCACCTCTATGGGCTTATGGGGGCCATTTTCTTTCAAACCACCACAGCTACTTGTATGTACATGGGCATGGGATTGTCTCCTGGGGCATGAGTAACCTCACATCCCTGAAAAATAATGATCCTCCTCCAGCAACCATCAACTGTCAAATGCTCCTCAGCTGAGATTTGGGTTTCATGCCTACCTCTTCTCTCCATGCTGAAAGTATGACTGGCTTGGTCTTGTGTGGTTCATGTGCTGTAGGATAATGCTCTTGTACACTGGTTTAATAAAATGCTGATTGGCCAGTAGCCATGCAGGAAGTATAGGTGTGGCAAGCTGACTAGGAGAATGCTGGAAAGAGGAAGTAGAGGGGGGTAGTTGCCAGCCAGACACAGAAGAAGCAAGATGACAAGGCAAAACTGAGAAAAGGTACCAAGCCACGTGACTAAATACAGATAAGAATTATGGGTTAATTTAAAGTGTAAGAGCTAGTCAGTAATAAGCCTGAGCTAATGGCCCAGCAGTTATAAATAATATTAAGCCTCTGAGTGATTATTTTATAAGTGGTTGCAGGTCCTTGAGCTTTGTGGGAGAAGGCGTGGCATAGCTGTCCCATTTAGAGTTGGGTAGTCATTTATTCTATGCACACTAATCAGTTGTGGGTCTCTGGATTAATTGTTATCCATTGCGAAAAGAAGCATCTCTGTTGGGGGTTTGAGATGCACCTATGGGTATAAAGATAAGAACTTAAGAAGTAGTTTATTACTATGCCTATTTATTACAATTTATTATTATTATTACTAATGCAATGGGCATATAATATTAGATTTTCTGGTAAGGCCTATGATTAGCCAGCCATGGATTTTCTTGGCCCAGAAAACAGTACTAGGCATGAGTTTGATCTTACGAGTGGGTTTTAAATATAATCAGGAAATGCTCAGTTACTTCCATAATATTGTTACCACTATTTTACAAGTAGGCAAATCTTCCTGGTCCAGTGTTTACTACAGCTCATAGTAGTCACAAAGGGTAAGACTGTTTATCATTTTTCTCTCTCAAGAGTATAAATAGCATATTCCAGCACTATGGAAGCTACTCAATAGTGATGAAACTTATGGTTTGGTACCAGATTGATTTCTATATGCCCTATGACTCAAGTATGTAGTGCCTTTAGCAACAGGGCCTTAGCATCAAGTTCTGAAGAGTAACCAAAAGCAAGGATATCTGCCTTTTTTTTTTAAATACCAGGCTTTGGGGCTCAAACTTGGATCCTCAGACTTGCATAACAAGTATTTTATTGACTGAGCCAACTCCCCAGCCCTGAACACTCATGTAAAGCATATATTGGCTGTTGAAACCCCTTGAAGTCAACTTCCAGAATTGCCATCACAGAAGATAGCACACAGGGGACACTTGAACAACAGGACTTATTCTCCTGTGGTTTCAAGGGTGGCAAGGCTCAGATTCAGATGTTGCCTGGGTTTTCCTGATGAGACCACTCTCTTTGACTTGTGGATGGCCATACCCTTCCCCCTTCTGCCTTCACATGCTCTTTCTACTGTGTTTCTGTGTCCCATTCTCCTCTTACAAGGATATCTATCTCATCGAATCGGGGCCCGCCTTCATGACATCATTGTTATTTTGATACATTTGATGCTTTGATACTAAAGGCTGAGTCCCAACACAGACGCATTCTAAAACACCCTGGATGAGAGCATCCATGTATGAACTTGGGCAAACAAAATTCAGCCCATGGCACTCCTGCTTCATTCTCTACCACTACACACACACACACACACACACACACACACACACACACACACACACACACACGCACGCACACACACCAGCCTGCTGGTGAAAACATGTTTTTAAGCATGTATATTAGGCCTGAGTAGCTGGGAAGGCTCTCCTGGAGTAGCTCATATCTTTCCATCAGCCATCCACCCACCCATGAAAACAGAGGCAAGGTAAAGACACGAATAAACAGATTTTTATTCACATGTTTCTGAAATATCAAGGTCTATTTCCTAAAAAGCCTCAGGATTGAATTTTGAGATGTGGGATAAGTGATGGCTCTCCAGCCTGAGAAGCACTACTCATAATCCTCATGTAGATGTGTCAGAGCAAGCAGACTCTTCTCTTCTCCTCTCCCCTGCTTTTATAGATTCAATCTAAAAAAGAAAAAAAAAGAATTTTTTTTTTTTTTTTACAAATGCTGTACTAAAGAAATGTATCTCTCCCTGTCTCTCTCGTTTTATATATATAGTTGATGCACTGGTATAGCCTTGACTGCCTTACTGTATTCCTGGATACTGAGATAGCAACGGTTGATAATCAATATTCTAGATGTAATCTGAAATCCCGTGCTGATTTCCACAAGAGCACTAGCTTTGAAGGTTTGCATCCGGCAGCGTCAGTTTCATTCCCATGTCCTCTTCCACCTTTCTGCTTCCCGTGTCTCTCCCACCTGCAAGGGCGGGACCATGCTATGTCATGCCGTAAAGCAAAATAAAGCATTTTCTGGCTTCCCAAATTGTCTCTTCTGAGAACCTATTTATCAGAAGGTGCAATACAGAAGAGACGAGGTGCTGCGGGTGGGCATTATGAATTCCATCTGGGTTTCGGAAGTTGAACCGTCTATTTCATTCTAGCGGGAGATGTTTTCTATATATCTGCTGATTGCCCATTCATTCTTTAATCTTTATACATGAAAAGCTAAAAGCAGAAAGCCATGGACGAAAATTTTCCCTGCAAATTGTTGAACATTTGCAACAGATATAGAAAATCACAGTGTGAAAGCTGTTAAAGCTGTGAAAAAAAAATAAATTGGAGGCGCCACAGGAAATGGAGGTTTTACCTAAGGACAAGGAGCCAGCCAGAGTTTCCAAGGCCATTTGGTAATAAAGGAAATTATGATCCACATAAAGCCCACTTTGGGAAATTTACATTTTGATGGATAATACGCTTATAACAATTAGCATGAAATGTTTCTGGTTTACCTGCGACATGTTTCTAATAGATAGTCTGCGTGCGTCCTCAGCAGAATGTAACTGCTAATATTTGAAGTGCAGGTAATGCCTTGCTTCTCGTTTAAAATACCATAATGCTCTCCTTGCTCCAGGCAAGCGAAAATAAAATCTCAATTAAAATAAAAGCAGGCATGGTTCCAGTTAAGCAACGATCATTTAGAGAATTAATGCAATAAAGCTTTTTCCCACAGAGTGCATAGTCAATGTGGCGTGGGAGCAGTGATGCAAGACCAAGATGCTGGTCCCCCAGTCCTACCACCATGTCTCCTTCCCCAGGCTCATCTGTCACTTTACACCTCCAGACAACAGCTTCCTAAGGATACAAAAATGAAAAATTGAACTTGTCACCTTTCAGACCTCATCCCACTTTGAAATGCTGGGCTTTGTGATCCAAGCCGCTTCTGGAAATCCTCATAGCGTTGAGAAATAAGAGTACTCAAAGGGACTCAGTTGTGCTAAAAATCTAAGCTCAAGAAAATTAAGAATCTACTACAGGGACTAGGTACAGAAACAACAAACAGGCAAGTTTGCACCAAATTGGTTTTCTCCGTTTTGTCTGGCTAACGCAGCATGTTCGTTCAAAAACCATTCATCTTTTTAAGTGTTCAATTTGCAATAAGATACAGCTTTTTTACTTCAATTTTTTGTTGTAACTGACACATAATAAATGCATATATTTATGGAGTATAAGATGGTGTTTTGACTCCCAGCCTTCTTTCTCAGTCTCATCCAAATTTACATTGTCCGCCTGTCTCCTGGGAGAATTGAAGTTAAGGTTGGACACTTCCATTCATGAAACAGGATGCTGAGTTTCAACTCTGGGTCCCAAACACAGCACAGGGTTTTTTGTTTGTTTGTTTGTTTGCTTGCTTGTTTTGGTGTTTCATTTTTGGTTTGGGTTTTTTTTTTTTTTTTTTTTTTTTGAGACAGGGTTTCTCTGCATAGCCCTGGCTGTCGTAGAACTCGCTGTATAGACCAGGCTGGCCTCAAACTCAGCGAGATCCACCAGCCTCTGCCTCCCAAGTGCCGGGATTGAAGGCGTGGACCCTCACTGCCTGGCTAGTACAGTGGTTTTCATGTAAACACAACAGAAAACAACCTCCAGAGCTCTAGTAGCTGGTTGGTTAATGAACACCAGTGAGTGTTTTAGCCTCGGTCGGAAGTCTTAGAGGAAGCTCATTGACAAAGCTGGGTTTGTAGAACAGCCTTCTCGAAAGCAGATGCCTCCCCCCAAACCCAGGACACCCAGTTGTCATTGCACCTCAGAAAACAGGGAGCTTTGACTCTATCATTGTGAATTTTGTTGGTCTCTTGAGTTCATGGATGATGCCTGCTTTTCCCCTGTGGGTCAGACAACCACTTCCCTGCTCCCACACAGTTGATGTTTAGGAGGATTTTGCTACTGCTGAGCACATTTTCCCTGAAGATGGAAGCTTAGAGCAGAGGCAATGGGCTCCTTCTCTCTTTGTAGCTCTGCTGCTGTTGTGGCCATGTCTCACTCCATTTCTTCTGAACACATTCATTCATTTGCTTTCCACCAATGCCCTCTGTTCGACCCAATGCCAATCTCTGAGCGATAGTAGTGCAGATTTTGCAGTGTGAGTAAAAATGCTCAATAAACTTGTCATTTTAAGTATCTGTACCTATCTTTGGGCTGGGTAGAAGGGAAGAAGAGGACTATTTATTATAGGAAATCACCAACAGACTCATCCCAATAACAGGAGAGGATATCAATACAAAATACAGATGGAGAGGGCTGGAAAGATGGTTCATTGGGCAAAGTCGCTTTCTACTAAGACTGACTGCCTGAATTCAGTGCACAGCTCATCTGCTCCATCAGGGGCATCCCCATGATCCCTGAAACAATTTCATCTGCTCCACCAGTAGCATCCCCTTCACTCCTGACATCATGAGCTGCAGATTCATGGGGATTTCACAATAAAAAAAAAGTAATTATGGATTTTGTTTTAAGCTTAAGGACTGAGTTCATGAGTAATATTAGGAAAACAAGATTTGTCAATTTCTGTCTTACAAATGTAATTGAAATCACCGGGCACAGCATGAAGAGAAAAGCCAGAGATGTCTTAGAGCCTCCAAGAGCATTTGATAGCTGTTATGGGAATGAAGGAGGAGAATTATCAAGTGACTGTCCCCAAAACCAACACTGTTCTTTTATAAACGCAAGAGCAGCAGGTAGCAATTCAAAATCAATTCTATTCATAAATGAAAGCACATGTACACACCAAGCATCTGACTATCAAATCAAATGCCTATAAACACCCAAAATATAAACCCACTTTTTAGAAGTATTTCTTTCTTTCTTTCTTCCTTGTATCCTTCCTTCATCAGAAAGGCGTTAGAGCCGAACATACACATAACGCTGAGTATGTGTGTGTGAGCTTGGGTCAGCTGTTTGGGTGTGCTGGGAACCTGTAGACTGTCAGACGGACAAGACAAACAGAGAATTTAAAAGAATAAGATCTGTGGTGTGGCTCAGTGCTAAAGTGCTTTCCTGGCACGTGTGAAAACTATAAGGCCTTGGGCACAACCCTAGCACTGGAGGAAAAGAAAAAAATATCAAGAGAGTAAGGTTCCCCTCTTTGGCAGAAGAGAACTACAATTATTGGTGAAACAGTAGGGCTAGAATGAACCCTGTGGTGTTATCTTGAAATTGGAGGCATTGATGTAAATTCAATGCATACATACATATATACGTCTACATCACACTCATATACAATGTGTGATGTAGACGTACATATGTATGCATTTAATTTACATCAATGTCTCCAATTTCAAGAAAACACCATAGGGTTCAAAAAATATATTTATATATAATATATTATTATATATATACTAATATGTAATATATTAGTATATTATATTTATACGCTACTATAATTAATTAATATTAATATTATTATATATTAAATATAAATTATATTATATATATATAAAATCAAAGCATTGGAATCTGTTCTACCTCAAAATATAAAATATGCCACTTTGGCTTAAGACATATTTTAAGCTGAAGGCAGTTGATATAAAACAGACACATCTGCTCGCCTGCTTTGGACATGCAATGGTTTCCTTGTGTGACGAAAGGCTCAGTCCCTAGCACAATATCAGAAGAGAGCTTGGTGAAGGGATTGGATGTGATGCATGTATTCATACACTTTCATTTATATTTCTCCTGTTAATCTATCTTGGTTATAGAATGTACAGAGCTTCGATCAGAGAAGGTAAGATGGATAAAGGAAAAAATGGCCCTTTCTCTTCTACAATATAAAATCAATATACTTCAGGTGTGCACTTGTGTGTGTGTGTGTATGAATGTTGTGATTTGAATGTAATTAGTCCTCACAGGCCCATAGGGAGCGTCACTGTTAAGCGGTGTGGCCTTGTTGACGTGGGTGTGTGGCTTTGTTGGAGGAGGTCTTTGAGGTCTCTGATGCCCAAGCCACACCCAGTGTGGCATTCAGATGTAAAACTCCTAGCTCAAGCCACACCCAGTGTGGCATTCAGATGTAAAACTCCTAGCTCAAGCCACACCCAGTGTGGATCCAGATGTAAAACTCTTAGCTCAAGCCACACCCAGTGTGGCATTCAGATGTAAAATTCTTAGCTCCTTCTCCAGCACCATGTCTGTCTGCACACTGCCATGCTTCCTGCCACGATGATGAAGGACCAAAGCTCTGAAACGGTAAGCCAGCCCCACTTACATGTTCTCCTTTATAAGAGTTGCTGCAGTCGTGGTGTCTCTTCACAGCCGTAGAAACCCTAAGACACCCACTGAGGCATCTCACCAGTCCGAGATTTTAATTTCATAAAAAATTAAAAAAAATAATGAAACGTATTGCATGCTGAATATCCCTTTTCTGAAATTCTTAGGATAAGAAGTGGTTTGATTTTTGTATTTTTTTTTTCCGGATCTTGAAATATTTTCACTTGCATGATAAGACATATTCAGGGAATGGACCCAAGTCTAAATACAAAATCTACTTAGGTTCCAGAGAGCCTTTACACATGGGCTTAAGGAAATCTTACGATTTGAGCTCGATTGCATTTTGCCTATGACCAGTCACAGGAGGTGTGGGACTTTTCACTGTGGCCTCATGCCAGAATTCATTTTAGATTTTGAGTTTTCACATTAGGAGTGCTCAGCCTGTACCAGGATTCAATCTTGAGGAAAGAGATAGGAAGACAGTCTGAAATTGCAGGGCATCCTCTCAAAGGACTGGCCTAACGATTCTCAAGAATGAATGATAAGATCCTAAAATCAAGAAAAACTAAGAAACTGTTCCATGTCAGAAACTCCAGCCAGGTGAGTCCTGAGAGTTGCTCATGGCCCTGGATTGAACCTTTTGCTACCAAGGACCTTGCAGGGGGAATTTGAACTTGAAATTTGAATATAGCCTCTGGGGTAAATGGAGCTTAGGAGTCCTGTGTGCTGTTTTTGATCTTCTCTGCTACTTCTCCCCCTGGACTAGAGATGTTTGTGGTATCTGTCCCTCTAATCCATCAGCTGTTTGGTTTCAGCATCCACAGCTGCCTCAGTTTGCTATCATTCCCCAGCACCCAGGGCACAGGAAACCCTTCTAACTGTTAGTGAAAGACAGGAGGGGAGGGGTCATGGGAGAGAGGCAGCCAGTCAAAGTCAACATGTGACCTCTGGGCCAGGCAGTTCGGTTGGGCTAGGTTCCTAGATGACTTTGGGCTGGATAATGATTGTGTACAATTCTGTCCTGCTTTCCTCAAAGTGTCTCTGGGGGAAAGGAAAATCATTGAAGTGTGTTTTTGGACCAGCTTGTCATTAAGCTGGAAAAAGCTGTTTTGTTGCCTTAATTAGTTTTATTGTTTTGACATTTTAGCTTTTTAAAGGCTTTGTGCAGAAATTCAAGTACAGTATTTCATTGCCATGGATTCTATTTTAATGAACGATTATTATACAAATGAACCTGCTAATAGGATCCCATTATCCACTGCCCCCCCCGAAACAAAATAAACAAAATCCACATGGAAATGCCCAAGAGTCTCCACTTTATGCTAAACCCGTGTGTGTGACCATCTTCCTTAAAAACAAAAAGAGAAAGAAAGAAAGAAAGAAAGAAAGAAAGAAAGAAAGAAAGAAAGAAAGAAAGAAAGGAAGGAAGGAAGGAAGGAAGGAAGGAAGGAAGGAAGGAAGAAAGAAGGAAAGAAAGAAAGGGCAATGTCTTAATCGTTTTTGGTTCTTCTACTAAGGAAGTTGTGATAAATGGACATATTATGAATGGGAAGTTCCTAACGAAAAGCGTTCTCTGCTTTATTTTATTCTCAGATAGTAAGAGCATGGATATACAGGAGTCTGAACACCTCTGCTCAGGCACCTCTTAAGGACACTAACTCTTTGCTTCCTCTCTATAAACCTGGCATCTTCAGTATGCATTTTCAGAGTGGCCATGCCTTGAGCATGCTGCCAACCACATAAAACAGCCCCTCTTGTTCCTGCAAGGAGCTCTCCACTCATCTGCTCATAAACAATGATATCCTGCAGGGGAGCTCAGCCTCCCCTGACTGCTGAATGTGGCATCCTGGTCCTGAGGGATGCTATGGCATATTAGCCAGCAGGGTTCCAGTTACAAGAGCATGGTAAACAATTAGACCTCATTTACATTTTACAATTAGGTTCCTCTTACATTTTACTGTGATTTTTACACGCATCGAAGGCTTTATTTCACATCTTTACTAAATTCACAAACCGTGAATTTAAGCATCCCATATTTTTGACATGTTATTCCACATGCTGAATGTCAGGAGTCTCTATTTGGTGGAACAAAGGCTGAGAATTATACAGGAGTGTGCCCAAATTGAAACGGAATGACTCTGAAATGTAAAGGCTAAGCTCAGCCATTGAGGGTGGCTTCGCCAAAGCCGGAGAAATGAAATGCAAATTTCAGCTGGTGTTAAATAAAATATGTTTAACTCATGTCTTGTACTCTAAAGGTCTCCCTGGATAGATTTCTGAAGGTCTGTTGGTCTATTAAGGCACAGCTGATATCCATCAATTGGAAATCAATATGTACTGTTGAGTTCTAATTATAAATTATTGGGGTAATGCAGGTGGTACACAGGCAGGGCAGTTTTTGTTAATATTTAAAAGAAAATTGGTTTCATTTCAAAAAATGTGATGAGAGCAAGCTTTTCTGTTTATATGTATTTGCCTTTAATACTGACACACACCAACAGACACACACACACACACACACACACACACACACACACACACACACACACACACACACCAGGGCTTGATTGTAAGAGGAACAGTTTTTCTCTATGGATTATTACATTTTAAATTCTGGAAAGCTGCACTCTACAAATCCAGCCTGATGCTGTTCATAAGGAAGTCACATGTATTTACATTTTATTGGTACAAATAAGAGGCCCTTTTGCTGCCTCCTCCCTCTCCCTTTCGTGGTCGTTTTTTCCTTAAATATACAGCTCTGTGCATTCCTCATGTTTTTAACACATTCTCTGTATGGATCCCTTTAAAGTTCCTCATCCCAGGGTTATGCTCAGATAGTTAAAGCGCTCTCCCCTTCTTCATGGAAAATATATGAAGAGATTTTATACTCAGCAAAGTAACCTGGAACTTCACAACCAGAGAAGAGACAGATGGATTTTGTGTTCTGCCCTTGAGCAGAATGTACCACATCTCTACCACTCATGTTATTTCCGCCGCTGTCGTCATTTAAAAACTAGACTTCTACAGCAAGTCAGCTGGGAAGAGGGATTCAGCTCCCCAGGAGCCCTTCCCACTCAGTGTCTGCATCAGATCTGGGGAGCCTCCCATTGACTATTATTGATTTCTTGGTGCCTCCAGGCCAGGGAGGAAGTGTAGGCTCTACTGTGAACCAAGAGAAATTTGACAGCCCTTGCTCTGATGAGGCAAGGAAACTACTAGTAAAATATGACAATAAATTATGAGACCTCTTGTGACATGGAGTAGAAAAGGGCAGTTTGGGTAGTCCAAGACGACCCTAGTATATGCAGCACAGACTCAAAGGTCCTGTGTGTGGCCACACTGTGAACACTCTCAAGTGCAGACATAGTACCTATAATCCTTATGCCCATCCCAGCAGAAGCTTGACAAAGGAGAAAGGCCTCAGGAAATTATCCATAATTTATTTTAGTTCATGTGCAAATGTTAATTCTACGCACATAGTCAAATATTATAGAGACATGAAAGATGCTTTATGAGATCACTTTAGCCCAGCAGTTCACAGCTCTGACTGTGGAAACAGTTTGTTATAGAGTATAAATATTCCACATACATGTGTTCGTATCTATACATCACAAAACACACAGGCCTAAATCACACACATCCGCACAGAAAGATCATTTGAAAATAGTGTCACTGGAGTGGGTGTGACGGCATGTGCCTATAACCCCAGCATTCAGAAGGTTAAGGCAGGAGGATTGAGAGTTCAAGACCAGTCTGGTCTATGTAGAGAATGACTAGCCAGAAATCTATCACGAGACCCTGTCTCAACCAACAAACAAATCAAAGAAAGACAAGAAAACAATCAAACAGCACACAGCATCTTCGCTCTGGCTTGCAGGTCAATGGTGGAGCTGGTGTACCATGCATGAGGTCCCGGGATCAACACTGAGCACCTTGAAGACATGAAAGAGCAATTTATAAAAACAGAATCGTGTGCACTGGTACTGCGTCATCCGTTCATCTTCACAACTTCCCTCTCGGCTGGCATACTCAGGATGAGCGAAATCCCAAACACAGTGCCCTCGTCTCCAATGCCCCTGCTGCTTTCTACCCCAAGCTGAAGCTCTGGCATTAAGTGACACTTCCATTGATTTTTGTCCTTATCTAAAAGCACACTAACTGGGAAGTGCTGTCAGAGTCAAAACAGTACAATAGTCAAAAAGAAAACAACACTCACAAGCCTCTTCCTGCAGCCATTTTAGAATTGTTTATTCCACTAACTGACAATCTTCAAAGTGTCAACTTGAAACTTCCATAGCTGAGTGGGCCATTTCTGTTCCTCACCACTTTAATCCCTGCTCAGGAAAACCTCACCCTTTCAGAGCCTTTTGGGACACTTCCAAATACAACTGCTAATGTTAGAATTAGGATTTTGCATGAGTGTGGCAAAAAATTCATGAAATGAACAGCGTGAGTCCTTCTTATTGGTTGCGAAATACTGGATACGAATTGTATCAGAGTCTCTGGTGATGTTTCGTG
The DNA here is from genome assembly GCF_007827085.1 of Peromyscus californicus insignis. NCBI lineage: Eukaryota > Metazoa > Chordata > Mammalia > Rodentia > Cricetidae > Peromyscus > Peromyscus californicus. Next base: position 43,181,706 of record NW_026294469.1, read on the forward strand.
TACCCTAATAAACTTTGCCTGAAGATCAGAGGACAGAGCCAGCCACTAGATTAAACATAGAGGTCAGTCAGTGGTGGCACACACCTTTAATCCTCTCACTCGGGAGGCAGAGATCTGTCTGGATGCCTGTGAGTTCAAAGCCACCCTGGACTAAGTGAGATTGACTCAGTCTAGGAGAGAAACAGAGCCAGGCAGCGGTGGCACACACCTTTAATCCCAGTACTTGGGAGTCACATGCCTTTAATCCCAGCAAATGAGATCTCATGCCTTTGTTTGGGAAGTCACATGCCTTTAGTCCCAGCACTAAGAAGGAAGTGATATGGTGGGTGGAGAAAGGTATATAAGGCGTGAGGAGACAGAAACTGAAGTCTTTTATCTAGAGGCTCTTTCAGGCTGAGGAGTCCTAGAGGTAAGAGATGGCTTGTTCCTTTATCTCTCTGATCTTTCGGCATTCACCCCAATATCTGGCCCTGGGATTTTTTATTAAAAGACCATTTAGCAATTTGTGTTACAAGAGTCTTGCTTTCCTTCCTAGCATATGAACACCGTGCTTATCAGTCCAGTCTCTCCCCACCACACACTGTGTGTGTGTCTATATTCCCCCCAAAAATAATGGATATGAGCATTTCATTATTACATGATACCATAATCTCATCACTGTTACTCCAATCATTATCACCACACAGTAAACACAATACATAAAAATCCACAACTATATTTTCAGGTTTAAACAGAGAAATGGAAAGAAGTACAGTGCCTACCTGTGCATATTGGCATCTTAAAATGTTTGTACTCTGACCAGGTTAATTCCCTCACCTACAGTGTTTCAGTTTTTTCCTGACCCACTCGTTGGCATATCCTTGGAAAGCTCATTCACCAAAGGGTGTTAAGACTCCCACAATTTTGCAAAGTTGAGAAATGCTTTCTAGAGCATACAGAGCTTTTATAAAAAGTGCATTTTTGAGCCAGGTGGTGGTAGTGTGCATGCCTTTAATCCCAGCACTTGGGAGGCAGAGGCAGGTAGATCTCTGAGTTCAAGGCCAGCCTGGTCTACAGAGCAAGTTCTAGGACAGGGAGGGCTACCCAGAGAAACCCTGTCTCAAAAAAAACCAAACAAACAGGGGCTGGAGAGATGGCTCAACAGTTAAGAGCACTGACTGCTCTTCCAGGGACCCTTGTACAATTCCCAGCACCCACATGGCAGCTCACAACTGTCTGTAACCAGTTCTAGGGGACCTGACACCCTCTTCACACAGACAGACATGCAGGCAAAACACCAATGCACAGAAAATAAAAGTTACTTTAAAAAAAACAAGGCAGAAAACAAACAAATGTGCATTTCAGTGCATCTTGCTCGGGGCTGCACACATAGACCGCTCTGCCACCCTCCACGTTCTTTTTCTTTGTTCCCCCCTACAACCATCACCCCCAGAGTATCCTCGTGGCTCTTTCCATTCTTGGACACAAAGATAAGATATTTTTTTCTTTCTGATCAGAGACAGACTCCAGCTTACATATTGGATCCCGTCGGTGGCAAATTCTCCCCCATCTGGCGTGTTAGCAGAGGCCTTGGCAAAGGCGGGTCCTGTATTATTCAGTGGGGAGAGTGACAGTTGTGCCGAGTCAGACATGGGCACAGTTGATTCAGCTGCCATGTCCAATGAAAGGGAAAGTCTATCATTGTTTGTGATCCAAGCCGGGGGACGGGCCAGCATGCTGACATCACAACTTTCAGTTGAAATCAAGTGACAGACACCTTTACATTTTCCAAGGTGTCATTTATCTAGCTTTGGGAGTACCTATGGGATGAGTTACTCAGCTTTAAAAAAATAGTTTCAATGCCTAAAGTGAGGGCTCTCTGACCCCAGTGTCCACAGGTCCACGAGATTTCAGAAAAACTTCAAGTCAGCTTGGTGCCTCCTGTGGTGGGGGAATGAAGTCAGCAGGAACAGTTTCTGTGGACTTCAGTATGTGGAATCTGATACATTTCACGGGTGAGGCTTAAACTAAGAGATAGGGTCAAGAATTTTCCCATGCTTAGCTTCCACCTTTGAGACTATTGCATATACCAATAGGAAAGCTCTTTCTATTATTTTTTTAAAGCAAAATAAATTCCTTGCCCACATGGCCCTAGTTAAACTCTACAGGCCACAAAACAAAATGGATAGACATGGACATGAGAGAGATTTGTAGGGAAGAGGGTAGGTAGAGTAGCAGGAACACGGGACTTTGTGGAGATGAGAGAGGTCAATATGCATTATGTATATGTGTTAAATTATCAAAAAAGCAAGTTTATTAATAAGTAATTCTTTCTTAGAAACCATGAAAAAATTACAAGAAATATCTACAATGATCCTTACTCCATCATAGAACTAAATAAGAAAGGGTGAAAACTTAGTGTCTATCCTACGACATTACGTATTATGTTCTGTGAGTGACATTCTATGTGCTATCTTTTATGATTGTTTTATGTGTTAGGTTCTCTGCATTATGTTCTGTGAGTGACGTTCTATGTGCTATGCATTACGGTTGGGCAACGTGGTGACATGGAATGATGTCATTAAAATAATTATGTTTAATTTTAATGACAAAATTCACATCATTAGTATAAATAAGTAGTAATGAAATAGTGTGTCTACATTACAGCTTTATAGAAAACAATGGAAAGAAAATACACATAATATGAGCAATAGTTACTGAAAGTAGACATATGGTTGTTTCTTTCCTTCCATATGCTTTTTGATATGTTTCAAATTTTCTGCAACAAGGGTGTATTAATTTTATATTCAGGAAAAAAAAAGAACCAAAACAAAATCCCTGAAGCTGGATGGTTATGGCAATCTGCTGATGAATGTTTTGTGGTATATGGACTTGTACACTCTTATTTATCCTTCTTTAAAAAAACAAAACACTCTTTCTTGAGTATTAAGTAGGAGACATGCCCTTGGATGTGTTTCTTAAGTTTTAAAAGAGAACAGAAAATGAAAAACACATACTTTTCCAGTTTTATAAGGTGAAAAAGAACAATTTCCTTTGCAATGACCTCTGCTACACACCCTCATGAACACCAGGTCCAGCAGCTAAACCACAGGCAGTCCTGCTGCACACTGACTGGCCCTCTACTTAGTGACCTGCGGTGGCCTGCAGATTTCCGACCTGCCCTGCTCATTTTATTAATCATCAAAACTTTGGTTATGAGGCAGGTTACTGTTGAAATAATTTCACCTATGGGGTTCACTTTACTTTAATCACTAAGTGCGGCTCTCAATCTCTTCCCCATGATCCCCATCAGAAAACTTCTCAAGCCTGCAGTCTGGTGGGGAGATTAGCCACGAGTCCTGCGTCTCATTCAGCCCCTGTGTTCCATTATGATCCATGACATAATGACATGATGTGATTTGCCCCAGTGACTCTAAAGTGACTCGCTGTTGTGGTGCAGCCAGGCAGCAAGAATGTTTTAAAAGCTACATTCTTGTTGACATCATAACTTCTAAAGCATTGGATTTCTCATTGGATCTTTTTCAATTTAATTTACATCTACTGTCTCCACTATTAGACACACAGATACATGTTTACACATGGTCCCCCTGGCCTAAACTGAAAGTCTTAATCATTCTCCTATTTTGTAGAAATTGCTAGTAGATCTTTGGTTGTAGTTCTGTTTGACTCTATTGTGCGTATGTGCAGGAGTGGGCAGGTGCATGTGCATACAGGGAAGCCAAAGAAAGGGCAGGTGAAAAAAAATTTTTTTAATGGGCTAGAAAGGTGTCTCCGTGTTAAATGTGCATGTGCTGCTCTTGCAAAGGACCCAAATTAAGTTCCCAGCTTCCATTCTGGACAGCTCTTAACTATCTGTAAGTCCAGCTCTAAACGGGGCCAGGCAGGATCAGAGAAAACTTAGGACTACAGAATCCAGTGTCTGTTACTGGCTTCTGAGGGCACCTGAGCGCTCATGCACGCATACACACACACACAGATACACATGCACACACACAACTTAAATGAATAAATCTTAAAACCTTTTTAAAGATATTGCTGAAATTATGTATACAAATCTATACACACACACATTTGTTTCATTCTATTTATTTTTACACATATGTGATTCTCACACAAAAGGTACTAGAGATACACTTTCAGTATTTACCTCATAGTATTCAATTCACTGGCTCAAACCCTACAGGTTTTGTTTCTTTGGTCAGCTAAAGGTGATAAAAGCAGGCAAGGCTCTGGGTCCAATCACTGTGTCCTTTCTTTCATTGATTCTATCATCATTGCCAGACAGATGTTTGAAGGGTAGAAGTTGACTTTGTCTCGAAATGCTTGCCACATCTCGTGTGATTTCCCTTTGAGTATCTGGATTCTCTAGAAAAAGAGAACCTGTAAGACCTGTGTGTGCTCACCCAAGCACACAAGGGTATTTGTTTTAAGGTATCCCCTCGTATTTCTGTAGAGGCTCAGAAGTCCTGTGATCAGCCCTCTACATGTTGGAGACTTGGGGAAGCTAGTGGTTCACATTCCAGTGCAAGTGTAAAGGGACAAGGGGCAAGAGCATCAACTGGAGTGTCAGCACAAGACCAGAGGACCAAGGTCTCAGCTCAAGCACTCAGCAGAGGCGCACTGGACCTTCCTCCCCCCTTGAGGTCTGTTTGGAACCATAGCCAGGTGGGTGAAGCTCTTCAAACTGGAGAGGGTCTGCTGTTTTACTCCGGTCACCAACTCAAGTGTTAAGCTTTTCCAGAGTCACTGTCTCAGACTCACTTGGGAACAGCTGGGCAAGCTGCCACCTAATGAAGTTAACCACCACAGCCAGTAGCTGCTCTTACCGGTGCCTCACCTCAAGTCCAAGCACTTTTCCTTGGTTGTTTTCTTGCCTTATTGTGTGGTTTTTCTAAAGGATCTTTGCTTAACCCCAACCAGAAAACCATAAACATGTATTCTTTTTAGCGTCCTTTCTTGTGTAATTTTCATCTTAATCTTATGGCTTAACATTTTCTTTGATCTCTAATAATTAGACTTGGAACAGGAAAACTATGCTTAATATGTACTTATTTTATAGCTAACATACTATTTATCTTAGTTAAAAATTTATTTGTTCTGTATACAGCATTCTGTTTGCATGTATGCCTGTACGCCAGAAGAGGGCATTGGATCTAATTATAGATGGCTGTGAGCTACCATGTGGTTGCTGGGAATTGAACTCAGAACCTCTGGAAGAGCAACCAGTGCTCTTAACCACTGAACCATCTCTCCAGTCCTTACCTTGTTTTAAAATGCTGATAAATACACAGTTTTGAAGAATAAACGTTATATTTTGAAACATTAAATGTCCAATCTTTTGACCTTAACATCTTGCTAGAGTAGAGCTTTCATTTGGACATGGGTTGGTTTCCTATGGCTGGTTCTGCCTCTTTTATTCCTCATGGAAATTGGAGCCCCTTTGCTTAAGCAACTGCACTTAACTGTAAGAGTAAAGGTAGATGAAATGTGTAGATCAGGCTATCCACAATCGTGCAGAAAGAGCTGCATTTGGATATTAACTAATTTTTTTAATGAGTTAGAAACAAAATTCTAACAGTGTGCTTACTTAAAGTATATTGTTGTCTGAACTTCTCTGAAGGATGTATATAGAATTTAATTTCAAATCACCTTGTGAGGATTAGTTTTTGTCTACTTGACACAAATTGTAGTCACCTGGGAAGACTGAATCTCAGTTGAATTGACTCCATAAGACTGGCCTGTGGGCATGTATGTGGGTTATTTTCTTGACTGATGGTTGAGGGCCCAGGGTCACTGTGGATGGTGTTACTACTAGGCAGGTAGTCCTGGGTGGTATAAAAATGTAGGCTGGGGAAGCCATGAGGACTAAGCCAATAAGCTTCATTTTCCTGTGGTCTCTGCTCAGTTCCTGCCTCCAGATTCCTGCTCTGCTTGAGTTCCTGTCTTGCCTTCCCTTCATGATGGACTGTGTGATCAATACGTATATACTAAATAAACCCTTTCCTTCTGGAGCTGCTTTTGGTCATGATGTTTATCACAGCGATAGAAAGCCAACGAGAACACAACTCAACTGAAAAGTTTCACAGAGCTAGAGAGGATGCATCAGAAATCAAGTATGAGTCGAGACAGCATCAGAGAGCATCTAAACTTGGAAAGACCTCTGCGAAGGCCGAGATCTGCCCCACAACTTCTGAAAAGCAGTTAGCCAAGTTTCAGTGTTTGCAACAGAATGCAGAGCAGTGGGGCCAGCCTGCCCGGGTTCAAACCTAATCTTTCACCTGCTCTAAGAACTTGGAGAGTGGCTTTAACTTCTATTTAACCCAAGAGCTCCCCTGGCAGAATGGATATAATATTTTCTGCCACTTCATATAGCTGTGAGGATCAAATTAGCAAATCACCTGCATCATGTGGTATTACTCAATAAATACCATCGACTGTTCCAGATGGGATGAAATTCCATGACTAAAACAGATCATTGGTTTTAATGTTAGAGGGGGAAAAATCAATTACATAATTATTTTGATTTATCACAAGTGTTGTTCTCCTCCTGACAAAACTGGGGAGTCCATTGCTTTTGGTTAGATGCATTTTCTGTTGGAAGAGACACAGTCATTTTGATCTCCACACTTGAAGTCTTTTTGACAGCTAGTGATTTATAAAGCACTGTCAGGGGAGACCAAAGGCAGAGACGCTACAAAATCCATAACGTCACACTCTGTGTACAGGTGAAATCAATGGGACCGTGGAGGAAAAGAACCTTGCGAACTCCCCAGAGTGGGGAGACACCTCCTTCTGGCAGACAATAGAAACGGACTTTCAGTTCTGCTCTAAGAACTAATAAGCAGGTACACTACACTTTATATATCTCAAAAGGAAAGATCCTGTGGAGCAGCAGAGAGAGTTCAACCAAAGGCTATCACCAGAAGCAACTCAGAAAAAAAAATCACTTGTGAGAGTGGTTCATTTTAGAGCTGAAGAAGCTTCTGTCCTGTGAACAAATTCATGTATGAATGATGTTCACTTGAGGAGCAAGCAGAGGAGAAAGCTGTAAGAGCAGAATTTGATGCTAGCAAAAAATTTCAGAGACATTTTAGAGCTCCCATCGGGCTCTTCAAAGGGCACAGTACTCGTTAATTGTGTAAGGAAGATGTTCTTGTAAAATGTGGCAAACAAAAATATGTGACCTGAAAACAACTTACTCATGAGGAAAAAAAAAATTGATGACTAGGCAGTATTACTGTTTTCTTCTTAACATCTACTTATTTATGAGAGAGTGAGAAAGACTATGTGTCGTTGTGTGTTTATGATCCCACACATGCCACAGTATGTGTGTGTATGGAGGGCAGACTGGTAGCAAGTACCTTCACCAGCTGAGCCAAGCAGACCTTTTACTTATTTATTTTCATTTTTAGACATTCGGTTTTAATCAGCTCGGGAGTCCTGAGGAGAGTGAGGACAGCCCATGTTCATGGACTGCTGTACACAGAACAGACAGTGGGACACGAGGTTGTTGGAAGATAAAGCATGAAGAGGAAATGGGAGGTTATGAGGTAGCTGTGGGGAACATGAGGTGGCTGTGAGGAACACAGGCAATTGCCTCCCCCAGGCTCTACTAAGTTGATGGTAGCTGTTAGAATTCTCTTTCACAAGTAGAGATAGGACAATCGAGGGATGATATTCTTCTTCTGTTTAATCTCAGCTCTCAGGAAGTGAACTGTACACTTCTAGGAACAAAAACCAGGCTCAAATGAGACACTGGATTTAGTCTGGCAGCAACAGATTTCGTCACCACATTGTACTCATGTGGACAAAAATAGAAACTTTATTGTCTAGAGCTTATGTCACATCTGTTTTTCTTTTTATTCTTCATAACTTTACCAACTCAAGGCCTAGCTTCAGTCCTTCTAGAGCAGTGGTTCTCAACCTTCCTAATGCTGTCACACTTTAATATAGTTTCTCATGTTGTGATGACCCCAACCATAAAATTATTTTTCTTGCTACTGCATGGCTATGACTTTGCTACTGTTATGAATCATAATGCAAATATCTGATGTGTAGGATAGCTGATATGCAACCCTGGGAAAAGGTCGTTCTGTCCCCTAAGGGTCATGACTCACAGGTGGAGAAGCACTGTTCTAGATACCTCCAAATAGAAGAGATCCAAAACTTTCTCCAACTTGTACCTTCCCTTTTCCAGTTTCCTCTCCAACCTGAGCTTGCAGGAGGAATTTATAAGATCAGCTATCCCCCCAAAATCCCTTGTGTTAAATGATGTTTTTGCCACTGTGATGAAATATCCCCAATAAACAATGTAAGGGAGGAAAGATTGGTTTAGACTCACACTTTCACAGATTTTGGCTCCCACACAGATTTCCTGGCTTGAGTGGAAGCAGACTGTTCACCTCATAGCAGGCAAGAAGCAGAGGCAGAGACAGGAAGGGGCCAGGGAGATGACACTCCTCAAGATTTGCCTCCAGGAACTTACTTCTTCCAACTAGGATCCACCCCTGAAGCCCATTCTGCTACTAACTTGTCAATGGATTAACCCACTGAGGAGGCTACCTTCCTCTCCAGCCAGTCATCTGTCTGTCGTGCCATCCGCCGGTGACACATGAGCCTCTGGGGTGGACATCCCTATTCAATGACACCACCTTCTTTACCCAAGGTGTATAATCCTCACCGGGGCCTCTGGTGGTTTTCATTTGTACACTCGCACGAGGTGGGTGGAGCAACTCTAAGCCAAAGTTGAGTCTTCCTCATTGTAAATCTGAAAGTCCCAGAGGGTCATTTGCCTCCTCAGAGGTGCATCTGCACCTCCTGGGGAAGTAAGCATTTTAGGCTCCTGTTTTTACAGTACTCCTTGGTGACAATCCATTTCCTCACACTTCCTATTGGTGACTTCAGGAGACATTGCCCCATAATGTGACACCTTAGCATGTGAGGAATCAGGGATGGCAGGACCTTGTATCAACACTGAAGGACCTGAAAGGATATTCAGACCTCCTCCGAAGCTGGTCATGTGACCACAGGAAAGAGTGCCCCCTACACACTAAGGAAAAGACATTTATCTCCAAAGGGAAAAAGTCACAGAAGAAAAGAAAAAATGGGGAGGGGGGAGACATCAAGAAGATGTAAAAAAATTTAAAAGAAAACAAGAACACAAACAGCTTGTTTCCCCAATTGATTACCATTAGTCCCTCTTTTTTCTATAAACTCATCAGCAAGGATTTAGACATAGACGTGTATTTAACTGTCTTTAGCTTTTACATTCTTCTGAAGGTTTCCAGGACACATAAAATGTCTATGACACGTGCTTCATGTTTTCCGCTATACCACCTTTTGTGACAGGGCCTTTGCTCTGAGCCTCGGATGGTTGAAAAAGATGCTTTGAACTCTCACTATCTCTCCCATGAGGACACTCTAAGAAGGCTTTTCCCCACTTTTATAAAAATACTATCTCGAGTATTTGCATGCACATATGCTAATTTTGTAGTTAGACCAGCTATACACTATGCTGAGTTCATGTTTGGTCAACTTGTGTAAAGCAAGAATTTTTAGTTATTACATGTATAATGTATCAAAATGTGCATCTGTGTTCCTGCTTATTCATCATTATGTAGTATCTGCAAGGGTCTACTGACTAATGTATGCTGTAACACACGAGTACCCATAAATAGTGCCATTTATTTATGCCATCATTTCACAGGTGCTGTTTTACTTGAGTTCAGGGACTATGATTTAGTCTGCAGTCATGTCCTGATACCGAATTAATTCTCAGAGACAAGTGATAAGTTTCAGGGGTGCTCCAGGAGTGGAGCAAAGGTCATGTGGAGATGGACACCCAACTTAGAAGCCAATTTCATCAACTACCAGCTGTATAACTTGAGACTTGTGACTAAATTTTCTTTTTGTGTGGTTCAGTTTTCTAAAGTGGAAAATAAGAATAATAGTCATACCTAGCCAGGCCAGAGATTTGGCAAAGGTAGTAAAGGCGCTTGTTACCCAACCGTGCAAATTTGAAGAACTGGTTTCAATCCCTGGACCCCACTGTTAACAACATCACAGCACTGATCATGTGAGAAAATCAGTTTCACACAGGGGCCTCTACACAGGCACCATGGCGTGTGCACTCCCTACCCCCCCCCCACATATAATAATACATTAAATAAATAGAACTAAATGTCGGCAGCAATGTAAGATTGTTGGGGCGATTAAGTGGGATCAAGTGCTTAGGATGATGAGATAATAATGTGCAATAAAGCTTTTGGATTATTTCTGAAAACCCCCAATATGTCATCTTGGCCTTTAATCCATCTCCTAGAACCAAAGTCAGTCTTGCGTGGATAACATCACCTGTGGCTAGTGATGCTGGTTCCTTCCAAGAATTATGAGAGAAACATATTCAATCCTTCTCTTTTGGACTCTGTTTGCAATTCACAACTTACAGCATCCATCAGTTTCTAGAACCCTTGCCCTAATCCATTCCTCCATCTTCACATGTTCTCTTAGTATCTGTTACTGTGGGGACTATCTCCTAAGAACAAAGCCAATCTTGGTTAGGGACCAACCCTTCTCCATTATGACCTTGCTTAACTTAGTCCATGACAATCTTATTTCAGATGAGGTCATACTGTGAATACTGGGAGCCCAGATTTCAACATCTTGTGGGGATGTACAAGTGAACCCAGAGTACTTTTATAGCAACTCATAGATCCTTAATAGCAATTGTTGTTGTTGTTGTGTGTGTGTGCATCCATGTGCTTATTTATTCATCATTGTATAATATCTGTGTGGGTCTACTGACTAATGTGTGAAATACATACAGAAATACCATGAATTGTCCCATTTATGTTATATCATAGTCTGACAATTGCTTCTTCATCAATTTAACAAATTGTACTGGTAAAAGATTTGTTGTTTTTGTTGTTTGCTTGTTGTTTTGCTCTTAGGTGGCACCTGATGAGCACTTGTCTCAGACCACGAGCACATGTCTACTGATTTTACTGTGTGGGGGGCCCTGAGGAGTCAGTATGATTGGGGCAGATGGAGAAACCAAGGCTTAATGAAATGGCCCAGCCAGCATCCCAGTCCATTGAGATACCCTCCAAAGTCCTGCCATTCCAAGCTGCTGTCTTTCTCCTGGAGGTTCTGTGGCATTTTAAGCTGAACACAATCAGTGTTTAATTTATTCATATTGACTGAGCTACAACTTTTTCAGATATCACCTTAAATATTTCAGGGTCAGAGGGCAGGACAACCCGGTCCTCAAAGCAGCCTCTGTTTGTTTAGAATGTGAATTTCGGATTCAAAGCTTTACCTGAAACCATTCCTGTAAGGTTACCAGCAGATGAGATTTTTAAAATTTATATTTATGTGAGGGAGCAGGGGCATTGGCACATGCCACACATGCCATGACATGTATGTAGAGGTTGATCCTTTTCTTCTACCATGTGGGTTCCCAGGATCGAACTGAGGTCCTTAGGCTTGGCAGCAAGCTCCTTTAACGTCTGAGTCATCTCTCTGCCCCAGACTGGAGTTTCTAATGGTTAGGAAAGGTGCCCGTGGGTGCTGGAGGAACGTGAGAAAGCCCCAGCTGCGTAGCCGATACAAGCTGAGTGTTGACTTTTACTACATTTTGACATTGTCATGTATTATTTAGAATGCAAATATATTTAGTCTACATATAAAGGCAGTGATTCAAATGAAGGCAGCAATCAAAACGGGCATAATGGAGGAACTGTCTGCTTCCTTACAGCTCCTAGGGTGTTCTCCGGAAGTGTGGGGACCGGTCTCAGGACACACACGGTGTGCTTGCACTACTTGTCCACGGCCACCATTGGAGCCCCCTTACTCTCGTTTCCCCTTTCCTCGTGGGCTCTTTTCTAGTGTGCACACACCCCTTTCTTCCCTGACTTCCCCCGTCTCTGTAGAGTGAACTTGAACTCAGCCTTTACCTTAAGCCACAGTTGCGGCCCGTGGCTTCGCCTGCCCTGGGTGCTGACCGAGACTTGTGCTCGGGGCGGTAAGACCCCCAATGGAATCCCGGCTGTAGGATTATTAAAGGTTCCGAGGCACTTTTCACCGTGGTATTAACTGAGCCGTCTGGTCCCTTGCCCTCAGCACTGCTGCCTGGGCCTCCTGCAGACCCCTTCAATGAAGGTTATATTAGCCTCTCATCTTCCAAAGACTCTGCACGGATTTGAGACAATCATGACCGTTTCTAGGCAAAATTTGTGCATTATTTACAGGACTTCAAATTTCCTTTCCTAAAAATGCCATTTTCCCCAATTCCCGGTGATTTCAGACCATTCCCTGCCCCCCCCCCCACGCACAATTTCAGAACTGTTCAGGAAGTCTCATGTGGGTGGCATTATATGCTCTGAGCATGCTCTGTGTGTGTGTGTGTGTGTGTGTGTGTGTGTGTGTGTGTGTGCGCGCATGCACAAATGTGGGTGTTTGCCACAGTATGTGAGTTGAGGTCAGGACCACTTCAGTTGTTGTCCAGACCTGCCTTGTTTGAGATCATGATCTCTCTCTTGCTCTCTTCCGCAAACTCTGGGCTAACTGATCTACCAGCTTCCAAGGAGTCTCCTGTCTCCCCATCTAATCACTGAAGTGTGATCCTGACTGCACTTATCCGTGCCTACATCCGTGTGGAAAGTGGGAATGATGACGTGTAGTTTGTCTTGATATGAAGACTAAGTCCAGAGATGTCTGTAAGGTCTGAGCAGTTAGTGACATATGACAAAACCCAGTAAGCAGTACACGACTAAATCTGATCCACTATAAGGTTTAATGTGTGACTATTTCCGAGTGGTATTTTACAATCGTCAGGCAGATTTAAGTAAAGTAACAGAAGAGCCACATTGAACTCTCTGATGCTTTGCTAGCTTTGAGCCCATTAATGATGCATTATTAGTCTTATTAATGACCACCGTGCCATCTTTTACACAAATATTGAGCTTTGCCTTTTAGCCCTAGGCCTTTTATTCCTGTGCTCATTAGCTCTGTACAGAGAGAAAGCCATTGGCTGCCACTCTTTATTTTTGCTCCCTTAGGTGATTCTGGAAGCTGAGCCTGGTGGTGTATATGTGCATTCCTAGTCCTGAGGAAGCATGGGCATGCAGATCTCTGGAGTTCACTGGCCAGTCAGCCTAGCAGTCAGTGGGCTCCAGGTTCAGTGAAAGATCCTGTTTCTAAAATTAAAGTAGATAGTGGTTGAGGACTATATCTGATGTTGACCCATGTCCTCTACACACACACACACACACACACACACACACACACTCACACACATACACACACACACACACACACACACACACGTATGCATTCACGCACACAAACACCCACACATATATACGCACACAATTGCACAAACATATATGAACCACATCACACACACACACACACACACACACACACACACACACACACACACACTCATGCACACATCCACACAAAGATATATGCTTCACAGATCCCCCAAACACACATGAATTTGCATTTAGCACCCTTACCATGGGTGTTCTCCCCATTTTTAAAAATCACAGGGTGGATATGTTATAGCCCATTCAGTGTTGAAGTCGGACTGTAAGAAGGAAACGATATTCCTTGTTTGAATTTCAGGCATACCATAAACTTCTGTGCTTCTTGTCTACTTTTTCTTTGCCCCCATACCTGAAGGAGAGCCTGAACTCAACATTCATGTTACCATCACCTGAGTGTACTTCCATTATTAGAAAAAAAATATGGTCACCTCTTGCTGTGGCCTTCCTGGATTAAGTCAATGTGGCAGAAACTTGGAACCCTCTATAGATGCTATGCCAGGCTAAAAACAGTATTTTATCTCACCCTTTCCTTATGCCGAATCTTCCCTTCACTGCATTCTTAAGAATGAATGGATAGGGTTGGGGATTTAGCTCAGTGGTAGAGCGCTTGCCTAGCAAGCGCAAGGTCCTGGGTTCGATCCTCAGCTCCAGAAAAAAAAAAAAAAAAAAGAATGAATGGATAAAATTTTGATGAAATGTTTCTGGCCTGGAGAGGTGGCTTGTGCTCACGAGCACTCACAGCTCCTGCAGAGGACCCAGATTCAATTCCCAGCACCTGCATCAGGCAGCTTACATCTGAAACTGCACTTCCGGGGGATTTGATGCCCTCTGTTGGTTTCTGGGGACACCCACATGCCTGTGGTATAAAGGCAAACAAGCAGATTGGTTACCCCCACATCATGCTACTATTTCATGAGGGGTCCTTACCTTCTTTGCAGCGTAGCTAAACCTTACTCATTGTTCTAGATTCACTCTGTTGGGAGAGCTATTGGCAACTGGTGGCTGGCTGTCGGGGGGGAAATTCATTCTATTTGGAAAAGGAGAGATCGGTAGGATTCTTGTGTCCTTGTGGATGGCCACGCAGCCACATGCCTATGGGCAGCACTAATAGAACTCTGAGTTAGAGTTATTAATAATAAAAACACCAACGAACAAACAGCACATAGTAACAGATATCCCTTACTGACTGCAAGAGAAAAAGGATGTCCCATTGGGGGAAACTGAGGAAATTAACCTTGGCAAGAATAAAGTGTACCAGTCAGAAAGACATACAAGATGAAGCAGAATGGAAAAGGGGAGGGCCAGATCACATGGTCCAGGAAAGGAGTCCAAAGCCTTGCCTTGTTTGGACAATGAAAAGCCTTTGAGGAGTTTGAAACAAAACAGTGACTTGGACTCACTTCCATTTTTAAAAGATCCTTATGGCTGAGGGGCAGAACATGGGTTGGGAGGCATACAAGAGCTAAGGAGAAGATTCACCAGCCTGTGGGAGAATCCAGGCAAGCGACAACCATGACAGGACATTGCATGGGTTTCAAAGATGCTTAGGGTCAGGAAAAAATACCCAGAGACAAGGAATGTCCGTGAGTCACAGGGGTTAAGGAGGAATCTTGGGATTCTGGCTTGCTGGCATGCCATTCACAGAGAGAGGTGACATGAGCCATGGGGGAGATTGACAAAAGTAATGATGGCAAAATCTAGCTTCTTCTGGGTCAAAGTGTGAGAGGTGAAAACGTGGAAACAGATGGTAGAGTGGATAGACTTCTTATTTCAGGAGGGTTGGCTATGAAGAAGCACTGCCGTGGGTAATGGGAGGTTGGGGCCAGAGGGGCCAGCTTAAGCACAGGCTCTGAAGAATTCCCAAAGAGAACAAAACCCAAGAGAAGAAAGCTGGAGGTCTCTGAAGAGGCACCCAGCAGCAGAGAGAGGACATTTATTTAGGGGAAGAGAGTTACACTCCGCAAAGATGCTGATGAGAACAGGATGCTGAGGAGACAGTGGATGCAAAGAGAAATTTGGAGACAGACTCCGCTGATGGTTCCTACTTCCTCTGCAACGCAGAATATGATCTCATCTAGTGCAAACTAACAAGAAGGTACTGGGGCCAAAGTTTAAAGAGAATAGAGGTTTGAGGGGGTGGGGGTCAGGCAACACAGTAGGAAAGTTGAGGGTGATGATCAGGTAGCAAGGGGGAGCCCTGTAGAAGTCCCTGATGCCAGGGCTACAGCTGCCTCATCTCAGAAAGCTGTGTGTCTGTCTGTCAGTTGTCAGCATGGGTTCAGGGACTATATATAGTGGCAGGCAGTGGGATAGAAGGCTTGCATGACTCTCCTCAGCTCAGAAAGAAAAAAAGCAAGGTCTTGATTACGCCTTTATAGAAGAGTCAGCCTATGTGTTGAGGAAGCCCCAGGTAAAGCTGATATGTTATATAAAGGAGTCACCTCCAATGCCATAGGGATTGTGGGGGTGGGGGGGTAGAAGCAGTGGGGATCCCAGGAGAGACCTGACACTATGCCTCCTTCACACCACAGTGCTCAGCACAATCAAGGCTCCAGCCAATAGAGGGGCTGGATACGATGTTCTCCTCCACGTCAGCCACCTATGTCTCTGAAAGCCTTGCAGCCCACCTCTGTCAGCTTTTGAGAGCATTTTCACACCACTGTGAGTTAGAGAAAACAATTCACAAGGGGCCAAGCCTAGACTTAGTCTTGCTGGAACCTGCTCCCATTGGAGACAGAGGCCCTGAGTGCTGCTGATGACTTTTCTCAGCCTGCACATCCCTGCATTCTAGACTTCTCGACTGAGGCCTCTGCAGCTGGGTATTTGAGCTATAGAGAAGAGCCCCTCATTCTCTCTTAGCACATCTCAGAGAGAAGACAAAAGTCCCCCTCCCCCATCTGACCTGTGTGAGGTGACCAATCTAGAAACATCCACAAAACACAACGCATCAGCGAAAGAAGACTGATTAGGAGGGAACAGTAACAGCCCTTTGTGTGATGCTAAAGCTGATCGCGGCACAGTTGAAAGCCAAATCAAAATTGTTTTTTTTTTTAAAGAGTGCCCTCCCCAGATACTCAGGCCAGAGAGTAGAGGAGGGATTTTTTCTTTTCATTTTTCTTCTCTGTCGGATGAGTAATTTCAGTAGAACTGCTGAGTGCTGAACAATAAGACATTCAAGGACCCAAACTGGAGAGTCATTTTCCCCCCACAACACCCTCGGGTAGCTAGCGGTTCGCTGTCTCTGGCAGACAAAATTATTTTCCAGCCGGCTCCTGGAGGACCATCTATAAACAAATTAGGAATTTCAAAGGGTTTGTTTTCTGCCTTCTGGCTGCCAGTAGGGGCCGTTCCCTTTGTGTCCTTCATATGAAAAAGTAATTTAACAAAGAAAAAAAGAGAGGGAGCCATAGTTCAAAAACAGACAAGCCGTGTACACCCTCTCTCCCTCCCTCTGCCGGTTCCCCTCTGTCCATTGTCGTGTTTGGTCAGTTTTCTGTCAAAATAACTTTTATTGTCTGAGCCTCTCTGTCCTGCAGGGCTCCAGGAGCTTGGAAGACAAGCTGTTTTCCTCCAGCGATTCCATCAATAAGAAGAAAATGGGAAATGAGCGCTGATTTATGGCTGATTCTTCATAACAAATAGCACCAGTAAGTAAATGCCTAGCCGGCTATGGAGAAGAAAAGAAAAAAAGGGAGGCGGGGATATGTCCATTCCTCTTCCAGCTCAGAAACAGACCCAAGCCGACTCAGCTTGGAAGCAGGAGATCTTTCCAAGCATTTTTACAACAGCTTGTCAAGTCAGGCACAAAGCCGTACTTCAAGATAAAGACAAGAATCAAATCTGCCTCATGCTAACTCAGAACAGGAGTTGAACTTGATATCTGACACACGACCCTCTCCCAGCCCCTCCCCACTCCCCAGCCCCCTGCAGCCTAGCTGCTTGAGAGTATCCCCTGTAACAGTAAGAAAAGGTTCACAACAGCCCCGCCCCCTTGTATCCTGCTAAGGACACTAAGACCCAAAGAACTGGGGGAGGTTCTGGCTATGATGGCACTGCACATGCTCTTGCAGACGGGACCAGCAGGCCAGGGTCGCTGCCCCTTGTTTCTTGTGGCCCAGAGGCAGCATGTGGAGAATGAGCCTCTTTCCTGAGTCTTGGCATGAAAAGCCTCTTTTCTCATTATCTTAGTTTTCATTCTCTGGGATTGATGTGAGGCTTGGCCGACAGTCAAGCGCGGCAGAGCAGGAGGCTCGCAAATACAGTTATTTCTAGCATGCTGATGCTCTCCACTAATCACGGTTTAAGTGGCATGCCAAAAAAACGAGCCTTTGCTTTCTAGGGCCCCATTCTGAGGTTTGCACTTTAAGGTGAAGAGGTCTTAAAAGCCTTCTAACACAGCGCGTTTCACTTAAGGAAATTTTTGGCTCGGGAAAACCAATTTGACACTATTGGGAGTATGCCAATAGAGAAGAAAAAAAATTGCTGTGTGGCCTTCATTCAGTTCTGGGTCGTTTTGAAAAACACACATTTTCATATACTTTTATTTGCCAGTTCCATGTCTGCTGACGATTTTGCAGAGAAGTTTCTAGTAGGCACCCCAGTATTGGGTTCAAATAAAGAACCAAAACTGCCCTATGGGAGTAAAGGCATCACAGACAGGTTGAGGGTTCATGCATGTGTATATGTGGGTGCTTGTTGTGGGTGGAGGCTAGCAGTGGGGTGCTGGGGAGTGAAATGGGAACAGAAACATGGCATCCCAATGAAGGTTAAATTCACCTCCAACTTTGCTTCCTGGCCCCAATTAAGTTTTTCAGTTCATAAGAAAAGACCTGCATTGTGTTTTCACTACCTACCAGAAATTACTTGACTTGCTCTCCAACATATGCCCTACATGCATACCCCAAAATACATGTAGGGGAGCAGGTTGAGAAACAAACACCATTTGAAATGCATTTCTATTTTTGCAATAACATGCCCAGGAAACATATTGCTAATGCGTTTCCCATGAGGCGACGAAGCCAGCCCTTTCTGCGCATGTTAAAGAAAAGCATGATCCTTGGAAGCAGGGAAAGGAGTCAGTTTTCAACAAAAGTATTTATAGTCCTTGGGCTGAGAGGATTGACCTAGGTTCAAACGACTAATGGAGAACAGACAAATAGTCCTTCCGTTCCCCCGGTGCCATAAAAGAATGCAGTATTATGCTGAAGACAAGATTTAATAAGCTTAAACATGTGTAATGTAAAAAAGATGAAATGCAAGTCACAGAGGGAATCTAGGTAGTGTGTCCAGGACCATATAGCAGTTTTACAAATTGTTTATTTCCTTTACCAGATGGACCTTTTAAATTTTCCTCTCTGTGTACCTTAGTCCTAATGGAAAATCCCCCTGAACCGCTTCAATGACTGCATTACCTTTCTGGGACTATGGCCAGGCTCAGTGCACGCAGGGTCAACGCCAGCCTGGAGCGGCTCTCTGCCCTCAGTGAGGTTATTAAACAGGAACATTTGACTCATAATTTGTTCTCCTCATGTTAAGTAGATTGCAATAACTCAGCTGTCCAGGATCTGTTTATCAATGCTCTGTGGCTTTCAGCAGTAGATATTTTATAACCACTAAATAGATGTTCAGACCACTCATCAAATGAAAATCTCTTGTACTCAGGGCGGGTGTTATCATCACACCCCACCAAGTGAAGAGCCCTGGAGAGGTAGGAGCCCCGACCCACAGTCTATCAGGCTTAGCCAGATCCTCATCCACTAAATGGCTTTAATACAAACTGGTCCAGCCTCAGAAGTGAGTGTAACATCTCAGGGGCTCTTCATTAGCCTATATCATCCTAATAAACTGCCATTTTATTGAGTTTTCCTGTCTCCTTTACATTCAACTAAATGTCTTCCTGTGCATTTCGATTAAGAATGGGGAGAAGCAAGGAAAAATAACAAGAATAGGGAAACAAAAACCACTGTAATGCTTTAGGCTGCAGATTTCCTTTTTAATTTTGAAGTGTGTATGTGTGCATGTACATGACATGTGTACTGCGTGTGCATGTGTGTGTATACAATGTGTGTGCCTGCATTAATGTGTATGAGTGTGGGCATGCCTGGGTCATGCCTTGTGCATGGAGAACAGAGGACAGCCTCAGATATCTGTCTTCACCTTTACCTTTGTTTGAGACAGTGTCTCTCTTTTTGCTGTTACTGTAGATGCCACACTTGCAGGCTGGCAAGTCCCCACCTCCCATCCCACCTTAAGGGCACCAGGATTACAGATCTCTGCTACCATATCTAATTCTTTTAACTGGGTTCTGGGGATTTGAACTCAGGTCCTTGCATTTTCATGCCAAGCACTCTACTCAGCTGTCTCCCTGGCTCAGATTTCAGAATCCAAGGAAGAGAGGGTGGAATCCATGTCATCATGGAATTCGCTTATGATCTATATACCCAAATGCATACAGCCTGGGGTTAATTTCATACAATATTTCAGTGTATGCCTGTTTTTACTTAAGACTCACACAGGTCAGGGGTGGAATTGTTCACATATGGTGACATGTTGGCACTCAAGTGATTTTGGATTTTGGAGTAGGATGGATTTCAGATTTTTATATAAAGGATGCTGGTTGATGCAAACTGCATTCTGTTGATGCTGTGTCCTTCAAACTCAATCATTTTAAATTATGAGAAAATTCTCATTATCATAGACAGATTTCCTCTGTACTAATCTGACTTTTGTTTATGAACTACAGTGACTTGGGCATTTCCATCTAGCATGAGAAGTTATCTCCTCAAATGGAAGTATACAATTATTTAATGACAATAATCAAACCGGAGCCTATAGAACTTCTCAGATAGGATGGACGAGACCTGAAGGCTAACATAAGGCCACCAATTTTATAATTAAGTGGAAATTCACATTCTAGAAAAAAAAATGCTTGAACTTCAACCTTGAAGCCCAGCCCTTATGTTTATCAGTCATATAAACGAAAGAACAGGCCCATTTGCATTAAGCTTAGTTGGGACACTGTCCCCTGCAACTTAGGAGAACTAAGGATTATCTCTATTAGTGGCAGGAGTGGGCTTGGCTCAACTTGGATTGCTGGCACATGTAGAGTAGGAAAGAGGCACCGGAAAATAGGTGTGCCTCATCTCTGTAGAGGCACAAGGAGAGACACTTCCCCGAGGATTCTCAGTCACTGAGAAAGACAACAAAAGAACACAGCCAACATCTACAACTGCTATCCTAAAACTCCTTTCTCTAACTGTCCTTGCCGTCCGTGGGGTGTGTTAATCACAGAATATTGTTTCTATCACCATAGCAACTACTAAGAATCTCATAAAGAGTGGTTTATAATTAGGGAAGAAGTTAAAAGATGATTAGGGGAAAATTCTCATGAGGAAGTGCTTTTTTTTATTGCTCTGATTTATTAGCATGTCTGACTACACACATTGATGATATTTGCGATGATATTGATATTGTAATACAGGTGTTCAACAAGCAAGGTTTCGCTTTAGTCCCCCACTTTTCATTCACTTTGTCCTTTTATTGAAAATAGATTTATTTTCTCACACAAGACATCCTAATTTGGTTTCTCCTCTTTTTACTCCCAGCTCTTCCCCACCTTCCTCCCATCTGTCTGTATCTCATTAGAAAATAAATATGCTTCTAAGGGATAATAATAAAATATGATATGAAATAACAAAATATAATAATATAAAACAATAATTAACACGTCAGAATAGGACAAAGCAAACAGGAGGAAAAGAGCCCAAGAGAAGGCACAGGAAATAGAGATGTACTAGTTCAAATACTCAGGACTCCCATAGAAACGGCAAACTGGAAGCCGTTATATATATGCAAAGGACCTTTAGGGTAAAAAGACAGGGAAAAAACATGTAAGTAAAATAAAATAAAACAATAATAAAATTAATTTTTTTTAAAAAAGGAAAAGTCCCAACACGACATGAAACAAGAGATCTCCAAAGATACTATTGAATTCCTTTTCTGTTGGTCATCTACCTTTAAATGTTTTCTGAACCTTTGACCTGGGTTTCTTCTCTTTCCTCTATTCCTATTATTCTTAGATTTCGTCTTTTCATAGTGCCCTAGGTTTCATGGATATTTTATGCCAGGACTTTTTTAGATTTAACATTTCCCTTGGCCGAGGTATCCATTTCTTTTATCATATCTTCAATGCCTAAGATTCTCTCTTCCATTTCTTGTAGTCTTTTTGGGAAGACTTGCCTCTGAGGTTCCTGTTCAAGTTCCTAATTCTTTAATTTTTGAATTTCCCTCGGTGTGGGTTTTCTTTACTGATTCTATTTCCACTTTCAGGTCTTGAGCTGTTTCCTTCATTTCGTCCCACTGTTCGTGTTTTCATAGATTTCTTGAAAGGGTTTATTCATTGCCTCTTTAAGGACCTCTGTCGTAAAGGCTATTTTCAACTATGTTGCCACACTCAGTGCCTATTGTGGTAGGGTTGCTGGGCTCTATCGTAGATATGATATCCTGGCTGTGATTGATTGTGTTTACGCTGGTGTCTAGATATCTGGATTTAGGAAGATTGTAATTCTAGGTACTGATATCTGGTCTTGTCTTGGTTGGGTGGGTGTTTTGTTCCTTGGTTTCTGTTTCCTCTCTGGTTCTTAGTGGAGTGGAGTGGCTGTGTGTTGGCTGTTAGAAAATTTTTTCTGGGATCCTGATAGATGTGGTCCCTCAGGGTTCTGGTTAAAATGTGTTCTAGGTATTGGGAGCTGACTCTTAGGCATGAGGAGAGGGCGCTGAGAGGGTCCACAGGAGGGAGCAAAGCAGAGTTTCCCACCAGGATCTGCTTAGACTCCTGGGAATGGAGAGAGAGAAGGGGGAGGGACCACAGCAAGTAACCTGCTGCAGGGCTGGGCATGAGACTGGGGGTTGGCTATGAAGAAGAGGAGGGAGGATGAAGAACTGACGTTTGCTTTCTTGCTTCTCTGGCCTGCCTGCTTCTCTGCTAGGCTTGACTGGCAGGTTCCCGGGAGAATGCCTGCTGGAGTTGGGGGCTGGAATAACAGGATAGGTGGGGAGGGAGATTGGAGAAGATCTGTGTGACCTGGAAATGGGGGCAGAGGGAGAGGGAGGCCGCAGCAGGTGGTCTGCGACATATTTGGAATGAGACAGGGAGGAGAAGAGGAAATCAACACTTAGGCTACTTGCTTCGCGGGATGGAGGGCCTGTGGATTGCCAGGGAATACCTGCGGGAGTTGGGGACTGGGATATATATAGTGATGGTTGTGGGTAAGAAAGGTCGAGGAGGGTCCACTGTGGGATCCACTAGAAGTGGGAGCAGGGAGGGAGGTGAGCCACAGCAAGGAGTCTGCTACAGAGCTGGGGATGAGATTGGGGCGTCCAATTTGTAGCAGGAGAAGAAGAGAAGATCTGCAACTAGTTTTCCTGCTGCCCTGGCCTGTGTGGTCCGGTGCTTCCCAGGGAATGGCTGCTGGTGTCGGAGGCTGGGATACCCGGATGGGTGGGAGGAAAGAGAGCTGGAGGAGATCGGTTGGAGATGGATGCCGCAGGAGGAGATGCTACAGACCTGGTGCCGAGACTAGGGGATTGGAGTCGGAGGAGAAGAGGGAGAGGGGAGAATCTGACATTTGAGGAAGTGCAGTTTAATAGGAAATTTGACACATACAAGAGAAGTAACAGAAATGGGAGTCAGAGGTGGAAAGAACAGCAGAAGCGGAGCCTCTTAACTCTGTGAGAGTATGAGAAGCTGTGCTCTAATTTATAAACAAAATAATATCCAATTGAAAAGTGGAAACATTTAAGAATATGGATGGCATGATTTTTTTAAAGAAAAGAGCTAGAGTCAGTCACACTACTCCTGGCAACAAGTAAAACTGAATGCTTACAGAACAATTGTTTTAAAGATGGGTCAGAAGAGGATGCAAACTCAGACGCACCGAAGTTTGCAGAGAGGAAGAGCTTACCATTGCTCTCCCGCCTGGCAGGCCAAGGTTGAAGGGGAGTCCAGGGAAGTTTTAGGAGCAAGAGTTTGATGACTTTTAATAGCTTCATGAGGCATGTATAACCGATTTCAATCTGCAGGAGCTCCAGAATGAAGGCTCTAAACACTCACTGTATCAATGTCATGAGTCTATACTGAGTGCCCAGGAGTAGTTCCTTAAAGTGGGTAGGGCAAGAGAGATCTGACAGAGAGCCCTTGGGACACACACATCTATAAATAATATATGCAACATATATTGTACATATATATCTTAGATATTATGATACATATTATTACTTTATATTGCATAGTATTATTTATTATGTAGATATTTTACCACATAATACAGTATGTATAAATATACATGTACAACATGTAAAAATACACGACTTACTTAAAAAAATTTAGTATCTAAACAAAAATACTAATAATGAGTATGCATTTATGATATATATTGTAGTAACATATAAAATAACAAGGACTCAATATGTGAGGCCATAGAGAGTATTATTCCATTTTAATGTTTTTATGAAGTTCATTATAATATATAATAATTTAATAGTTTATACTATAAACTATAAAACAATTATTAAGAACAAATTTAACACAGGATATATAAACACAAGATGTAAGGCCAAACAAGTACTAAGAGAGATGGAATTCCCTTGAGAAAAGACTGAAAATGAGGAAAAGGAGAAGAAACAAATAGGTTAAGCATAACAAGCATGAGCATGGGACACTTAAATGCCACTAGCTCAATATTTACATAATTGTAGCTGAGCTAATAGTGTGTTAAAAGTGGGGAATCAGTTTGAATTTTAAAATCAAGACCACTTTGTACTACTTATAATAAACATATTTTCATAATGAAGCACAGACAACTTGAAAGTAAAGGGAAGAAAGGATGACATGACTGGTGGATGGTCTCCAAGAAGGACCCTATGGATTCCTGCCATGCCTGGACAAAGTGTTGCTCCTCATATCAACAGGTCTAATCTACTGCCCATGCCTTTGGGCTTAGCTGGCTTTTGAGACTTGAATAGTGAGCACAGTACAGCAGACATGCTCATGCAGAGCTTCTGAAGGCACTTCACCATATATGCCTTGAAGAGTCTGCTGGAGAGTTTAGAATATTTGCGCTTTGGTTGCTCCCTTTGAGAAACCTACTGCCATGTTATAAGATGCCCATGTCCTTCTCTGTGAAACGAGCAAATCACAGGATAGGGGCAAGAATGACACTCAGATGGGATCCCTCCACATGGATGGAAACATTTGAAATAGAAATACTTGTTCATAAAATTCCTTTTGTTTTCTTTTTTAAATGTTTTAATAGAATATGCTAGTTATACATAATGGCTTTCATCATGAGATTTTCTTGCCCCCTTCCCACTCTTGCTAAACCCCTTTCTCTTCTCAGCTAGGCCCCGTTGGACTTCTTTGTCTTTGTGTGTATGCATGCATGTGTGCATGTATTCGATCCCCGGAGTTTCCCTTGAGTTATTTACAGGGGCACAGGGATCTAACCATTGACTACACCACTGAAGAAAATGTCTCTTCCTGCTTCATCAACTGTTAATTACCCATAAATCCTCAGGGCAGCATGGGTTTCATGGGGTGTGAGTTCAAGAAGAGTTCAAGAGACAAATCATATCTGGAAGTCAGTGTTCCATGCTGCTCCCTGCTTTACTTTAAATGTAAATTAGTAAAAAATTATTAAAAAGCAGGTATTATTTTGAATTTCAAAAACAGGACTTTGTACGACTCATAATACATATATTTTAGTAATGAAGCACAAACTAATTGAAAGGAAAATTGTGGAGGAAAGTATGACAGGAATTATCTCATCCTTTTTGTCCCTTCATCTGAAAAGTTCCCTGATTCTTGGATGATTTTATTTTTCTTAACATTTTGAAAACTTAGTCATAAAATACATGGTCAGTTATAGAGGAGAGTAAGAAAGAAGGAGGGGTTAAAATAGTGGTATGTCATGTCAGTCCTTTATTATTCTTTTCATACCACTCTCAACTGGGTGCTTTCTAGGACCATCTAGGGAGAAATACAAGGTCAAACCTTAGGATATTGTATGAGTATGTGTGAGGTAATACGAACAATTTCAGGGACTGTAGCTGCAAGGTTTCTCTGCCCCCACCCAACCCTGAGGTCCCACAGCTGCTTATAAAATAATTACAGAAAGGCTTAACACCAATTGCAAATTCTGTGGCCTGTTGGCTCAGGCTTCTTGCTAGCTAACTCTTACAACTTAACCCGTTTCTATTAATCTGTAAGTTGCCACATGACCATGGTGTTACCGGTCTGCTGGCATCTTGCTCTTCCTTGGGGGGTGGCTGGCGTCTTTCCTTATCCTCCTTTCTCTTTCCATTCTTTCTTGGATTTTCCCACCTGGCTCCATCCTGCCCTGCCATTGTTTATCAACCAATCACAGCAACACATATTCACAGTGTACAGAAAGCCATCCCACAGCAAGGGACCCTTTGCGTTAAAGGCTGAAAATTCATACTGTGCTATTTTTCACCCTAAATAATACCCAGGTGTGTTGTCTGTCATGAGTGCATGAATACATGAATGTATCAATAATGGCATTAAGTGATAAAATTAAAATACCCAATAAAAGTAAATATTCCCTTATCATGCATAAGATGTCAACAACTCAAAAATTGCTCTTAATTTAAATACCCCCTAGCACATTAAAACGATATAACATTCTAAAAATAAGTCCAGATTGAGAGATTTTTACCCTTACAAGATTTTGCATGTTAACTTCATGGACAGTAAAATCTGGGTGTGGTGGTATGGACCTGTAATCCTGTAACAGCAACACTTCCGAGGTGAGATGCGTCTATACTGATTTCCAAGGTTCTTCTTTCCTCCCAACCTTGATATTGTTTACTGTCATCTGCTTCCTTGGTGGTGACCATTTTGATTGGGGTGAGATGGAATCTCAAAGCAGTTTAGTTTGCATTTCTCTGGTGCCTGGAGATGTTGACTACTTTAAAATGTATAAAACATCTATTGGCCACTTGCATTTCTTCTTTTAGAAACTGTAGAAGTGTCTCTTCAGATCACCAGCCTATACACTGCTTAGCAGTTGGGGATTGTTTGGGTGTTTCATTTGTGCAGTTCTTTAGATATTCTAGATACTAACTCCTTGTCAGAAGTATGGCTGACAAAGGTTTTCTTCTAGTCTATTCACTCTCTGTTCATGACGCTGATAGTTTCTCTTGCTGTCCAGGAGCTTGTTAATTTCGTGTAACTACACCTGTCAGTTGGGACTGTTTCCTCTGCTGGTGGGGTTCCATTCAGAAACTTGATGACGACCGATGGTGTCCTGCATTCCCTTAACAGTTTCAGTGTTTCCAGGTTTGTTTTTGTTATTGTTATTGTTATTGTTATTCTTGTTGGTGGTGGTGGTGATGTTGGTGGTGGTGTAAGTGTGTGTGTATGAGCATGTGTGTTGGGGTGACCACAGAAACCAGGGGAAGGTATTGAATCCCCAGGAGTCAGAGTGACAGGCAGTTGTGAGGTGCCCCATGTGCTTGATGGGAACTAAACCTGTGTCTTCTGAAAGGACAAGAAGCACTCTTAACCTCTGAGCCACACTCCGTCTTGAATGTTTCAAGTTTTAAATTAAACTACGATCCATTTGGAATTGTATTTTGTTCAGAGTGAGTGATACAGATTTAATCTTTCTTCCACAAATACATATCCATTTTTGCAAGCACTATTGGTTGAAAAGAATGTCCTTTTTATTCCAGTGTATGCTTTTGACACCTTTGCCAAAAATTAAGTATCCATAGCTACGTAGGTTTATCTCCAGGTATTTGATAACATTCTGTTGTTCTGTATGTCTGATATTGGGGGCAAAACAGTACAGTGTGAGGGGAGCAGAGGCAGGGAAAAGAATAGGGAGTGGAGAAGGGGAAGGTGAAAATCAACCAAAATGAAATATATATGAAAACCCCACATGGAACCCTATTATTCTGGTAGTTAATATTTAAGTAAATAAATAAATAAATTTGAAAATACAATGACTTTTTTTAAAAGGGAAAAAAGGAAACTCCCAAAGCTGCCACTGCCACTTCAAAATCCTCTTCCCACAGAGTTTGATGAAGACCAATGTCATTACCATGATGTCATTACCTAGCCTTTCTCCTCCCACAAACAGTCCACCAGCACATTCTCTTACAACCAGTTTCCCATGTTTTACACAATAACTTCAAAACATTTGCCAAGTTAAAGTAGGATGTCATGTTAAAAAAGAACATTCAATTTGCAAGTTTGCTCTTCTTAGATGGTAATATGTGCCTGCAGATCACTTCTGGGTCAATTATAAGCTGCCTTGTGTAGAAGAGCCTCAGTCAGAGCAGGCCATCTTTAGTCTGTAACCACGTGTTCACTCACCCTCCAGTCACTGGGGGGAGTAAGATCATTACACAGATAGATAGACAGACAGTGATAGATGATATGTATAGATAAATAAATAATAGGCAGGTAGACATAGATAGATAAATATTAGAGAGATAGACTATAGATAGATTATAGATAGACAGATGATAAATGACAGACACAAATAGATGATAGGTAGATAGATAGATAGATAGATAGATAGATAGATAGATAGATAGATAGACAGACGAAAGATAGATAATCAATGATAGAAGATAGCTATAGGTTAATAGGTAGATAATGGATTGATCCAACAGACAGACAGACAGACACACACACAGGTATATAGACTTCCTAGAAAAAGAGACACAATGTCTCTTCCACTATGTTCTGTTGAGCAGAGCAAGCCACACACCAGTCAAGTTTTAAGAGAAAAGTTATAAAATTTTCTGTTTGGTAAGAGGAGGGGCAATGACACTCTGTAAAAGATAAAAACTACAGAAAGATTAAAGGATATTGAACACTTTTGTAACCTTCCATTTCATAGAGCAGAGATTCCAAGATAAGAACAATGGGTTTACAATCAGAGCACAATGGAGTAAGAAAGTAGAAGGCTGCCGGGCGGTGGTGGCGCACGCCTTTAATCCCAGCACTCGGGAGGCAGAGCCAGGCGGATCTCTGTGAGTTCGAGGCCAGCCTGGACTACCAAGTGAGTTCCAGGAAAGGCGCAAAGCTACACAGAGAAACCCTGTCTCGAAAAACCAAAAAAAAAAAAAAAAAAAAAGAAAGTAGAAGGTTCCTGAAGGAAATTTCTAAGAGTGAGAACGGAACTGATATCCTGACGTGTGCAACCAGATTGAAAAAAGTTTGAGTTCTCTCAGACAATATAACCACAGACCATGAAACACAGAAAATAGGTCCTTCAATGGAACGGTGGGTACATAATTATGTTAAGTGGCCAAATTGTGGGTCAGCAAGAAACCAGTTGATGAATTTATGTAAACATTCAAACTGTTAGCATTTGAGAAACTAGGAGCATTTCAAACACAGTTAATGTGGCAGAACATGGACTTCATGGAATGTGGTCATGTTTATAAATTTAGCTACTTATGTAGATGCGTGGTCACAACATCAATGCTGAACATTTATTTAGCAACACAAACACGTGGTATAAGGACAAGAGAACAGGGTGGGGAGAGGTACATATTTAAGATGGAGAAAACAATCTTGGGGTTTAGGAAGCAAAACCCAAAGATGAGCAGTAACTTCAACACACCTCATGAAGAGTTGGTAAAACTTGATGATGATGTTTGGCTTACAGACAAACCCCAATGTGTAAGTCTAGAAACAGGGGTGTAAAGCTATGTAGTTATTATGAAAATTTTGTTATCCTAAATAGTATATTAACAGGCTGAGTCTGTCAAAAAATTATATGAAGAATCTGGGCAAAATAATGCGAAGCTTTATTTGAAACGTGCTAATTGCACTCAACTAAATAAAGAGAAAGCAGTTTCATGATTTCTAATTACAGATGGTCAACCTTCATGGCTGTCTTTAAAAGAGTAGCTAGTGTAGTATAGAATGAGAAGGAATGGAACCTGAATTTCACTGGGAAGGTTTCCAAAATTCATTAGCATTTGCTTGCAGGGTCTGTGGCGTGAGCAGGGGATTAAAGTCACTACTTTTTTTTTTTAATTTGTATTTTTATTTTGCAATACAATTCAGTTCTACATATCAGCCACAAATTCCCTTGTTCTCCCCCCCTCCCGCCCCCTCACCTTCCCCCCAGCCCACCCCCCATTCCCACCTCCTCCAGGGCAAAGCCTCCCCCGAGGACTGAGATCAACCTGGTAGACTCAGTCCAGGCAGGTCCAGTCCCCTCCTCCCAGGCCGAGCCAAGCGATCCTGCATAGGCCCCAGGTTTCAAACAGCCAACTCATGCAATGAGCACAGGACCAGGTCCCACTGCCTGGGTGCCTCCCAAACAGATCAAGCCAATTAACTGTCTCACTTATTCAGAGGGCCTGATCCAGTTGGTGACCCCTCAGCCATAGGTTCATAGTTCATGTGTTTCCATTTGTTTGGCTATTTGTCCCTGTGCTTTATCCAACCTTGGTCTCAACAATTCTCGCTCATATAAACCCTCCTCATTCTCGCTAATTGGACTCCCAGAGATCCACCCGGGGTCTAGCCATGGATCTCTGCATCTAGATACCTCAGTAGTTGGATGTGGTTTCTAGCACAACAATTAGGGTGTTTGGCCATCCCATCACCAGAGTAGGTCAGTTTGGGCTGTATCTCAACCATTGCCAGCAGTCTGTTAAAGTCACTACTTTTAATGACTATAAATGTTCTTCTGCAGCTAGAGAGATGGTTAGAAGTACTCACTACTCTTCTAGAGGACCCTGGTTTGGTTTATCAGCACTCATATTGGGTGGCTCAGAATTGTCTATAACTCCAGCACCAGGAGATATGATGCCTTCTAACCTTGGGCACGCATACATATATGCCATACATGCATGCACACACACACATACACCACACATACACACACTACCACCACCACCAGCAGCAGCAGCAGCAGCAGCAAAAAAATAAAATAAATCTGTTTGGAAATCTTTCTTGGGGCCAGAAAGATGGCTTATCAGATAAAAAAAAAAATGCTTTCTATGCAAGCCTGACAACCCGAGTCAGTCCCTGGAACCTATGTTAAAAGCCACATATGTGATATGCACCTGTAGTCCTAGGACTCCTACACTAAGATGGGAGGGGGAGCTAGGAGAATTGCCTGGAACTTCATAGGAGCCAGGCAGCTGCAGAAACAAGAAGGTCCTTGCCTGAAACAAGATGGAAGAAGAATTGACCCCCCTAAAATCGTCCCCTGACCTTCACGTGTCTGACATGGCACACATGTGCCCACAATCACATGCATACATCACAAACACATACACATTAATAAATAAAATTTTTGACTTCAATGTAAAATTTTTTTCTCTATGACAAATGTGGTAATTTTGTCTTAAGTAGGACTTGCTATTTTAAGAACAAAATTAGACTTCATCCAGAGACAATTAATGTGTGTAAGTACATACAAAATGTACCACAGTAGAACATGAAGGTGAACACATCCTCGAATGGTGGTGTAATCTTTTTATCTATCGTTTGTGGCCAGGTGCTTATGGGTGGCTGAGGTGCTTTATAATATTATAAATAAGATTATCTATAAATCCTCCTTGTCAGGGAACTAATAATAATTGACAGTGTTTTTGTGTCAAGACTTTGTTGAAGCAATTCTCTTTCATTTTCTATATTTTGACTACACGCTGGAGTTGCTCCGAGAGGCCAATTAGATTAATGCATTAGCGTTGGGAATGAACAGAGACTGAGGAACTTGCTGGAGCCATTGTTCCCAGAGGTGTGTTCATGGGGCACTCCTGAGTCTCACTGGAGTCCTTCTGTGTAATGCACTCATTTTAAACAGGGTTCATAGGTACTAAATAAAATGTATCTCAGTGGTAAAACCTCTCTGTCCTGTTGAGCAGACCACATTTTAGAGCCTCTTGGAAACAATGCCTCTGATGATTTTAAAGTGTAGTGACAAGAATCAGACCAGACTCTGGCTTTGGTGTCTCTTATCTCACCTCCAAATTCTAGAATGTGGGAGTGGTAAAGAAAAATGGGAGGGTTTTAGTCAATCACTGTAACAGGTGTTTGTTTTTGTTTTTGTTTGTGTGTATGTTGTTATAGAAAATTTCTATAGAAAAAAAGACTAACACTTTGAGGAATAAAGCAGATGTTACTTTTTTAATTTAATTGAGTGAGTGATATTGGGTATCTTTACCTTCTGAAGAAGGTCATGTACAGCTCACACAGAACTGGTTAAAATAAGTACCTCTCAGTCCCAGTGTCCCAATCCTACTTTCCATCATTGCAGGACCCTGAATGTTAAACAAATTGAGTTTGCAGCCAAGAAATGGAGACAACTTGGATGTTCTTCAATTGATGATCAGATAATGAAAATGTGGTACATCTTTAAAAAAATGATTCGTAGGTTTATTTATTTTATTGTTTTATGCATATGCTTTTGTTTTATGAGTATGTATGTGCACTACATACATGGCTAGTGCCCTCAAAGATGGTAACAGAAGAAGGCTTCAGATCCCCTGGAAATGGAATTACAGATGATTGCCAGCTGCCATGTGGAGGCAGGGAACCAAACTCAGGTCCTCTGCAAGAGCAACAAGTGCTCTTAACCACTGAGCCAACTTTCCAGCCCTGTGGCACATTGGAATACTATGCAACTGTTAAGAAAAATTAAGATTTGAAGTTTGTACCTAATGGATGGAACTGGTAAAAATTATTCTGAATCATGTAGCCTGCTGTGGAACAATTTTTTTGTATGCCATGAATATGTATTACTCTCATTGGCCAATAAAAAGCTGATTGGCTGAAAGCTGGGCAGGAAGAGATTGAGCACAAGAGCCAGACTAGGAGATTTCTGGGAAGAGGAGGGTGGAATCAGAGGGCATAGTAGAGAAAGGAGTACCAGGGGGTGAAAAACAGCACTAAAGAACTTTTGAAAAAGTCATGTGGAAGCCTACTACTGTGGAAGTTTCCTAGGATACATAAATACACACAGCTAAAAGAATTAAAAATGGTTTTATTCTATTACCAGTTGACAGTACCCCTACCAGACACCAAAGGCTCGCTCAAGAAAAGCTCAGGAATTGGTTTGCCTTTTGGAGTTGTTGAACAGCGAGGTTCTATAAATCTCCAAACATTATAATCTATTGTCAGCACCTCCAAAACTTGATGGTAAGACCCTATTGCTGAGGATACCACATACCCGAGCCATAGAACAAGGCAATAACAAACTGGTAGGCACCTAGAAACTTCATTCCCATTGGCTAGCTTTCATCATGCTGTAAGGTACTATGCATGCTACTGGAGGAGAAAAGTAATCATTGGTCTTACTTATCTTCAACTTATGAATTCTCTCTCACTCTACCATTTAATATCTGCATGCGTTTAAGCAAATTGTAATAAATTCTTCTTTGGATGTTAGCTTAATTGCCCCAAAATTGTGTGTGCTAACAGCGCTATCTCCCAGTGTGGGGGTCATCAGTCTGAGTGGTCAGTGATAGTACAGATACCTAGATAGTAACCAAGGGCAGTAGTGGAGACAACCTTCTATTCCTAACTCCTGCTCCTAATTCCCACGTGGGGCTTTATTGTATACTTCACAACCTCTCTCCTCCCATAGTCATGATGATGGAGGAACATTTTCCCATGAGATACTTGGTGCATGGAACTTAATCATCCCTCCTTTCCTCTCACATTTGTGATGGCGTCCACAACCCTTCTGAGGCACTTTCATCTCTTTGACTAACTGACCTTTTGATTCTTAAACAGTGACTCCAAGTTCATAACAAGTGTATGAGAACATTGTGTATGAGAAATCCCTTCATTTCCACAAGCGTTCATTATCACTCACTCCAGAACAAGGCTTCATGGAACAATGTAACTGACCCCACAGTGTTACCTGTTGCTACATGCCTTGTGTAAGTTATAATTTTTCCAGACATCCTCAACACTACAGTTTCTGCGTAGCACAGCTCACTAATCCCTTAGCTCTTCCCTCATGCCAAAAAGGTGGTCCTGTAGAAGCTACAGACCACTCAAGAGCTCTTTTTTTTTTTTCAGTTCCTTAGGTCCTCTGCAAGAGAGAAAAGCTATGACAAAGTACACGAACTTTGGAATGGAACAGACTTCATGCTGATGAGAAATCTCCTTTCACCACTCCCCACAAGTCCAGTTCTCACATTTGTGTCTTTTCATTTTGTTTTGTGACTTGCTGAATTCAATCAATGCCACCTATGTGACCTTGGGTGTTATACACTGGAACCTGGTGGCTCATCGGTAGGTACATGGGTGAAAACAATGCCTACCCCCCCCCACTCTCCACCCCCGCCACCAAGAATCTACCAGTAGCCAATAATTCAGCAGGGAGGAATCGACCTTCATGGCTCCCTCCCAGATCCATGCCTGCCCGCTAAAAGGCCCGGTCTTGCACAGGCTCAGTGTAGCTGCTCAAAGATTGCGATCACATTGGCTGTATCATACCCTGAAGATAGACAACATTTTGCAGCCTCTCTCCCTATCTTCAGGCTATTACATTCTCTCCACCCTGGCTCAGCCATATCTGAATGGAATGGCAGAAGTCATAAAGCCAGCTCGGCTGCTTGACAAAGATCCAGCAAAGCTGAGCCACATGATGGCTTCCATGCCACCTTTGGTTTTCATCTCCACCTGTTGCATACTTGGGGCACTTCTAATATTTGTACAATTTGGGGATATTAGATTGATGGAAAATTTCTTATGAATCATTTATGCCTTCTCCCAGGAATGCTGCTTCTAAGCTTATCCAGAAAAGTCCTGAACATACTATCCCCACCCCCACTTTGAGGGAGATATCCTTATCTACTTGAAGGTCTTCCTTATACCTTACAGGCTGTGACACATAAAGTAGCTACAGGTCTCTTTATGAGGCTATGATACATTCTTGAAAGATCTGTCCCTCTACTTACACAGGAACAAGATATTCAAAACAAAGTAAAATTAAAAAGATCAACAAGATTTGGTGGGCTAGAGAAATTGTCTGCAGTTCAGATTACAAGCCTCTTCCCATTGTACACTCAGACAATTACGTGGCATACAACTCTGCCCTACATAGAGACATACTAATGAGCAAAGTATGGAGTGGAAAGTTGATAAAAGTTTGAGATGTTAGGACCTCCCTCTCTTAGAAGTTAGCTCATGTAGAGCCACTATAATGTCATATGACCAAGGAACAACAGAATGCCAGGATTAGACATATAGACAAATTCTATAAGGATATAAATGTGAACATTTATTGTATTGTGCCAGAATTTGAATAATAACTTCAGCAACTTTAGCCTGAGGATTTTTCCTGGGCACTCTGACTACTAAGAGTTAATAATACATTGCTTGAGACATGGCAAAATGCCCAGGGTAGTTGAAGATTTTTGTTTTGGTCTAGTGTCCTTGAAGCAACCAAAGCAACCAGCTTAAGCACAGACTGTCATATGCCTCTAGATTCTCAAAAATTGGGTTATGGGGTTAATGAATAAAAATGATAACTCTGTTTATTAATGATGTCAAAAATTGAGGGGAAATGATTGGAAATGATAATTTTGTTCTGTCATAGTTTATTAATGATGACTAAAAGATGAGCAAAAGGAAGTGAAACACGTGTCCGAAAACAAAAATGATATGATCTATGTTTTGGAACATCATGAATGTATCCCTGCTAACTAAATTCTGTATAAATAAAAAAACACTCTGGCTGCTCATCAGTCAGGCTGCAAGATTCTCCCGACCACCATGGCTTGGCTTACTTCCTTCTTCCGCCGACCCCTTACATCCTCTGCAGGACCCATCCACCACCGGGGGATGGCTCCCGGCACCACCCCTCTTCTGGAATGTTCCCTGAGCCTCAGATGAGGTGGTATAAATGTCCTGTTTAGAGCTGATCACTGAATCCCTCTTAGTCTCAGTGTATTGAGCAGCCATATATTCCTGTATTCACAGGGGTTTACTGCAAAAAGAAGTTTCTCTGATGAAAGCTGAGAGTAGCACTTGTTTAAGTTATAAACATAGATATTGACAAGATACCTTCAGTGGTTCTACAGTAGGTTATAAGGATAGAAACAGAAGTTGGGACTGATGGGGTGGGTTTATAGAAACCAGCCTCAGCTGTGGAGCTGTATTGTTTAGTTAATGCTAAGACGTTTGCCTGGAAGTTTGACAAAATGAGAACTATTTTAGAAAGGTAAATTCAGAAGCAACATGGATGACACAGTATAGCAGTTAAATAGCAGAAACAAAAGAACACCCCCAAGAAGGAAGTGTATTCCGCCTTTTGTTTGCCCATATAGTGAAATCAGAGAAGAAAGCGTGAGTTCAGAGTTGGGATCCACAGAACTTCAAACTCTGTAGTCTGGATACAGTTGAAGAAATGAAGATGACCATCCCATCCTCACTCCGGGAAGAGAACATTAACCCACCAGATGAATTCTGGGAGAACTGAATTCAGAGAAAGAGTAGTTTTAGTTTGACGATGTGCAAATGCAAGGCATGACTGTCATGTAATACGGACATACCAAAGGGAGCTTAGGAAAAAGAAGTAGATATAACCAATATCGAGGGGGCACCCTAAGCTGAGGACTATATAATCCAGTCCAAGGTAGAAGAGAAGGACAGGCAGAGTTGTCGAGGGAACGGATGCTTAGGAGATAATCATGGAAGAAGTGCTGAGATAAGGGACCGAGAAGGTGATGATATTGTAGGTCTTCCGCATTTCCTGTTGGTGCCCTGCTGTGCTTGGTAACCTGGGAGACTGACTTATATGAGTAGCACCATGACTCCCTCATCTCTGAGAGTGGGTCTAAGGTGGCCCATGGGGAGATCTGATGCTGATCACAGGGCAGGAAGAGAGTGAGGACATGGCATCGATTCTCCTAGCTGCCTCCCATCTGCGTTGTCTCAGGTTCTCCACAACTCTATGTGAAGTCCACAGCTTGTAACAGGGAGTGACCCCAGCTCCCACACCTTGTCCCCTGGAATTGTCACCACATTTCTCTAGCCCCAGTGGGCTCAGCATTTCTTCTTCATTTCCTCACTTCATCTTTCTTTTCTCTGTTTAAATTTTTTTAATTGACGGGTTATGTCTCTATATATTTATGGAATACACTGTGTGGTTTTAATGAATATATAATATGTAATGATCAAATAGGATAATTGCCATACTCATCAACTCAGAAGTCATATGGCTCTGTTGATAATATCTAAAATCCTCTCTACCTGTTCAGAACTATCCAATCGATTATTGTCAGCCAGAGTAACTATTGTCCTACATAGCTGCTAGAAGCTATTTTTCCTTTCCAAGTGTGCACTCTGTTCCCATTAACCATCCTTTCTCCATCTCCTCTACCTCCAGCTGCAGGTAACTAGTATTCTGCTCTTCACCTTTATAAGGTCAACCTGTTAAACTTCTACGGGTAGGTAAGGATATTCAGTATCTGTGTTTCTGTGTCTGGCTTATTTCAGTTTATATAGAATAATCTTTCAGGCTGATCCTCGCTGTGCCTAATGGAAGCTTTGTTGTTTTATAGTTCAGTATTATTCCATTGTATGTATGCAGCACATCTTCGCTATCCATTGTAGACACCTAGGTTCATTTCATGGCCTCCCTACTGTGAATAGTGCTGCTGGAACAGACGTGAGAATCCTGTCTGTGTTCATCCCTTCCTTGTCTTCCCTTCAATCAGTGAGTGTGGACGTGACATCTGCCTCCTGCTATGATCCCTACCGATTTCAGGGTAAATCTAGGAGGAAGCGTTTCCTGAATCCACAGTAGAAGGGTTTACACAGTGCTCTGAGCACAGGATGAGATGAGGACTAGTGAGAAAAAAACAAAACCGTAATTTGCCTTGTTCGAGGCTTTTAAAAAATGTTTCTTCTTTTCTTTCTTTTTTTTCTTGATAAATGAGATGAACTGGGGTTCATTTGCAAGCTTTGGAAGAAAAAAAATGAATACTAAAAGGAAAAATAGAAAGAGTAAGCAAAACGATTGCTTTGACAAGGCTGGTAATTTAGGGGGCCAAAGAGAGAGACCGGACCTCAGTCTGGAACAGAGCTAATCCATACCTTTAAAGTTAAGGAGAGCTGAAAATAGCACCATAAAACAGCTTTCTTGGGGTCAACTGCTTGATTGTCACATAAGGCAAATGGCCTCTTTAAATTACCAAATCACCTTCTCCCCAGGATTTTAATATGACAGAGAGGCTGCAAATATGACCAAGAGACAGCTAAAGATGAAATATCTACTTGGCTCTTACCTTTGTGAGCCATTGCAGTTATTAATCATTTATAGGACACCATAAGCCGGCACTAGGAAAACGATGATTCTTTATTGCTTGTTAAAAATATTTACATTTCCCTCTACCAGCTGTATAGGAGGAATTGATATTTTCTGAATGGCTAAGTCAATAGCATCTTCCTCGCGCCATCAAAGGATTTGATAAACCAGCAAAACACGAGAGCCTCTGCCGCAAATAAGTGGGAGGCACATGGGCTGTCAGGCAATTAAGTGGACCTGAATAAGCTGATGTAATTAAGCCTCTTACTGCATAATTATCTTTATTTTAAATGTGTCTTTTGATGGAACATCTGTTCCCTGCTTCAGATATGAAAAGAAGGACCCATGCTCATGAAGCAAACAGATCTGCAAGGGCCTCACACATGCTGCCTGGGCCACTCACATTCAAGGCAACACATGTTGTCATTTGTTCCTCTTTGCCTGCAATAGGCAGGTGTCCTCACACCCTCGGCCCATGCCTGTCTGACCTCCGAGATTGCAGCAGCTGCCTGGAGTCTCATTACACACAGCAGTCCCCGAGTGCCAAGGGCCCCTCGGAGGCAAGGGTGCAGCTAGAAGAGATATGCGTCAGATGGGGCACCAGGAGTCAGCAGGACTCTCTTGGAGTTCTGCCTCTGGGTGGCAGGGCTTACGACCTGTCTCTTTGCTTTTGGCAAATATAGCTCATCAAACCCGACCTGCTGAGACGCAATCAGTATCGTCTTGGGGAAGTGGCAGTGTCGGGCTTTTGTCCATTTTTCGAGTCTGCCAGCCACAAACTCCGTGTGACGGATCCCAATGCTGGTATGAATTGGGGGTTTCTGAATCACTCTAATGTGCACAGAATGCTCTGCTGAGAGGCTGATGGGGCTTTATATGCTGCTGCTGCTGCTATTTGTGTGCTACGTGACCAAACAATCACTGTTCTTTCTGTCTTGATTCGCTCAACTTGGAATGTGCAATCACGGCACCTCCACACAGGAAAATGTCAAGAAATCAAAGGCCGGCAGAGAACTTAACAGCTAGTGTCTATACTACATTAGCTGATCAGAATATAAGCAACTCCTTCCCCTTCCCCCACTGCTGGCCCAGAGACCTAAACACTAGCTTGTTGGTAAGTGCTGGGGCATTGGCTCTCATCAGAATCAGTCAGCTTCAACTCTCTATAGTACTCCTCAGTTTGGAGAGCCAGAAGGCAGGCCTTTAAGATGAGCATTTGAAATGAAGACCATCCTCACCGTTCAGCGGTCACAGCCCTCAGTCTGGGCCACACCCTCGCTGGTTCACAATGGAGGTGAACCTTAGTGTTTTGACCTTGCACCTCCGTGTCTTATATACAGTCTGATTATTTCTCCCCCTCAACCTAAATATCCTCCGCACTAGCTCAGCTTTGGGCATGCTGACAGATTGAGTCAAGGCTTTCATCCCCCTCCTTTTTTCTTAATAGCTTTGCTGAAACATGGCTCTCATACCATACAATCCGTCTGCTTTAAGTGTATGATGTATGGACTGTATTTTCACAGAGGAGGATGTTCATCATCATAGTCCATTTTAGAGCACTTTTACCACTCCAGGAAGAAATGTTACATCGTGTAGTCATTACTTCCTGTCCCCCTATAGCCCTGGGCAGCCACGAATCTTTTCCTGTCTCTGTGGTTTTGCCTATTCAGGACATTTCATATAGATGGAATTGTATAATATGTAATGCTTGGCATCTGGTTGTTTTTTTTTTTTTTTTTTTTTCACTCAGCACGATGCGGTAAAGGCCATCCATTTTGTGGTATGTATCAGTACCTAATTTGTTTTTATGGTTAAATAATATTCCATTGAAACGGATATCTCATATTTATTTATCGATCCATCAGTTGGTGTGCAAGCGACTTCTTTCCACTTTTTTGCTGTTATGCACAATGCTGATAAGCTCATTTCTGTCAAGGTTTTACATGAGCAAACATTTCATCTCCCTTCTATACATGTTTAGTAGAGGGATTGTTAAGTTATGTGGAAACTATACTTTTAGCTTTTTATGATTTTTCCCCCCCTTTAGTGCTGGGAATTGAGCCCAAGATCTCATCCATGCTAGGCAAGCACTCCCCCGCTTGTCTGTACTCTCGGTTGCTTTTAGCTTTGGGAGGAGGAGCCAGTTCTTCCATCTGTTTGGGTTTGGGTTTTGAGATGCTTGTTTGTTTTGAGACAGTGTCCTGTGATGTGATCCGGGCTGGGCTAGAACTTGCGAGCCTCTGATCCTTAGATTCCCAAGTGTTGAAGATACAGGCATCACCGCCACTCTCTGCTTTCCTAAGCTGTTTTCTAGAACATTTTTAAACATTTTTAAGCCCCTCACTAGCCGTACATAAGGATTCTATAGTCTCCACACATTACCAACATGTGTGATTTTCTTCCTGCTGCCCGTGCCGTGTGCAACATGGTATTTCCTGAGGTTCTGGTTTCCACTTTCCTCATGGTTAGCCGCCCTAGGCTGATGCCAAAGCCTGTCAATGGCCTCCACTACTAACTGTTCCTCCTTAACGCATCTTATTTGGGCTACTTTGCACTTTGTACATGATCTAGAGCCAATATACTTTTTTGCTGCCATAAGACAGAAACCTAAGAAGCTGCTTTGGAGCCCAGACTGTGTGAAAACATGAAACCTTCCATTTTGCAATAAAAAAGACAGGTGAGATGAAATGCTTCATCCTAAAGCAAGGACTCTGGGAAGCGGACACCATGCTAACTGCACACCGGGGAGGTGGGTCTCAGGGGCTGTGCTAAGACAAGATGGAGTCTACCCTTCGAACAAGCCTCTTCTTCTTCAGGACTGAGCTGAAGTACTTAGACAGATGTGTATCAGACAGTCCCACATCACTGGTCATGGAAGTGAATACCCCAAATCCAAAACCAGCGCCAATGGTACAGAGTGGGAACTCGGCTTCCAACTTCAGATCCAAGGGGTTAAAAAAATCACTCGCACGTGGTGGCTTTTTAAATGTTTAATTACCTTTATTTATTTACGCGTATGTGCGTACACACACGTATCTACATGTGCAATGGTCAAAAGGCTGCTCGTAGTGGTCCATTCTCTCCTTCCGGTATGTGGGTCCTGGGGATCCAACGTGGGTCATCAGTTTGGTGGCAAGTGTCTTTACCTACTGAGCCGTCTCCCTAGCACAGATTAAAATGTTTATTAAATAGAAGAAGAGAAAAGGCTTCCTTAAGGGATTATTGTAAAGACTATTTAGGGTAAAGTTGTTGAAGCTGCTTGACAAACTATAAAGCACTGTGTCGATTTTATATCAGATTCTTATAAACGAGGATATCTCACATTGACTGAAAATTTTCTTGGTTTGGGAGTTGGACTTCGATTCCGGTAAAGACAATGTCTTTGTGAAACTTAGGGAAATAAGCCCTCACTCCCTGTAACCCTTATATCTCCAATTGCTGTGTTATTGTTTCACACTGTAACCATCAGCTGGCAGTGGTTCTTCCTGGAACTCTAAAAGGGCACAGATGCTCACATCTGCATGCCAAGGCACACTAGCATTGTAGAAAAATATACTTTGTGTCCCAGTCATCTGGCTGGAGAAGGAGCAGACATGGGGCCTTAGAATGAGGCATACTACCAAAAGAAATCACTCCCAGGGAAGACCCAA
Organism: Peromyscus californicus insignis; assembly: GCF_007827085.1. NCBI lineage: Eukaryota > Metazoa > Chordata > Mammalia > Rodentia > Cricetidae > Peromyscus > Peromyscus californicus. The sequence continues at coordinate 43,223,010 of NW_026294469.1, forward strand.
TCAAAGGTAGACAAAAACACAGGGACACTGAGTGAGCATGTGTGTGCCTTAACAAATGCCTATCATGCATTTATAATTTATCGGCTGGGCTGTGCACGCACCTGCATTCAGGTGGAAGTTTGCCTCAGCCAGAAGATTCAAGACAGCCTCATTCTCATTTGCCATTGCAGTAATGTGTGGGATGGAGCCGATCACTTCTTTATGTGGCCAATCATCTTTCAGTTGTCTCGCTCGGTTTCCATTCGTGGTGGTCCTAGGACAAAGCTTTATGAAAACGAAGGCTGACATATCATGTTAAAGTCAAAGATCAGCTCAGATGTAATAAAGTAGAGAGACAGACTACACCTCTTGATAGGATACAATGTAACAAGTGATTTATTTACCCAGCCCATAGACTAGGGTGTCTTGTATATGATCTTGCAATATTATTAAATCAGCTATTGCTTTATCCATATTGTAGATAAGGCAATGGACCTAGGTTCTCACATTGCCCCTACCACAAATGAGACCCTACTCAAAGGTTTCCCAAGTATCGTACCACTCTCCTGAAACCACACGCTGCCTCTACCACCAGATAGGTCCCTTTCTTGCTTTGTCCCCATGCCAACACACCCCCACCTGCTTCCCTAGGTAGTTTAATACTCTACCCGTTTTACCAGGCCCAGCCTCCAGGAATATGTCACAGTCACACCAAGTCCATGAGGCTACCCCTAGTAAGAGATCTGACCAAGTTTCACTCTCAAATCTGTTCTCTCTCCTATTAGGCACTCTCTCTAGTCACCCGGACTACAAGACCATCCCTACTACTTTGGACTTTTCAAAGCCATCCAGTAGAACACCTGACCCAAGAACAGTTTCCAGCAGCCCAGGCTTCTAGAAAGAGGCCTGTTACCCTCCACTCTGTTCCCTCGAGACTTCTCATGCTACCCAGATCACTGCCGACTGGTGTGCTTAGAAAACATGTCAAAAGATACAACCAAATCCAGATGTCCAGGACACAGCACAAAAACACAAGCAATGTGAAAAAAATAAGAGGGTACGTCTCCTCCAAAGATCACCAAACCTGCAGTAAGTATCTCTAATGAGAAAACAAATAAACAAACAAAAAAACGTGGGAAGAACTCAAGGCACAGAAGTCAAAGGAACAGTTATAAAGATGTCTAAAGGGTTCCAAGAACTCAAAGGATGCTAACAAGCAAATTGACTTAAAGAGCACTCTGACAAGGTGGTGGAGACACAAGCTTGAGTGCACAGCTTAGGTGACACACACATTTGAACCCAGGTCCATAGGACACCTACTATTGATTGACTCTGGAGAGTTGAATCTTGTTGTCATCAAAACTCCACAGGAAATTGCTCTCTTCTCTGTCCTCAGTGTGTCAGGGCTGGAACAAATTGTTGCCTTCCAGGAGACCCAATTTTCCCTTTAGAAAAATGTAATGTCTTCTCCAAGATCTCTAGTTTCTATAAATATCTATTTTTCCTTCCTTGGAAATGGATTCTACTCAGTAGGCATGTGTTCTTAAACGAAAACGTTAGTGTTGGGGGTATGTGATGTCTCCTGACAAGTTATTGGTCAGGAAGGTCAGAGAGGTTCCCAAAACAGCATGGGCTGTTGTCTTTGCTCTTGGTTACCTTCTAAAACTAGATGGTAAGACCCTGTTGCTGAAGACACAACACAGCTTTGGTTATAGGATATACAGAAATCCAGCTGGAATTGACCTGAAGATTTCCTCCTGATGGCTACCTTTCACGGTGCTAGGAGGTAGTAACAGGCTAGTGGGGGAGAAGAGTCACCAATGGTCCTTCCACGTGCTGGAGACTGAATGCTGCAATAGTGACTTGCCAGACAAGATAAGTAAAATAGTCACATAGATTATGGAGGTAAGCAATTGCCTTCTGCAGGATGTGAGGTTTGATCCACAGGAGGGAATTCACACCTGGTACCATAAACTTTCATAAACCCATGACTAGGGGAGCTCACAGTCCCTAGAGGGAAACCTCCCACCAATATTTTGCTAAATGGGTATGTTGTCAACTGCCTTCTAAATATTTATGTTTATACCAGTAGGTTAGGCCTTCTTTCAACTGTGGACAGAGAGGATTCTTCCAAAGTCATCAGAGGTCAATGCAGACACTCCTGACTGGTCAAAGTGATGATAAGTGTGTGTTGAGTGATTAGCCGTATGACACATCCACATCAGGCCTCCTTCCTCCAGGTCCCTAAGAATATTCTGAAAGAGGAGCCGGGCGGTGGTGGCGCACGCCTTTAATCCCAGCACTCGGGAGGCAGAGCCAGGCGGATCTCTGTGAATTCGAGGCCAGCCTGGGCTACCAAGTGAGTTCCAGGAGAGGCGCAAAGCTACACAGAGAAACCCTGTCTCGAAAAACCAAAAAAAAAAAAAAAAAAAAAAAAAAAGGAATATTCTGAAAGAGGGAACAGAAAGAATGTGAGAACTTGATGAGGAGGAAGAGTACTGTGGAATTCTGTCTTTTGGACATAATATGGCTGCTGTGGTATTAGCTGACTGCAGCTATGGTTCCTTGCACAAGACCTGCCCAAGGTCAAGCCAGCAAAACTAACTGATATTCCAGGGGGCAGCACTAATTAGACCCAGTAGGTTACCGAAAGAGAGAAGATATGGCAGTGAAAAAGAGACATATTAAGGGTGCCAGGTGGATAGGGAGGGGGGAAGTTGTGGGGGAATATCGTCAAGACACATTGAATACACGTATGAAATCATCCAAGAATAAATAAAAGTTAAAAAAACAAACCAAACACATTTAGTGTATACACACACACACACACGCACATGCTCATATATATGTACAAACTGTACATATATATTATCTAAGACACTATTTCTAGATAGCAAGTTGGGGGGTGACTGTTTTTTTTTGTATATTCAGTATTAAATGTAAGGAGACGATAGAGAAAATATATCCCTATCTCTATGGAAAGGTAAGGAAAAAAATGACAATTCCAAGGTCACATTCATAAGAACTCTGCAAATGGCAAGCTGTCTCCTCTCAGGCATGTCATCTCAACAGCTTGTTCCCAGTCCTCTCATTTCTGAAATGAGAGGGTGAAGCTGAATACCCTCTCAGCTCTTTTAGCTCTGACATATTTGATTCTGGTGCCAGAGTATAATCTCATCATATTCTCCACACGATTTTGTTCCAAAACACGTTGACATCATGTTCAATTAGGTTGACTCATGTTCCCCATGTAAACAGTTGTGGTGATTGCCAAAATATGCCAACAGACAAAAAGACAAGAGTTTCAAGTTCTTTCCTCTAATGCTCCAAAAACATTTGTGATGCGTTGAAAAACTGTTCTTCATTTGACTCATTAGGTCCTACCAAAAACTTTTAAAGGGCTTTTCCCCTACTTTTTCTGGAATATAATCCAAAAGTGAACAAAAATATTTGAACATGATGTCTTGATTATTTTTTCCAAGTACATCTGTGTTCAAGCAAAAGCAAATGCACAAACTAGATGTTAATCTCTCTGTTTGATAAGCCAAAGCATATTGATAAACCCTTGCCAAACAGTTTAGATGTATTATAAATGAACATAACTTTTGTTGGACTGCATGCTGACTGAGCTGTAGAATATAGCCTGGGGGTCTTTATAACTAGATTGGGGTACCATAGAATAGAGTGTTCTCAGGAAGAAAACCACATATGAAATTGTGAAATGTTTTGGAAAGCAAGAATTCCAAACTAACCTCTTCCCAGCAGATCTGATTACTCTCATGTGTTCTGATTTCACAGCAAACACTGATCCAGTTGACATTTGGGAAGGAAATTTCCCAAACAAATCATTTGTGGCATCCTTGGGAAGATTTCTGGGAGGTTATACACGATGGGAAGACCTGGCATCATCATACCTCAAGTTTATATCAGTCAGTTTCTTTAATTAAAAGAACTCTTGAGTAAAGACATGAGCTCAGACTTCAGCATGCACAAGTATCATCTGCCTGCAGGACAAGAATGTAGAACTCCAGAGAAAGGAACAGCATGGGAACAGTGGTGATTGGAGAAAAAAAAAAATCTAGACATTGTCACCAGCATCCCCAGTGCCTGGGAGGATCTGAGGGTCCTAACCAAAATGGTTACATCTACAACACAACTCATGTACGTAAGGCTCAGGGAATGTCATGGGAAAGGGTATAGAAAGATCGTAAGAGCCAGAAGACCAGGATATCTGCTGTCAATGTGTGCCTCTCAGAAATGGCAGGAAAGCTTCACCCATGACACCTTAACAATATGACTGTCTATACAAGACCTTGAAGTAAAACACTAACAGACAAGACACACTAACATGGAAGCAAGAAGTCTCGTGGGGTCCCGCCCCTAAACAAAGAGCTACAGGCAACTAAAGAATGTAGAGAGTGGGAGAGATGGTCTTTCCCAAGGATTGTCTCACTAACTGGTTATCCACTACCCAGCAGTCAGCCCTGAAATCATATATGTAGAAATAACACTAAACAGACTGAGCAGGTTGTATGTCTATATTTCTGTATTTTTCATATATATATATGAAAAAGAGCATGAACTCGAGAGGGAGCCAGAGGGAGGGGTTGTGGGGAAGAAAGGAATGGGGGAAATCATGTAATTATATTTTAATATGTAAAATGTTTTAAATATTAAAATATGAAGGGGGAAAACTGCCAAGATAGGATCATTGGATGAAGGACAGCGTGTTTCCTCAAGGTATATATAGCCTCACCGATCTACAGTGAACACTAACCGACCATCAACACCGAGTACTTCCCCAAAGTGTCCAGAAGAGCTGAACCAACTAGATTTCAACAGAGTCACTATGGCCATCAATATCAGTAATCCCAAACAATGAGGCCCCGGGAAACTGAGTCAGATCACCAGCTTTCTGGCCTCTACTTGAGGTGTGACAAATAGATTTGTCCTGAGTTGAGCTGAGTCCTAATTTCTGCTATTTGTGGGAATTGTCAGATGAGGGAAATGATCTTTTCCTTTTCCAGAAAGGAAAGATAGGCATTCTCTTGATTGCAAGGAACAGCACTCAGCATTATATATTACATAAAAATATAGATTCTATCCCAGAGGAAATAAAAAGTATTGATTTCAGGATACTGTCTTAGTGTATTTGAGCTGTTATATAACAAAAGTGTAACGTGATAGTTTAAGCAATTTTCTCTTTTTTCTCAAGTTCTGGAGGCTCAAAACTCTAGGCTTAGGAACTGGTATATTAGGTGTGATAGGAAGTGCTTCTTGATTGGCAGGTAGTGCCTTCTTGCTTTGTGTTCACAAAGAACAAGAAGCAACCTACCCTTGGCCCTCTCTTAAAAGGATACTAATGACACTCATGAGAGCATCACCACCATCACGACCTCCTTCCTAATATCATCGTCCTGGAGATTAGAATTTTAACATGTCACTGTATGGATCATACCAGACTTCTGACCTTCCAAGTCACTGCATTTGAAGAAATTTTGTAAGTTGAGTAAGTCAGGAGTGTCAATGTCTCACTTGAAGTTTTCATTGTCCATCACCCATTTTTCTGTCACCATCTTCCTTTGAGAGCTCGCTGTTGGCTAGAGAGACCAAGGTAGCAGTTAAGGGCCACGTCATCCATACCCAAGGGACAAGCATAAGATCCATTTCAGCCAACTGAATGACCTTTGCTAGTATTTGAAACTCATCAGACACTTAAAGGCACTGGAAGCAAAAAGAACTCACTCCATGTCCATGATGGCTCCTGCTCAGGCCACTGGAATGAATGTCCTGCTTCTCTGTCTCTGAAATTATTTAGTTTCCTTTCTATTCCATTCGATTTCATTACATTAGTTTCTTGTTTGTTTGTTTGTTTACTTATTCTGTGTAGAAAGGTTTATGTATGCCTTGGAGAACTTGTGAAGGTCAGAGAACGAGGTGAGGAAATCACTTCCCTCCATCTAACATAGGGGTCCCAGGGATCAAACTCAGGTTGTGAAGCATGGATGCAAAAGCCGTTCTACACCGAGCCATCTCACCAGCCCATAGTTATATAATTTCTGTTTGCGTCCACGGCACCTTCGAACCTCCTGACAATTCCTTGTCACGTCTTTGAGATCCTTCTAATAAACTCATTCTCTCTCTACTTAACCAGTTTATTTCTGTGGCTTCTAAGCAAAGGCATGCAATGAATACACATCAATATTTCAGCAATGACTGACATCTCAGAATGCATTTATTTGTTTTCCCCCATTCACTCCTACAATAATATGATATCAGTAGATCAGCTATTATTTTCAATTTATTTGTTGAAAAGTAGTCTCCAAGAGCTTAAACCGTTGGCCTATGTTCTCACAGCAAGAACATTTGCTCAAGTCCAAAGCCTTTTGGCTTCATATCTAATGCTCTTTCTGTGATAGTGAGGTGCAAACCTCTCATCTGTTCCCCATGAAATAGTCAAACAAGGACAAAAAATAATTGGAAACACCCACACTTTTTTGTTAGCATTCATGTGACTACTGTCATGGACATCTTTTAAATTTTCCTCTAGTATGCACAGGGAACATAAGCAAGTCCTTCATGTACCTCAGCAATTTTCAAGGAGTCACAGCAAAACAGTGTGACATATTCACAATCAGAGATATTGACAGGAATGGCCAGGTGGCTGTGGGGCCATTTCAAATTGTTGCCTCTCAGAGATAAGATACCAAAGTCCACCAGCACTGTGGCTGATGGCTTCCTTGAAACAAAAATACACATAGCTGTTTCCCATGGGTACCAACAGTAATCAAGAAGAACTGGGGCAAGGTCATGCATGAGCAGGAAGTGTCTGGCAGTTACTCCTCTGACTAGCTGCAGAAAATGAGATGCTGTCTTTTATCCAAAGAAGGGATGGAGTCTCACTGAACTCGGTTGGTTTTAATCAGGACTTGAAAGTATATTCTTAACTATCATTGAAAGCTTAGTTGATTAAAACCAATAATATCCACTTGGAATTTAAACATCACCAATTTGTCTGAATCACATGTGAGATTCTCAGTGATGTTTATTGCAGGAAGAAAATAGTCCAGACTGGAGTTATGGCCCCAAGGGAGCACCCAAAGCAGAGGCCTTCACCCAACACTACGGCTAAGCCATAAACTCAAGAACTTTCAGTTCCAGCATTCTCTGAGGCTCCTCTCTTAGCACAAGTATTTCTCACAGAAGAACAAGAAAATACTGAGAATATGACGTTCTCTGCCTCTCTCTCTCTCTCTCTCTCTCTCTCTCTCTCTCTCTCTCTCTCTCTCTCTCCTTCTCTTGTTTTGTTTTGTTTGAGGCAATGTTTCACCATGTAGCCCTGGCTGTCCTGAAATTCACTACATAAGCCAGGCTGGCCTCAAACTCACAGAGATCCACCTGCCTCTGCCTCCTGAGAGCTGGGATTAAAGGCATGCACCCCTATGCCCTTCTTTTACAATATTTTTCAATTGAGAAGAAAGAATGATTCAGGAAAACTTCTGTACTGTAAGCTCTAAAGAAACAGACATGACAGGATCAAGTTTGTGACCATGTTGAACTTTTTTTTTTAATCTATGTATAAATAAGTCTACTTGACAACGTTCAGTTTAGGTCCTACCATAATAAAAGATCCCATGGACAAAATATATTTCATAAGTAATAGTTTAAAACCTTGCATTGGAAAACTTGGAAACAAAGCTTATTTTTCAAAGTCCCTAAGTAATACAATTTGATGCTCTATACCAAGGAAAACGTGAGGCCAAACTCTAGAAGTTTATTCTTTAATATATGTAATATATTGAACTCTTAAGCCTTGCTTTAATTTGAATCGTGAATGTCTTTCAAAGGCCCCTGTGTTAAAATCTCTGGACACTCAGTGTGGCGTTATTTGAAGGTGATGAGACTTTTGAGAGGTGGGACCTAGTGCGAGGTTGTCAGGTCATTGAGAATGTGCTCTTGAAGGGGGTTGGGGCATCTGGGCACTTCTTTCCTTGCTTTTGCCCCCGGCCATAAAATCAATAATTCTTTTTTGCTGCGTTATCCCAACATAATCTGTCGCCTCACCACAGACCCAAGGCCACGATGTCAATGGATTCTAGACTGGAATCTCGGGCCCAAATCATTTTTTTCTATAAGTTTATTAGCTCAAGTATTCACTATGTGACATGAAGCTGACTTATATAAACCTATTGGTATTACTCATGCTTGGGTACACATTAACTCACTGTAATATGCTCTATTGGGTTTGCTTGATGTGGAATATTCCTTTACACTGTGTGACTATATGTTACTGTGATTCGTTTAATAAAGAAGTTGACTGGCCAATATACGGACAGGTAGAGATTTGTAGATGAATTTCTAAATGGTCTTATTAAAAAAAATAGCAGAGCCAAATATATGGGTGAAAGTCTTAGAGAGATCAGGGAAATAGGGAAAGCCACCAGCCAACCTTACCTCAACAACTCTGCAGCTTCCAAAATGCTTCTTCCTATATACCCATGTTTATATGCCCTTTCTGCTCTGTTCTCTCATTGGCTCTCTTAGTCCAGCTACATCACTTCCTCTTCTTGCCCAGCTCTGTCACTTCCTGTCTGTCTGTAAAGACTTCTAGACCTCTTTAGTTAACTAGTGTTGGAATTAAGGCATGTGCTACAACACCCAACTCTATTTCCAGTGTGGCCTTGAACACACAGAGATCCTGCCTGCTAAGTGATAGGATTAAGGGTGTATGCTACTGTTGCCTGACTTTACTTAAAATGGCTTGCTATTTCCTTTGATCTCCAGGCAAGCTTTATTTATTAAAGCAGAAATAAAATATTATCACATTTCAGCATAAATAAAATATTACCACAGAGGTTAGGTGGGACTGGCAGACAAAAAGAGAGCAAGAAGAAGAGGATGAGTCTTGGGAGTTGTGAGGAGATGGAGAAGAAGCAGGAGATAAACAAACCATACTGAGAAAAGGTACTGAGTCAGGTGGCAGAGCACAGATAAGAAATATGGGTTAATTTAAAATGTAAACGTTAGCTAATATTAAGTCTAAGCTATTGGCTGAGCATTTATAATTAATAATAAGTCTCAGTGAAGTTATTTGGGAGCGGCTGCTGGGACACAGAGAAACTCTGCCTACAACATGATATGATTCTTAATTTCTTACAAAGCTGATTTATAGAATCAATGCTAAATTATCTATGGCTGGAAATCATGAGCCAAAGTCCAAAACTGACCATCAAGCACAAGAAATAAATAAAGCAAAACACAAGTGAATAGCAGGATTTATAAAAGTCCAACAGTCACATATCTGATTTATCAATTGAAATGGTTCTAAATAATCATGAAACATGAGCCATAGTACTTGGTTGTTCAGTTCCCCATGGAAGTCAAATCAAAAATAGTTCTCAAAGTGATGGTTGACTGACACTCAGTGTCTAAACTGGATCAAATGTGATGCCTTTCTTCATGTGTGTCCCTTTAATAAGTTTCCTCCCTCTAGCATGGTGACTTATTCATGCTTTGATTATTGATTTCTACACCAGTTACTTCCTGCTCTTCAGCAGGTATATGTTTACCATGTCTGTGAATAACAAGTGAGTGTCCTTATTAAGCAGGATAAGCATTGTCAACCCAAATCCAGTGTTTGGGAAATTAAGGAAGGGAATCTGCATAAAGTGATGGGGGTGTGTAGGGTGGGGATGAAAGTAATTCTGATGATTTTCCCTGGAGACATTTCTTCTAAAACAATTATTTTGATATTATGAAGAACAGACTCTTCGTAGTATTCTAACTGTCTTGTTACTCTTTTTCTTTTTTTAAGTGCCACGAGCAATTACTTACAGGGTACATAAATGAATTCAGAGTGTAACTGAGTCCTTCGTCTTGGGGAGAGGGAGGTGAGAACGAAGAAGTATCTACGAGTTGCTCTTTTGCTCAGACCTTTCTTGTGGCCCTCTGCTTTCTCTACATCTATGGAACTCTAAGCTCCTAAGATGGTGATGTAGGTCGAATTCCTCTGTTCTTTCCCAAGTCTTTTTAGAGGATTTCCTCTGAAGACTAGCTGATTACTTGGGAATTGGGAACCAAAGACAGGGAGCCAGGAGGCTTCATCTGAGGAATAATAGTCTCCATTTGTCTGCAGAGAGCATTGTGGGAGCCCCAAGTCATTTGTCGGTATAAGTAGCACTGCCCCCCCCCCATCTGGTATTTCTGAAGCAGGCTTCTGATGACCTCTCTCTAGTTTCTACAAAGAACAAATTGAAGCCCCATAGCCAGTCACCCTATGGTGTCACACAGCTTATTTATCACTAAATGCCCATTGGTAAAAGGGGAAAAAAAGGCTTAATATTTTTTTAAAATTTAGTTTAATTTTTCAGTTTTTCTATTTTGGTAGACATTCAATTTCCTAGTCTCATCACTCACTGTTTATTCACCCAGATTGACTCCAAATGCATCTTGAGAGTCAACTAAATTCAAATACTCCCTCCAGGGCTTAAAAAAAAAAAAAGATTATAGATTACATTCTTTGAATGTGTCAGAACCTGAAAAAAAGTGCATGCTAAAGACTCCCTAACAGTGAGGTCTGGGCTGGTTTTATTTATTTATTAATTAAAAAATTTAGTTTTATAAATTTATTGTTGTGGTGGTTTGAATAAAAATGGCTCCCACAGGCAAATATATTTGAATGTTTTGTTCCCAGTTGGTGAACTGTTTAGAAAGGATGAGAAGATGCAGCCCCATTGAACAGGGTGTGGCTTGTTGGAAGAGATGGGTTACCAGGGGTGGGTGAGTGTTGAGGTTTCAAAAGCCTATGCCAGGACCAGTCTTGCCCAGTCTCTCTCTGCCTCCTGCTTGTGGGTCAGATGTAAGCTCTCAGCTACTGCTCCAGCATCATGCCTGCCTGCTGCCTGCTTTTCATCATGTGGTCATGAACTAACAATCTGAAACTGTAAGCAAGCCCTCAATAATACGATTTCTTTTATATATTGCCTTGGTCATGCCATCTCCTCACAACAACAGAGCAGTAACTAAGAAAATTGCACATCAATGTGGTAGTTTCCTTGCTATTTTCATACAAGTATATATATGTTTGACCATGCTTTCCCCTGTAACCCTCTGTCCCCCTCTGTTTTACCATCTATTTCCTCTTTTCAAATAGAGTCCTTTTCTACTTTTGTGTGTGTGTGTGTGTGTGTGTGTGTGTGTGTGTGTGTGTGTGTATGTGTGTATTATGTGTGTGTATTATCTCTGTGTGTGTTTGTGTGTGTGTGTGAGAGATCATTTAGATTTGGCATATGAGAAAATTATGATGTTTGTCACTATGAGACTGATTTATTTTGCTTAATGATTCCAGGTTCCATTCATTTTTCCTTAAATGACAAAGTTTGGGTTTTTATGGTTAAATAAAACTCCATTGTGCACATGCATCATGTTTTCCTTTTTTATAAGAATGATAAGCTCTGTATTTGTTTATTTATACATGATCTAGTAATGTATTTCAGCAATGTAAAGATGATTTAACAATGAGACTATTATTATGATTTATTATACTAGCATCTCTAGGAGAAATCATTTTAGGATTGTTTCTATAGATTTTTAAAGGTACTTGGTATAATTAAGAGTCTGTTCTTTAAAAAAAATCCATATAATTAATTTTGATCATCTTTTCTCTTTTTCCAAATTCTCCCCAAGTTCATATTCATTTGCTTTTTCCTAAAAAACAAAAAAATGAAAATCCCAACAAACATACAAAAAATTAAGACAAAAACTACCCAAACAAAATGAAACAAAAAGCCCACAAGAAAACACAGGAGAAGGAGAAGGAGAAGGAGAAGGAGGAGAAGGAGGAGGAGGAGGAGGAGGAGGAGGAGGAGGAGGAGGAGGAGAAGGAGAAGGAGAGGAAGAGGAAGAGGAAGAGGAGAGGAGGAGGGGAGAAGGAGAAGAGGAGGAGGAAGGAGGAGGAGGGGAGGAGGGAGGAGGAGGGGAGGAGGAGGGGGGGGGGAGAAGGGGGAGGAGTAGGAAACGAAGAAGGAGAAAAAAGACACAGAAAAGGAGCCTAGATTGGAAATGAAGAATTAAATTTATCCTTGTTTACAAGTGCTGTTGTCTGTATAAAATCCCTAGAATTAAAACAAAATGAGTGAATTATAACTAGCAAATGAATTCAAGAAAGTAGCATGAAATAAAACCAACACACAAAATTGGTTACATTTGCACACACCGCAACCACTTGAAAAAGAAATGGTGAAAACAATTCCATTTACAATAATATCAAACAGAATAAAGTAACCAAGAAGATGTACAATTTGGACAATGAAAACTGCCAAGTATCATTGTAAGAAGACAAATAAATGGAAACTCATTCATATTCACAGATTGAGGAGTCAGCATTGTTAAGCTGTTTACAAGCCAACCTCTGTCAATACTTCAATGAAGGAAGCTCGTGCTGAAACCCATGCAGTGTTTCAAAGGGCCTAAAGAGTCAACACATTCTTGAGAAAGAAGAACAAAGCTGAAGAAGACTTCTTGACTTCAACATTGAGTACAATACTAATTAAAGTGATGTGCCGTGAGAATGAAGACAGAAGGATGGACCCATTGAGTAGACTAGAGTCTGGGAATACAGTTGAATGGGTTTTGAGAACCATGTTGGGGGTGTTCAGTGTGGGAAAAAGTCAATCTTTCACCAATCAGAGATTGAGCTCTTATCAAGCATCACATAAAAGATTAACTCAAAACGGCTCAAAGATCTAACATCTGGCATAAATCTATATACTTTAGAAGGAAAAAAAGGCAAATCTCACAGCATTATGTTTAGTAATGATACCTGGGCAGGACCCCAAAGCATTAGGCAACAACAACAATTAAAATAGACTTCAATTTCAATTTCCTACCAATGGGGGGAGGTGTGCAACAAAGGCACCACTAACAGAGTCAAAGGTAATAAAATAATGAAAGAAAATATAAGTAGAGAATATGTCTGATAAAGAACAATAGGCAGAATATATGGAGAATTCCTAAAACTCAGCCATAAAAGCCCAGACAATCCAATACAAAACGGATCAAAGGACTTGGATAAACAGTTCCTCAAAGATGCTATGCATATGGCCAATGTCACAGGAAAGGATGCTCAATGTCACTATTAGTGAAAGGTACAGTGAAGTACCATCTTGTAGCTTATAGAAGTAGGGATTGTTGTGCACAGTCTGAGGGAAACGTGAAATGAGACGAAGTGGCAGGGGGAAGATCACGGTAGTGCTCCAGAACTCTAAGCATGCAGTTACAGCAAGTGCAGCAAGCCTGAGGAGTCTGTCCTTAGGAGGAAAGACCCACAGTAATTGAAAGGAGAGTCTGAAGAGATGCTTATTTCCCGTATTTGGAGCAGCAGCATCCACAGTATCTAAAATGCAGAAGTAAACCAATTATCCATCAATGCTTGAGTAAACCATGTCATAAACATCCAATGGGATACGATTCAGCCATTGAAAGTTGGGAAATTCTGATCTATGCTACAACATAGACGTTGTAGGACAATTCTTGAGGGCATTTTGTGATAAACCAGTCACAAAAAAGACAAATTCTGTATAGTTCTATGTATATGAAACAGTTGAAGTATTCAGATAGGAGTTGGAGAGGTGGCTCAGCTTGGCAGTTAAGAGCATGAACTGCTTTTGCAGAGGACCCAGGTTCAGTTCCTGGCACCTACATGGCAGCTCACAAGTGCCTGTTACTTCAGTTCCAGGGCATCTGATGCACTCTGGATTCCTTGGGCCATGTGGTGTTCATAAACTCATGAAGACTCCTACACATACACAAATAGATGGATGGGTGGATGGATAGATAGATAGATAGATAGATAGATAGATAGATAGATGATAGATAGATGATATATACATAGATAGATAGATAGATAGATAGATAGATAGATAGATAGATAGATAGATGATAGATAGATAGATGATATATACATATGTAGATAGGTAGATTAAATAGATGAAAGATAGATAGATAAATCTTTAAAGTGATTCGGCGGTGAGAAACAGAAAATAGAATGGTGTTCTCAGGGAGTAGTAGACAGGGTCAGGTGGATGGCAGTTATTTTGTAATGGATAGCTCAACAAGATGAAAAGAGTTCCCAAAACAAATAAGGATTTGTTAATTAAAAATGCAGTTAATGCTGCTGAGCTGTGCAGCTAATAATGGTTGTGGAGGACCCTGCCCCCATCTCTCTCTGTTTGGGGGCAGCCTGACCTTGAACTTGTGATCATTCTGCCTCAGTCTCCTGAGTGCTGGAATTATATGTACCACCATACCCATCTTACATCACCTGACTTTTAACACATATACAGAGAGAAAGAAGGAGGGGAATAGGAAGAAAGAGAAAAAGAGAGAGAGAGAGAGAGAGAAACAGAGACAGAGACACAGAGAGAGACAGAGAGACAGACAGAGACAGACAGAGAGGAGAAAATAAATGACAAATAAACCAGAAATAGCCAAAATACTAAGCAATGGAGAATGACTAGATAAGATACAGTATGGCCCATCCATACAACGAGAACACCATTGTGGTGGTATTGTGTTCCCCAAAGTATTGTGCACCCTAATAAACTTATCTGGGGTCAGAGAACAGAACAGCCACTAGATACAGAGGCTAGAAAATGGTGGCACTCACACCTTTAATCCTAGCATTCCAGAGGCAGAAATCCGTCTGGATCTCTGTGAGTTCAAAGCCACATTGGAAACAGCCAGGCATGGTGACACACGCCTTTAATCCCAGAAAGCGAGCCTTTAATCCCAGGAAGTGAGGGCAGAAAGGTATATAAGGCGTAAAAACCATGAACTAGGGCCCTGGTTAAGCATTCAGGCTTTCCAGAGGCAGTTCATCTGAGATTCATTTGGATAAGGACTCAGAGTCTTCTAGTCAGAGGAAGCAGGATCAGCTGAGGAACTGGTGAGGCGAGGTAGCTGTGGCTTGTTCTGCTTCTCTGATCTTCCAGCATTCACCCCATTACCTGGCCTCAGGCTTGATTTTATTAATAAGTACCTTTAAGATTCCTGCTACACACCATACAGTATGTTAGTTAAGTATGGCCATCCAGAATGCATGGATGCCTTTGAAAAGCTCCCACACCACAGCTTCTACAGGATGCACTCCCTACATGAGGATATCATCTGCCTCAAAGAATACTAGGGCTCACTGGCTGTACTGCTCCCCCATCCCAGGAAAAGGAGCTCTGGATCCCTAGTTTTCATAATTAAAAAGGAACATAAATAATATTTAGCTTCATTGTGTTATTGTGGAGCTAAAGTTAAACATACTCAGAACAGTTCATAGCATATAGGAAAAGTTAGCCATCATTTCTCTTTCTTTAAAAGTTCACACATTGAACATTCTCTTTGCGTACAAAATTAACACACAGGGACACAGATAGACCTCTAGGAAAGTGTTCCTGAAGGCTATATACTGATATACATGAAGTTCTTAAAAAAAAAAACAAAACAAAACAGAACAGCACCACACCTGTGCTAAGGATTCTACAAGACTGATTGATTTGAACTTTAGGGAGCTGGAAGTTTACAGGTCTGGAAACTATCTTGGGCTATGTTTAGTCCTCTTAATTGCAATTTATTGCCCACACCTGTGTTTGACTTGGCTCCCTGTGATTATCAGGTAAGATCCCTTGCAGAATGTCCAAACACACCACTAGCCTCCACCAACTCATAGCAAAGAAGCCATAAGGTAACATCTAAGGTCTATAGGCAAGACTTCTCCATTTTGCTGAAATCTACCCCTGTGCTATATCTACCAATATAATTGACAAATGTCTTGATTTATGACTTTTTTGTTGTATTATTATCAAGTCTTTAGGAAACTGTTCCCTTTCCACATTAGAACAAGGTATTTGAGACATCTTAAATCTTTATCTCCAGACAGACCATGGTCACAAATATTTGACTCCAGAATAAGCTAGCTATCCATTGTCCCCTTTGAGTCAAGAGCTGTGTTTTCGTGTCAATAGTGATTAAGGCTGCAAAGGGAATCCAGCCTAAAATTGGGGGTGTGTTGCCTTTATTAATAATCTTACAATGAGGAAATAGTCTTGTATTGTTATGCACTAAAGAAAAAGAAGAGAGTGAAGACTCCTGAGCGGAAAGCAGCCTGTTCAATTTAACAGACTCTATGGCCAAAATGCCGAGCTATGTTACCTACACCCAACATAGCCATAAAATTGTAATCACATAACATACAAGCAATAGAACTAATGGTTTCTGAATAGCATAAGATTACTGATTTCAGGCCTCTACAATGTAATTCAATGATTGTGAGCTTCCATAACTCATTCGGGTTGAACTGAGTCCTTTCCTCCCTCTGATCACATACACCTTTTAGATTTTCTTCAATTATTTATTTTTTGAGGTTGTAATATAATTACATCATTTCCCCATTCTCTTTCTTGCCTCCAAGACTTCCCATACACCCCTCCTTGCTCTTTTGCAAATTCATAGCCTCTTTTTTCATTAATTGTTGTTACATGTATATATGTGGTGTATATATATATATGTATGTATATATGTATATGTATGTGATGTGTGTGTTCCTAAATACCCAAATAGAACCTGCTCATTTTGTGTGATGTTACTCATATGTATGTTTTCAGGGCTGACCATTTGGCATTGGCTAGCCAATTAGTGTGCTCTTCCCTGGGAAACACTCTTCCTCCCACGCTAAGCATTCCTTAGCTGCCTATAGTTCCTTGTGTAAGGTTGAGGCCTCCTGGATTTTCCCTTTTCACTTGGGCATGTCTATTGGTGTCATCCCTGTTCAGCTCATGTTTAGCAGTCATGCTGGTGAGACTTTCCTGGTGTAGCTTCTGACATTACTTGGAGACACAGTCTCACAGCAAACTCCATGTTCCTCTAGGGCTTATGGTCTTTCCATCCCCTTTTCTGTTTTCCCATCCCCTTTTCTGAACAAATCTCTGAGCCTTAGGGGCAAGAGTTGTATTATAAATGTGGAAACTGGGCTCCACAACTCTGCATTTTGATTAGTTGTGGTTTTCTGTCATGGTCTCTGTTGTGAAGAGAAGTTTTCTTGATGAGGGTGAAAGCTATGCTTATCCACTAGACCCTGGGGAAGGATGTATGCTGTGGAATACTACTTTAACTATGTAAAGGTGTGTTATATTTATTTATGCTTCATTTGTTTAATTATGTAGAGATGTGTTGCTGTTTTACCTTGCCTGCCTAAAGCACCTGATGGGTCTAATTAAAAGGCTGAATGGTCAATAGCTAGGCAGGAGAGGGATAGGTGGGGCTGGCAGGCAGACAGAATAAGAGGGAGAGAGGATGAGAGAGAAAAGGAGGGAGACACCTAGGGCCAGCCAGCCAGGCAGCTGCCAGCCAGCTAGACAAGGAGTAGGACATACAAAACGAAAGGTAAAAAAAAATAATACCTGAAGCAAAACGCAGATGAAGAGAAACAAGCTAATTTAAGTTACAAGAGCTAGTGGGACAAGCCTAAGCTAAGGCCGAGCATTCATAACTAGTAATAAGTCTCCATGTCATGGTTTTGAGGCTGGCGGTCCCAGAAAGTCTGCTACAGATGCAGGTTTGTCCACAGTATCCTGCCCTTCTGTTGCCTTGTTCTAGCATTTTTTTTGTTGAGTTTGTTTTCTTTGCTTTCCTTTTGTTTTCATAGAATGTTTAGAACTTTGTAAAGTACTGTGTAAATCTGAAACATCAAACACTAACTACAAACTTTTAAACTTCCTCTCTGTAGACAGAGGGACAGCAAGAGTGTTGTCCACTCCAGGCTTGACACGAAATGCCTCCTCAGTGAAGTAACCCCAGCCTCTATAAAGAAAAGCCCCGTACTGTGCCGAGAGGTATCTCCAAAGTGTACCTCAGCCTTCATGGAAGCTGAGGCAAGCTTATCGTAATAAGAACAGATAAATGCGCCTTGAAAGCCTGAGCACACTAGGAACTTCAGGAGTTGGAAGTTGAGTGTGTGTCGGTATCCTCTAACTTAGTTTCAGCCACAGGTGGGCACAAGAGACTGCAGGAATAGAAGAAATCTGAGGGCTTTCTTAGTGTCCCACCCCCTTCTCATCCTAGTACCTTTGCTACTCGGAATGACCTGCTCAGTGTGCCCGCCAGCCCCCTCCTTAGTTCCGCCCTTTCCAGCATGCCTCCCATAGTCTTGACCACTGGTACCAAAGCAAAAGCATCCCTACAAAGAAAAGACTTCTGGGTACCAACACAGATGACAGGCTGAGAAGTGGAGTTACATGTGGAAACCACGCAAATCTAAACAGAACGTGGCATCCATTTATACAGAGAAGTAGAGGGAAATGTTTAAATAGGCTTCCCAGAGTTGGCCTGCTGTATGCTTAAGAGTTTCTGAATCTGTTTATAGCACCTAGTCTTAGAGGGACCATGTGTGCTGCAAAATGTCAAGCCTGAACCTCTGTGGCAGGGCCTGTCATAATGCTGTGGAGACACCCTGAAGAGGGTGGGGAGAGGCAGCTGCCTCATGCCTCACAGAAGGCTCTGTCACTTGTCTTTCCAGTCTGAAAGTGTGCTTTACAACACAAGGAGCAGATTTGATCTCGTGTCACCAGCCCCTGATTCACTGTGTGGAACTTCTTGCGTCGGATGCAATTTCAGGGCTTTGTCTGAAACATAAAACAAAATCTTGCCTTTGTGGCTGATAAGATGAGAACCGGTTCCTTTCTTTCTCTGGGTTTGACTGAAACTGGCAAAAAAAAAAAAAAAAAAAAAAAAATGGAGTTTCTGTCAAGCTGCTGTGGGTCACTTGCTTTCAGGGTCAAAACTCTAGCTTCGAAGGAGCCGTTCGAAGTTCTACTTGCTTCTATAGTGTGGGATCAGCTAAGGGGAGGGCTAGGGCAGCCCCAGGATTGCTAGCCCAGGAAAGGCAAGGACTTGGCTTCTGCCCCATTTCCTTCTACAGTCCAGTTTAACATCCCACTTGTTCCTAACACTGAGCTTGCTCTCACTTCTATAATGCTTCCACAGCCTAGTTATTATCCACCTTGAGGCTTAGGTTTTTAAATGAATGACTTTTAAGAACAATTGCTAATAGGACAACTGATCCTTGGAGAAAGTGTTTACAACACAGCCAATTTAACCCTGACATTCTTAACCTTTATTCTGTGCCCCCCCCCCCCAAATTCCCATTTAGGAAGCAACAAAACTTTGTGCTGAGCTCTGGAGCTGCCCAAGTTACTCTCAAACCTTGAAGGTTAATAGGGAGGTTTCACAGTCATGGCCCCTGTGGTTTGGCTATACAGTCTTGCTATCAGCCCATCAACAGCCGCTCTGCTGTATTCTGTAGACATTTGCATCTTTTTGTTTTTGTTTTAATGTGTATGTGTGTGTACTGCTTCTCTGTATGTGAACCATGTGCATGCAGTGCCCAAATAAGCCAGAAGAGGGCGTTATCCTGCTGCCCAGAGCTGTACTTAGAGGGGTGGTGAGACACTTGACTCCAGTGTTGGGAGCTGAACCTCAGTCCTCTGCAAGGGCAGCGGTGCTCTTATCAGAGGAGCCATTTCTCCAGCCTCTACACTTACTTGTTTGTTTTCCCGACTGTGGGCAGCATTATCATTTCTGATTCAAGGCAGAGTCCTGACAACTGGGTTTATGACAAGCAGATTGTAAAATTGGTTAATCCAAGCATTGTGCTTCTGAGATCTTTCCTAAGCCCAAACCTTCAAGGCAGCAGGGCACACTAATTGCCGCTCTGCGGCAGTGACCTTTTCAACTGGACAATGCCTGGATCCAGTTCCACATTGCCGACCCTCCTCTTTAATCACAGTGTACTGGCAGGAAAGCAGCACTGGAGGGTACTGAATACAGCAGTGTCTGGTGCGTGTGCCCATCTCACTCTGCTTCCCAAAGTCACGACTGAAGGGCTGAGGCACCTGGTCTGTTCACTTCGTTCATTTGGATTCCAACCGGAATTTAAGCCAGTGGGATGGGAAGTGCCTTGGGACATAATAGCAAGACCTTCAATGGGGATATTCATTTTCAAACAGAAACAGTCAGTAGGTGAACGATCCAGAGACATCTATTTCAACACTGAATCCCCACGACGTATGGTTTGAGCCAAGGTCAGTGTTGGTGGTTGCAGCCTGGTGAATGTCATCTTACTGTTGAACTATGTGCACCAGCTCACTGACTTTTGCATATGCAAATCCACTTTGATTAATCTGATCCAGGCAACAATACCTGGGCTGTCACCGAAAGTTTCCATGGAGATTAGCAGATGTTGGCACCGTACAAAGGACTTTTCTGTACCAGAGGACTTTGGTACAGACAAGTAAAGAAAAATCTGTGGGAAACACTAGTTGAGTTGACCTCATAAGTCTGTAATGCCACCCGCAGGTTCAAAAAAAAAAAAAAAAAGACAAAAACCAGAGTCTCTGGCATCACAAGGCAGGAGAGGAGGTAGCAAAGCCATGGACAGCCACCCCATGGGCTGTCTGTCTTTCTGTGAATTGTCTGTCTAGCCACAACTAAGAGCTTGAAGCTAGAATATCCACTGTCCAAGGGGTGTGATAGATAAAACGAACCACCACACATTCCCAAAGCCTAATCAACACCCCCCCTTAAGTTGCTCAGTGTATTTTGATAGAACAAGAAAATATGCCAAAGGGAGAGATGGGCCCTAAGAGAATTGTTAAGGGAAGAACGAAACAGCATCAGGATGCTGATCAAAGTCCCCCAGCACAGCAGGCACGCGGTAGGGCACTGATTCTCAGTGGTTGCTGACACTTGATTTTAGTTTTGTTTCTGTATTTTTACCAACAACTTTATATCAAAACTGAGAGCCTCAAATAACTCATTTCTACCTCCTCTGGTAACCCGCGCACCTTAGCTAACCCCTTTTCAATCCACTTTCACAAAAGCTACGTAAAATACATTTACTCCATAAATGTGCTGGACATTGTAGAGGTCACAGCCAGTCCTTTGCTCTCTGCTTAAAGAACAGCTAAAGGAAATATAAGAAAATTTAAAGAGAAACTTGATTGCATACACAAGAAACTATATTTTGATAAGCAAGAACGTTACAGAAGATTGTGGTTCTGTCAACAGAATTGGCTTGACGGCTCTCCCCAGGTTTGTGTGTTGGGAAAAGGAGTGAGGAAAGGCTTGTCAGTTGCTTAAACCACAGACCAGAAGCCTGGGTCTGGATCAGAGCCTTCCTAGCAACCCCTCCTGTGAATGTTCTAGCTGCCTTTATACTCCATGGGGATAACATTTGTGTTTCAGTTCTATTCACGGCAGTCCAAATTCAAGGCCAGTGTAAGTACTTAAGCAAAATCTCCTCAGAGAATTAAAGAGCATTATTTCTAATCCCTACTGGGCACCTCATGCCGACATCAACTAGCCAGAACTTGATGATGGAATGAAGCTCTTAATAGACTTTTCATCAACAAAAGACGTTATTTTCTCAGTGGAGTTCTGTGAATGAGTCAGTTAGATTCCCTCTGAGTTCTCGTGTGGCTACTATGATAACTAACAATGTGGTGATGGATTTTTAAGGAAAATAGTAGAATTGCCATAATTTCTCAGCCATGTCTCTGAAATGTGTTATTGAATTGCTCGGCTAAACATTAGTTCCATTGTCTTCACGTAAAGGGGTGAAGACGTTGGAATTACTGCCTTCAGAGGGAGGTTTTCCAAGTGAAATGACAGGATTCATTTCCATGTAGGCTGACTGACTGTCACTTTTATAACTTGGGGCTGAAGATGTTTCCCAGCAGCAGAAAGTTCCAGAGAGCTTGAGGTGCCTAAGTGACCTGTGTCACTGTTTGCTGCCTTTGTCCTCTGAGATCAGATATGCTTACTGTTGCTGACCACACAGCATAATCCCTGTCCTTTACATTATTGACAAAATAGCGTATTTTCCAACTTGAAAAATACAGATGTGAACACTTTTTTTTTTTTTCAGAAGAAAAAGCAGAAGAATCACTCGAGTCTGGGTGGAGTTGACTTATCTTTAGCAGGATATGACATCTATCAGTACAATTAAAATGATACCAGAAAACAATTCACTGAGCAGTTAATTTGAAGATCTGTCCAGCATCAGTTTCAATTATTGGTGGGTGGATGGTAAGTTATGATGAACTTCAACTACTTCATAAGATCCTAACTCTTTTCAAAACAATAAAATATCCACATTCAGATTTTATCATAGGAAGTACTGGGACAAATCCTGTCTATTCCATAAACAATAGGCTTCATCTGTTGTTTTGTGGACAGAGTGTAGTTATACCTAAAAGGCCACAGAAGGCCAGTGATATGGTTCAGCGGGTAAAGTCACCTACTACCAATCCTGACCACCTGAGTTCTAACAAAACCCACAGGGTGAAAAGAGAAAATTGATTCCCACAAGCTGTCCTGGGACCTCCATGTGTACACAGTGGTACATGCATGCATGTAAACACAAACCCAAAATAAATAAATAGATAAATAAATAAACAAATAAATAAATAAATGTGTTTTGTAAAGATCAAATGAAAAACATTCCAATGCCTAAGACTTAAACTTTCTTCTCTAGAGTTTTCTTGCTGAGGAATTCTACAATCAGGAGAGCAGCAACCCTCTTGTCCCTGGGAAAGTCAGCCATTTGTCTGCCATCTTCCCCAGGAAGCACGAGTACCCAAGAGTCAACCAGGAGGGACTGACAACATATTATTTTTCCCCCAGATTGATTTGGTTCCTCGTCTTTATGTACTAAAAGAAACATGACAGGAAAACAAATGTCCCTGTATTGTTTACATTTGAGGTTTACAGAAAGAGCAATCAGCAGATTTTCTGTAGGATCCATCTATCTGTCACCGTGTTTTATTGAATGCAGCTGCTGCTGAATCAAAAGGAGGAGAAAAGGAAAGGAGTAAAGTGGCAAAGATTGCTATAAAAATAGCAAAGGGGAGCGAATTCTCTGGTGTGTGGGAATGGGCTAAATACAGCTGTGAGCAATATCCCTCTGTTTTTATGAAGCATGAGCAAGCTCTGTTGCCACATATGAAAGAAATTATGAGCGCTAAGCATATTTCGTGTTTTGGCATTGTTTTCAAATAGAATTCTCCAAGATTATGAGACACGATCCACACTGTGAACAATAAGATCCAAGCTACGTCATGATTAGGTCATCATCACGGTCCTGTGCCTCATACATACAAAGCTTAGCATCCATCAGCTCTCCTTGTCCACAAATGGAAGCCCAACCCCAGATGATGATTTAGTAATCCCAATCATCTGGGGTACCTTTTGTCTATAACCTAATCCTCTTGGTCTCTTTCTGCCCCCAAGGAAAGCAGTTCCTGTGTTCTCTTGCTATGGCGTGTTAGCCTAAACTGTGATGAATTCTGATAGTCTGGCCCTTACTGATGTCCCTTACTATTTAGACAATGCTATTGTTACTGTCACATTGATTATATCTTACTTTTAGAAACCATAGCTGAAACTGAAACAAAGGTATAAAAGTTTTTTAAACAGAAATAAGATGTTGTAGTCATTTACTTCGTGGTTTGAAAGAAGTGGTTATTCTATCTTCTTCTCTCCTGAGTGCTAGGATTAAGACATGCACTACCATGCCCTGAATTATTTTGTACTCTTTAAAGTTTCTGTGGGGTACAAATGAGTCTGAGAGCTTCTGATTCAGTTTATCTGTGATGGTTTTGGAAAGGTTAAGAGGTGAGCTATCCATGACCTCATCTGCTTCTTCATGCCCCTCCCCCTTACTATCTCTCTCTCCTTATCTCTGTCTCTCCATATCACCCCTCTCCTCATCTCCCTCTCTCTTTCTCCCTCTTTCTCTCCTCAGACTTTATCCATGCTCTCTCTACCTGGGAAGGGTGAGATTTCTTTAGAGTATGGCTCCCTCCCCATGTGCTTGATGGAGTTTAAATTGTCCTCTGTGACCCCTCATTGGAATTCACATAGGAGCATCCTCACAGCACTCTGTCCAAAACAGAGTTGTCCAGTGCTAACTGGAAGCAATATAGACTCCAAGTTTTGTTGGAAGGATGTCACAATCACATATTCTTTGGGGGGTAAGAGTAAGGAAGGAATTTATGAATCCTTGATTTTTCTACCAAATAACAGACATGCAATCTATCTAGTCAGTTGTATTTTTACATGGTCTTTTTATTATGCATGCTTTTTAAAGGTTATGCTTTTGTAATATTTTAATGATTCTAGTACTATTTTTAATGTTGTAAATGATCTTTCCTAAAACCACTAAGATGTACTTAGGCATGACCAAAATCTGTCAAGGCTAACTCATTACTTTCCTGTCTTGTAAAGCGTAAGAGGAAGTTGCTATGGAGACCCTGGGATGGAGTTGTACAATGAGCAAATGCTCGCAGCATGGTGCCGCTTGCTTCAGATTCTAGCCAATCAAAGCAAGGGTGATAGAGTCCAATGGAAGATCATTTGAGACCCTACTATTTCCACCACCTAGACTACTGTCTATAGACAAAAGTCACCTAAAACATGTCCCTTCCTGGGCAAATGTTTTACACAATTGAAGCAGTCGCGATGTTGTGCTTCGTGAACCTGATAATGGTGTTCCAAGGTCTAATGGTTGATACGTTCATTGAGTCTGTGACTGACGTAGTTAGATTCAGGATGGATACTGTTCTCAGAAAATGTGGCCCCAGGATCAAACGATACTTTCAGAATAACTCATGTTAGTGGCTTACGCTACTCCATGACAGGAGGATATTTAGTCCTTAGCTGGATTTCTAATGGCTCTCCTTCAGGACTCTGTCCACTGTATCCACTCCTTCCTTGAGTGTTCCTCATTTATATCCTACTGCTTAAGAGTGCTCTTCTTCGAACTCAGAAAGATGCCCCTGCCTTGAATAAATCTGCTATCTGGACAGCACACGCATTTTCCTCCACATTTGATGACATCATACCTCTTCCACCTAAGCCAAAATACCCAAGTAGGAAAAGTTAAGATATTTTTCCACATTAACCAAATGTAAATATTTACTCCCTGAAAAGCATCCCTTGGAACACATTATCACATTATCACAAGAGTCCAAAACTGCAAGTTCTTAATGTTGAGAATGGCCATGTTTCTCAGAATAGCCATGGAGGAAGAACCTGAGATCTGGTTATGTCTGCAGCTCAGGATTCTGTGTGGAGAGTGGATAGAGTCCTGAAGATGCATTGTTGACATGAGCAGAGAGCCATGCCAAGGCCCCCAATTCCTCAGACCCATGGGAATGGCACAGCCTTCCTTGGCCAGAATACAGATGTTTATGAGTGGATGACCGTGAGCTGAAACCAGTGTGTGCAGCAACTATCAACCACCAAGTCACCCTCCCTGATAACCATAACTGAGACCGCTTCCTATAGACCACCTTCTTAGATTAGCCAACCCTATGACTCCTAGTGTACACTGTATATAATGAACAAGTTCCTGTGCTGCTGCTTTGTTTCCACAAAATTCCAAGGCCCACCAAGACACAGCTTCTCTATACATCTGTCTATTGTTTCTTCATTCTCCATTTCTGCTAGGTCAATCCTTAAGTCAAAAATCAAATCATTACTAGGTAAGTGTTGGGAGTGAGAGCTATCTTTCTCAGGGTATTTGAAGAGGAACAACCTGAAATCTGGTTGTGTTTGGTGCTCAGGATTCTGGGTTGCTAAGACACTTTCATGTGTCACCACATGGGCAAGGACCTGTTTGGAAACCACACTTCCTTTTGTCCATTTCTAAATTGCTTGTTTGGATCGCTCCGGTTTTCTAATGGTTTTGTAAGGCCTGGTGTGACTAAGAAAGACAAAGAAACCCATGAGCTCTGTCAGTGAAAGCAGGAACTAAGGTCTGTGCCTCCCAGGTGGGCTTGAGAAGGCAGGAACCAGGGTGTCATTTCCTAGCCCATTCTATTCCTCTCTTCCTCCCTGCCCTGAAAGTCATACCTCAGCTGAGGTCCCCAGATTTCCACTGTGTACCCAAAGGAGGGCCACTAGTCAATGGCTGAGCAAAGTAGACTGGGAAGTTGAGAAGTGGAGCTGTCCACAAGTCAGGGGGCAGAAGACATCTACCTGCACAGTCTTAACTGGAAGGAGTGTGGCCTGGCAGAGAAAGGAAGCCTGAAAGATGCCTGAGACAGAGCCCCGCCCTCCCTTCTCATTTGGTTGGGGCCCAGCTGCTGGGCCATTCACTTCTTTTCAAATGAACTAGCATTAGATGAACAGGTGACTTGCATTAAACTTTGGTGAGCTGGTAAGGCATGTTTATTCGGCTTTGTTTAATCCCAGATTAGGTCGTTTCCCTTTTGAAATTGCACAGGGAGGGGAGAGATGTCCTTTATCTGCTTGCTCTTGAGAGCACAGGTGTAAAAAGAATTTTGCTGTTAAAAACTTACAAGGGCTATTGAGTGTTCAGATTAAACAATGTGAGCCTTCTAAAGACTAAAGAGAAACTCAAACATTCGCAAGCAACCACTGAAGCGTCTCTGTTTCTTTGTTGAACCTCCGCGTTCCTAAGTCACAGGTTCCTAAGCGGAAACAAAATCAAGGTGCTTATCACATTTCTTTGGTCCCACGCCCTGCTTCGGTCGTTGCCTGTACTTGTCCTTCCTTGGAGGGACATAAAGGATTTCACTGGAACCTTTTGTGGGTCTTGGGAAGGGGTGGCTGCTAGTCTTATTCACCTCTGTAATTATCGAGTGCTCTGACCAGATGACCCAGCTTTGCCAGTAAGAGTTCCACCCCTTTGCCAGAAGGACTCTGCAGCCAAGAATTCTGCTCCTCACTCTCTCTATCTGCTCTCTTGACTTCATGGGACAAATATTTCCTAGGGGAGGCCGGAGTGAGAGCCTGGGATAAAAGCATAGTTGCGGTCTATAAACATTAAAATGTTAATCCTTTCCAAATAGGCCCTGACAAGAACAAACCTAATTGCAGTGATGACCTGCAATGTGGATGCTGCCCTGCCTTAATCTCTCTGGCCCTAGCGGAGTCCTTGGGAGAAATATTAGGGCTGTGCGTGCCTGCCTGCCTACAGGTTCCTAACTAACTATGGAAATGAGGCTGAGTGCTGGCACTCCTGCTACATGAGCTAAGTTCCATTAAAGGCCCAAAAGATAAAAATATAATTGCTTTTAACCACTTTTCAAACACTGAACATTATAAAAAAACTTTTTAATGGAATCATTATTCCAACGTTCTCTCATCTGTTTTAATTTTTAATGTTTAATTATAGAAACTATTCTAGTTAGAGGAAATGTTTTCATTTGTATTCATTGGGAAGTGTATATTTATGTAATACCCATGCTTGCTCCCAAAGGCACCTGAGGTATAAGAGGATTCCACTTTGATGAACTGAAAATGTATATAACAATTTAAAAGTTATTATGACAAGAATGGAGGTTTGCCTTATGCCCTCCTCTTTTTTCCTCTGATAACTTCACCCTAGGACACACTCCTGGCCTATAAACAGGGGCAGTTTTGCAATCAGGACCTTTTGGGGGAAACACACACACACACACATTATCCTCACCCTACATTCATTTGTTCTAACAATCATTATTATATTTGTTTTCTGTTTGTTTACAAGAAATCTTAATTCCCTGAACCCCTGAACTTTGATAATGCCCTTCCCTTCTGCTCCCCAGTACCTAGAATGGTGTGGGACTCGTAGGAAACAGGCATTACTGCTACACAGTGGTTCCACTTCTGATTCTGCCCCATTCTTTGAGTCCTGACCACACCAGCTTCCTCCATCCAGGGCAGCCTCCAGAGCTGAGAATGAACAGCAGGTGATTCATGAAGAAACCCAGCCTCGTCTCTATGTGCCTGAGAAAGCTTGAGATGTGTTCGGGACTATGATACCCTCTAATAGATGACTATATCAGCTGGTGATATATTGTATTAGTTTAATTAAAATGTAAAAAGAATCTTGTAAAATTATTAAATGTATCTAAATATTATTTTAAAGTAAAAGTCATTTTTATTTGGAATTATTGTTGTTTTTTTAAAAGATTTATTACTTTATTATGTATACAGTGTTCTACCTGCATGTATGTCTGCAGGCCAGAAGAGGGCACCAGATCTCATTATGGATAGTTGTGAGCCACCATGTGGTTGCTGGGAATTGAACTCAGGACGTCTGGAAGAGCAGCCAGTGCTCTTAACCTCTGAGCCATCTCTCCAGCCCTGGAATTATTGCAATGGCTATCTTTCTGAGGAAAAACTAGAGAATTAGGGGTTTTTTTTTCTTTTTTCAGTATTAACTTAATCTGATTTATCATGGAAGCAATAAAGAGGAAAGGAAAACTATACATCCAGCTACAAAGCTATTAATAAATATTGATACTTTTCCAGATTTTTTTAATTTGTAGAAAAAATAGGACATCTTCATGAACGAAAATATAGTTTTTGACCATTAAAAATGTTTAAGTATTACTGTGACATATAAGTTGGAAAGTCTCGCTGAAAGACATTAAGGATTACTGAATTGGAGCTGGAGCAGTGGTTCAGTGGCTGTGGTAGTTTGAATGTAATTGGCCCACATAAGCTCATAGGGAATGGCGCTATTGGGAGGTGTGGCTTTGTTGGAGTAGGTATGACCTTGTTGGAGGAAATTTGTCACTATAGCGGTGGGCTGTGAGGTCTCATATATGCTCAAGCCACACCCAGTATCTCAGACCACTTCCTATTGCCTGCTGACCAAGGCATAGAACTCTCAGCTCCAGCACTGTCTGCCTACACACTGCCATGTCCCAACATGATGATAATGGACTGAACCTCTAAACTGTAAGCAAGCCACCCCAGTTAAATGTTTTCCTTTACAAGAGTTGCTGTGGTCATGGTGTCTCTTCACAGCAATAGAAACCCTAACTAAGAAGTAGCTAAGAGCCCTTACTACTCTAACTGAGGACCCAAGTTCAGTTCCCAGCACCCACCTTTGGTTTATGACTACCTGTAATGCAGCTTGAAAGATCCATCACCCTCTTCTGGCCTCCTCAGGTACCTGCACTCATGCTTACATGTTAACACACAAACACACACACACACACACACACACACACACACACACACACACACACACCAGAAATACAATAAAATAGATATTTTTAAATAAAAGATTAATGAATCAAACTGATGTCCTTTCCATGAATCAAACTGATATCCTTTCCTTGGAACTGGAACACACTGAGGCAAAATTCCTTCAACTTCGATCATTTTCATTTTCTCTGCAAATACTGTGACATCAAATAATGACACTATGATCCTAGAAGCATTATGTTTTACTTACTATATAAGGTTAGCTTTCCTATAAAACATGTGTAAGAAACATGACTGGATTGAGTATCCATCAGGCAGGCTGCTGCCTAGCACATTGCTCAATATTATAGAGTCTATAAGGAGCACTACGAAAATGAGTGCTATCATGAAATAGAGGAACTTGTCATCTACCCTGTCTCCTCTCAAGGTGGGTATGGAATGTGGACAGGAATCTGGAACACCAAGCGGTACTCTTTGAGCCTGACTTCCAAAACCTGTGGCCTGTAAGCTGAGGGTTTGCCCTGATGTATTCAAGTTCATAGAGTTGAGCGTTGTGAGCCACGAAAGGGGATGCTGAGATGCTAAGCCCCACCCCCTTCATCTACTCAAGAAAGGGGATGCTGAGGCGCTAAGCCCCACCCCCTTCATCTACTCACAGCACTGGCTCTCAGACTTTCTTCCAAATGAATGCGGAAATATTTTTTTAAAATCTGACTGCTGAGTCAGCTTTCCATTACATCAACTTACAAAGAGAAGAAGGGTTCTTGCCATTCGTTTTCAAGCTTTAAGCCTGTGATTGGTTGGCACCATTGCTTTGGGTAAGGGATCATAGTGAAAATGTGTGAGGGCTAAACTGTATCTCAACAAAATAAAAATGGAGGCAGTCACATTCCCTTCAAGTGTGTGCTTCCCTCCCTCAGTGACCTAAAGAGATTCCAGTAAGCCCCACCATGCCACCTCCCAATGCGGCCATCCTGGGGAGCATGGATATTCGGGGAGCTCTTAGGACCCATACTATAGTAATGATCCTAAAAGATCTCAACCTTAACTGCCAAGAAGCCTTCAGTCTTTCTCCAAGGCTGTCCACAAGTCATGACGACAAACACCCCTCCTAGAAATGGCTGAGCTCTGAGCGAGCTTGGCTGTCATGTGACTCATTGTCATGGGAGAATATTGGGTTAGCAGCTCGTTTTTATAGATGAAAATTGTCATTAGACGATTTTTTTCCCCTGTGTGTGAGCTGGTTGTCAGCAAAGAAGAAAATGTTTATTATTGTTGTCATTATCATGATTATTTTGAGATACCATTTCATAGAGCCCTGGCTGGCCTTCCACTCCCTGTTTCTCTGAGGGCAAATCTGATCTTCCTGACTCTGCCTCATGGGTGCAGGGATTTAGACGTGCACCACCATGCCAGGTTTTGTGCTTGTGCGAAACTGAGAATTGACCCCTGGCTTCATGCATATTTGGTTATCGTTCTACCAGTTAAACCACTAAACCACTGCTTTGCTTCTGTGTGTTCTTCTATAAACTACCATCTCATTTATTCCCAACTTTTCTCTCATAATAGAAAGGCTGATGTCACCGCCTCCACCACCCTCTATGATGCATCATATTCTTGGGGCTGGAGAGGCTTGTCCCTAGCCTTACATGTTTTCCTTACCAGGACAAAAAAAAAAAAATGCACATAAAACTGGCTCTGAGAATACTTTTTGACAATGTTTTTCATTGTCTCCTGTTTAAATAAATGGACATAGAAACATCTCCAAAACTGGGCATGGTGACTCAAACCTGTAATTTATAACTCCAGGAGACTAAGGCAGGAGGTTGAAGCCAACTTGGGCTACATAATGAGTTCTGGTCCAGTCTGGGATATCTAGTGAGCCCTTCTCTCAAAACAACAGCCAAAGGCATCAGCCCCAGATAAAGAAGAATTGTGAAGCAAGATAAGTCTCAGATACTATGACTATGAAGATGGCTTGTATTGTTAATTTCACAACCATATGAGGGAAAGTTCTCATTATTCAGATATAATTCCATGATGGGCCCTAACTGAACCACAGCAGAAAACTACCTGTGCCCAACTGTTCTCCACTTGTAATCTGATTAAAATATATGTTGAAAGTTGAAAGAGATACCAGAGAGGCTTTTGCAAGCTCTGCATTGCGACATGGGCTGATCCGTGGGTGGGAGATCTAAGGTAGTCTTGATTTTCTTCATTTTAAGTAAGATTTTCAATCTGAGAACAAGATGCTCGGTTTAGTTCCACCTCACTGCACTTCTGTGGCAGTGTCCCCTAGATCATTTGTGAGGCTTGGGCTGTTACAAGAAGGAATTGTTGCAGAGCGTTAGAATCTAGACTAAGTATATGATGAGGGCTTAAGCCTAGACTTCAGATTGACGCCTATCATCTTTCAGCCAGCGTTATCAAATTAACCCAATACAAAGGGGTTACAAGCCAGGAAAGGGGAGGATACTTGCTTGTTTGTTTGCCCGTTTTCTTTGAACTGGGAACAGTTGTCATGCAAAGTCATGTCATTAAAAGGTGCTATGATGTGACCAAGCACTCCTATGTGTCCCCTGTGTCACAGTGTCCTTCCGCTTGAGCCTCTTCGGCTAAGCTCACTGGAGTAAACAGTTAGGTTGGCTGAGATCTGTGAATTGTGGCTGGACTTCTGGAATCCTGATTCTTTAGGTTCATAGTAATGTTTATGAGAAGTTGATGATCTGATGCATCATGGGAATGAATGAATCCACTCATTTGGGATTGTGGCACGCAACACCAGTGACTCTCTGAAAAAATCACTTCCCTTTGGATTTTTTTTCCCTCCCAAACGATATGTAAGTCATAGCTTTAGATCTCAGTGTACCTAATATTCAAGCATACACAGTTTAAAGTGTGTACATTAAATATGAAAATATATTCTTTCTGCTTGAGAAGTATTTACTTCTTTGCCATAGCCACCAAAATGTTTATTTTCTAAATACATTTTTTCTGACTAGGCTGAGTGTACATACTATACTAACCAACTTCATTTGGACAATTTTATGAAAAAAAAAACCCAATCTTCCATAATACAAAAGCCAACACTTCATCTTTCTAATGTTGAGTATCTTGTGACTTCCATAAAAGCCTGGTGACTTCTGTAAAACCTGTGGAGTGAACGATAAGACATGAAGACTTGTTAGCATCTTGCTCCTGAATATAACTGTGCCCTAAATTCTTCCAGACACCACAGGCAGAAAATGTACATAAAGCAAAAGTTTCTATGTCGTTGTTTATTTTATTACTCTCTGTTCTTTTGACTCTTTCCTCTTTGGGGGGCCCGCCACACAGCTCCCAAATAACTCACACAGAGGCTTGTTCTTTCTTTATGAATACCTGGCCGTAGCTTGGCTTATTTCTTGCCAGCTTTTTGTAACTTAAATTATCCTGTCTACCTGTTGCCTCTAGGCTTTTACCTTTCTCTATTTCTGGATATCTTTCTTTACTTCTTACTTGGTGGCTTGCTGTGGAGCTGGGTGGCTGGCCCCAGGAGTCCTCCTCCTTCTCTCATTCCTCGATCTTTTCTTCCCAAAGTTCTCCTCCTACTTATTCTCTCTGCCTGCCAGCCCCACCTAACTTTTCTCCTGCCTGCCTATTGGCTGTTCAGCACTTTATTAGACCAACCAGGTGTTTTAGACAGGCAAATTAGCATGGCCTCACAGAATTAAACAAATCTAACATAGAAGAATGCAACACATCTTTGCGTCATCAAACAAATGTTCCACAGCATAAACAAATGTAACATATCTTTACCTAATATTCTACAACATCTCTACCATTCAATTTCTTGAAATAAGTTCAAAACTGCATTTATACAGTAATAATTATTCACCCAACTACTGATAAAACATGTAAAGAATTTTCGTTTTTAAAAGGTATTTATGTGGTTGGAGAGGTGACTCAGCGATTAAGAGCCTTGACTGCTCTTCCAGAGGTCCTGAGTTCAATTCCCAGCAGCCACATGGTGGCTCACAACCATCTAGAATGAGAGCTGATGCCCTCTTCTGGCCTGCAGGCAAACATACAGACAGAACACTGTATACATAATAAATACATTTTTAAAAAAGATATTTGTGTATTATTATTGTGCATGTAGGATATATGGCGGGAGTGCATGCATGCCAAGGCACACGTCTGGAGGCCAGAGAACACCTTTGTGTGGTCAGTTGCCTCCTGACATCCTCAAGCTGGTTCTGCAGAGAGCACTCAGGTCATCAGGCTTGCTCAGCAAGCACTTTACCCACTGCACCACCCCACCACCCTACTGACTTCTTATAATGACCAAGCTTCCAAAACTTCATAACTCTACAAATCTACTTCATTTGGACTACTCAACCTTAACACGGAGGGGGATTCAGACATGTCTTCTAATATATATGAAACCTGACAGCACAGAAAGACAAAATATATTACCCCATTATATGAGAGATTTAAAATAGTCTAAATCATAAAGAGAAAAGGTAGCATGGTGATTGTCTGGAGCTTGGAGTTGGAGTGGCAATTTATCCACTATTGATTATGGGTATAGAATTTCATTTTTATAATGTAAAACAAATTATGGAAATTGATGATGGTAGTTGGACAACATTATAAATGTATTTAGTGCAACTGAACTATATAATTAAAAATACTTAAGATGAGCCAGCAAAATGGTTCAGTAGATAAAGGTGCTTGCGACCAAGTCTGATGATCTGAGTTCAATTTTGGGAACCTCTGTAAAGTCAGAAGGAGAGAACTGACTCCACAAAGTTGTCCTCTGACCTCCAAACTCACACAAAGATAAAAACAGAATTAAAAATTAGTTATGATACTAAATTTTATATTATATGTATTTAACACAAAGAAAATATAATAAACTACTATAAATTTTTTTAGTAAAAAAATAAAATTTATTTCTATTCAATTTTATGTAACATTATCAATTCTAGGCATTTTTGCCTCTGGTACCATGGTAGTTTGAATAAGAATGGCCACCATAAGTTCATATGTCTGAATATTTGGTCCCCATTTGACGGAACTGTTTGGGAAGATCTAGGAGGTGTGGCCTTATTGGAGGAGGAGTGTTACTGGGGGTTGCCTTTGAGGTATCAAACGATTTGTGCCATTTCTAGCGTGGTCTCTGTTTCCTGCTTGGTGTTTCAGATGTGAGCTGGCAGCTGTTCCTGCCACCATGCCTTTACCCTGGCATCACTGACTCTAGCCCTCAAACACCATAAGCCCAATTAAACACTTCCAAAAATTGCCTTGGTCATGGTGTTTTCTGACAACAATAGAAAGGTAACCAAGACAAGCATCAAGCATCGTGGTTCAGTGAGCCACACCTAGATCTGAAACAACAAACTCTTCAGGATTTATTGCCATCAACTGGTAAGAATTTACAGAACGCTTTCCATGTGTAAGAGAGTTAAGGAAAGTTAGGAAACACAAGGAAAGGCGCCCAAAGGGCTCCAGAGTCCTCCGCCATTTTCACTTACCAGAAATAAAGTGCGTGCGACGATTAGCAAATGAACTCAGGAGAACAGG
Organism: Peromyscus californicus insignis; assembly: GCF_007827085.1. Lineage (NCBI taxonomy): Eukaryota > Metazoa > Chordata > Mammalia > Rodentia > Cricetidae > Peromyscus > Peromyscus californicus. The sequence continues at coordinate 43,257,609 of NW_026294469.1, forward strand.
AGTGCTCGCAGCAATTCTAGCATCTCTTCAGGATCTGCACAATGAGATTCAGTTCCCTGGCTTCTCTCACAAAGCACAGAGCTGGGCACAAGTCCACATGAGCTTTCGAGTTGGCTAGAATACTCGATGGCAAGGCCAGCTTGTATAGCCAAGCACCAAGAGTCTGCAAAAATAAAGATAAACTTTCTGAATTCTAGAGAAGTAAAGGGAACATGACTCGGGGACAGGCCCACCAGTGACAAGGCTGGTCGGGCTATCTAAATACAAGGCCCCACCCTCTCATTGCAAAGTTGGCTGCATGTTGTTTTGACTTCCGGTATTGTGATGCATTCACTGCAGGGTCTAGCTGCTCATCTTAACAGCCACCCCTGTGGCTCTATTGCTTTTGATATAGAATTCCTAACTCAGTAATGGTAAGGGAGAGGACCAGCCAGCATCCTGCCCCTTCATGCTGAGAGGTGCTGGGGGAACACATTTCAGAACACTGAATAGAGTGATGGGGTTGTCTAAAGGATTTCAGAGAGGCAAGACAAACATTAGGCCATGGTGACTTAGTTTTGATACCAGCTAGTATGGTGCCTGAGTAGGCCAGGAGCATGTTTTAGAACAAAAGGCTGCACAGCACGATTCTTGTACGCAGAGAGGCATTTGAAGCCTTAAAAAAAAAAGTACCCAATGTACAATGGCCCCTTGTTTGATTATAGTAATTATTCATCAGACTCCAGATGTTAGGAAAGAAAAAAAAACTTTATCTTTTTCTGATTAGAAACATGAATCCTTTCAAATGAGTGTGTCACCGAAATGCAATGTGTATCATCATCCCTTGCAGCAGAGAGGGGCCAAGTAAATAACTGAACCAACCCAGATCCTTATTAAGAGAATTTGTTTCCAAAGGGAGAGAGATCTGATGGAAACTGGCCCTAAAAAAAGAAAAGGGGGCCGGGGGTGGGGGGTAGGGGGCGGGGGAGTCGGAAATGGCTATGAGGATGTACCTGTTCCAAAGGTGATGGAGAAGCCTGGAGCATCCCCTAATTATGAATCTTTGATTTTTTGGGGGGGAGGGGCGCAGTCACGGCTATTCCCGGCAGACCAGGCCATCTGTGTACACTAGCCCTTAGCTTTTGCCAAACTCCATGACATGAAAGAGAAGAGGACCGATGTCTCCTTCCACTGGTGTCCAAAGGCAGTCACACAGTAGTTTCTGAGGCGTGCCAGCTGGCTTCGGGGATGGTTCCCTGTCACCTTCCTCCTGTGCCGTGTCACTGATGGGGTATTGTGGAAATAACGGTCGGTGTGTTCCCAAGCCAAACTCATAGGCATTGATGCCGTCCGCCACCCCAAGCTCTCATCCCAGTAGCCTCAGAGACTCCTACAGGAGGCCATATGGTAAGAATCAAGGGCAGCTGCCCACAACCAGCCAGATGAATGAGTCACCTAGAAATGGACCTTTCGGGCTCCCTAGTCCTCAGATGACGTCAGCCACAGCTGACGCCGTGGCAACAGCCTCATGAGAGACCCGAGCCAACTTCCGCTTGTGTCTCCTGGACTCCAGACACACAGGAACTCTGTGAGATAATGATCAGTTCTTGTTTGAAGTCACTACATTTGGGGCTTGTGTGATGCTTTGGTAGTTGTTACTCCCTTGGCCCTATTCTTTTCCCTCAAAGCATCTCATAATTAAAGCCGTGTATTTCACTTTAGACCCAAGTCTAAATGGGGTGTGTCAGGGGGCGGGGTACATTTGCATGCACATGCATGCTCACACAGCTCAGCTCAGAGATACTGAAATATGCTGTATCTACGCATTTCGCAGGCTCTCATCTATGAATAGATGCTTCAAACACTTCTTGCTGCTTTTTTTTTGGGGGGGGGCATATTTTGAGATAGCATCTCTCTATATAGCTCTGGCTATATTGGAACTCACTATGTAGACCAGTCTAGCCCCAAACTCACTGACATTCTGCTACCTCTGTCTCTCTCCTGAGGGCTGGAACTAAAGGCATGTGCCCCCACGCTCAATTTAGCTGAATTTTTTTTTTTAAAGAAGAAAAAATATTAGCTTTACCAATTACTGAATTTAAAAGCATCTCTTTATCATTGCATATTCAAGGCAATGTGTCCAGTTAAGGAAACACCTACAGATGGAGTATGTACATACCTTCAACAGCTTACATGTTGTAAGTGCATAGGTGTGTGTAAAATAAGAAGCCCATGATGGCATGTAATATTTATGTAAAGAGGTATCCAGAGACAAGGAAGAAATATCACTTGAAATATGATTCAGTAGCAGTCAAGACTCTAAAAAACAAAAGAACTGGAATGGCCGTTTCAAAACAAGGAAGCTGGGGCTGGAGAAATGGCTCATTGGTTAAAGTGTTGGGACCTGTGTGGCCTGGGGACCTGAAACTGTCTGAGTGAGGCAGAGGACCCGAGTTCAATTCCCAGCACCCTTGTTGGGTGCCAAAGGACATGAGACTCTCTTCTGACCTTCTTGAGCACCTGTATTCACATGCACATACCACCCTCAACAATCACATACACATAATTAAAAATGAAATAAATCTTTTTCTTTTAAACGATGCTATATGCTCTATGCATCAGGCTCAGTGCCGATGAAGAGGAATAGCTTCGGTGTGTGGGAGGAGTGGGCCATGGCTGTGTTAGAAGCAGGGATTTTTATGGAACAAGAAAGACACACTGAGGCATTTTCACAAGTGGGGGAGATAATGTCAAAGCTAAGCTTCGGGAAGGCATTCACCGCACAAGGACCGAATTAGTGGTGGGGAGCGGCTGAAGCTGTGAATGCCGGGAGGATGGGAGTGAACAAAGGAGAGAGAGATCATTTCACTTGAGATGTGAGTGGAATTCTGGATGGACAGAAAGACTGCCGGGAGACGAGAAAGGGCGAGGGCAGAAGGTAACCCACGTAGAAACACAGGTTAGAGCTCTTAGCCTCTGCCTCCGCATGCAGGTGGGCGCCTTTTGCAAGTACAAATTCATTGATTTGCATCGGGAAGTGTCAGCTGGGCTTGCAAATAAAGGATAAAACCATTCTGTGTAGTGATGCAAATATTCTCCTCAGTAGACAGGAATACTGAAAAGCTCCAAATTAGGCATTCCTTTGAAGGGAAAAAAAAAATATCTTTGCTTGCTCTTTCTTTTAATGGGATTTTTTTTTTTTTTAAACAGATTCCATCTGACTCATCCCTACCTTGCAGTGTGTTTTTAAATGCACTCTTGGCTGGACTCTGCCTGGCTAATGAAATGGCTAAAGAGGACCTAACCCAGTTTTCTAATCCCAACTTCTCAGAAGCTCTAGGGAAAAGGGTGAAACCTGCCTGCTCCCTGACTATCAGCTAACTGTGAGTCTTCCCTTGTGCAGAAGTAACTTGCTCTTCAGCTGCATCTGTCGTTTTCCTGATCTCAGAGACAGACGTCCAACTCACCAATGCCAATGCCTTCCTTACACAAAGCTCCTGAGCTTCAAGGTCAACCACTGGGTTTTCCTTTTCTTTTCTCTGCCCACGCTTGAAGCAAATGCGTACTGAGTGCAAGCTGGAACAGATCCTGGCTAGAGGAGTGTGACCAGCAGTAGAATATGAAAATAATAATCATGCTGATATTAATAATTTACTGAGGCCTATTAGCTGGGCTTAAGCACTTTCATATATCAGCTCACTTCATTCTCACAGGAGCACACCAGGAGAGTTTAATTAAAATCTCAAAAGCCAAAGGCTGGAGCTCAGCAGGCTGGGAGCTGAGGCTCCCAAATATTAAGCCTAAAATGGGAATTTTCTACAGATATTTTTGTAGTCATCAGGGTTAGGGTTTTCTATAGCCACGGCTACAAATGTAATGGCTTACAGGACACATGGATGCATCTTTCCAAGTTCTCTCCTGCAGTTGTCTCCTGGCTCTGACTGCTGCCTCCCTTTTCCAGGGTAAAGACTTCTGTGAGCATATCAGACCCCAGGAAACCCAAGCTAGAACCCCGACGTTATGATCAGCAGCCTTAGCTTTCCTGTGCTCTGCAGAGCAATACACTCAGTTTCAGCCATATATTAGCACTGGTTATTTATCAAAACTCCCCCAATGCTCCTGACAAGAAACACAAAAATCTCAAATGCTGGAAAAAAAAAAGAGTGATAAATAAGAGAAGATTTATAATAATAAATAAAGAAGAAAAAAGCATGTGGTCAGATCAGAAGAAGGCGCTGAGAGAAGAATTCATATTGGGTGAATTAAGGTGTATCTGAGACCCACTTCAAATCCAGACACTGTTCATGGCCTCCTTTAGTCCTTCACAGAGTCCTTATATCAGAATTCTCCTGCCACATCCCTAGGAAAAACCAAACCTGCCTGGGATGGATGGCTATTCTTGGTTGTCAACTTGACTGTGTCTGTAATGGACCACAACCCAGAAATGGAGGCCACACTTGTGGTCCAGATCTTGAGGCAGGAAGGCACACCTTTAATCTGGGCCACACCTGCTGGAAGGACAATGGAAGACCGAAGGGGGTGTGCTCACCCTTCACCTGATTGCCCTCACCTTGTCAGCACACCCATTCCTTCACTGGCCCTGGAACCTCCTTCTTCGGGACTCCAGCATCTACAGAAGACCAGCTGAGACACTCGGCCTCATGGGACTGTGCAACTCTAGACTCTTGGACTTTCCATTCACAGCTAGCCATTGTCAGACTGCAGCCTGTAAGTCATTCTAATAAATTCGTGTGTGTGTGTGTGTGTGTGTGTGTGTGTGTGTGTGTGTGTGTGTGTGTGACAGAGAGAGAGAGAGAGAGAGAGAGAGAGAGAGAGAGAGAGAGAGAGAGAGTTTCATTCTATAAATTCCGTGACTCTAGAGAACCCTGACTAATAATGCCTTTCTCTGACTACCTGTAGCAGGAATCTTAAAAGGTCTTATTAATAAAAACAAACCCAGGGCCAGGTATTGGGGTGAATATTGGAAGATCAGAGAGGTAGAACAAGCCACAGCCAACCTCACCTTGCCAATTCCTCAGCTGATCCTGTTTCCTCAGACTGGAAGCCTCTTGAGTCCTCATCCGAATGGATCTCAGCTGAACTGCTGCTCAAAAGCCTAAAAGCTTAACCAGCTCTAGTTCCTGGTTTTCACGCCTTATATACCTTTCTGCTTCCTGCCATCAATTCCTGGGATTAAAGGCGTGTGTCACCAGGCCTGGCTGTTTCCAATGTGGCCTTGAACTCACAGAGATCCGGATGGATCTCTGCCTCCAGAAGGCTAGGATTAAAGGCGTGAGTGCCACCATCATCTGGCCTCTATGTCTATCTAGTGGCTGTGAGGTTCTCTGACCCCAGATAAGTTCATTAGGATGCACAATATATTGGGGAACACATTATCACCACAACCACCTCCCCTCCCCAAATTCACAATCCTTAATTGCTACTGGAAAGCAGCTTCTTTGGAGCCTTACAGGGTGTGTTCTTTCACCTGTTCTAGTCATCGAAGACTTCACAGGCTCTCACTACCTTGTGGTGAATGCTGGCACCAGTGTGTGCACAAAGCGCTGCCGAGCTAGAAGGCAGGTAGGTGCCATACCTAACCAAAGAGACAGAAGGCTTCCCAAAGATAGAGCGCTTGAGGCCATCCATGTCAGAAGGTGAGGCAAGAGCAAACGAACTAGAGCAGACACCGGCTAGGACCTGGAGGCAGAAGTGATTTGGGGCTCATGTTAATACTGAGATTTGCAAGAGAAAAACTAGTTCCGGCCGGGTGGCACACGCCTTTAATCCCAGCACTCGGGAGGCAGAGCTAGGCGGATCTCTGTGAGTTCGAGGCCAGCCTGGGCTACAGAGTGAGTTCCAGGAAAGGTGCAAAGCTACACAGAGAAACCCTGTCTCGAAAAACCAAAAAAAAGAAAGAAAGAAGGAAGAAAAACTAGTTCCACAATTTTGAGCTGAATTTAAAGCAAGCTTGAATTGGATACTGGCCAGGTCGATGGACTCTGGCCAGGTCAGTTTCTGATGAAGGAACACCAGCGCACTCAAGCATGGGGCTCTGGCAAGCCTCTTCGGCCCGATTCCCTCTGCCTTGGATTACACTCCCGAAGCTAGACCCCAGTTGGTACTTTACTTCTATCAAGGAATCTAGGTATAGAACACAGATGTTCTATATCTAGATTGGCAGCAAGCCTTCTTACCCACTGAGCCATATTGCCAGCCCCAGACACTACATTTTCCATACAGCACAGACATTGTATGAGTTCATTCTCCAAGAAGCCAGGCAAGGCAAAAGGGTTAGCTATTGGGAACAAGGTGATGTTCGATAGCTTCCAGTGGTCGGTGCTTTAGAGTTGAGCATGGATAAGCACAGTGACACCTTGTATCATTGGAGTCACAAACCCATGCACATGCCACGTGTCCATGACATTCTCAAAAGTCGGGTTTGTATAAGTAGAGAGAGCTGACAGCAAAGACACACTTTCAATTCTGTCATCTTTCTTCCCACAGAGGGGGAAAGTAATGTCAGCTGACAGTACAGCATGACTGCAGGACAGGAAAGTGGGTTCCCTACAGGCTCCAGCCTTGTGGGGTCCTGCTTTCTCCAGCCTCAGATCTTACCCCTGCCATAGAGAGAAAAGGTGTCTTTATGTTCTCCCATGCTAGGCAGCCCCTATAATAAAGCATAGAATAACAAGACAATCACATGCAAATTCATCCAGTAAGTTTTACAAGACACTGGAAACTTTCTAAGGAAATAAAGACCTAACACTGTGGTTTTAAAATTATGCTTTTGTCAGTTTTCATGAAGCATGACCAGGACTGGTATTGTTCAGTGGGGCAAAGACAGTTTGATCTCAGTAATGAACTGGGGACGTAGCAAATATTGTCTGTTCTTGTTTTTCCCTGGGATCCTGGGTCTTCAGAAAGAAGGAAGGCCATTTCTCCCTGGTATAGGGAGTGAACCTCTTGCATGAGGCTTCAGCAGGAGGTTATAAAAATCCTTCCTCATTTTATGACCTACTTCCAACAAGAAGGGTAATGGAAGGCTAAAGAAACCTTTCTGTGTCTTCTGTGTGTTCCTCAATGTGCAAATGTTCCAGATTTTAAGGTAATTTGTCCTAAGCTCCTTATGTTTTTTTCTAACTCAACACTTTCCTCGTGTAAGAAACAACAATTGGGCATGCGCTATACTTCTTCTTTACAGAAACATCCAAAGGGTTGATCAAAGTCTCTGCACTGATCCTCATCTATGCAGACCATCAGTGAGTCATAGGTTGAGTACATTGGGGTGGGGAGAAAGAGTGGTAGGCACACCCCTCTGGGAAAGTGTGAAATAGGACATTAAGTACGCTACAGTCCCTAAACCACGTGTTACTACTGGGTGATCTGGAGTGAGCCTAGAATGCTGTAGGAAGAAGGGACTGCAAAATCTAAGCCTGGAGACTACAAAGGCCTTCTGCGGGTCCTCCTTTGCAGGATCCAAACTGTCAACAAGAGAAGTGCCTAATGCAGAGAGAGTGGGGCACCCATACAGGCTTGTCTGTCTTCTGCCTGTAGGAGGGAGGAACTTACCTATTAGGGATTTATAGGGAACTGATTGCACCAGACCAATGTTGGCTTAGGTTGTTCAGTTGGTGGGATGGGTTTAAAAATGACCAGTCTAGAAGCTACTTAACACACAGTGGCTAAAAGGCCACAAATCCATAGATATTTAAAATATAAAATTGAGAGAATTGGGGTTGTGCAGGACATATAGACCCCCTGCTCAATCCTCCAAATAAAAAGAGGACCCCCTACTCCCCCTGATTTCCATCTTGGGCGACTAGGTCATTGGATACAAATGTAGCTCTCTAGGCTCCTGTTCAGTACTCATCAAATTCTCAGACATCCATATGTGCTCTGGATATCCCAGGGTATCTGACACTAAACTACATCCATATGTTTTAGACATCTTTAATTGTTGTAATTCTACAAGGAATGCATCTTACCTCACAATTTTAAGAAACACGCATTTTGAAAATATAATCACAAAAATGGTCAGCCGAGTGCCTGGGAGTCTCAGAAAGGCAACACAAAAGGAAGAAAACATGCAGCAGATGCTCAGTGCTTTTAACGAAGTAGCACCTTTGGGTGGGTACCCTTAGAGTTCAGGGTATCTTTAACAGAAAAGTCAGAATGTGAATTACTAAACAACTGTTTCAGCCTCACGGTAAGGTAGGTTTATCTTTAGTGCTAGGATGTAGCATTTGTCTCCTGGCCATTGAGACATGAATGGCTTACAATAAAACAAATTGTATTTGGTAATTAAGATCATGTGCGTCGATTCCTAGCACTTATCTCTTTTGAAACATCCTGGTAAGAAAGATCCAAAAATCACAGCTGAGCTGTGAAAGGAGTAGGTGAGGGCTAGGAAGGGGGCTCCGTAGAGGCAAAGGGAGAGGCACTTGGCTTTTGTTTTTGCCAAAGCGCTACTAAAATTAACAGTGTTATTTCCATGCCTGTAAGGTAGATAGTGTGATTATTGTCCAAGCAAGGTTTCTTCTGCGCTGCAGAAGTGCAAAGGCTTTGACAGCAACAGTCAGATACAGAGATGGATCCAGTCCTATTTCCTCTTGCAGAAGTATAAGTAAACAGCTCCTTTCCCAAATGGCTGAGTTTGATGAATTAATGGCGGCATGCAGTATTCTCAAGAAACCATGAAGATTTTCAATTAGCCAAGAAAAAGAAATCGAAACATCCAAATTGGAAAGGAAAAAAATAAAACTATCTTTGTCTACAGAGGACACAATCCTGTATGTAGAAAGCCCTAAAAGGCTCCATGCCCCTCCAGAAGTCCAATACACAAATTTAGGAAAACTGCCATCAACACAGAACAATTGGCCACACTTATGTGCACTAATAATCAGCTATGAGAAAGAGGGGAGCAGAAAACAACCCCATTTCAATTAGCACTGTGAATCCAGCACTCTGGAGACAGAAGAGAGAATCGTAAGTTTGAGGCCAGCCTGGGCTGTATAGAAAGATCTTCTCTCAAAACAAAAACAAATTGAAATAAAATATAAGGCAATAACATAAAAATCCAAATGTATAATTTCACCAAATGATAAAAGACCCACATGTTAAGTTGATGAAAGAAATTAAGATATAAGTGGAAACATATCTCATGTTCATGGAATGATGGAGTTAATATTGTTAAACTTAGCTAAGATTTAATTCAGTTCTTGTCAAAACCGTCAATGGCAGATTTCACAGAAGTAGAACAAATAATTTAAAAATCTGTGTGGAACCATGAAAGACGCTGATTATTCAAATATATCTTGGACAAGGAAAATAAAACGTGAGGCATCACAGTTTCAGATTTCAGGCAAAGCAGAATGGTTGTAGAAACCAATGTCAGAGAGCTCTGGGAGGGAGGAAGATTCAGGAAGCAGCCCACACCTACAGTCATCCAAGCAAAGGTACCACGAACACAGTGGAGAGAGGATGAATGTGCTCTTTAGTGAAAGATGTTGGGGACACTGGACATCTACTTACAGAACAGACCACAGACCTAAGCCTAAAGATGGAAAATCATGAAGCTCCTAAGAGAAAGTTGGTGTCAGTGATGATTTGTTTAATTAACCACAAAAGACTATACAACCAAAGCCAAAATAAACTAGGTCTGTGTTAGAAGAAGAAGTAGAGGAGGAGGAGGAGGAGGAGGAGGAGGAGGAGGAGGAGGAGGAGGAGGAGGGAGGGAGGGAGAGAAGGAGGGAGAGAAGGAAGAGAAGGAAGGAAGGAAGGAAGGAAGGAAGGAAGGAAGGAAGGAAGGAAGGAAGGAAGGAAGGAAAGTTCCTCTACAGTGAAAGAAAACAGTCAACAAAGCCCCAAGGCCACCTATGGAAACAGAAGAAAGTATTTACAAACTATAAATCCAAAAAGAACTGATACCTAATATACAAGGAACACCTATGACTCAACAGCAGAAAAACAACTGTAGTAAAAGATGGGCAAAGAACTTAGTTTTCAAGAGAACACATGTGAATGACCAGTGGATGCCTGAAAACATACTCAACGTATGCATTGATTAGGGAACTGCAAGTCAGAGCCAGAAGGAAGACTCCATCTTAGTTTAGAAAGGAATTACCAAAAAGTCAAAAGATAGTGTAGGTGACAATCTAGAAGGAAGGAAATACTTGCACACTGTTGATAGGGCTGTCAAAGAGAAGTTATTGAGGGAACCTGGATGGAGGCTGCCACCTCAAATAGACCTGTTTGGACTGCCTTTGGCGGTTCACATCTATAGTCCCAGCATTCAAGAGGTTGGGCAGAAGGATGATAAGTAATGGTAAACCTGCACTATATAGCCAGACCAAAACATAGACACACACACACACACACACACACACACACACACACACACACACACACACACTCCCACCACCTCCACTCCACAAATACAAAGCAAGAAAGAACCACCCCCACTTCTCAGTCCATATCCAAAGGAACTAAACACATTAGCTTAAAGCTATAGCTACACTTCCATGTTCCCCTAGAGAACAAAAGCTTCACATCTTAAGTCGGGGGTAAGCTGGAAGTCATCTGAGGACGGGGGCAATGGCAGAAATGTAAGAAGTTGGGGTCTAGGACAACACACGGAACGCTCTCCAGCAGCCACCTCATGTGCAAACACAATCACCCACATGCCTAGGGAAAGCCAGGGCAGCCCTGCCTCTATCAATTACCCATCTACTATGGGGGAATGTGTCCCTAAACTTGGGAGGGAAGAGGCGAAGATAATTCTGCCACAGTGTAGAGCAGATGAGTCCAGTGAATAGAATCAGTAGAGTTTGCGTCCTAACTGGATTAAAATGAACTAAACTCAGAATCAACTTGAAATCTGGAGGACTGTTTTCTTGTTGTTGCTCACCCCACCTCCTTAACGCCTTCTTTTAAGCAGGTTTTGTTTCCATTCATCCCGCTGATCTCTGACTACTAAATTCTTTATTTCAGCCTCCTATAAGGAGCAAGACCATCCTTTTCATCTTGCCCCTTCAACAAAACCCCTCTTGGAATCCTGTTTTCTGTGTGAGTTGGCACATGAGCTGGGGAAGAAAGCCAGAAGGAGGCGGGTAGGGAGTTTCAGAGACGGCAAATCCACTGCTTGCAGCAATGCCCACCCTGTCCTGGGTACCGCACCCTTACCAGTGATCACCCTTGTGTGCTTAATCAGATTAAAGGCCCCCAAGAAAGCCCTTTCATTCCCTGTCACACAAGGGTGAGCAATGAAATAACCAATATAGCAGTACCGCACTGGGGATGAGAAACAAGCACTGTGGACTGTGTCCCCAGCACCTTGGTGATCTCCCTGGTCCTGCCTGCTTGCTCCCTCAAAGGCAGCTCTGCTGTGGACGGGTGACATTATGGGATAGAATCTGCGGCAAGAACGCCCGTCTATTATGTAAACACAAGGGGCATTAAGTGCAAGGCTTCATATATATCAAAAAATATAATGGGGGAGATTTGTATATCCCATGAATATTTAATTCTTCTGAAAGCTAACTATCTGCATATCAGACTACACCAATGCATGTGTGTGAATTTTTTTTCTCTGTTGTCTTTCAAAACAAAGCAGACAATTTTTTCCCTTCCTGTGGTGCCCTGGAAGTTGCTTAACTGTGCATTGATCCCTTTGATCTACCGAGTGTGTGTATTTTAAGACAAAGTCCGCGGTGCTACTCCCATCTGTGTGGAGGAAGCAGAACAATGAGAGGAAACCAGGTCGCTTTCCATTGTTTTCCTCGTGACCTGGATCACAATTTACTGATGTCTTGAATGCTGTTTAACTTTTGCTGGTGTCTTTTTAATCATAGCATTCATGTGAATTTAAAAAGAGCTCCTTGATATGCAACCACTGTGTAGCATGATATCCCGCCCGCCCTGTTGCACTGCAGAAGCCTGCAGCTGCCTGCAGCTGCCTGAAGCTTAATTATGCATGCATGCATGCAAAGCCCAGATGCTCAGCCAAGAGTGCCTCAACTACAACAGTTTCTCACTTGTTTTTGTTTGAATTATAATTGGGCAGATCTGTATTCCTCAGCCCGGTTTGTAGCTGGAACATGCTCCTCTTCGCCTCTGTTGCTACCTGTGTTTGACACAGCTTCTTCACCAAGGAGCCCTTTGTGGATGCCGCCATGTGCCTCTGAGATCTGAGTAGGGTCATTTACAGGCTTGATGAAATCTTTTACTTACGCAACAATTTTAAAGGGTACAAAAAATGACCTGAGCCCCAGCAGGTTTTCCTCCAGATGGTTTGTAGCTGAAAGAAAGAAAAGGATGGCGAACTAGAAGCTGGCATTGGGATAGAAACAAAGGAGGCTGAGAGCCAGGCGGCCATGCTAGGAAGGAAACTCACACCTGCAGGAAGACTGTGCTGGGGTTGACTTGTTAGCCATGCCCATCTTCTACTCAGAGAACATTTGGGGAGCTGCTTTGCAGCCACCTCAGGGACCTCAGTCTCCAGCACGAACATGGCTCCTGTGTCAATGATGCTGAGTATGTCATGGTACTCTCCAGACCACTTTACTGACAACTGAGCAGAGCAGGAGCTTCCCACAGAGGACGCTCGCTGCTGCTTAGACTGTCTCCAAGGCTCATCCAGAGACATCAGCTCCGTGTTCCAACTGAGCAGCAAGCGAAAGACAAAGATTGAGTTCACTGCAAGGGGTGGTGTTTTGTGATCTCATAGCGATTTTGCACATGTGTACAGATATGTGCTTGTGTGTGTGTGTGTGTGTGTGTGTGTGTGTGTGTGTGTGTACCAACTGCAGACTTACACTGAAGTTTCAAAAGTAAGCAGAAATCTATTGTAGGATAATTACCCATGATAATCTTAAGAATCATATAGAACCAGGATATAGATAGATAGATAGATAAATGGATAAGATAGATAAATAGATAGATAGATATAGACATATACATACCTAAATACATATATAAACATATGTTTTCTTCACCTCTGTTGCTGTTTCTGTTTGACTCAGCTTCTTTTGTCAACACTGTGTGCCTCTGAGATCTGCAAACAGTCGTTTGTGGACTCATCACATCTTTTACCTACACAGCAAATTTGAAGATAAAAAAAATGACCCTAGCCCCAGCAGGTCTTCCTCCAGATGGATAGTAGCTTTTCTTGGAAGGGAGGGAGGGAGGGAAGAAAATAGTTAATCAGAAATTTATGCATGTATGCACATATATGTGTGTGTGTGTGTGTGTGTGTGTGTGTGTGTGTGTGTGTGTGTGTGTATGTGTGTATGTGTGTGTATACATATATATGATGTCCCCCTGTACGAAATGGGAATAATAAATAAGTAATTCTCCTTCAGGAGTAGTTAAGAATGTGCAACAGCTGGGCGGTAGTGGTGCATGCCTTTAATCCCAGCACTCAGGAGGCATAGCCAGGCAGCTCTCTGTGAGTTCAAGGCCAGCCTGGTCTACAGAGCGAGATCCAGGACAGGCACCAAAGCTACACAGAGAAACCCTGTCTCGGAAAAAGAAAAAAAAGAATATGCAACAGTGTTTAGCATCTAATATGTACCACACAGTCAATGTCTATAGATGTTATAGCTGAGAAGCTAAGAGCTTATATGCTCTACAGAATATCTGAGTCACACTTTCTTAGGTAAACAAAATACACAAAATTGTCTCAGTGTACAGACTGGGACTCAGTGTTCAGTTTTCATATCGCAGCTCTGTCATTTCAAAGGCTTTGATTCTGGGAAGATCTCAGTAGCCTTACCTAGGAAACGGGAATCACAGTGGTGTCCATTTCAAATCATTATGATGGTATCATAACATGGTTATTGAGTGCAAACCAAGAATGTCTCTATGACTTAACTTCACTCTACTCAACTTGGCCTGAATTAGAGCCTCTAGCCATAGTCTAAGAGAATCAAATTTCAGCAAGAATCCTGAGATTCTTCAGTTTGTAGAAAGCATCCACCCTTGATGTACAACCATTTTCTCTACCAATCAAATTCTTCCTGTTCCACAGTTACTTTTGGGAATCTAGTCATTCTGGCCTACTCGCCATCAAACTCCACTTTAGACAGAATCCTTTCTTGGTGCTATTTCCTCCTAGTGATTTACATTCCTGCTCCTACCTCTACATTTCTTTAATTCATTGAGAAGCAAGCCCAGTATATCCCAACACCACACAATCAGATGGTAGTAGCAACTCCTATACCCACCACAAGATTCCTGAAGAAATTCTGCAGCATCACTTTGGTAGTGTCAGAATAATGTTTTCTATAATGGCATAGTTGTTTTAAAGAGTCATTCTCCAAGCTTAGAAGATGAAGAATGTGTGCTATGAAAGGAAGAAGACCAGAGTTCAAATGCCAAGTACCTATAGAAAAGCTGGGCATGGCCATGAGTTCCCGTCACCCCAGCACTGGGACTGGATGAAGAACAGCAAGCAGATCCTGGGAACTTGATGGCCAGTCAGCCTAGCTCTGTCTAAAAAATTAGATGGAGCCACAGCCACCATACCCCACCCACACCATACCCTACCATATACAACTCTCAAAAAAGATTCATTCATCAATAAAGCCATTCAGCAGACTGACAAAATACTGTTTGTTGTTATTGTTTTGTTCATGAATTTCCTGAGGTATAGTCTCCCTATCAGAGGAATGCTGTGGGATGTCTTTCTGTGAATATGTGTTGCTCCAATTGGTTGATAAATAAGGCTGTTTGGCCAATGGTGAGGTAGAATAAGGTTAGGCAGTACATTTGAACTGGAGAGAGAGGAGAGGAAAGGACAGTGGAGCAGAAGCTGTGAGCTGCTGCCAGGAGAAACAAGATGTGAAAATACTGGTAAGCCACAGACACTTGGCAATGCATAGATTAATAGAAATGGGCTGAGTTAAGTTGTTAAGAGCCAGTTAGCAAGAAGTCTGAGCCATTAGGGCATACAGTTTGTAAGTAATATAAGCCTCTGTGTGTTTTCTTGGGTCTGAGTGGCTGAAGGACTGGGTGGGACACAGGAAAAGTTCCAACTACAGAGGAACTACCAATTTTGTTAGCTATATGCAAGATAACTAGATACACTGTGTGGGTAAAGACAGAATTTTTATGACCAAAGTGCTTGTTAGTATCAAAAAAGATTTTAAGTCAAGGCATTAAAATATCTTTCACTCCACAAGAAAGACAGCCTGGTGAGAATGAATAATATTTATGGAATTATAATTCTATATAATTACAATTATATAGACTTACAATTCTGAATTTCTCAACTGGATTGCCCTTGTACCTAGAAGGAGTAATTGAAAGACCCCTGGCTCATTCCTTTCTCAACTCCAAGTTGACAACAATGTTGGACCTTCCACCAGAGACGAGGCTCTGTCCAAAGAACCAAGAACACAATATTTTTGCACAGCACACTCCTTGGTGACCTACACAGAAGGAGACAAATACTTCCTGACAGAGGTATGCATTTATCCCATGCCCTAACAGCTTTCCTTGTTCCAATGGGAAATTCATTATACTCAGATCCTGCCCTTTTATTGGCTTCAAATGTGTTAATATAACACAAATGCTAAGGCATCACCCACTAATATTTAAAGCAATGATATTATGGAGCACTTTTTTAAACATCAGAATTTAATGCAAGTTTACAGAAAAGAGTTATTAAATAAATATCAAATTCCTTGTAGTGATGGAGAACATTACTGTGCCTACACAAATGTGCCTTGGATTTTCCACTCAATCTCTTCTCCCTAGTATGCTCCTGGACACGTCAGTTTACTTTTAGGAAAGGCAACATATTAGTTACATTTCGCATCACTATCACAAAATACCTTTTGGTTGATATGACTGAGCAGATAAGATGCTTGTTGCCATGCCTGAACATCTGAGTTCAAACGCTGGGACTTACATGGTAGAAGTTGTTCTCTGACCTGCAATGGATCACTATGACACATGTATGCACACACTCATGTGCTCACACAAATACATACGATAAATTATTTAAGAAGCAATGGGGTTTTCTTTAAAACTACATTTTGGCTCACAGTCTGAAAGGAGATACAGTCCGTTATGGTCAGAAGACACAGCTTTGGGAGTGTGAGGCAGCTGGTCACACTGAGTCTACAATGAGGACACAGAGAAAGATGAATACCAGGGCACAGCCGGCCCTTTGCTTCCTTCCTTCTTATTTAATCCCAGATCCCAACCTATAGGGTGATGCCACCCCTTGTCAGGATCTGTCGGTCTCTCGGAAAATGCCCTCAGAGACATGTCTACAACAGTGTGTTCCTGGGTGACTGCAAACCCGGTCAACCTGACAAAAAAGATTTAACCACCACAGGGAGTTGTACCGCCATGTATGATGTGGAGATACCTGCTGCCCCCCTGCAGAAGATTGGTGAAGGCCCCCAGGAAATAATCCTTGGTAAATAATTATCAATTATCCCTGATGCCATAAAAAATTTACTTCCGTGATATTTTATTGGTGTTCCTTTCTTCTTTTATGTGTATGTATGTATATACATATATATAGTTGTAACTTTTTTAATTAGATGACTTTTTAATTTTTTTTAAATTTTTTTGCTTGTCATCTCATTTTTGTGATGATATGTTATGAGCTACTCCAGAGCCAAGTAAATACCTATAGATTAGTCAATAAATTCACTCAATAAATACATGTATGCGGGTGCTTTATCTATCCAGTTAGACTTCCTTACAGTCCAGGAAAACTATGAGGAAGATTCCAAAATTCATGCCTCTGTGAAATTTATAATCTGGTGAGATTTCAAGTGTTGTGGGAACAAAAGAAAAACAACACAATATAGTTTTCAAGGGGAAAAAAATGTGATGGTTGATTTTATTGTCACCGTGCCACAGATTACAGTCATCCGAGAAGGGAGCCTCAACGAAATGCTTCTTCTGATTGACATAACTGATGTGAAGACCCACCTCAAGTACGGATGCTACCTTCTGGTGGCAATGTAGCTTGAGTTTTCCTGCCTGGCCCACAGTCAGGACAAATCTCTTTCACCTGCCAGTCTCACAGCCTCTCGGACCCAACCAAGTAAACACAGAGACTTATATTGGTTTCAAACTGTATGGCCATGGCAGGCTTCTTGCTAACTGTTCTTACAGCTTAAATTAATCCATTTCTATTAATCTATACCTTGCCACATGGCTCGTGGCTTACCGGCATCTTCACATGCTGTTTCTCATCGTGGCAGCTGGCAGTGTCTCTCTGACTCAGCCTTCCACTTCCCAGCTTTATTCTCCTCCTTGCCCCGCCTACACTTCCTGCCTAGCCAATGGCCAATCAGTGTTTTATTTATTGACTAATTAGCAACACATTTGCCATACAGAACATCCCACAGCACTTCCCCCTTTTTTTTTTCAAAAAGGAAGGTTTTAACTTTAACAAAGTAAAATTACATATAATTTGGGAATTTGGGCGTAGCTTCTCTTACTACTTCCTGCTTGAGGGGGGCGCTGTATCTTATGGGGATACAAAGAAAATTTTAGAATTATAGAATAGTCCATGAGGGTGTATCATCTGAGCCAGTTGCCTTCAAATCATTCTGGATGTTGGATCATCTGGGCCATGGTGTCATCTGGGCCATGGTGTCATCGGAGACCTTTCAGGGGGTCTTGGCTGGTCAAACCTGATGTATCTTAATCTTGAACAAATCCATAGCCTCTGGCTTTCTGTGGGAATAAAAGCAGAGACTCCTTTCCAAAGCAACACATCCTTACATCCAAATTTTGAAGTCAAAGTATCTTTAAAATATGCATATTGGTTTAACTCAGCTTCCTTTACAATCAAATATCTCTCTGTAGTTAAGAATCCCAAAGACAACACAATCCAGATTCTCTGTGTAATATTCATCTTCACGTGGCTTATTTTTTATATTAATTTTACTGTCTCTTTAAAGACTTTATTTTTTAAAACTATGTATTTGTTTCTATAACTGTATATATCACCTTTTTTGTCTCTTTCAAGCCTACGAATATTTTACACACATTTTAAACTATTACATCTGAAACTGTCTTATTGTGACTCTATTGCTTTAAGCTGCAGCAGCTGTGGCTTCTGGCTCCACCCACCTCAGCTTCCCAACATGGCGGCGGTACTGTAGTTTTCCGCCAGCTCTGGGAGCTATCGTGGGTCTATGCTTTTATCCAAGCAGCATGTAGCCCAGAAACCTCTTTTTTTGTTTTGTACTAGAAAAGGCTAAATCCACCATGCAGCTTAATGTGCCACTTGCAGAGGACTCGTTTCCGCCATACTGCAGGTCGAGTGCGCACGCCAGGAACCCACCAGTAGCTCAAACTGGCAGCTGCCGCTCATTTGAGAGAGACAATTAGGAACTGTTTTTAGCTCCGTTTTAGAAGATTTTTTCAGGTTTTAGGTGGAAACTCTTGCCACCACGTTGGACGCCATTTGTAGCTTGAGTTTTCCTGCCTGGCCCACAGTCAGGACAAATCTCTTTCACCTGCCAGTCTCACAGCCTCTCGGACCCAACCAAGTAAACACAGAGACTTATATTGGTTTCAAACTGTATGGCCATGGCAGGCTTCTTGCTAACTGTTCTTACAGCTTAAATTAATCCATTTCTATTAATCTATACCTTGCCACATGGCTCGTGGCTTACCGGCATCTTCACATGCTGTTTCTCATCGTGGCAGCTGGCAGTGTCTCTCTGACTCAGCCTTCTACTTCCCAGCTTTATTCTCCTCTTTGCCCCGCCTACACTTCCTGCCTAGCCAATGGCCAATCAGTGTTTTATTTATTGACTAATTAGCAACACATTTGCCATACAGAACATCCCACAGCATGGCAACTCCGATGAAAATGTACATGGCAGGAGAGTGTCTTTTGCTCCCTTGGCTTCCGCTCTGGCTGCTGAGTTGACTCACCCTCTTGCTGTGTGTGGTGATATTTTATTTGTGCTGACATGTGATATTTTATTTGTATGTTAATAAATAAAGTTTGCCTGGAGATCAGAGGTCATAGTCAGCCGTAAACAGAAGTCAGGTGGTGGTAGCACATAACGCCCTTAATCTGATCACATGGCAGGCAGAGTCTCTGTGTGGTCAAGGACACAGCCAAGCATGGTGACACACGCCTTTAATCCCAGTACCTACCATAGAGACCTGGAGGTCTGTATAGACAGGCAGTGACGAGGAAGTCATGTGGCTGGGCTTAGAGCCAGTGAGAAGGCAGAACAGGAAGGCAATAAAGGCACAGGTTAGACAGGAAGAGGTTCTCTTGGGAAGCTACAATGACATGATGAGCTGAGGTTAGTTGGCAGCTATTGCTCTGATCTCTACGGCTTGCACCCCTGTATTTGGCTCTGTGTTTCTTATTTAATACGACTGTTTAGACATTCGTCTACAGCTGTTGTTGATTATTGGTTCATGGACATCAGAACCAGGCCTTCCCAGTCTTCCATCACTAACCAAGGACCAGCAGCTCCCCAGGAGCCCTCCACGTCTTCGGCACCAGATTGTGGTTGCTGAAGTACCCAGCCTCATGGACTAAACAAGGGTTGAGTTGTTGCTTTCTTCTGTGACAGATCGCCACTATGCAGTAGGAAGTGTGCTGAGCCACCCAGCCTCAAAGACTGAGCAACTACTGGGTTCTTGGCCTGTCCGGTGTGATGCAGCTGTTGTTACTATTTTAGCATTAGTTGACTTAGCGTGTGTGTGTGTGTGTGTGTGTGTGTGTGTGTGTGTGTGTGTGTGTGTGTATGTGTGTGTGTGTGTGTGTATCCTATAGGTTCTGATTCTCTAGCAAACTCTAACTGATCTGGTCAGACTGGGTAGCTTCACAAACCCTGTCCTACCATCTTTTACCTGGTACTCACCCCCCCTGCCTATGTGGACCACTGGAAGCCATTGCTTCACAGTGCAGGCATTCCATTTCTGTGGACGTCAAATTAACTACAAAATTCAGTTTTAAAGACCGATCTAGCCGGACGGTGGTGGCCCACGCCTTTAATCCCAGCACTCGGGAGGCAGAGGCAGGCGGATCTCTGTGAGTTCGAGGCCAGCCTGGTCTACAGCGCGAGATCCAGGAAAGGCGCAAAGCTACGCAGAGAAACCCTGTCTCGAAAAACCAAAAAAAAAAAAAAAAAAAAAAAAAGACCGATCATAATGATCTCTTGCCTTAAGGTTCCCTGCCTTGCCCTCTGTAACCACACAAGACACTTTGTGGTAAACGATGGAGGTGCCATGAGTCCCCAGTCAGGGATGAACAGTGAGCCTAGAGAATCATGGCTCATCCCCTGGGCACTGGTAGAGAAAGCCTCTCTCTGGCACGGAGGCGGACACTGTGGGTCCCTAGGACAGCTGTGCTCCAGTTCGCTGCTCTTTGTTCTAGGAGCTCAATTTCCTTGCCCCTTCCACCACAATGAGTAGCTGTCAGGAGTAAACTTGCGGTAAGAATCCTGCCAATAAAAGGCCAATTTGTCTTCTACCAGTTTCCTAGTTTAAATACTGTGAAGAAGGCTGGGGGTGTAACGCAATAGTGGGGTACACGCTAGCAAGCGCCAGGCCCTGGATTCAAGGCCTAGTGTCAAAAATAAATAAACAAACAAAGAAATGGAAAGAGGGGTATGGTGGGAACTGTGCCGTAGGTCAAGAGACTGTTTTTCTTTTTGACTATATGATGCAGGTCATGGTAGTCCCCACATATGATCATTTGAAACTTGTGTTTTAGGATAGTATATAGTAAGAGTGAAGAAAAACACACACACACACACACACACACACACACACACACACACACACACACACGCATGCACATGCATGCACATGGAGAGTCAATCAAGACTGAATAGCTTCCAAAGGGTAGAAAAGACATATTTGTGTAGACAATAGATAGGCCCCTGCCCCTAGTAATTCCACGGTGGAAAAAGTGAGCTTTATCTCGGTCTTAAAAGGCTACATTCACAATAGTATCCACGTCAGAGAGAAACGGACAACATCAACAGCAGAAGTACCAGAGAGGGTAAACAGTGTGCTCCTCAAACACAAATGAATTTGTTTTCCACCAGCAAGAAACACAAAGCTTTGTGTGCACTAAATGAAGCAAATTAAGTGTGACCCTTTCTCTGGGAATCATTGAAGGACAGAATGAAAGACTGTACACAGATTATGAACAGTGTACACACACACTCACACACACACACACACATTATGAACAGTGTATACACACTCACACGTGTATGTGTATATATATATAATTATGTATGTATATAATTAATATTAATATAATTAATATTAGCCACCACACAGGCAGGTTAATTGTCGCTTCTCTGAGCACTTAATCTGTTAGCAGTTGATAAATCCCACCCGGGATAGAAGAGGCTCATATTTAGGTCACACAAAGTCATTGCCGTTTTTTAATTTAAACTGTGCACTAGATTAAAACATGAGCGTGTTTCAGCAGAGCCAGTCAGAGGCGGCAGCGATAGGCTGTCATTTGGTGTAGAAAGTTTCCCCAGCACACCCCAGGGACATGTTAATCAAAGCTTTTAATGGATTCAGTCTGATCTGTGACAGGCTTTGTTCCAGAGATGGTATTTGTTGGATGGAGCTGCTAGTTATCAATAAGACACAGTAATTGCAGGGAGTGATTGAGCCCTGTTTCCAGGCCTTCCTACCATCCGACTCTTTTTTATTATCAGTCAAGGCAGAGGTGTCTTGCCCTGGGAGTCACAAAATGACTTGTTTCTTTCATCTCGCAACATCCAGTGATGAAAATTAAACAAGAAATATGGACATTAATTTACCAAAACAAAACAAAATCTTAAAATCCCTTGCTTCTCCTCCTTAAGTCTTTGTTTTAGACTTCTCAGCCCAATCGGGGCAGCAAATCTTTTAAACTGATCAAATAAATCCACTTGAACCAGAGGCAGGCATTTGAAGCTCCTCTGTGAGCTTGGGCTGCCTCGGCAGTGGCTTCTTTCAAAGTTCTGTGTTATCCCTGGGAAATCAGAACAGCCAGAGGCTGAGCTAAAGAGTGGGAATCACACTAGATCACCTGCAGGAGCACTGAGCTTCGCAGCCTCTTAGGAAGGTTAAGGCTCCCCATCGGATAGAAAACATCTTGGTGCCTCTTCAAAACCGGACACCAAATGGGATGCTAACAGCCTGTCTCCTTTAGGAAGTTACAGTCCACAATCTTGAAGATCAAAATTATCCCCTTGGTAAGAGGTGTCAAGGTGGATGAGGGAGGGTAAGGGGGAGACAGAGTTCCAGAAGCAGCTGGTCTCATTGAAGGGCCTTTCTCCCACCAATGTAAACAATACCCGGATGACCAATGCCATTACCTTCAGAAGCCAAGCAAAAGCAACCAGTCATCCACAGCAGAGTCTAAGAGGGCCCTGAGTGTTTCCTGGGGCGGTAATGTGGATGGAGTCTCCCTCTGGATTCCCAGGTGAGAGGTCAGACGGCAATTTTTCTTTCTCTGGGAAATAAAATCACAAAGTGGCAATCCCTGAGACAGTGACATGTAAACACTCCTAACACCATGACTACCACTTTTTGTGGGCTTTCAATGACAGCCCAGACTCCTAGCTCTTCAAGGCTGATTACACACTACTCCTTTACACGGTCTCCTTCCTTGTGCTCAGCCTGTTCCACTCTGCTTTTGTTAGTGGCACAATGCTTTGTAATTCCATCTCCCGTGTCTTTGTTTATAACATTCCTTCAGCCTGAAATACCTTTCCTCTCATCCTCCACTTAACGAACTCCTCCTGAACCCACAAGCCCCTCTCAAATGTCATCTCCCCAGTAAAGTCAGATCTAACTGTGACAAGGGACAGAGCTGCAGAAGGTTGGAACACAAGTGCATTGTGTCACACGTCCTGTGCTGTCAAGAAGCTTTACACGACTCCCAGCTACCAAAGAGGATTGTTCTGAGGAGTCAAAGTGGTAGCCCATTGCTTCCAATGTGGATACACATCTAAAACTCACTGGAAGAAAACAAAAAACAAAGAAAAACTGATTTCAATTCTGCCCCTGGGAGAGCCAGGAACCAGGTAGGTTCTGATATTCATTCAAGAAAGCATGGGTGGAAACCCAGAGAAGCGACGCCTTAAGAACAAAACCCTTGGTTGGGGAACATAACGTGAACTAGAACTGAGCAGGAGGCAAGCTTGTGCCTCCAGCGTCTGTTTCACATCCCACAGTTCAAAGGACCTGGCTTGTCTTTCAGCATAAGATTCAAAAACCTCCGAACTCCAAAATAACTGGAAGAGTTTGCTGAGTACAAAGTGAGGTGTATCCCACCTCTCCCAACATCCTTGCTCCCAAGTTCACTGGCAATTCTGGAGAGTGCATGTGTGTGTGTGTGTGTGTGTGTGTGTGAGAGAGAGAGAGAGAGAGAGAGAGAGAGAGAGAGAGAGAGAGAGAGAGAGAGAGAGAGATAGAGAGAGAGAGAATGTGAGTGAGGTGGGAGATTGACCTCCAGCATTTCCATCTCCTGGAGCACAAAGTTAAGGACTAAAGCAGTCTAAACAAGAAAAACAGTTGAGGGGTCCTAAGGCTCCCAATTAGAGAGCGTGAGGATCCAAACTAAGGAAGATTCTGGAAGGAAATAGAGACAAAATGAGTGAGTCATTTTTGTTTTTGTTTGTTTTTTTGCAGTGGAGTTTGGAGTAAGAGAGAGACAAGAGAAGCTAGGATGCTACTGTATTTCAGGCTTCAGAAACTAGGAGCCTCATCCAAAATAGAAAGGTGATCTGGTGCAGGGGAAACGAGGATGCTGGAAAGTGATAGAAGGACCAAAGGACAAAAGGTGGAGCTTGGTGAATGAGGGGATGTGAGAGTGTGCAGGGAGAAGGTCCACCTGACAGCTAAAAGAGAAGCACCCCGGACAGACAGTGGAAGAGGACTCGTGACGAACACTTGTGAGTGAGAAACGAGGAAACAGAACGAGCTTGCACTCAGTTTTTGTCTTTGTGAAACAAGAGTTCCTGGCAGGTAGGACCAAGTGAGGGAGTGGTGAGGGAACAACAGACTAGGGACAAGTCACAGAGCTGAGGAACACTGATGGATGCCTATGACATCTCCAACTCTATCCCGATCCATAATGCCCATTTGATTTCATAGCATCAAGATAGGCTCTCAGCTGTCCCTCCACGAGTCAGATGATTCTGAGTGACAGATTCTGAGTCCCCATGTGCCCAGGGCCCTAGTACAGAGCCCTCCCAGGGTGTTTCTTTGTACCCTGTGTGTGAACAACCTTATACCCTACCACAGGCCTTAGCAGATGTCTCATCATGAATGAGACAGAGTAATAAGCCACCCTCCTTTTCTATTGGGGGACGGTTGTCAAAACACCCCTAAAGAAAATTAATCTCCACAAATATCCAAAGTTTTACTCACAGAGCCTCCTCTGGGAGATCTCTTTTCATGAAACAGGATGCTGGAGTTCCCTATGGATAGAAATCACTATTCTAGCCCATTTTAGAGCTACATGGATCCCATTTCAAAGCTACATTTTATGATGGCTTTTGTATAAAATAAAGGCACCTTTGGAGTCTACACACTCTCAGGAGCATGAAATTGCCTGCCATAATGGGCAAAGAACATTAGAACACACTCAGAGTAGGGTTACAAAGCCCAGGGCCAGAAAGCCTTTCTCTACAGGTAACCTGAGAAGAGAAAGTACTAGAATCACTGTCCTGCTCCCAGAAGTATGTGCACAAGTCTGAAAAGAACTGAGGTTGAAAACACTTCATTGTTTTCCACAATGAGAACAGCCACCACCCTCCTACTCACATGTTTTTCAAAGTATGTGTTCCCACTTGTACACACACATTTTCAAAGGATTTGCTCCTACTTGTGCATACACATTCCTGTGAACTAAGCTGAGGCCAGTTAGGAATCTGGTAAACTGTTAAAGCCAAGGCAGTGGCTTTACCACACTTAAGCATGATTTTCAGTTTGGAAGTTGGCCCATGGAGATCTGACTGATTGGAGCATCACCTTGGCTCCTTTTAGAATGGTGGCCCAATTGCAGTGGCTTTCTCAGAAAGTCACATAGGATGAAAAATCTCTAGTCCCTGACTGTCTGCTTCATTTCCGAAGTGTCTATTAGAGCAGTCTAAAGCAATGAAAGTTGGCCCGTGTCTTCTGTAAAATTCCAAAGCTGCTTCCTTGAACGCATGTGCGCCTGCTACAGACTCGTGGCTTCTGAGTTAGAATGTAACCCCGGAGTTTGAAGTCCACAGGAGTATCCTTATATTTATAATATAAAATTCCTAACAACTGAGTCCTACAAAGAAAACCGACCCATCAAGAACAGCAGCTCTTTTGGAAATGTAGGATCTCAAATATCAGACAGGGACTCAATCAGCAGCCACGCCATTTTTTCTTGCGTAGACTCCCATTTTCCATCGTGGTTATTGCATACCTCCCCTTGCCTGGAACCTTCCACACACTTCCTCTGCCTTCATTCTCAGCGGACTGCTTTACTTCGAAGTTCATTACTGACATAGACTTAAGGGCTGGAAATGTAGCTCAGTTGGAAGAGGGCTTGCCTAGGATACATGAGGCCCTAGGTTCAATCCTTAGCACCACATAAACCAGGTGTGGTGGTGGGCGCCTGTAATCCCTGATTTCAGGAGGTGGAGGCAGGAAGTTCAGAAACACAGGCTCTTCCTCAGCTACGTAGTGAGCCAGCGTGGGTTACATGAGATCCTCTCAAAAATAAGAAGAGAGAAAGAAACAAAGGAACGGAAAGAGGGAGGGAGGGAGGGAGGGAGGGAGGGAGGGAAGGAGGGAGGAAGGGAAGGAGAGAGGGAGGGAGAAAGTTAAATTGAACACAAATTGTTCATCTGACAATGCCACAGTGTCTTGTTATTGTTCTTTTCCTGAGCACTGTGCAGCCTATCCTTAAAGGCCAGTGTCTTCCTGTTTGCTGTGCTCTTCAGCACATCTGAACTACTTCACCTCCCAAGGCGTCTTTTACCTCTCCGGGATGACCAGCTTCCCATTTGCTTCCTGTTCTCTCTGCTTACTGTGAAATGGAACATTCCCCTCCACAGGGCTGCCCAGTCCCTTCCTGCTGTTTGCAAGGGGTTCTCTGTAAACATTCTCCTCACTCTCAACCCACTCCGTTCAGGGAAGCTGTCCCCTTCACCCAACTGTGCTGGCCTGTCCTCCTCACAAAGGTGGCCTGATGATCTCGACATGGCACCAGGCCCAATGGACCCCTTTCTCATACACCCTCCATCAGTGCCCCAAATCGAGAAGCTTCCTTTTTCCTCCTTGTCCTGTCCTCTCCTGCCTCATCCTCTCAGAATCCACCTTGTCACACACAGACACTTTCCCCCAGGTTCATTTTTGGGGGCTAACTCTCCACCCCAAGCTGGACTCAAGGGTTAATTCTGGACTTGGCCTCTACCCCCCTGGGGATATCCATTTACATGTTTCTAAATCAGCCTCATGCTGGTGATTTCACATTGTGAGTTTTCCAGAGAGGCCTCTCCTCTTATCTCAAGACTGTGGTCTTTTCATCTGTATTTTCTACAAACAATTCAGTATTTCAATAATGGAATCTTGATCGGTCCCCTCTCATCTGCACCCTCCCCTTCTATTCTAATGCCTTCCCTCCCAGTCTCTCTGTCTCAGACATAACAACCAGTACTTAGTCAGGTGTGCTCTGTGCCAGCACACAGTCATACTGCTTAAGCGCAGAGCTCACCACATTCGGGGAGGGAAGACAGCTATGTCTCTCCCATGTTGGAGAGAAGAAAGCCAAGACACCACAAAGTTAGTTTTGCTAGGACAGAAAGGCTGCTAAGAATGAGGGCTGGTATTTGGACTCAGACAATCCACCCCAAGGCCAGTGTGCTCACCCCAGCATCACAGTGTTCGCTTCCAGGAAACCCACAAGTTTTGTTGATCATCGTCCCTTCTCAGGCCACATGGAACTCATCGGCAGATCTGCTGAACATGGGCTCTGAAACAGACCATGTGTCTGCCTGTTTCCATGGCCCATGCCACATTCTGGCCTCATGTAGTCCCTCGCCACAGCCTTCTGGCTGATACAATTGGTTCTCTGCCACACTTTCTGACCGATCACTGAACATACGAGCAAGTGTGTCTTAAGGTGGGAATCACATCATACCCTGGCTAAATCACCTTGAGTGGCATCCACTGCAGCTGGTCTGAAGTGGTGGCATCCCACTGCAGCCAGACTGAAGTGGTGGCATCCCACCTTGCTCTTATACTGCTGTCAATACACACACAGGGTAGTTAAGGAAGTGTGTGTGTGCGTGCGTGCGTGCGTGCGTGCGTGCGTGCGTGCGTGCGTGCGTGTGTGTGTGTGTGTGTGTGTGTGTGTGTTTACCACCTGAGAAACTAGAGGAGACACAGGGAAACCACCAGGGTGATGAGGAAGTAAGTGGGGCCCTGTGTGTGCAAATATGGAAAACGGACAGTAGAGTAGAAGCTCTGGGTGGGCAGAAGTCTCAGAAGGGGGCACTTGATCTGAGGAAGAATAGTGCTGGACCAGTGTGTGGGGGGGTAGCTGTCTACGCTTTACCCCTGAAGCACCACCCCTAGCAGGCAGCAGGTAACTGCTAGGTACCTGCCCTCCCCCCTCCCCTCCTCTACCCCCCCCCCGGAAAGGGCGTGGCAGGGTGGGGCTTAAGACCTGGAATGCCCACGTGTTCTCTCTCTTGGCTACCTCGTGGTCTTGGATGCTGGTTGCTGCTACTGCGTACCAAGGCAGAGTTCTCCAGAGAACCGAGTTGGACCGCACCTCACCCCTCCTGGACCCCTACAACCACCTCCCTTTTGCTTGTTGTGAGTTAACCCAACATAAACCCCTTTGATTGTCAGATAAACTCCGTGGAACTGCCTCATTAGACCAAGAACGACTCTGATGGCCAATGGGCCAAGGGCAGTGTGGTGAGCTAGTCAGTGACGGCGGATCGTGACAGAGCCCATCGAGTCACGGGAAGCAAAACAATGGCGGGGGGCAAACACACTGCACCCACAGACAGAAGGCAGAGAGAAGACAGGAGTCGGGCAAGCTAAGAAATCTCAAAGCCTGTCCAGGGACCCGTTCCCTCAGCAAAGCCCCACCTCAAGGCCCACTCCTGGTGTGAACCAAGCAGTTAAGCTTATGAGCCTATGGGGGTCATTTCACATTCCAAACTCAACAGGGTAATACCTTCAGCTTGTTCATCGAGATCCACTCCACCCTTCTCCGCGGGGTGTGCATATACAGTAGGCTGACTGGAGGGAGTTGCCTTGCCCTTGGCTGTGTTTGGGTTAAGTGTAGCTTTGAATCCTGGATTAGGCTCTATAGAAATGAGAGCCACACCCATGGGCCTGTGGCTCTCTTGCAGCGTTCATGGCTTCCTCCAGGGTCCTTCCCAGCCGATGCTCTCCAGACCCCTAACGTCTCCTTCCTTTTCCACTTCAGACCGAGGGTAACCATGGCACTACCCCTTTAGTGTTCCTGTGAGGTACTCTTACATCCTCAGCAGCCTTCTTAAAACGCTGTTCGTGTTCTCCTAGAAATTCCCATCCAACAACCAGCCTGAGAAGGATCTTCCTGCCAGGATCTTGATAGATTTTCTTCCAAAACCACTGCAAGGGCTTGTGTCTCTCCCGGCTGTTATGGGTCACTGACTCTTAGACTTGGTGAACCACTTGCTATAGGTTGGTTCCCGTAAGTGGCAGATAACTCCACATAACGCTGACTTTGGAATTTTTAGAAGCTTCTGGGTCGATTAAATGTCATCCAGCTCCCATGGTTCCCTTTCTTTGCACAAAGCTTTCTGGAGATCAGAGCTCTTTTTAGGGAGATGGAAGTTATACCAATGGAGTGAGACAGCACAGAATTTTGAACCTGAAAAGCGACGCTCGTAGAAAGATCATGGGGTTTGGTAGTGTAAGTTTGACTTTTGGCAAGCTGACTTCTCGATCCTTCAAACAGGTGTGATAAAAACATGCAGTGGTTACCCTACTCACCAGCGGTTATGGCAGTAGAAGGGAGGTTACTCCACTCCATTTTGCGGCTCACTCCAGCATTAACTTGCTTGATTCACTGGGGCTGGGACTCGGACAGCAAGAGACTCTTGTCAGTAAGATTGCAATGCCCCCATGATGATTAAGATGTACAATCTGCTGGATTTGTCAGCACAGGCTGCCGAGAGAAAACACCACCTACTGAAGTTGGAAAGTCCAACTGGAGGCTGAGAGCATGATGGGATTGCTGCTGAGAGCTGACTTCCCAGCCTGCATACACTCTTCTGGCTGGGTCCCCATGGGGCAGAGAGAGAACAAGACTGCGCCTCTCTCCTTTCAGGGTCTCATGATATAGTCCAGTCTAGTCTCAAACTTGCTGTCTCCAAATACAGGGATGAGATTAGGCTTGTGCCGCTGCAGCAGACTAAAAGCATACTTGTGATTTCAAGTAATTTTTATCATCTCACAGGTCTTTAAGAGTTACACCATGGATTAAGACTTCAGTGTATGAGTTGTGGGGGAGCGTAGACATTCAGTTTGTGCTCAGTTATCTACATTAACTGGTTAGGAGTCATTAGCCAAATATCATTTCTCTCAGGAAGGAAGTGAAAATGACTGGAATTTCTAGAACACCCATCTTCTACAATATGTAATGACGTATGCTGAAGGTTATGATTTAAAATGTTGAGAGATGGGTCAGTAAAATGGCGCACCATGTAAAGGTGACTGCCACCAAGCCTGATGAACTAAATTCAGTCCCTGGGATCCACTTGGTGGAAGGAACAAATTGGTTCTTTCCACTTCTCCTCTGACCTCCACATCCCTGCCATGATGATAATATACACATGCAGGCATGTATGCACGTGGGTACGCACATGTGCATGCACACACATGGGCATAAAATATAGTAAAATACTTTTAAAAATAAAAAAATAAGCCGGGCGGTGGTGGCGCACGCCTTTAATCCCAGCACTCGGGAGGCAGAGCCAGGCAGATCTCTGTGAGTTCGAGGCCAGCCTGGGCTACCAAGTGAGTTCCAGGAAAAGGCGCAAAGCTACACAGAGAAACCCTGTCTCAAAAAACTAAAATAAAAAAAATAAAAAATAAAAAAATAATATATTAAGTTTAATCAAAGTACCTAAGATTACCATTGCTTTGCTGAAATTTTAAACAAGAATCATGATCAGCATGAGAAATATTGTTGCTTTCTTTTCTGTTATACAGTGAGGAATTAGATACGCTATACATTAGTACAAAGTAAAATTTTTAACTGTTAATAAGGTAAGACACTTGAGAATTTATTTATTTAATAGAATGCTGGACAGCAGTCTTCAAAGTAACCAAACCTATTTGTTGCAACATGGATAAAATTTTAAAATAAATACAGAATGAAAAAAATATTTCAAAAGTAAGAATCATTATCTAAGGCATGTTGCAATTTAATCAGTTAAAATAACTGTGTGCTGATGGGACCTACTGGGTAATCTTTCTAAATTCTTGTGAATTTTTGAAGTATTCAAAATTAAAGATAAAAGCAGTATGCATCACAGCAATGACACTTACAGATAATGAGGCACAAAATAGAAAGTTACATTTGGGAAGCACCGTTTATCAAACTATGCTACTCCGAAAGCTGGCCCATCACCCAGCACATTTAAGAAGGACAGGTAAGGGAATCTTTACAGCTTCCTCTTTAGAATAACGCATTTTCCCAGAAAGCATAACGCCACAGAACAGAAATCATATCTGCAAAATGCAAATATGTCTCTTACCATTTGCAGCTCTTTAGGCAGGCTATCGAGGATAGCATTTTTCAGTCTTTGGGATCCCCAAATCCTTTCTCCTTGACACTGTGAAAAAAATCGCTAAATCTTCAAGAGATGTTACATACATGTGCCATGCCTGTCGATATCCTACAAGAAGCCAAAACTGAAAATGTTTTAAAATATTTTATTAAATTATTTAAAGTAACAGCAAGACATCCACTGCATGTTCATTAAATATTAAATGAAAAAAGACTATGCTTTTTTAAGTATTTAGGATAACAGCACATTTTTGAAGTTTTACCAAATTTCTTTCCCGTCCAATGTGCAACGGGAGACAGCTGGGTCCTCATGTCTGTTTCCACCTCAGTCCATTGCAATTTGCTCTTGGAGTTGAAACATCTGAAGTCAATTTAGCCTCACAGCTACATGGAGTTGGAAAAAGGAAGTATTTTACTAACTTTTTTACCCAATCGTGAACATTCTTCTTGACTCTAAACCTTATCAAATAGTAGCCATTCCTCACAAGTCAACTACAGTCGGCGATCAGAAACCTTTGAAGAGAACTTTTTATACTCTGCTACGTTAAACTCTGGTTTGGGTCTAATTAGGTTGCACCTTGAGTTAATTTGGAACACACATGCACAGTGTTTTAAATGCATTGACTGGGCTGGAGAGATGGCTCAGGAGTTAAGAGTCCCAACTGCTGTTGTTGAGGACTGGAGTTTGGCTCCCAGATCCATTTCGACTGGCTCACAGTCGTCTGTAATTCCAGATCCAGGAGGATCCAATATCCTCTTCTACCTAGGGTGCCTGCACTATATATGCAGAAAACCCATACACAGACACACATGCAAATGTATAGTAAAATAAAATAAATCTTACAAAACATAAAAGATGCATTGGTCACTCGGATATATCCAGATCTTCCAAAAGGCTAATATGTTTCATGATATCAAACAATCACAGTTGTTAATATCACCGTCAACACCACCACAAGCTCCTGGAAGTATCCGGAAGGTTCCAAGTCCATGGCAAGTATAAGCTTTCTAAACTCTTGCTATTTCACTTGAGAGCTTAAGTTCACTTGCTGCCAACAAACATTTCCAGTTGTTTTTATTTTTCCTCAAACAACCAGACCACTTCTTTCATTTTTTCAAACATGCTTGCTAAAAGCTGAACTCTGAAGAGACACAGGTCCAATGTCAGTCATGCTTCAAGTGAAAATGGTGCTTCCGGGCAAAAGCAGGTCGTTTAGCTCACAACTCCACAATCACAAGGTACTTTCACCCAAGACAAGCAAGAAACTTTGGTGGGCCATGGCAGCTCTTGGTGCCTACATGAGTCATTCAGAACACTAAAACACATGTATTTGGAGTCGAGACAATTAAAACTGATCGTTTTACTCCTTCATTGAGGACAGTCTTATGGGGAACTGACATTGTTCCTTATGCTGCTGTCTACAATGCTGGGAGTCTACCCCAGGACCTTGTGTGTGCTGGACAGGCATTCTACCACTGAACAACTTCCCTTGTTTTTTCCAGTTGGTTAGTTAATGTGATTATTATTATTGTTATTGTTAATGTAATTTGTCACTTAATGTGATTGCTTTTTGTTTGTTTATTTGTTTTAAACATGGTGTAGGTATAGTAAGTAGGTTCATGGCTGTGAAGAACACTGTAGTAGCTTCTGAAGGGCTGTGGTGTATTTCTTAGGAGTATTAACTACTGCATTCCTACTCACCACTGCTTTTCTAGCACTGGATCAGACATCGGCAAGTGTTACAGGCAAATGAAGAATCAGTATTACATTAAAAGAGTTTGACCTCACAGGCCTCTTGAAAGATATTAAGGGTTGAATCTAACAGTATCCCCTGAAGGCTCACTGTTAATCATTTAGTTGCCATCTGATGAACTTTGGAGAGTTGATTGGACCAAGAGAGTTCCAATGTTATCAATAGATTAATCTTATCCATGAATTCCTATCAGACGTTGGGACCTGGTTGGAGGAAGTAGGTCATTGGGGGTTGTGCCTTCCAAGAGTGTGTCTCAACTGTGGACCCTTTCTCTGTCCCTGCTTCCCAGTTGCCATGGGGTGAGCAGGACCGTCTCATTACCACCTCTGCCATGAAGTTTGACTCTGGTGAGGCTTGAACCAGCAGAGCTAATTGACCACAAAGCGAAAGCCCAGGAACTGTCAGCCAAAATAAGGTTTCCCTTTTCATATTTATCTTCTTTGATATATTGTCACGGCTGTGAAAAGCGACCAACACACAACAGACAGCTCCACTTTGAGAGCTGCACATGATGGTGCATACCTACAATCCGAGCACACGGGGGCTAAGGCAGAAGAATTGTGAACTCAAGGCCATCCTGGGCTGTGTAGTAAGATACTGCACACTCACACAAAACAAACAAATAAGCCAAACCCTCAAGCTGAGAAGCACTAGTATAGAATTGGGAGTTCAGAACTCTAATAACTTGAACAGTATTGAATTATTTGAGAATTTGAACAGCAAAGATCAATGCTTTCAGAAGCTGCAGTCCCTGAAATACTAGCTCACACACTTCTGCCTTTTTAGTCAAAACCAAGCAAGTTATATTCTCCAGCTGGCTCCTATGTTCACGTATGCTATTCTTCTCACCCTTTGCTGGTTTTCTGTCCCTTTCATTTCCAAAGTAAAGATAGCTAATATTAAATATTTAGCATCCTCATTGGATGTTTTCATACTGCCAGCCGCAGTAAAAGGAAACCATGTGACTTTCACAACATAAAATTGTTTTGTGGGTAAAGCTTTGTAATTTGATATAGCAACTAATATTTATTTAATGCTGACTCTATGTCCTGTGTTGTAATAGATGCTTTTTCTTCAAGTTGTATTTTTTTTTAACAATGACGTACCAAGTGCTTATGCGTTTTGCAACTGAGAGTGAATTGGCAGTACACAGTGTGAAGTAGGAGATCTGCCATGATGGAGTCATCACACAGCTCTTCCACTGAAAGAGCTGCTTTTCCCATATTGCTCTAGAAGATGAGGCATAGGAGGTAAACAGCCTGGTCCTTGTGAAAGAGTCATAAAATGAGCCTATTTTCCTGCCCAACTGTCCTGCCTTCCCTAACCAC
Source organism: Peromyscus californicus insignis (assembly GCF_007827085.1). NCBI lineage: Eukaryota > Metazoa > Chordata > Mammalia > Rodentia > Cricetidae > Peromyscus > Peromyscus californicus. Next base: position 43,291,472 of record NW_026294469.1, read on the forward strand.
TGCAGGCCACTGTCTTTGGGGCAGAATAGCAAATTAAGTCAGAGCCTTGGGGAGACACCCCGCTATTGAGCCAACAGATACCTACAATCCCTCTTCTGTATCCAGAACCACTAAGTTATCCAAGAGTAGGAATTTCTTGTATGCCCTATAATCATCAGTTATGGAAGGCAAACAGAACCAACTGGGAATGTTTGCAAGGAAATACCATGAACACTGGAAAGCCACTAAGGTGAAGAATGTCCCACTACACCATCAGAAACAAGGACAGCTCCTAAAACCCAACGAGCTGAAATCTTTTTGTTGTTGTTTTTGACACAGGGTCTCACTACGTAGCCCTGGCTGCCATGGAAACTCACTACGTAGACCAGGCTGGCCTCTAACTCGCAGAGATCTACCTTCCTTTGCCTCCCTTATGCTGGAATTAAAGGCTTGGGTCACCATACCTGGCTCAAACTGTAATCTTAAATCATTCCATAGTTTAACATCCTCACTTTTTTTTTCTCACCAAAGGTCTTTGCATCACAAAAATATGTTTTGAAAAATCACAAACCCTATCTTGCAAGCCAGAAGATCAAAGAACATCCCAGAATGTTTGAGATTAAGAAGCTTTTCTCGATTTACAGGGTTTACATCAAAACATTCGCAGCAAGAGAAGTTTTATCTCAGTGCCTTGGGGACTTTATGAAGGTGGCTGATCCCGTGTAAGTGGAGCACTCCAGCCAGCTCACCTGCCATGGAGAATAACCTACTCACCCAGGTAGGTGGAGCCCCGTTATGAGGGAGGATGTTATGTGGAAAGCATCTGTCTGAAGTAGGGAGAAATAATTCACCCTGTCACTTTTCCTCAGCTGAAGAAGGTTGGCAATTTGAGAAGCGGTGTTTGGATTCCTTTTCTGTGTGCGACGGAAGATTTTTACAATAAAGCGGGCGTTTTGTCATCTTTTAACAGGATGTCTATTTAGTTTTTAAAATCTGCCAGTGAAAAGGGAAGACAGGTAGCGTTGTATCAGGTCCTTTTCTGTTCAGCAAGGCCAGAAAATAAAACCCAAAATTACACCAGGACACCCTATTCCCCTGTGGTTAAAAATACATGTGGTAAAAACCTAGAGGAACCGTAAACAGCTCCTGCGAACTGCATTTCAATCAAAGACTTTGGTCAAAGAATCCTCATGTCCCCACGCCAAAAAAAAATCCTACATATTCTGATTCCAAAAATCATTTGTGATGATCACTGTTTGCAACTGCTTATTTTAATTTGTTCTTTCAATTTTCAAGGCCACAGGAATATATCAGAAATGGCTAAATCATGAATGTTATTTACTTTATTCTAAATGGATCTAGACCTAGGGAGACATTGCTAATTATAAGTGCTGTAGAAAGAAGCAAAAATCTGTTCATGTGTCAATCGAGCAGAGGATTAGATGGAACATTAGTTCTATGCAGCCGGTCCCTCTGGACTTCATTCATGCAGGAAAGGCTGGCACATTAGCCCTCCTGGAATATCCTGGAGAAGCCCTAATAACACATCTGCTGTGTTGGTTTTTTAATGGAAATGGCACTCGAAAGCACACTTTGAAAATCAATTTCAGCTGCAAAACAATAAACATTAATAAATACAAATTTGGTTTCTGTTAACCATTATTTCATGACGTTGTTGGAAGTGGTAGAAGGAGCCAGTTGACAAATACAGTCTGCAGCTATTAAATCCCTTTGAAATCAAACAAGTCCAAACTGGATGGACTCCTCCTCCCAGATATGAGAAGGGAATATTGGTACAAACTTGCATGGTTTTTCAGAACGTTGTAAACGCAGAAGGAGCAAAGGCATCCTCTTGGTCCAGGCTCTTTTAACAGTGAAAACAAAGGAAATTAATTTCTAACAATTGGATTGAGACAAAAGAGTTCTACAATGATTTCATGAAAATATACTCTTGCTTGGTGTGGACAATAAAAATAACAAGATATTTGGCTCTGCTTCCTTTCTAACTATCTTTCAAAAATTGGAACAAAGGGTGTTTTCTTGACAAGTCCCTAAATCTAAAATGATCAAGCGGCAATTAAGGCCCTCTGGCTTACTCCATGAGTCAGAAGTGGTCGACTTACCCCAATGGCTGTAAAAGGCAGATTGAAGTATTCAGGGGGTTCTGTGAACCTCAGCCATCTGTTTACATTGTGCGGTAAAATCACAATGCTGGGAATTACTTGGTTTCCCCTTAGCAAGGCCTGCAAGCAATCACCCTGGAATGCTGGGTTCTGTTCCGTGCTTTAGAAGACGGAATAGCACCCTGGTGTGAGTGTACAGGACTCTCTCCATCTGTATCTATCTACGGAAACTGGACTTGCCTCCTGGACTGCTTGTGGTCAACTTCCTCACCTGTAAACTGCAAGAAACAATCTGCTTCTCCCCTCACGCCTCTGGAAAGCTTTTACTTTCTCCAGAGATGACTGTAACATTGAAATTCTGAAAGAAATGTAAACAGGAAAGGTTTCCAGGGACAAACCAAGGATGGATCTCCCCTACTTTATATCAAGCCAAACACCTCAATGGTATTAGAATATGTGGGAAGCTGATATATAGAAGTGGGGGGGGTGTGCTATATTCAGTTAATTTCCTAAAGGCTCATGATTATGAACAACGGGAAGGATCAGCACGTATGCCATATCTTTGTGTTCTTCTGTGACAGCCAGATCAATGGCTTGCAAATGATAGGCATGCTTCTATATTTAGTGATGGGAATGTGAGTAAATTAAATTTATGAAAGCGAGGTTAAAAACATTGCATTCATTAAAATATTTGTGAGCATATAGAGATTTAAAGACATGAAAGAACACTCATCTGCCCAGGGAGGAAGAATTGAAAGGTAAACCAGCTGTAATCTACCTTTGTTTTTATGGTGAAAGTGCTTCGGGTGAGCAAAACTCCCAGCCTTGGGGAGAGGTTCAGTTGAGCTGTGCTAAGTGGATCCTCTCCTAAGTTATCCTAAATGATAATTCCTAACAAAGCCCAGGGAACTAAGGAGATAAGCCATGCTTCTCTTTCCCCCTTGAATTTGCTTCATGTATATATATTTCAGATGTGAATTTTCCCAAGGTAAAAAAAAATATGAGTTTGATAGTGTTGAAAGGAGAATGACCCTCGGAAGACAGCTAGGAGGTGAAACAAAACACAGAAGAACCACACATTGTCTTCTCCAATCTCACTGATATCTCATATAGAAAGAGTTTAAAGAAAAAACAAGACTCCTCTTGTGTCCATCTGTATCTTGTCTTGCCCCACATCACATTTGCTGGGTCAAGACCAGGATCCGAAACCCAATATGTTATCAGGTTCCATTTCAGAAATTGGTTTGTTAATGATATCCTAATGTCTATCATCATATGGCAGAAACTATATTAATATTTTCCCTCTCAGGCACTGTTACACAGATGTCAGCTCTAATCCCTGTAGAAGGCTGCTACAAGTCAATCTTCATGGAAATATATTAGTAATGCCTGTGGAGTCTCTAGAAATATAAGAAGTGTGAAAACTATAATTGGAAAAAGGGGAATCTTAAAAGAAATGTAAGCTTAGCCTGGAATATGGGAAATTATTCAGCTGGATGACGAAAGTTATTCTGTAAATTTTTCATAACCACATTCGATTAAAGTAAACTAACAGCATGTATGTGAAAACTATTCAGCTTGCCTCAGTGAATCAACTGTTTAAGGCCAATCAATCACAAGAAAGCTTCCTGTCCCGGCTGAAAGTGATGCCCAAGACTCATATTTCACAATTATGAATTAAATGAATACAAAACCCATTTGTAAAACACTACTGATACTTCTCTTTCAACATGACCTTTATGCTCCTTTCAGACGGCAGGAATACAGACAGATGTTTCCCAACCTGCAGGACTAAGCAAGCTTGCCTGTTAAGGACATGATTGTAAACCCATGGAAGGTGTATAAACAGATGACAGCAGTACTTACAATGTGGAATTGATTAGGCTCTCAATTACTAAAAGCACGCCACTTGCGTTGTGCTTTTTATGCTGTTCTTTGATGACAAAAAGGCATGACCAGTTCATCAGCACTGCAATATGTTTGCTTTTTGGACTTCCCTCAGTCAGGAGAACATCTGTGCCCACAGTTGGGCTTTAGGGAGAAAACAAAAAACAAAAACAAAACCAGGAACCGGTGTGAATCACACTATGTCAACCTGCAGCAAGTGTTGGTCACTTTTCAAACTTCCAAAATGTCCCCCACGAACAATCAAGAACCTAGATAATGATAATGGTTTTATGAAGAGGGAAAGGAGTGGGAATGGGTCACCCAAAACTGGAGGAAGGACTTGGGTACGTTCACTTAGGAAGGCAGGTATTAACTGGGGCCGAACCGGCAAATCAAAAGTTGTTGAATTCCCACAAAAAATTGTTGAATTCCCACAAATGGATGAATTGTAGCTGTCCCAGTACATTTCCGAGGCTAACCCTTAGATCTCTCCAGATTTCTTCCCCTTGTCAGTATTTGGCCTTTTCAGTTTGTCTTACAGATGTTCAAGAATCTCCTAAAGTAGTAACAGTTGCAATTTCAGTGGTAAATGTTCCATGAAAGGCTGGATTTACTTCAATCATCTCCATTTCTCCAATCTCCTCTGTCCTGGTCCTAGAATGGAGAACCCCCAAGGCTCTCTTGGAATGGCCCAGATTTCTTGAGCTGCCGAAATCGCTAGTCTTCATGGTGCCATCATTTTCTCCACTCCATGCCTTAGTGTGGTCAGGATCTCCAGGCTCAAACTAGGACACTGTCCACCCTGAGGTATATATAACCTTAAGAACGATGATGGCCTCACTGGCTGTTCACCATAAGAAAATATCTTTTCCCTGTAGGGAGTTCTTTATTTTTGTTTTTTGTTTCTTGTTATATTTTGCTTTTTAAAAGCAACAAAACAGCCAGCCTGTGACCCATACCAGAGATGTTCAAACAGAAGGATTAATTCTAGACTTGGCCCTGAACGCAGGCAGATGTTTTTGAGCATGGTTTGGACGCCACTTAAGAACACCAAGAACTCCAGCTTGTAACATGCAGATGTGGTGAAGCTGGAGTTGGTGCGGAGACGTGACAAAGATGATTAAAGGGATAAGGAGTGGTTTCTGAGGGAATGCTTCGGGGATCTTCTTGCCTTTATCCCGAGAAATGGGAAAATAATGATTATTAACTTCAAAGCCTGTTTGCTCACGACAAGCCCAATGAATGAAAAGGGGCTTCAATTAAAAACAGCAGAGAATCTGGTGAGAGGAAAGGAAGAAGCCCTTTGCCTTTAGAGAAAGAAACATGGCAATCTGAGGTCACAGAATCCACATTTATGTATTATACATACTCGGGAGGCAGAGCCAGGCGGATCTCTGTGAGTTCAAGGCCAGCCTGAGCTACAGAGTGAGTTCCAGGAAAGGCGCGAAGCTACACAGAGAAACCCTGTCTCGAAAAACCAAAAAAAAAAAAAAAAAACCCAAAAAAAAAAGTTCATCTACTGATTTTTTTTTTCCTCTGAAATGTTATTTCTCCCCTTGGTCACTTAGATTTTGAAGAACAAAATCTGGATCTAGGTAAAAAGCTTCAATTTCACTGCCCCATCTCTGCCCTCTAAGCCCACACACCCATGCCTCACGACAGGAGACTCATGGCTAAGCCTTTGTTATCAGTGGTCAATATTTTTCTTGATTTTTACTGTTTCAGCACTTTGCAGAGACATGGGGGCCAAAGAAAATGGAGGATTATAGCTAGTCAGGGGGGCTTAAAGCAAAGAGAAATAGGCCCAGCTCTGGAAGAGAGCACATGTCATTGATCTTGTCTATAAACTAATTGAGAACAATCCCAAACCTTGCAATACCAGTTCTAGATGCTCCTCAGGACTTAAGAAGTACTCAACAGGTCAACACACGGCAGTGTGCCTGCAGGATGCAGAGTCTGGTTAAGCAGTAATTCAGTCTGTCTTCTGAGCCTCTGCAGCAGAAACAATAGGGGCAGCTCCCCTTCTGTTTAGAGGCACCCCCACAACCACTGCAGAGAAAAAGACTTGGCGCATTGTTGAAAGCAGCCAAGAGCCAACTGTTTCCCTCGGTTCTTTTATACGGCCCAAATATTCTCTTCTCAATTCACCAATCAATCAGGCCCAGTGTCCCAAATGAGGCACCAACCACATATGAAAAGAGCAAAAGCCACCGTTGGTGACCTTCAAGCTGGCTAAAGACCCAGTCCAAACTTGTCGCCATATGGAGTTTCCATTTCCCTCTGAGAAACAGCAGGGGAGCATGGCTGGGTGACATCTATGGAGGTGCTCGTTTGTAAAATGTTATTCACATGCAACAGATCATTGTTATTGTTTCCTGTAATTATTCTGCCTCATAACAAAAGGAAAGTAACTGATTTTGACACCCAAGTTTTGCTGTAAATAGGCAGAATGTTGTCATGAATATGCAAAATATTATGATCATTGCCATACCTAACTAATTGCATTTGAAACATGCTGGCCATAAAATAATTAATTAGCAGTGCAGGAAAGCATCATGATACTAGCTATAAATACTAAACATAACTAATTATTTCCGTCATAAAATGGTCCTGCCAAGTAATTTATAACAAACGCTGGGAAGAAGGCGAAGCCTGGAGTCCTCTGCAGTTTTCTGTGGAAGGGCTGTCACGCAAGGCTTTCTATTTTGTGACATTGTTGGATGAGTGGATACCAATTTGAACATAAACTCAAATGAAACTAATCTAGGATTTTCAATGTCCTTTGAGCTGTTGGGTGATTGTGGTGGAAAATTTCGAGTAGCCCCTTTTGTTGTTGACATCAGAAAGTGGTAGGTCACTCTGGTCCTACGGAGTACATTCTGAGCTCAAGCAAAAATTGATTTCCTTTTTTAAAAAGCAGCTGGCATTACAATGAATAGCCTTCCTTCGATTTTTCTTCTCCAGTGAAGCATTCAGTGAATGCAGCAGGCATAATAGGCTGAAGTAAACAGTGTCAGGTTCTGTTACATCAGAAGCTCTTTTAAACCAAGCAGACAAGCTATCATCGGTGCCTGAAACCCTGCAAATCATAGCCGAGTTGGAAAACGAGTTTGTTTCCTGACCAGCGTGTTGATGATATTTTGAAGAATGGAAGGGGACGCTTTGCTAATCACTCTGACTGCTCCGTGCTCCATTATGAGGCCATCTCGTTAATGAGCAAAAATAATGTACGTGCATGAAACGGTAATAGAATTAAGGCCTCTTCGAGCTGGACGCGGGACTGTACTACAGTCTCTGATCTTATGTGAAGCATGTGAGAGGACCTTGGGATTCACCTCTTACAATTGTTTACCCGAATCTGCTGGCCCCATTTCTTTTTTCTAGTGTTCTGAAAACAGGAACTTGGCATTTAACATAACGGAGTATCTTGTCCTAGATTTTAGTCCTTAGGGCCAAGACATCGTGACCAAACTCAAATACAGCCAGTCTAAAGTACAGCTTTTTTGTTTGCTTTGCTTTTTCCTACCATCCCAAAAGACTGGAAGAAAAAGAGTCATAAGCAAGGAATTGTTAAATACATACACTTCCATTCTAGTTGAATCAGCTTGCTATGATTCAGCCACATACCAAAAGGACGAAGGAGACGAGCATAGCTTTCATTTTTAAAAGATTTCTAAGTACATAACCCTCTTACCCTACATAACTCTAATATCAGTCGTAAGGCCCATTAAGTCCTCCTTTATGCATAAAGGAGTCAGGGGGATCTGTTAGTACCTCAGAGTCAAGCCTCTGGAATTCAAAGCAAGTGCGTTTCTGTCTAAAGTGAATTCTACCCACTGCTCTGAGGGTGTGGTACAGGGTGGTGACTAGAGAGACTCTGTAGACCTCGAAGGGTAAGTGCCAAAGACAAAATGGGGCAACAAGTACTTGCCAGGAGGTACTGGGGACCCCTTCTCCCTGTCCTTCACTCTCATAAAAATGCTTCCCCTCCAGGAGCCAGGAGGGTGTTTCTTAGCAATCACACCTCTAAATAGAATGTAATTACGAAGGAAATTAACTTCCCAGCCAAACACTGTGTTGTCATGATGATTTAGAAGATGGGGAAGGATGTTTTCTGAGCAATCTCTAATCTTTTTTTTCCTTCTTCTACTCTCTTTTTGGTTATCACTTAATGGTATTCATTAAAACCCATAACAGAAATTGCTTCTCTTTAAATTTCCAACTGAGTCTCGATTTAGTTGAGTTAGACTTTTCTTGAAACAATACATTAGTGTCATGCCCAATTGACTTCTGTTGTAAAAGAAATAAATCTATGTGACTTCATAGCCTGCATCTGGACGTGGTTAAAAACAAGAAGCCCGTCAGCGCACTGTTTAAAGAACAGCTTAGATTTCTATGTCCCTCAGTCTCTGCACAGTGCCCCTCTGGTCCGCTGTGGATGGGTTCATGCAGGTCCTTCTGGCAGAGGCAAGCAGTGCTCACTTTTGGAAATAATCCATGTTTAAAACACAGTACAGGTCATCATGAGCACCCAAGTCACAAGACTTTCACTCATACTCACTCTCTACCCCTGAAGGATAGCCAGGGATATTTGCCATAATTAAAGCAGAGATTTAAAAAGTGCTCACAAAGATGATAATGAACACTGGCGTTTTGTTTTGTTTTTGTTTTCTAATTGAGTTGTTTTGTCCTCCTGCTCCTCCTTTTTCTGTTTCTCCTCTTCCTCCTCCTCCTGCTTCTTCCCTCCTCCTTCTTTATTGCTGCTGCTGCTTCCATTGGATACAGGGTCATTTGGGGGCCAAACTGGACTTGAAACCTCTCTCTCTCCAGCTGCAGAAGACCTTGACATCCCGCCCCTCCTACATCCACGTCCTGATGTTGGCTTGCAGAAATGAACAATCACAATTGGCTTCACATAGCACTGGAGGCTGAACCCAGGGTTTTATGCATATGTGTGTGTTAGCCAAGCACTGTCCTAACCCAGCTCCATCCTCAGCCCCCAAACTATGTTTCAACTTCAAACAATTAATGAGAAAACACTGGGAGACATTTTCTTCTTTTACATTTAGAATTCTGAGTAGAATTTTTGGTAAAGTGAAGCCACCATTTACTTAGGAAGTTGAATCCAGAACAAAGAGAGCCTAAATTTAGTGGAGGATGGATAATAAATGCTCATTCTGTGTATGCCTCCATCTTTACAATGCATCCGAACTGCGTGAGGTTGAATCCCTGTGTCCCTGTGATGCTCAAGATTATATTTCCACAGAGTACCAACAGAAGAAGGAGGAGGAGGGCAACAGGGAGGGAGGAAGGGAGGAGCAAGGGGGGACCCCTGTACAGGGCTCTTCTGAGACCCTGCTCTGTAGTAAACAGTTCACATTTATAATTCAAAATTTTCAAAATTGTAATTATAATTTTGAAGGCTATGGTTGCTAGAAACTTTCTTATTTCGATCCGTATTTCATAGAGAATGAAGTTCAAGGGTGGAGAGTGTGAAATTACCCCTCTAGTGAGCAAAAGGACTCAGATCTGCATTCTGGGGTTTCAGGGTCTGGGCCTCAACAGACTTGAAGAAGCCTTGCATATACTTGATTTTGTCACTGGCCTTAGTCTTGGAAAACACAGTCCCATTACTCTTCTAGGACATAATAATTTGAATGAGTATTGTTACAATGAATATTGACCCAGAGATGTGAAAATGTAATAAGTGAATCGTAAGAGATAAAGAAAATGAGAAGATAACCAACATTGCAGATTTGTTGGGTCTCTGTTCTACACGTATACATGCATGTCTGCATTGTATAGATGAGGAATTGAATATCTAGAGAGGATAATAATCTGTTAATTTCATACAGATTGGTAGGAGTGAACTAGATTAAAATTTAAACTTGCTTTGTTCTGAATCTCATGCTGAAATCAGACTTCAAATTAGAACATCAAAATTATGGAGATTTATAAGAATGAATGCACAGGACTTCCCAGAGTCCTGATGCTATTGGCTTTAGAACTATCAGTATTTAAGTCTTCAGGCCCAAAGTCTCATGAAGAGACTACAGAGCAGTACTTTTAAAGTCATTACTCATGATTTCTATTGGAGAAAAAGAATAAATACATAAGATTCCTGGGGTTGTTTAGGTTTCTGTAGATCATGACACATATCTGCTCGATGATACAGCACGCTCCATGAAAAAAAACACAGCACACTAGAAAGGGGCAATGACATCATCTTGTCACAAACTGCATTTTCAGTATTTTTTGGTGTGCAATTTCTCACTAGTCAAAATCATCGAGCCCTCTAAAATCTGTCTTCTCAGCACATTCAGCAAATTGGCAAGGATTTCCAGCTTTTCATTGTAGCATCCTACCCCCACCCCCACCCCCCCCCCCACCCCCCACCCCCCACCCCCCGCATTGGAACATTTCTTTAGAAGAAAGTGGCAGATGCAAACACAATAGGATGTGCACTTTTGCAGACACAAAAGGTGTTCTGTGGAGTACACAGCAGACACACACTGCAATAAACCGGTGAGCACTGCATGATGGGCGAGAGTAACAGAGGGAACAGCATTTGCATTTTTAAGATCCTTCTGCTTGAAGCCGTAAATAGTCACGTGACATTGGATCTAGCCCTTAGAGTTGCAATAGAGCTGTTTTTGACAGTAGTCCAAATACTACAATTCTGCAAAGATAAAAACGTACTAAAATTGATCAATGCTCCAGAAAGAGCGGATGAAAGCTTTCCATAAGAGAAAATAACCATTTCAAACTGAATATCACATGGGAAATTTCAAGTCAACTGGCCAGACTAGCCATATGACCTAAATAGAGTCATCCTCCTCATGAATTACATGGCCTTATCTTATAATTGGTTACAAGAAGTAACTCCAAGTATTATTCCATATAAGGCTGTAAAATGTTAGCCAATTCCAAAAGCTAGAGTGCTTAGCCTGAAGGCGCAGGATTTTACATGTGTGCTTATGGGGTCCTTAGCAAATGGTTTCAAATACCCTTGGGAGAGGGGGTGTCTAAACATAATTGCCTCCAGTCCGGGAAGTGTGCAGTGTTTTAAGTACATTATGCTTTTCTACTCCCAAGCTTGTCCTAGAGCCAAGATGGCTGGAAGTTGAATTCGTGAACTAATGTGACAAAAAGATTTCTAGTACCCGCAATTTTTCATCTTGTTCAAATCAATTTTATTAGCGTATACAGCCCTCAAAATGGCAGAAAATGTGGCTGTGATTTCTGTCTCAGATTAGCAAGACCAAATGTTTGATGTCTGATGGCTTCAAAAAGAAATTTCCAAGGACTAACGCCAACAAGACAGCAGCCTAGAGGATCCCACCGCTCATCTCTTCCATAGATAAAGGGTGGGGGCACCCGATTTTATGCCAACTAAAATACTCGCAAATACACTCCAGAAGACAGCAAAGGAATGGCAGAATGCTATAGAGCAGAATCTGAGGTTACACTCTTAGAACCCCAATGCTGGTCGGTCTGGTCAGTCAGACAGTTTGTATTGTCTGTATCAGAAAATTGAAAGCCAGCTTGAGTTAAGCAGTGAGACTGTCTCAAAACAAAAACAAAAACAAAAACAAGGGCTAGGGAATGTAGCTCAGTGACAGAGTAGGTTCCTAGCATGGGAAAGGCCCTAAAACTGACCCTCAGTGTGGCAAAAAAGAAATAAGGCGGTGGGGATGGGAAGAAAAGAGAAGAAAGGAGAGGAGGCGAGAGAAGAGGTGAGGTGGGGAAGGGAAAGATGAAAGTGAGGAGAACTGAAAACTCTGCACAAAGAAAGAGAAGGCAATGCCTTGTCTGGGCCACTCCTCCTGTCCCGTCAGGATCTGCTCTAGGGAAAAGGTAAGGAGCGACAGACCCCTCATCACTGCCATGGAGCCATGCACGCTTTCTACTGGGTACCCCTGCAGCCTTCACCAGCACTGAGTTCCATTCACGACCGTGTAAGACATATTCCTGGAACACAAAGTTGGCTCGGCACGTTTATCGTGTAATATAATACTTCACCTACTCAAAGGAAGATTAAAAACTACATGTGTATCTCAATAAAGGCTGTTTGATAAAATTCGGTGCCCTATTTTTTGATTAAACGTTCAATAATTTACACACACAAGAAAATTTCATTAATGTTATGATGACAATGTCATACCAAGCTCAGAGGAAATATCAGAAGTGAGAAGTCTTCTAAGAATGAGTGAAAGAATAGATAGCTACTTCTGCCGCTTCTGTGAGACAAAAAATTGGACAACACGCTAGCAAGACATGTCAGGCAGAGGGGGAAAGCAGGCAAATCAAAAAGGAAGAAAATCATCCCTGTTTTTAGATGCCATGACCTTTAAGAAGAACCCTAAACATGCTACCATTAAAAAAAAAAGAATACTCAGAACTAGTAAATTAATTCAGTAACATAGGATTTTTAAAGATCAAATGCAGATTTCAGTTGCATTTCTTTTTTTTTTTTTTTTTTTTTTGGTTTTTCGAGACAGGGTTTCTCTGTGTAGCTTATTGCGCCTTTCCTGGAACTCACTTGGTAGCCCAGGCTGGCCTCGAACTCACAGCGATCCGCCTGGCTCTGCCTCCCGAGTGCTGGGATTAAAGGCGTCAGTTGCATTTCTTAACATAACAATCTCGTAAAAACCATAAGCAAGAGCACATGCAAGCTTAAGATGGGTAGACAATACTGAGGAATCCATTTGAGTGAGGTGGTAAAGGCTCTGGCCATTGAAAACGGGAGCACATCAGTAAAAACAAAAAATGAGACAATACAAATAAATAGATGCTCTTTCTGGGTTGGGAAAAGTCATGTTGTTAAAATGTCTGCACAAAGAAATATGTAGGTCCAATGTAGCTCTGTAGAAAACTCAGTAAAATTCTTCACAGAAACAGGAAAACCATTTTTTTTTAATGTACATTGGGGTTTTGTCTGCATGTATGTCTATGTGGGGATGCCAGATCCCCTGGAACTGGAGTTACAGACAGTTGTGAATATGGATCCTGGGAACTGAACTCTGGTCCTGTGGAAGAGCAGCCAGAGTAACCAGTGCTCTTAATCACTGAGCCATCTCTCCAGCCCCAGGAAAACCAATCTTAAAATGCATATAGAGCCACGAAAGACCCCAAATAGTCACTTAAATTTTTAAAGAAAAAAATTGAGACGTCGTACTTCCTGATTACAAGTTATGTTACAGACATATAATAATCAGAAGAGTATAATACTGAGTAAGAATAGACACGTAGACCACAGGAACAGAAAAGAGAGCCCAGAGGCAAACAAAATCTATGTAGTCTACTAATTCCCAATAAGGGCAACAAGCTAATACAGTGAAGACATGTAATATGTTCATTAAGTGTTAGGAAAGACTTATCTTTCAGCATACATAAAAGTGAAATGTAAGTGTATTAAAGACCTAAAAATACACACACACACACACACACACACACACACACACACACACGCACACGCACACGCACACGCACACGCACACGCACAAATGCATACACACACATGCTCAGTCATGCACAAACATACACACACATGTGTGCACATGCTTACACATGTCCCTAGAGGAGAACACATAGCAAGACCTTGGTCTTGATGACAGTTTTCTTTTGGGGCATCTTACCAAAGCCTCAGTGAAGCACAGAGGAGCAAGATGACAGAATCCTGAAACGACACCACACCGAAGTAAAAAGCTTCCAAGTAGCAAATAATAAACAAAACAAGCCATCTACAATTTCATAGAAAATATTAGCAGATCATATATCTGATAAGGGGCAAATGTGTAAAACAATAAGGCACTCATAAACCACTGTAGCAAAACAAACAAACAAAAAACAAGTCACCAGTTTTTAATGGATAAATAACCTAAATAGACATTTTCCTAAAGAAGTATACAGAGTTGGGATGAACCTCAGTGGCACACTTACCCAGAATACATGAAGACCTGGGTTCACTCTGAGCACCGCAGAAATATAAACATTTTTAAAAGCACAAGAATGGCTGACAAATGTATGTAAATGTGTTTCACAGCACTCATCATCAGAGGAATACAATAAAAAACACAATGGGCTATCACTGCCTCTGCCTCCCGAGTGCTGGGATTAAAGGTGTGTGCTACCACACCCAGTTCCATTTCATGAACCTTACTATAACCATTCTCGAAGGGACAAAAGGATCTGGAGAAATCATGAGTAAGGATGGAGAAGGGTAGATGGCTGCACATTGTTGATGGGAATGTGAGTTGGTATGGCCAGAACAGAACATCAAAGTATGCTCTCAAAAAGAAGCACACTGAAAGCTAGCAAATGAGACAGCAATCCTCTGCTGCATACAGGAAAAAAAATGAACTTACAATAGTGTAGGCAGATTTTTCGAGACTGTGGGCTCCCCAATTATGATATGGAGACTTATTATTAATTATGAAAGCCTAGCTAATAGCTTAGGCTTGTTTCTAACTAGCTCTTATAACTTAAATTAACCCATTTCTATTAGTTTGCTTGCTGACTCATGGCTGCATTACCTCATTTCTGTATTGCCCATCCTGCTTGCTCTGCGTCTCTTGGCATCTCCGCCTTCTTCCCAGCATCCTCTCTGCCCCCAAAATCCTGCCTGGCTATTGGCTGTTCAGCTTTTTATTAAACCAATCTGAGTGACACATCTTCACAGTGTACAGGTTATTCCTAGAGATGAGGAGGGGCAATAGAGAAGAGGGGATGGGGGATGAGAACATGAGGGAAAGGGATGGTCGACCTTGGGGAGGGACAGAGTGAGAGAAGAGATATCTTGATAGAGGGAGACAGTATGTGGTTAGGGAGAAACCTTGTACTAGGGAAATTCCCAGGAATCCACAAGGACAGCTCCAGATAAGACTACTTAGCAATAGTGGAGAGGGTGCATGAACTGGCCTACCGTGGTAATCAGATTAGTGAATGCTCTGTCATCATAGAGCCTTCATCCAGTAACTGATGGGAGCAGATGCAGAGATCGACAGCCAAGCACCAGGCCAAGCTTCATGAGTCCAACAGAAGAGAGGAAAGAGGGATTGATTGTATGAGCAAGGGAGGTCAAGATCATGATGGGGAAATCTACAGAGACAACTGAACCAAACTCGTAGGAACTCACGAACTTTAGACCGACAGCTGTGGAACCTTTGTGGGACCAAACTAGGCCCCCTGCATACGGGAGACAGTCATGTAGCTTGGTCTGTTTGAGGGGCCCCTGACAATGGCATCAGGATCTATCCTGGTGCATGAGCTGGCTTTCTGGAGCCCATTCCCTATGGTGGGATGCCTTGATCAGCCTTGATGCAGCGGGGAGGGGCTTGGTCCTGTCTCAACTGAATGTACCAGGCTTTGCTGACTCCCCATGGGAACCTTTACCCTTTTGGAGGAGGGGATGGGGAGTAAAGGGAGGAGGTTGATGGGGGGAGCAGGAGAAGGGATGAGAGGGGAATCTGTGGTTGATATGTAAAATGAATTTTTAAAAAATTCTTTAAAAAAAATTATTCCACAACAAAATAGGATCTTAAAAGCTGTCTTTGCCAAAAGTCCTGATTGACCCCAGAGCTCTCTCCTTTGAACCTTAAACACTGGAGAATAGTCCTGCTCAGCTTTAGACAAACACCAGTCGACCTTTTAAGGAGTATCTGTCTCAAAGCAAAACAAGATCAGTGGGCCTGAAGTTTCTCTGACCTCTCTTCACCCACCATCGAAGCTGAAGACATCAGGGGAAGGACAATTAACATCCGTTCAAAATCCAGAACAGCAACCTGCAGACAAATGATCCTGGGATGGGATGGCCCCTCCCCAGAGTGGGAGGAACTTCCCCCTGGCAGGAACCATCATTTCCCCATTGAGCAAGAAGCATCGTGTGGGGATGAGAACCAAATTGTCACTCCCACAAGCAATGATGATGTTCCTGGAGCCTACAGGACCCAGACAAGCCAGATCTGAGATTATACCCAATCAGACCAGTTTTGCCAAAACTGCTTATCTGTGTGAACCTCTTGTCCCCACTTACACCCCTTCCTTAAATATGCCCCATACTTTTCTCAGGATTCTGAATACAGAATTTAGGATATGGACGCCCCACCCAACACCTTTTACTTCCAATTAGGACCACATTCGTTGTCACTCATGTCTCTGATTGGACTTGGACTTGAGATGACAGAGCTTGGTCTCTCAGGAACCCCAGAGCCATGTCTCTAGCTACAGGATTCTAGTACCAAAATCACCATGCTTAAGAGATGTCTACATTCCTGAATTCATTACACGTAATCCATAATAGCCAAAACATGATAACATCCTAAGTGTCTGTCAAGGGATGAATGATTATATGCACACATATATGCATACTTATTACAATACGTAATATGTAACAGAATGGTTTTTTCGCCTTAAAGAGAAAATCTCACCATACGCCAATATGTTGAACCTGGGCAATATTCTGCTATATGAAGTAAGACAAAGACAGAAAGACAGGTAATGTGGAATCCCCCTTTTCAAACTGTGAATATTTATAAACAGGGAGTACTGGTCTCAACATGTGGCTCAGTTAGCAGAATGCATACCTTGCATGCACAGGACCCTGAGTGTGTGATCCCCATTGCTACACTGACCAGACATGATGGCAAGCACCTGGGATTTGAACACTCAGGAGGTAAAGACAAGATAACCTTGGGTTCAAGGTCATGCACTATGAAGCATGAGTTTGAACCAGCCTGGGCTACATGGGACCCTGTCTCAAATGAAAAGGGTGATGTTACCAAGAGAGATAGAGTGAGGAAGAAGGCAGAGAGATCTGAAATGGTGGAGCTGTGTGGGACAAAGGACACTTGAAGCCTATAATGTGCAGCATAGGGACTATTGTTACTAATGCTGTTCTGGGCCCTAGAAATGCAAATACTCCTACCACACATTTTTTTTTTAAGGGTAACTAGTGAAATGATAAATACATTAATTGGCTTGACTGGAGTAGCCATTTCGTTATACATAAATGCATAAAAACATCATGCTGCACACCTTAGCCGTACATGATAAAATCATCAGATGAAAACACGTTAAGGAAGAGAGTGAAAATTCACATCTCTCTTCCTGCAGCACCTGCAATTTTACCCACTTACACTAACATAGGACAATGCTGACAGCAACCGTTTCCAAAGGCCTGCATTAGTGCTTATTCAGAGAGCAGAGTAAAGCCCGTGGGTCTCTCAGGAGGAACTGTTTCCTCTCAGAGAAAGCTCAATCTTATTTTAATTTTTAAAGAGTGGTCCTACTGAGCAGGAGGCTATTGAATCTCCATTGTGCGTCTGAATTTCCTGCCTTTAAAGCTGCATGGGAGAGAGAGAGTCTTCTAGGCTGGAGATTGTTTATTTGCAGCACAAGTACAGACAAGGTAGCCACCCCCACCCCACAGCATCCCAACTGGGTGTCCAAGCCCTTGCTCCCCCTCCCCCACGTGTATGACCTCTGTAAAGAAAGAAGACAATTGACCCGTTGGGCATTGACCTGATTCTGTAAACTCAACATCCCATTTGGAATGCATAACTATGGATCTCAATCCCTGGATGCCCAAAAGCCTTTGAAATACAACTTTGTTTCCTGGGATTAAGGCTTCCCTGTCTTTCATGATGGAGGTGATGGGTAATGCTGACCTACAGAAATTAATTAGTATAATTCACTTGAAGGCTTATTGCTAGCATCATTATAATTCATCCCCATAGGAGTCATTTGATTATTGCCTTCCTTGCCAATAAAAATTAAAATAGCCAGTTGCTGGTTGCAAGTCATTACCTCATTTCACTCTCTCCCATCATACAGAGAAGTGGGGTGAAGGACATAGGGACCCTGACCCCTATGACCCGTCTATTTTTGCTGCATAAAAATAAGTTCTATCATGTCCTTGAGACAGCTGCAGTTCTCAGTAACACTGCAGGTGCATTGCATGCGACATGGCATGCTTGTGTAGGTAGTTTATAAGCAGGCAAAAAATCAAATTAAGTAATTAATTAGTTAACTAACTAACTAACTAACTAACTAACTAACTACCTAACTAACTAAATTTAACTTCCAAACACACCTCTGTCCACTCGGGACAGTTCCTGAGCCACACGAAAGTTTGTTCTTTATATAAAGTATACTTCATGTTGTATTGCACATGGCTTTCCATACTTCCAGGGCATGTCATCCTAATCTATAAGCTGTATGGCAATCTCATTACTTGTCCATGTGTAAAAGAGATCTTAGTGCCTACAATAATGGGCATCAGAAATGTCTTACACTGGAACAAAGTTGACTTGTCCATTCCAAACATTGTTCACTGGTGAAGGTCAAAGCTGGATTCAGGTAGGAATTCATAGGTAGGGAAAACCACAGATACCATACCAAAAGAATAAACCATTAAAACTTGGTTTTATTGCTGGGGAGTGATAGTGTAGGAATGGAATTCTAGCAACGTAGGAAATGGAGGCAGAAGAAGAAAGGTAAGTTCAGGGTCAGCTTTGGGTCTAAAGTGAGATTTTATTCAAACAAATAAACAAAGCATAACTTTTATACTTGTGTTTTTTAGTCCCAGCCTTAGAGGACTCTTTTGGGTGACTGTCAGTCACAGTACTTTTTCCAGTATTGTTTCTGAAAATCAAGTCGAAGTACATCTGTTAAGTGTACAGAGCATTTTTATTGTTGTTACTGAGACAGTGTTGCAGGTAGCACAGGTTAGCCTTGAATTCATTATGCAGCCAAGGCTGGCCTTGAGCTTCGGACTCGCCTCCTTCTGTCTCTTAAATGCTGGGATTAGAGATAAATGCCAGCACACCCCGCAATGCTCAATTAAGCTAAATCCTTTACTTCACTCTTCTCTGACAAGGTTATCTGACAGCATACGTCATCTGCCGGAAGTGTATCACAGCTGGATTTTCATGAAGAAATGTTCACCTGTGAAGATGATTGCAATGGCCTCTATCCTGAGTGGTATCTAACAGTCATTATTGGGATGATTCAATCTGTGTGTCATCACTAGGTGTCCATTGCATTAACTGCAAATGAAAGATGTAAGAGTTGGAAAGGAAATCACACTCGAATCTGTTTCTGGGAAAACTGATCTAAACCGTTCTTCACTTTTACAAAGAGGTATATGTTTATTATGCCCAGAGTCTAATCACTACAGACTCAGAGAAAATTACTTCATTGGAAAAAAAGAAAAAAGGAAAAAAAAAAACAATCAAAGACATCTTAGCAGGATTATGAGAGCTTCTAAACTTGCTGTTAATGTGAACATTAACAGATGGGGAGACTGGGTATATAGATTAGTTAAAAGAATACGTCACCATGTCCTGAGTTCAATCCCCAACACTATCATCACCACCGCTTCCACAACAACAAAGCCTTGTATTGGGCTGAGGGTGTAGTTCAGTGGATAAAGTGATTTCTTTCATACACAGAATCCTGTTTGGTCCCCAGTACTATAGAAACTGGGTATGGAGGCACTTGGGTATGAAGGCACTTGGGTATGGAGGCACTTGGGTATGGAGGCACTTGGGTATGAAGGCACTTGGGTATGGAGGCACTTGGCTACAACCCTGGTGCTTGGGAGGTGGAGGAAGGAGCATCAGGAGTTCAAGGTCAGCCTTGGACACACAACAAATATGAAACCAACTTGGGGTAGATGCAAATCTGTCACAAACAAGAGGGAAGAGGAGGAGGAGGAAGAACAGAAGGAGGAAGAAGAGGAGAAGGAGGGGGAGGGCCTCACAGCATTGTATAAAGGAGGTCTAAACTCCTTTTATTAAGATGTATCTATGACAGTAACCACCAGCCCTGGCAGCTGGAAACTCAGGCTTTAGTCCCGGCTGTGGAAAGTTCCACTGAGTCCTGATTTTACTCCTGAATAGAATCTTTGTCTATTTGTTTGTGCAGTAGTATGTTTTTTGCTTGAAACCACGTAGACGTGAGGAGAAGCTCCTCTGGGGATGGCAAATCTGAACTTTGAGTGCCTAAGGCCCAGGTATGGACTGGCAGAACCACAGGCTTATCGCTCGGTACCCCCAGGGAACAAGGGCCTAATGCTCAAGGCTTCTGAATCAGAGACTTAAGGCTCCCACAGTCTGGTTGGAGGTGTACTGCTCTGGGCTTTAACCATCAGCAGATTAGGACCTGACAACTATTATAGTCCTTGGTGCCCCAGCAACAAGGCATAGCAGACAGCAACCTTTTAATATTGTAATTTTCATAGAGGTGTTATGAGCAAGGACCATTAGACCTACAGAGACAAGTCTTTCAAGCTCAGGCTTACAGTGTCAGGAACCTCAATCTCAAATTCTGTGGTTCTCAACCTTCCTAATGCTACTATAATCCTTTTAACACAGTTCCTCATGTTGTGGTGACCCCAACTACAAAATTATTTTCATCACAACTCCATAACTATAATTTTGCTACTGTTATGAATCATAATGTGAATATCTAGGAAGCAGGATGTATTTTCATTGTTATAAATTGATAGATTTACTATTAATTAACAGTAATGCAACAGGATCCAACTGTCCTCTCATGGGTCTTATGGCCTATCTCGGTGCCTCACAGTAGCGCTATTCTATCTCAGTTACTTCATCTGGGTGGTGATTAGCAAATGAAACAGATAAACGTTTGAGAAAAACTATATATTCCAGTGTTCTCTCATTTCTAGAATAAAGTAGCAATGTATACCAACACTATTGGGATCGCAGAACTAAGTCCATATTACTGGTTTTATTGGGAGGGGATGTACAGTTCTGCCCCCTAGCATGGGCCTCCCCCATTAATTCAATGACTCTCAGAGCTGCTTAAGGTGGGTGTCCACTCTACTGGACCATTTTCTTTGGTCAATGCTTTCAGGATTAGACAAATTGTAGTAGTAAGCATGAACATGACCTCTGTGTTGAGGCCGACTTGGGTTCAAATGTCAAGTTTGTGAGTTGCCAGCTGGGTGTCCTCAGGCAGGGACTTCATTTCCTTGGTCACTATTTTCCTTGTCTGCCAAACAAGAATTCTTAGTGCTGATGTACAAAGGCATTAATGGGTAATTTAAAAAAAAATTATAGACTTAAAACACATTTGCATGACTCAACAAATGTTAAGTTCAACAAATGCAGCTATTTCAATAAAGTTAAGCAAACTTATAAGTGGCATTAATAACTACAAAGTAAATCAAATGTTACTCTTGTTTAAGATACAGAAGGAACTCTGTAGACTGATAAATTCTGCATTCTAGGCTCACAGGAAGGCTTCTGACTGATAGTTCTGTGAACATATTGTAATCATAATTTCTAGAAATCTTCTGTATTTCACTTCATGTGAGGAAAGCTATTTTTAGGCACCTTCACTCAAAGTCAAAATACACAACGATGTGTCCTCCACAAATGGTTTGCTTTATTGGGAAGAATTTCATGTGCAGAGCTGAGGAAGCCCCGAGTGAGTGAAGTCCTGACTGAATGTGTGCTGTTGACATGGATACAGCCATATCAAGGACCCCGTAGCCTCAAACTCATGAGAACAGCAAAGCCTTCCCGGATACAGGGAGAGGCTCAGACAGATGTCAAAGCCTTCCTCCAGGGTCCAAGTGCAAATGTTGAAATATGTGTAGAAAATGTCCACTACGGCTTTCTCCTCACAGATATTTATTAACTGAAGAGTGCTCCCTGTAGAGGATGCTGCTGTGGGAGATTGGCCAAGCCTGTCTCCTTGATCCAGCTGTATACAATAACCTCACCTCTCTATTCAACTGCATATAAAAACCCACTAAGCACAGTCTGCTAGGTCCCAGTTTTCTCTGTGTCTGCTGTCTTTTTTTTCCCTCCCTACTCCAGTCATGGCCATATTCCTGAGGCCATGCAAAGATGTAGCAGTTGCATGTTCCACAAGTATATAGCATCCTGTGATCTCAGAAGTCACACTAACCTACTTTATTGTACCACTCCAGTTTGAGATAACAGGGTCTTGAAACAACTATCTACCTATAATCCACTTTGTTTTCTTACTTAGGCATAAACAAAAACAAACTAAAATCTCATATACAATACAATATGAGAAAAGCAGAGTGAGGATGGAGTAGCTAGTTGTCCTGGCTGGTTTTGTGTGTCAACTTGACACAAGCTAGAGTCATCAGAGAGGAGGGAGCCTCAGTTGAGGAAATGTCTCCATAAAATCCAGCTGTAAGGCATTTTCTCAATTAGTAAGCAATGGGGGAGGACCCAGCTCATAGTGGGTGGTGTCATCCTGCTGTTCAAATGCTAAGTGGTCTTATTAATAAAAAATAAATAAAAAAAAACCCTGTTCCAGATATTGGGGTAAAAGCTGAAAGATCAGAGAAGCAGAGCAAGCTACAGCCAGCCTCACCTCGCCAACTCCTCAGCGGGTCCTGTTTCCATGAATCCTCAGACTGAAAGCCTCTGAGCCCTCACCCCAAAGGCCTCAACCAAAGAGAGCCTGTTTCCTTGCGCCTTATATACCTTTCTGTGTCCTGCCATACTACTTCCTGGGATTAAAGGAATGTGTGCTTCCCAAGCAAAGGCATGAGATCTCAAATGTTGGGATTAAAGGTATGTGCCACCACTGCCTGGCTCTGTTTCTTTCCTAGACTGAGTCAATCTCATGTAGTCCAGGGTGGCCTTGAACTCACAGAAATCCAGATGAATCTCTGCCTACTGAGTGCTAGAATTAAAGGTGTATGCCACCACTGCCTGACCTCTATGTCTAATCTAGTGGCTGGCCCTATCCTCTGATCCTCAGGTAAGCTTTATTAGGGTACACAATATAGCACCACACCATCATTGGGCAAGTGGTCTTAGGTTCTATAAAGAAGGTGAACTGAGCAAGCCATAGCAAGCAAGCCAGTAAGCAGCTCCCCTCCATGGCCTCTGCTTCAGTTCCTGCCTCCTGGGATCCTGACCCATTTGAGCTCCTGTCCTAACTTCCTTCAGTGTTGAGCAGCAATGTGGAAGCTGAATAAACTCTTTCCTCCCCAACTTGTGTTTTGGTCATGATGTTTTGTCGCAGCAATAGAAACACTAACTCAGACACTAGTGAAGGTGTTGAGCATTGGAGACTGACTGTGACCCTTGTAGTCATTCACTTCTGTTCCAACAGCCTTTGAATTTTCTGGATTCAAACTTTCTTGTCTGTAAAACAAGATCATCAAGAATGTAGGCTTTCACTAAGCGTGGTGGCACAGACTTATAACCTCAAGACATGGGAAGCTGCAACAGAAGGCTCATGGCAACTCTGGACTGTTGTGAAATAATCTTTTTGTACACTGTGAAGATGTGTTGCTCTCACTGGTTTAATAAAGTGCTAAATGGTCAGTAGCTAGGCAGGAAGAAGTTAGGTGGGACTTGTGGACAGAGAGAGAGAGCTCAGGAATGAAGAAGGGCAGAGTTGCCAGGAGAGTGAGGAGAAGCAAGATAAACATGCTGTGTTAAAGAGCCATGTGGTAGAATGTAGATAAGAAATATGGGTTAATTTAAGTGGAAAGAGCTAGTTAGTAACAAGCCTAAGCTATCGACTGGGCATTTATAATTAATATAAGTTTCTGTGTGGATATTTGGGCACTGGCTGATGGGACAGAAAATTGTGCCTATACTGGACTATGTAGCAAGACAAACAAAATGAAAAAAGAAAAGAAATTTACATCACAGAGCTATTTCATAGACTAAGTAAGATAATACACACTTCAGCTGAAAGTTCTAGAATCATGGTGATCATAGTTGTTTTCAGAATGGATACTTTTATTATGAAGGGAATCACATGGAGTTCCTAAGGGTCCCAATGACTCTAATTGTGTTCATTATCCATTATTGAATGACAGAATGTCTCCAAATCCAGTGGCCTAAAATAGTAACCATTTGCTTCCTTACAGTTTCTGTGAGTCGTACACGCAGGAATGATCTCATTTGAGATGTTCTCACTCGGTGGTACTGTTAAGCTCTGACTAGGACTGAGGTATTTTCTTCTATGCTCTCTTACTATAGGTAGGATATGGAATCAGCCTGGCACCCATCAATAGACCAACGTATGAAGAAAATGCGACATACACACAGTGTGGACTGCTGTTTAGCCACGGAGAAGAAGACAGTTCTGCCCTCTGCAGCCGGACTGGGGACACTAAGTGAAATAAACCAGATACAAAAGACAAGCTGGCTCTCATAGATGGGAGCTGGGAACACTGGCCTTTGAGTAGAATAGTGATTGCTGGAGATAGGGGAAGGGAGGGGGAAAGGCAGTTGAATTTGTTCAATGAGTGCATGCTGTATGTATGAGTAGAAATAGCTCATTGAACTCTACCAACATGTACAATTACTAATTGTAATGAAAAATGAAAAATAGAAGAGTAAGAATAAATCTCACAAAATTACACCTAATGTTTTAAAGTAAAATAACAAATAAAACATGACTGGTAGCACCGATAGGGATTTGTTAAAAACTAGATGAAATTACACAAATGCACGTGTATTATATCTGCAGAGAACGTTCTTCTTGTGAATAATTATGTGTTTGGCTATGAATGTGTTAAAAAAAAGTATTAATGGATAAGTTGGTTGGTAGGTACCAGTAATCTTTGAATCGTCCTGAAAAATTATAATTTTCTGTGGACTTTAAAAACACTCATGATGAATCACTTTCCTGTTCAGCAACTTCTTGTCTGTTGAATTTAGAGTTCTTGAACTTGGCCTCTCAGGCCAGGATCTCCAGCCTGTGGTCACTTCTTCGATTGTTACTCTCATTATACCTGATATTCACTGGCCTGAAACACTGCTGGAAGACTCCAGACCACTGGACCTCAAGCCTTTGGATTTTTTACTTCCTCATCTATGGCAAAGCCACGCCCAGACAGAAATGATTTCCGATATACTCATGTCCCCTCCAGGTTGACCTTTCCTGAACCCCCATCCAAAATCTGGTCCTCACCGTCCCCTTTCCTCTTCTGCTTCTTTACAGTTCTTCTCACTCTCTAATTATGTATCAGTTACTCAACAAGTGGAAACAAGCATCATGGGAGCAGTGACTATCCCTAGCCCTCTCGCACAGTGCCCAGCGCACAGTAGGCCTGTGTTATATTGTGGTAACTTTGAAATATGTTAATATGAATGGCTTCATGAGAAGAAGAAAAACAGTTTGATCCTCTCTCCTCCCTAGGACCCATACCTTAAGGTTGTTTTAAAATATTTCTAACAACTACAACAATAGAAGGTAAGGATGATGAGGGAGGGGTCTCGAGAAATGATTCAGGGGCTGAGGGCACTTGCTGCTCTTGCAGGGGACTTGGGTTCAGTTCCCACCACCCACACAGTGAATAACAACATCAGCTCCAGAGGATCCAGCAGCCTTTTCTGGCCTCTGAGGGCACAGTACACACATAGTACACAGGCGTACATGCAGGCAAAGCACTCATACACACAGAACAAAATAAAATAAATAAATCTTTTTTTTTTAGCAAGTGAAGAATGTTGTGAAGACAGTGGAGTGAGTGTGGCTTGCGAGGCCTGAGGAGCCAGAACAATCTGGAAATGAAGTGTAATGGCTCAAGGAACTGGAACGTGTGTGAGATAAACGGTCTCCCTTTCCCACAAGTGGACTCTACTTGTGAAGAGGCCTTGATCGGAATGGCTGACTGGATGGCAAGGTTGGACACTGAGGGGTACAGACCATTGGCTCCCGGCTTCTGGAGGGGGAGGGGTACTCCTCAGGAGCTCCTGACACTTGCCAATGTTTATGCACACCAGTGGAATCAAAAAAGCAAGTAGCTCTGATCACAGTCACACTCAGTAGAGAGACGTATGAGAAAAGGAACAAAAAGGATAAATGAATCAATGACTCTGCTGTCGTCAGTCTTCCCAGGTAAATCACACTGTGGGTTTTACACTAAAATTGTTATGGTATCTGCTTGAAACCAGTCTTTTTGGGGGGCGGGGGGGCACACTGACCTCATGTTCCGCCTCTGTGTTTTTACTGATGCTCTGTTCTTTCTTCTGTGACATAAAACCCAGTCACCTTTGCTGGCAGTCCTAATCAAACCTCTGCCTAGCGAGGTTTCTGCTCTGCTGTCTGCAAATTCCTGTCAGTTCTCTCTTTAACAGTCTTGTCATGTCTGCGGGGGGGGGGGGGGGGGGGGGGGGGGGGGGGGGGGGGGGGGGGATGTATCTTGAATCTTTATGTCAGCAGGCAATAAGTCCCGCTCTTCCCTGACCCATCACCAAAGCCACAGCAGGTGACTCCCAAACTTTTGACAATTTTACCTGTGTCCTTGATTCACTGATAGTGGGAAATGTTTCTTATGGAAATGACGAAACCAGCCTTGCACTTGGGGAATACACGAAATGTTATGTCCCTTCCTGATTTTTAACATGTACCAAATAAATTGTACTTTCTCCATAGCTCACCCTTGTTTTCACAGAATCTATATTTTTGTGGGTATTTTTCCCTAAAGTTGGTTGTTAAAGAACTGTGAGAGCAAGAGACAGGCTATGGTGACAATTTCACAGCCAGGAACATGACCACTGGCTGTTCAGAGACTACAGTGAGCCCTCACATGATAGAACCTGAAGCCACTATGTGGTGGTTTTGACCAGGACTCACTTGCTTTTTTTCAGTAGTAGGCAGCTTCTAAATGACTTCATCATTTAAACATTATCACTTATTTCCGTGGGCCAAAGCTAGTTATTCTTTTACTCATCTATCGGGTTAATGAAGAGCCATGTCCCTAGACATCTGAGAAGGAAGACCACTCCTCGGATGTGTTAAATAGATTAATTGATTATAGTTTGAAGAGAGAGTGTCCTCCACAGGTTCATTTGTTGAAGACTTGTTTACAGCTCGCAGCATTAGAGTGTGATTTTGAGGGAGCTAGAGAGCTGTTGGGAGGTGGGACAGAGCAGGTAGAAGTGAGTCATTTGGGATAGGCCTTTGAAGATGATACTTGTCCCTGGTTCCAGCCACAATTTCTGCTTCCGTGTTTACAACAATGTAAACAACCACCACAATATACTCCTATTGCTGTGGACAAAGCCTTTCTTCCATTCCTACCCTACCATGATGGCTTGAACTCCTTCAGAAGCATGAGCCATGAAAAAAAACCAAAAACCTCTTTAAGTTATTTCCATCCAAAGTTTTACCAGGGACACAAAAACTAACTAATCCAGAGCTCTTCTGGAATTGATATTCAGATCATTAGCACTCAGATCCCTCCCACAGTGGGACAATGAGGACAAAGGTCTACTGTTGACAGTCACACAAGAACTGTGGCGATAGCAACGCAAAGTACATGGATCCAACTGGTCTAGATGAAGAGAGCAACTCACTCTAGAGTACTCAGCCCCAGCTGATAAATCTACAATATGACCCCTGCACCTAAGGCTTGGGGGTGGGGTGGGAGGTGTGGAGGGGTAGAACTGCAGAAAAGGAAGCAAGATTGTAAAAGCCAGACAGGTATGCTATAAATTCTTTTTAACTAATTTTTTTTTATACATCGAGTTATTTCTTAGAACCATGTTTGATCATGTATGCATCATTAATTGTCAAAATACCATATGTTGAGTTATGCTATATGGTCAAACATCAAATTTGTGTCTAAATGTAGACAACATATAAGAAAATAATAAAACATTACATGAGCCTCAAAAAGTATTATAAGAATTTGGATTTAGTGATGTCATCTGCCAATTTCTTCATTCACACATATGAATTAGTTGTTTATTTTAATAGGATTTCTTTCAAATAGTATTTGACATTAACATCTAAAACACTTTTTGCCCCTTTCCTCTCATGCACTGTGATTTCTCACATTCTGGAAAAGAATGAAGTCTAGTGTGCTGACACACACCTGTAGATCTAGTGCTTGAGAGGCAGAGGCAGGAGAATTCCTCCAAGTTTGAGGTCAACCCCGCCTTCATAGAAAGTACCAGACACTCTGAGCTGCACGATGAGATGCTGTTTCAAAAAGAAAGTCAAAAATAGACAGAAGGGAGGTTTAGAGAAGAAAATTAGACTTGTTTATGATCCAACCTGAGGAGAATTTCCTGTAAATGATGACTAGAGTTCCAGTCTTCAAGCAGATGTAAGATGATGATTCTGAAATTTTTTTAATGGAGGTTTTTTTTGTTTGTTTGTTTTTTGTTTTTTAAGCTTCTGAAACTTGTTGTAGTTTAAGATATGTATAGTAGTGACCTGCCTCTAATTCTTTTACTAGCCAAATCAACCATGTTGAGAATGGTGTATTTCATTAGAGACCTTCAGATAACAGTTCACTTTGGAGCTTTGGCAAATGTCCAAATATTAATTATCTTACCCTCCCTCTAGTAACTGACTATTGCAGATAATATTTTTTTGACCAGTAACTAAGTTCACTGAATTAAGTGGGCACCCAGTTACTAGAAGTCAACATGATACTAAGCAATGAAAATACAGATATTTATTTCATACTCTCAATAGCCCTATAACCAGATATCATTCTTTTGTTATCTACCTCATTCTGACTTGAGATGCAGAACAAACTAGGAAGCTGGGGGTGAGTCTAGAGACTCTGGCCCAAGGCTCACCTCACACTTCCCATGCTGACTTTCTGCACTCTAGCCAGGTACACATACCTTTCAAGAAATATTCAAAGTGCCATATTTTACATGACTTTGAGGGGCTACAGAGGTGGCTTAGAGGTTAAGAGCACTTGTTTTTGCAGAGGATGGGGTTCAATCCCAGCACCCACAAAATGACTCACAACAGTCTGTAACTCCAGTCCTAGGATATTCAGTGCCCTCCTCTGACCTCTGTGAGCACCAGGCATGCATGTGATGCACATACATATATGCAAGGAGAATGTGCATGCACATAAAATAACAAAATTAAATCACTTGGGCTATGAATGAGTGATAGACTACATGGATGTTTTCATTTACCCTTGCATTTACTTATTTATCATACAGGTGAATATTACCTAGCAATAAATAACTGATTTGCAGAGTGGCATGGACAAATCTCATAGGCATAATGTTCAGTAAAATAAATCATACTCAAAGGAGTATATTCTCTATGGTTTTATTTGAGCCAGAAGTTTTTTGAGATCAGGACTGGTCCTGCATGCACTATATGATGGTTAGTACCACCAGTCTTCCTCTTACCACCTGAGAGCAATGTGCCACCACCCTGCTCAATGTGACCATAAAACAATGTCCCCAGGCATTGTCTGCCTGGGGACAAAAATCATCTTCAGGTGAAAATCACTGATTTATATGAAAATTTAAAAAATAAATAAGCAAGACTGGTCTGTAACATTAGAAGCAAGAACAGTAATGAGTGAGCATTTGGGAACCTTCTGGCCCTTGATTGCAGTCGTGTTATATTCAAAGTCACCCAACTGAGCAACAAAGATGGGCACATCTTATTGTATGGAAGTCAAGCAATGCCTTTTAGAAAATTACTGGCTTAGGGATGGGGGTGGGGAAATGCGTACTTTGAAAACTTCTAAGAAGAAGCAATTTCTGTGAGAGAGGAAGATTAAGGAGGGTTCCAGGAGGGCAAGACTCTGATGGGGGAGGATCAGAACAGCAAGCAGAACCAGAGAAAGAGGGCAGGCTACCCCAGTTACAGCACATAGCAGGAGGAGAGAGGAAAAGCGAGATCGTTGTTGGCGAAGAATATCTCATTGGGGGCTAGTTTCCAGTGAAGATAAGCAGGGGAAATCCAAATGCCATGGTATACTTCACAGCAGTAGTATGTAGGTCAATGCTGTGTTCACAAGGAGACATAATTGTCACATTTAATAATGGTGAAAATTAAGCCTTTGAAACAAAATAGAATAAAAAAACGACTGTGCCTTTCAGCTCATTACCTCACTATTGCAGAATTCCCTACTGTCATCTATTCTTGCTATTTGTCCAGCCTCACTCCATCCCAGGTGGATAGTGCTTCCCACTACATCTTCTATACAGCTCCTGGAAACAGGAATAAAACTCTCCTGGGAAGTTCCCCACTGTTTTTCCAGCCATCATTTTCTTTCAGGCTACTAATTGCTATTGGTTACATTATTCGTCATCATCCTTAATTGAGCATGAACAATGCTCAATACTGTAAAGAAAATGTTAGAGGAGAGAGAGAGTCATTTCACTGAAGCCAGAGGATTTGGAGCTGACTCAAACAGGGAGAATAATGAGAGGTGGAAATTCTGCCATCATAAGGTGGCCACTGTTCAGCTCTGCAGAATGTGGAGCTTCCCTGTACGGATAAAGAGCAGTCATTCTTTGTCATTTAGTACAGAAGGGCAAGGAGATAGCTATCTGGCCAAGTCCTGCCTTGCTAATGGATCGGACTCCCCATCATATTGGTGGTGGGGCAGCCTTACAAAGAACGTGGAGGAGAATGAAATACAATATGCTGCTTTATGGCAGTTTGTAGTCCATACGTAGAGCTAAGAGCAGTAAATAGGCCAGAGGTCAGGGTCATCATGCCGTAACCTCCAAGACTTTATGTGATTCTTGAATTCCTTTTCTAGAATAGCTGTGCTTGTTTTCTCTGAGTACAGCTGAGGTTTACCTAAATGAATGCCATGTCTTTACTGTCTCAGTTCCCCAGCACCAGTGAGGATAATGTTTTAGCTACAGGTAATTTTTAAATTTTTACTTATTTATTTTACATCCTGACCACAGTTTCCCCTCCCTCCTCTCCTCCCCCCCCCCCCCCCACAAACCTCATCCACTCCTCCTCCATTTCTATTCAGAAAAGGGCAGGCTTCCCATGGATCCCAACAAAACATGGCTTAGCAAGTTGCAGTAAGACTAGGCATTTAGCTTTATATTAAGGCCAGACAAAGCAACCCAGGATGAGTAGTAGGGTCCCAGAAGCCAGAAAAAGAGTCAGAGACAACTCCTGCTCCCACTGTTAGGAGTCCCACAAGAAGACCAAGAAGAGTGCAAATAGACCCTGCACAAAACTCAAGTCCAAGTGGATCAAAGAACTCAACATAAATCCAGATACACTGAACCTGATAGAAGAAAAAGTGGGGAATAGCCTTGAATGCATTGGTACAGGAGACACCTTCTTGAATAGAATATCAATAGCGCAGATGCAGGTAATTTTTAATAAAGGTAAAAGAATACTCAGAGAAAATAGGTTTGGCAATACAAGTATTTATTACTTTGCTTATCAGGAAGTCTGCAGGCAGTGGTGGGTGTCAACAGCGTTGAGAGGATGCCATCTTTCTCCATATTTCTGGTCTGGTACCCTCAGAAAGTACAGGAGAAGGGTTGTAACCAGGGTGGACAGAGGAGACTTTGGAGCAAAGACATTTGAGTGAAGGTAGTATAGAACCAGGGAAGTATGTGAGCGAAGGACGGTCAAGGCCAAGTGCCTCAGCATTAACTGACAGTGACATGATTTAAAAAAAAAGCTGTGGCTGGAGTAGATCATGGGAGTCAGGGTCACAGTAAAAAGGAACTAAATCAGAGATAGATGAAAAAAAATCAGATCCAGTTCATGCAGGGCCCTGTAGATGGGTGGAAGGACCCTGAGTGTACAGGAAGCTGTTAGAGGAGTCGGGGTAGATGAGTGACTTGATCTTGCATCTATTTTAAAAGAAGTATCGCCTTGACAGAAACCCACTACAGACAAGAGAAAAAACAGAGAGGCAGCTAAAGAGATGGTCATGATCATCCAAGGATGTAATAGGATCAGGCAGTTGTTAGAGGTGCTGAAACTTGGCTAGTGAATTCCTCATGGGACGTCAGACTCAAAAAGGATTTAAGCATGTTTCTGGGTTGGGAGCTGAGTATGGCCCTGAACGTATGCTATTCTTGCCTCTACCTCCCAAGTGTTGGCATTGCAGCTGTGCATCACCATCTAATCTGGCCTTTTGTGGCGCTGGGGACAGAATCAAGGACTTGAGGCATGGTGGGCAAGCACTCCGCTAACTGAGCCACACCCCCAGCCTGTTTGTTTGTTCATAGATAAGATTTCAGGCAGTCAGAACACTCTTTGTAGAGTGGTCATTAGGTTGGGAGCTTGAGTAAATAAGAGAATGGAGACACTATTTACTGAAATGGAAAGATCATGGGAAAGCATGGGGTTAAGATCCAGACTTTCTGCTTTACCTTTAGTAGCATGAGATACTTAACAGTAGTCTACATGGAGCCATTGGGGACACGGCTGCATGTATGAGTCTAGAGTCCATGTGTTTATGGTATTTACAGACAATAACCATAAAAAATGTAACTCATAGGTATGTGGTGTTTCAAGCTATGAGATCCAAAGAGACCACAAAAAAAATGAAGCCAAATGAAAAAAATTATTTAACCCTGAGTAATTTAGACTACTCTGATGTTGAGATTGACTAGGAAAGAACATGGCGGAGATGTCAATGAGACCAGAAGTTCTAGCAAAGGGAGGAATTCAACAACAATTCAAGCAGGCAGGGGTGATCAACTGTAAAAATGTCAGGTCAAAACCTGAGCTGAAAACTAAGGAGCTCTCAATGAAGAAGGGAACGTGACTGTGGTCATGGAAGCGATGGCCAGTGAACATGAATGTGGTCATGGAAGCGATGGCCAGTGAACATGAACGTGGTCATGGAAGCAATGACCAGTGAACATGAACGTGGTCATGGAAGCGATGGCCAGTGAACGTGAACGTGGTCATGGAAGCGATGGCCAGTGTACACAGATGAAACACTCATGCAGTCTTGTTTACATTTTATTGACTCAAATGTGAACCACTCACGATTTCCTCCAATTACCTTTTCCCTTGGTCATTCTAGGTTTTCACAGACATTTAGATTGCTTTCAGTGATATTTTTATGCTTTACTCTAATAAAATCTGATTTAGAAAATCTAATCAATTAGGTATTTTCAGCCTCATCATTGACATTACAAATGGACTCTGGTTTTACAAAATGATGAACCACAAATGACAAGCCCACTGATTTAATTTACACAAATGCCCCCTTATCTGTTGCCTATCAGGACCCATCTACTGCATGAACCAAGGCATACTGGCCTTCCTAATAGATGACATTGAATTTCTAATGGGAACTTCTGCAAAAGCAAATTCATCATGTCAAAGCATGCCCCTGCAATATTTCATTTTGTCATTGGTTACACTTTTCTAAGCTTTTCCATGAGGTTCATGGAAGCCATAGGGTACCATTTTGCCTGAATCAGGAGCTTTATTCCTTCAAAGAAGAAAGCAAATGTCAAAGCACTGTTTAAATTTAATAACCTGTATACATCATTTTGTTCCAATTTGCCATTTTTAATATTATTTCATCATTACATTTCTCTTAAAACATTCCAATTATTTCAAGCAAGTCTATATATCACTTATCAAAATTAAACTAATATATGACAATCAGAGCCTAAACATATGTATTAGGGAGGCATGTTCTGGCAACTCTCTGAAGTAATCTACTTTATGTTATTTTGTTTTTTAAGTCTGGGCTCTTTCATATAGTTATTTTTCTCCTGCAGCTGGTATCACATTTATGAGGAGGGGTTTTCTAATTTTACTTTGCTGGTGTATAAATGTGTCATTTCATACAACTCGCTGTTTTTCTTTGTTGTAGCTTCCTTCTCTCTGTTCTAGCCCGAGGCTCTCCTCTTTATTTGATCAGTAGAGTTTATATGATATTCCAGGCAGCACTTCTTCCCAGGAGGAAAACAGGATTTCCAATTGCTACTCATGATTCCTCAGGCAAACTGAAAGGGCACCTCCTGAATTAATGTTTTCGTCGCTCTTCCCTGTTCTTATTGGTTTATTTCTGTCAGTTGGTAGGGGCACTCTTTTTCTATTTCTTAATTTTCTTTTTCTATGAATTCTAATTACTTGGGGCTTGCTTATTTCTTCTTGGCTAGTTGGATGATCAAATAGAAAAATAATCAAAATGAACATTTGGTGGCAAAAATTCGAATTAACTTCTCAATAATTAACTGAAAGACACCAAGTTCAGAATTCCCATAGTCAGCTTCCAGATACTTCATTATGTAAGGAAAGAAACTTAGATTTTATGTTTTCTGTCACTATTTGATGCTGCAACAATGGCTTTTACCATTAAAATCCAGATTCTATTTTAAGAGTATTTCTGTGCACAGCTGTCTAACAAAACAACATATTAGCGAGGCTTAAAATATTTCTTATGCATCTTCATTTCCAGATTGAAAAGAAAACATGTGCCATTGCAGAAAACAGGAGAAATATTTTTAAAAAAAGATAAGATATTAGTTTTCCTATTAGTAAAATGTAAAGAGATAGTCTGAATATGTTCCTATAATATTGATTTCTCAAAAGAAAGAAATTTAATATAAAAGCTAAGTTCTCCACAAATGTATATGAGGACTGAGAGAGAACAAAATAGTATGGGGGTAGAGGGGGTGGTAGATTGCTTATTGGGGTGCCTGAATTGAAAATATGAAGTTCTGGGGTCAAAGTTGAGCATGTCATAAGTCAGGTATTCTAGTTCATGCCCGTAACCCCAGTACTCCAGAGGTAGATACAGAATGATCAGAAGTTCAAAGTCATCTCTGGTTACATAGTAAATTGGAGGTTCATCTGGTAGACCTAAGACCCTGAATAAAAACAAAAGAAGCAGTATAGCAGTGTGGACATCTTAAATCAGATGTGGTTGGTCAAGAGTAGAGAAGAGAATGGAGCCAAAAATCCTAGACATTTTCACCAGACACAGACAGAACTCATAGTAACCCTAGGTCTTGGGAAACCAGGAACACACATGCACGCTTTTCCAAGACAAGTAGGACATTCTAGGTCCTTCTCATGCCTACCTTATATTATTAATATCTATCATAATAAAGAGGAAAATGATTTTATATGGTCCCTACTGTCTCACCTTTCTTGATATAAGTCTATCATCAATAAAAAGAATGTCCGAAGTTCCTTGTATTTCTGAAATGTATGATAATATAATCTTCTTAGTATTTCTTCTAAATACTCTTAATATTTAGTCAAAGATTTTGTGTGGGTAGGCATGAGATAGGGTCTTGTGTGGCCTAGCCTGACCTAGCACTCTCTATGCAGCTGAGGTTGGTTTAAAACTCCTGATCCTGTTTTTCCCATTTTCTAGGTGCTGAGACTATAGGTGTGTGCCACCACACCTAGCTGGGACTTTTTTTTTCAAAAATAGGCATTAATTCTGACATAAGCACACCTTCATCTTGTGTTCAAATTCAGTTCAAGCATTGATAGCGCTAGATCTCATTATACACATATTTGAGTGTAACTTGTCTCAGGACCAAATACCATCCACAGGTTAGAAGGCCAGATAGATACCTATTTCACATCAAATCATTTAACCCAACCACCTATAGCAATTTGAAGCTTAATTTAGATGATGGTTGAATTGGATGTAACCTTTTCTCTTTAATATACTATAATTCATAACTGCTCTGCAGTGTGAGTATTCCTCAGTTGCCTTAAAATGAAGCAGATTGGAAGAGGAGTGCTATTGTTTCGCTGATTGTAAATTAAAATAATAAAATTAATGTCAAATGTCATTTCGGCATATACTTTATCACCATGGTAACCCATAGGTAACTGAGTTGGTAAAATTACAAATTACATATTCAGCTATTTAAAGACATCAATGAAGTAAAGTCATTTAATCAAGCTTTTCGCTGCTTGTGCTATGTAATCAAGACGGCTCGATTAATGTCAAAACCAGAAAGCCACAGCTTCCACTCTCCTGTCTCGAATTTCTACCTGCTCATAGTTGTAAGCTACCTTTTGGAAGCACGTTACTAGGTATTTGTTTCCTTGACAGAAGAGGAATATAGTTCAAAGGTAATTTTATTGGCAAATACAAAATGGAGGAAAAGTACAACTTCTTTGCTTATTCTTCATATGCAAAAATCTGCTTCTAACAGAGAGATAACCAAGGTCCTCCTGACTTTTCACTCCCAAATCTATCCGACTCCTGCTTCTAGTATCTAGTCCACTCTGTTCTGTTCTCAGACTTCAGTGGTTTAAATGAGACTGGCCCCACAGGCTCATCTATTTGAATCTTTGTTTCCCTGTTGGTGGACTGTTTAAGAAGGATTGAGAGGTGTGGACTTGTTGGAGGAGGTGTGTCTCTGGGGGGTGGAGGGGATCTCCAGTTGCCTCTGTTACCCACTGAGATAGTTTCTGATGCTGTGAAACATACCTGGACACCACAACAGAAAGGAAGAAAGCTTATTTGCTACATTCTTTCTAAAGTCTGTCCATGGTTGGCTGGTTTTATTTCTGTGTGAGAAAGGCAGCATACCTGTAGAGGGTGGTGGGTGTCCTAGCTAGTTTTGGGGTTTTGTTGTTGTTGTTGTTTTGCTTGTTTGTTTGTTGTCAACTTGACACAGCTGGAGTCATCTGGGAAGAGGAAACTTTACTTGAGAAAATTCCTCCTTTAAGATTAGCTTGTAGGTAAGCCTATGGAACATTTTCTTGACTAATGATTAGTGTGGAAGAGCTAAGTTCATCATGTGTGCTGCTACCCCCAAGCAGGTGGTCTTGGGGTATATAAGAAAACAAATGAGCAAGCCAGTAAGCAGTGTTCCTCCATGGCCTCCGCTTCAGTTCCTGCCTCCTGCTTCCTGACTTAAGTTTCTGCCCTGACTTCCCACAATGATGTATCATGATCATAAAGTGTAAGCCCAATAAACCCTTCTCTCCCCAACATGTGTTTGGTAACGATGTTTTAACACAGCAGGAGAGACCTGACACAGACCATTGTGGTAGAGGTGCCCAAGAGAGGGTGGGTTTGGGGAAGAAGAGAAATAGAGAGAGAAAACCCAGGGAATAGATATGCACTTTGAAGGCAAGTCCCCTGTGACCTTCTTCCCCCAATTAGACCCTACCTCTAGTCTATTCACCAATTAATTCATCCATTGATGAGATTAGTGGCCCCATGATCCAATCACCTCTCAATACCTAGGCCAACTGAGGACTAATTCTTCTTAGGAGTTTTTAGGGATGTTTTACACAGGAACCATTATATATTTTCATGTATACTGCTATGAGGGGGACCTCCTGGTGTTAATCCCACGATCTTCTTGGTATCTATCAAACACTATATCACTTCTCCCAAATATTAGTCTATCTACAACCAAGCGTATCAGT
Organism: Peromyscus californicus insignis; assembly: GCF_007827085.1. Lineage (NCBI taxonomy): Eukaryota > Metazoa > Chordata > Mammalia > Rodentia > Cricetidae > Peromyscus > Peromyscus californicus. Next base: position 43,328,581 of record NW_026294469.1, read on the forward strand.
GAATTTCTTTTGAAACAATTCACATTTCACCAGCTGCCTTCAATGGCCACTAACCCAAACCTAATTTTGATTTCCAGAGGTCATAGAGCAGGCAAAATGATCTGACCTATTTGTGTTTTGAGAGCAGGTATGTGAGGAAGCATGGAGAAAGCAGGAGAATTCTGTTTGGCAATAGGTACTCTCAAGCCCAGAACTACTGTTTGCCTATGAGATTTACATGAGAGATGCTTATTAATGTAATCTTAATATGAGACAAGTTGACAAAAGGCCTCTCTCTTCTCCCCAAGTAGCTTCACCAACAGACAAAAAGAGCTCTCCAGTCTCTCCCAAAACACCTTGAAAAGCCACAGGCATTGTTGCCTTGGCAACAGTCTATGAGAACAAATCTTGACCCAGATGAGAGGGCAAGGCAGGTAATGCTGAATTTTCAAAGCAGAATGAAGCCTTTTCAGAAAAAGACAGCTCCACTGTGCTCAATTGTTAGACCCCTCATTTCTCACTCTCAGCAGTACTTAAAGTAATTTCTAAATCCCAGGCTGACTGGCCAGGCCATTTTCATATGTTCAAACTTCCTCCACATTCTCAGTAGGCAGAGTTCCAGCCCAGCATGGCAGCAAACTCTCTTATATGGTAGCAAACACAGTTTCTGTCTCCAGAAAATGCATGTGCTCTGTACCAGGGAACTAGACTTAGTGATGCTCACACACAAGCAGTGGGCACTTGGAACCTGAAAATGCCACCTTGGACTTAGTGCCTCAGAGGTCAACAACAAAAGGAGCAAAACCTGTCAGAAAATGCCCATAGGTCCCTTCTTTCAGTTCGTGAGGTCGCATGTTCCATGCAGGGACACTGTTGGAGAAGAGTTAGAGGAAAGGACAGAACTCAGCAAACACGAATTTCACTGGAGTTAAAGAAGAGCCTGAGTTATTTAGAGAATCTTTAATGTTCGAGTGACATCAGATTGGGTTTATTTGACTAAATTCGGATTTAATTTTTATTCCCCCACGCAGGGAGTAGGATTCTCAAAGGGAAGATCAGATCAGTTAGAAAAAAACCCAAGGATAAATGTTGCTGAGTAATCTGAGTTTATATGATTAGGGATTTTGCTCTGCATATTTCTGCATGCATGTAAATATGAATGTGTATGCACATTTCCCCTAAGACAGCACCATGAAGAGCAGATAGGAGAACACCAAGAGTGGATATGATTCTAAATAATGGATAGATGAGAGGATTTTGTTGTTTTCCATTCTGCTCATTCACATTTTCTCAACGTTGTATAACAAATCTATCATAATTGTACATACTTCATGTGCTAAGAGAATTGTTTTTAAACATGAAATATCCTTCATCTCAGGTGGTACCCTGCTTTTCATTCTAAACAGCCACTTGACCTCATTCCTGGTGTAGTTTATAAAGCCCCTGGTACAAAAGGTCGATTCCTTTATGTCTTTATTCAGTATGTCTGAACCCCAACCAGAAAATGACATCAATAAGTCATTGGCTGTAAAAATGAAGGTTTAAAACCAGTGGTGTAAGAGTGGAAATCCTGGCTAGAGGGAGAACATAGTAGTTAAGAGTACCTACTCCTCTTACAGAGAACCTGAGTTTAGTTTCCAGCACCCAGGTCAGGTGATCTACACCTCTAACTCCAGCTCCAGACACATTCTCAGTCTCTGGTCTCTGAGGGTAGCTCCACTCATGATGTGCATATAAACACACACATATGTCCAATTAAAAATTTTAAACTAAATTAAAAAAATCTTTAAGAATGGGAATGGTGGCCGGGCGGTGGTGGCGCACGCCTTTAATCCCAGCACTCGGGAGGCAGAGCCAGGTGGATCTCTGTGAGTTCGAGGCCAGCCTGGGCTACCAAGCGAGTCCCAGGAAAGGCGCAAAGCTACACAGAGAAACCCTGTCTCGAAAAACGAAAAAAAAAAAAAAAAAGAATGGGAATGGTATTTTTCTCCATTTATCTTACTGAAGATTATTCTCAAATTTATCCAACTCTATCTAGGTATAGTCACCCACTTGGCTCTATGTGGTCATGTGTCTTTAAAATTATCTTTTCTGGAGGAAGAATCCTGGAAGAGATGCCTACATACTGAGAATTCTCGGAAGACACCACCAGAAACAATAGGCCTAAGTGCTAATGGTCCTAAACATGTTGTGGCAATGTTAGACCCATGTCAGTCTCAAAAGAACTCAAAAGTCAGTCAGCCAAGGCCATTTTCTGTGGATCTATTGGGCTCTTGTGTTTTCTCAAATGCCGCCTTCAATATGACCAGCTGAGAGATGGAAAATGCTGGATCCTCCACAGTCGCGTCTACTAGATGTAACCAAAATAGTTAAGCCCTAAAAAGGCTCCAGTCCAAGAGAGAAGTCTAGACAGAACAGTAAAGGAAAGATCAGACTTGATTTCTTTACAGTCCCTCTTTCACCTAGTCTATGAAAAGATCCCTAATCCAAGAGATTCTAGGAAACATGTCTCTCGGACCAAATTTGAGCCAACACACATAAACACTCCGAAAGACAGCATGCAACACTGCCTTCCAAGTAATTAGAGCTTCTTGGAACCTGCCTTGATTCTAGCAATGAAGCACCCAAAGCTCTTATCTGACAGGTTAACGAGGATCTGAAATGAATACTATTACTAATGAGAGTCTTTGGAAATTAATCATATCACGCTATTATTAGCAACTGCAAAAGATGAACTTGCAGAGATTAGATTACACGGGATAATTCTGAAATGTGAACAAGCCAATTTTAAAGGAACAGAAGGCTACTTCCAAGTGGGAATAAAAAAACAAAACAAAACAAGGCACTCGATAAGAATTAAAAATTGATTAGACAATTAAAATGCTCCTTTATTTAAATGTCTCTAAGTATTAAGATGGTAATGTTTTATTTATGGTCGTGTGTGTGTGTGTGTGTGTGTGTGTGTGTGTGTGTTGATCTTCTATCTTAAATACTACACAAAAGAAGACAGGAACACTGGTAAAACATTCTTGATGGTGTGAAAAATGAGTTACAAAGTATCATAATTTATTTTATTTGGGGGATGATGTTGTCATTGTTTTTTCCTTTGGGGACAGCCTGGCCTCAAACTTCCTATGGAGTTAAGGATAACTTTGAACTTTTCATTCCTCCACCTCTAGAGTGCTGGAATTCCAAGCAGCTACTAGCACAGCAGGTTTTATGTGGTGCAGGGAATCGAACCGAGGACTTCATCCATACTAGGCTAACACTGTACCTATTGAGCTACGTCTCCAGCACCATTACTTGGAAAGCTTTGCTGTCGACACTTTTTATTCCCAGTTCTTCTGTTGCTTTCTTTAGTCTGGGTTCATCCACTGTATCTAGTCTGCAGATGTCATTCTGTAAGTTCTCAAAGATACAATACCCATGTGGCTCCTCCCTCTATCCTTTAAGTGAGTGGTAGGTGGGACCAGTGATCAAGGATCAATATTTAGACTCTACCTACTACTCTCCTTCAGGCTTTGAGAAATACTCTGTCTTCCAACAGGGAACACTGGGATAGAATTTATTGACTTGATGTCATCATTCACTATTTGGAAGAACCAAGTGAGCACCATTGTGCTCAAAAGTGAAAATAAATACAGAGATGAACAAAACAGACACACCCCCTGAGCTCATGAAGGTAAACTCTAGGAATGGAAATGTTGTCTAAACAACAAAATAAGTTGCAGTGAATGAGAAGGAGGCCAAGGATTGGAAAAGACAACATTTAAGGGTGGGCCAGGGCCTGCGGTGTAAATATCTTGGATGAAAAGCAAAATCGGAATGGAAAGACCACAAGGACATGGTAAGAGTAGTTCAGGAAGGAGGACTCAGCACTTGGGGTCTAACTGAGAGGTAACAGTGATGGGAACCATCGATGGGTTCAAGAGTGCTTAAGATGGACAAGCAAGGAGCTGAAGGTGGAGAAATGGGGTCTTTCAGAGTCATTGTCACAAAGAATTTCCAGAAGAGCCTGTCAAGATTGTTGCCAATTACAGGTAAGAAATCCACAGCTCAGAAGCGCATAAGGACAAAAACCCATTTCCCAGCCCAGCTCTGGCTCTGAGTCGATGCTTTCTTCCTTGAGAAAAGTTTCCTGTGAAGCCGAGGATGGGCTTCATGATCGCCACCCACTATTTGGGAACATTCTCTTGCTGTGTCCGGCATTGTTTTCTGTTCTCAGCTTTGCCCACAGAATCAACCTTGTTATTATACTTTCTGTTTAAAGAGGCAACATAAATCCTGTGACATGTGTATTCTCATACAGCCTCTGTATGAAAGGTCAAGTTTCCACCGTTGAGTGTGTAAAGGATGAGCAATAATGGGTCCCCCTCTGTAGCGTATACAGTTGCCCTGAATTAGCTAGATGAGATTCCTCTTCCGTGGCATCTGTCCATGGATTTGCTTTTTATACACTGGTGAAAACAGATTTCCCCTCGACTCCCTCGCCTTCCCCTTTGGCTTTCTCTGCCCATCTGTTAGATATCTCATCAACTTGTTCCAGTCCTTTGAGATATTTTAAAATCAAATTCAAAGTCAAGGCAGCAAATTACATCCTGAGACTTCCTCCACCCTCTACCTTTCCTCCTTTCGTTCTCCTACCTACTTCCCAAGGGTTTATCCTTCTCATTCCTTGGTCAGCAATGTCACATGTATTGCTGTCTCATCTCTGAAATGGATGACCTAGTCGAATTTCTTCAGCAGTTGGAGTGTCTTCTTTTTTGTTGTTGTTTGGTTTGGTTTTTCTTCAAGTGATGAAGTATATTTATGACTGTGTGGAGAGTTCTGGCAACTATTTGTTGGCCACCAAAGACAAGCCAAATGACCCTTTGGAAGTTCATCCATCTTCCAGGACCGAGCTGACACATTGTACATGTGAGGATTCGTGAGGGAGGGCATGGCAATCTAGAGAATTGAATCAACTATGTCCTGGGCCCAAGAGTTTGCCCACTTGTAGATCAGCCTGCCTCTTAGACCCAACCACATTTTCCCCAGATGTTTTTACAAAGCAAATACATTAAAAGACTGTTTTCTAAATTTTCATTCTGCATAATGGTTTCATGAGTTCTTAACTCACAAAGGAGCCTCCCTCTTATAGAATCATAGAACCCATTTTTCTAGACAAGCAATCAACTCCTGCCCCTGGAAGGTCACAATGACAACTTCTTTCTTATAAATCTTCCAGCATCTACTTTCTAGCTCAGTACCTCTGAAACTTGAACATGCATTTCAGACACCCAGGGTTAAAACGCAGATCTTGCTAAAATGCAGATCCTAGTACAGTAAGTCTGGGGCAAGGGTTGATGTTCTCAATTGTTAAGTTCTTGGAGAATGCTGATGATCAATGACAAAGCCTACTAACATAAGTCATACAAAAAGATGTGAAAATCCATTTTTCTATATTCATGACAATAAGAGGCATCTACTCATTTCCATTGCTTATTAGCTCCATGATCATGGACTATGTAATCTCTGTTGTTGAATTTTTCTCATCTATATTCTCAAAACTGCGTACTAGATAGATTTTTCTGAGGACTAAATGAACACATTTAGTCTACATGCGAGGATTACCCATGAGTACTAGTAAATACTAGTTCTTTACTCAATTACAATTCGATTCTAAATTCGCTGATGTCAGATATTGTGTTTTTTTCACTCATCGCATCCTCAAAACTTTTCATCAAAGACCTCTTTATAGTAACAATAGGGTACAAATATTAATATTGTCGAATGATTATAGCATCTCTCTTAACTCCAAATGAGATTTTCCTATGGCATTTCTCAGTAGTTATTTGCCTGTTTATGAGACCCCATTCCTCCAACCTACTCATTTGAGGAAGTATAGAATATTATTGATAGGTATGCATTATTGCATGCAAATTACAATAATGTATTTCTCCATATTACTCAAAACTATATTTATGGCATGCAATATTGGACACTAACTTCAGAGATTAAAGGTAAATTGGGGTCAGAGATGGCATCCACAGAGAAACTACTAGCACTGCTAAGCTTAAACATCTATAGACTATAGGAGTATTGAAAAGGGATTGGAATAATCTCATAACAGGAATGAGAGTACCTGTAGGGACAGGAAGTCTGGCAGACAAAGCAATCTAGTCTTTGAGGTGTCCTTTTATCCTTCACAACCACAATCCCTGGACCAAATTAAAACTCACACCAAGTCACCCGACCTTCATGGACCATTTTGGCCACTGCATAACCAACCATTCAACTGTCTATTGAAAGGACTTGTTTCAATAATCTATTGGTACACAACGAATCATCCAATGTTCTGTGGCTTTAAACAAATATTATATCATGTGTGTATTATTATATCTTGTGGTTCGAGAGTTGATGGGGCTCTGTGGAGTGGTCTTCCCACATGGATTCTCTCACGCACAGTTGCAATCAGGTGGCAGGTAGGGTTAGAGTCCTGTAAATTGTAAACATAGCTGGTCAACTACAATGGCCTCACTGCTTACCCTCAGTACATTATCAGCTCACTGGCACAGCAGTGGAACTGCTCAGTAACGACCAGGCATTTTTCTCCCAACATGCTCTCGCCATGTGGCTAGCTTGGATTCCTCACAATGAAGAATCTCTGGGTAGTACCTCTTCTTTGGTGGAGCTGGCTCCCCTTAAGAGATCTGGCAATATGGACTAGGCTTCTTCCTGTGCTTGCCTGTGAGTTAGAGGCGTTTCCACCTCTATTTAGCCAGCCTAGATTCAAGGGGTAGTCGACACGGCTCAGATTTCACTGGAGAGGGAACCATCTTTGGAGAGTAGTTACCACAAGCCCAAGCTTCTCAGGTGATTCTTGCCCCACATGTTCTGGAGGATGTCTGGTAAGGACCTCCCAACCTTCTTCAAGAATGGATAGGAAATGAACTGAGAGCCTTCTGCCTCCATGTGGTCCCAGGAACCATCAGTAAAAGTATCCATCAGGATTTAGAAAGTCACAACCAAAAGAGGACAGTCTAAGGCCAAAGAAGTTATTAAATATAAATAATATTATTTCATATATATTAAATACAAGTAATAATGAAAAGTGAGAAGTTAAAAGAAGCAATCTCTTTCCTTCCTGGTCTTTAATGGCATTTGACTTCTGCTAACATTCTTTCTTTTGAAATGTTTTCTCTTAAAGAAATGTTCAGGGAGCAAATATTACTAATTTTTGAAATTTTATCTGTTTCCTGAGTAATGAAGCAAAATCAAAACTTAAGCCCAGTGACTAATTGCTGATTCTCTCTTGCCAAAAGCTCCATTAAAAGCAGGAAAGAATTCAAAGGAGAACTCTGCCTCTAACTTCTCAACTCCTTCCCACTTCCCGGAGGAAGAGTAAACCAAGAGCTTCAGGTTTTCATGAGCATGCCTAAGGGGCCATAAGTTAGTGGCTGAACTGTATTCCAAGGAAATCACTTTGCCCAAGCAAATGTTTTGTTTTTCAGAGAGGCTTTTGCATGTCTTATCTTTCTCTCCCATTCATAAATAGGGTAATTAAAATTGATTGCCCATCCACTGGACATAAGGCAATATATTCAGCGTTCTTTCCAAAAATCCCTTATCTTAGTTTTGCCACAAAACAGAGACTAGACAGACACAGTTGTTTTTATGTGTATTTATCTATGGACCACAGACAGGTGTTTCAGGCAGCTGTGGGGGTCACAACTGTGTTCAGTGTAAGCTGCTCATAGGTTCCTTCGGCCTCATACACACTGGGGCCCTCAATTTTCATTTCTATATTCACTGACAATGTTTCTGCAAACTGTTTAGAACATACAACGTGTATGTACATCGTGCACTTCTCTTTTCCTCTTTCTACTTGGCAGCATTTTATCCTCCAAAGTCTGCCCTTTTCAGAGTTAACAGAACAGTCCTTATTTCCTTGACGTAGGCATATACTCCACCATTCACATGGTTTGATGAGGTGAGGAGGGCAGTGTAAGCTGAGAGCTCCCAGGGGGAATTCTGGTCCATGAGAATAATTCAGTCAAAAGACAAAGCAGCAGACACAGAGGAAAATCAAGTTGAGATCTTGATGGAAGGATGCAGAGTCCTAGGGCATCATTCAAATTGCCAACCCTAACCACGTCTAAAAGCTACTATGCTGCTGGGCTGTCCAGTTTCAAGGACTGATAACCCACTCCCTTTCCGTTTAAGGACTAAATCTCTGTCATCTGTGGCTGTAAAGGCCTTACTAAAGCACACAAGGACTTCATGTAGAACCGAAGCAACGCAGTTCATCTACATAATAAAAGCAGCCAAGAACTTGAAAGATTCATCATTTTGGCAGCCATAGAAAGAATTCTCCAAAACTGTGCAGTCCGTTGAGCTGTGGAGTATTTCAGTCACTATGTGTGTGAGTGAAGTGGGCAGGGTATTTGCCAACCTGTTTCTTCTGTCTATCCACTTACCATATTCGTCAGAGCCCAGCAAATGCATGTTAATGGAGTGATTACTTGCAGAGGTGTAAGCAAGATTAGGAGGGGATGAGCCCCAAGATGAACACTAAGAAGAAGCTTTTAGTACCTTGTGTTATCAGTGTTCGGAGCTGGTACCCAAAGGGGCCCAGGGCTTGGAAAGCTTTGGGACATGGAGGAACTCATGCCAGACGCACAACAACACCAAGGCACGGAGGGAGCAGGAAGAAACGACTTGAGCTCCTTTCTTCCGTCCTCTGATCTCCAGCCAGGACCTCCTATTAGCCAACCCAAACTGAAAGCCAGCTGGCAGAGGAGCCCAATGGTTCAGGCATTAAACAGTTAGCCCCCTGGGAGAGAGGCCTGTGCAGAGAAAGCACCAAGATTGGCAGACAAAACAGAATAATTGGGACGCCTACCCACCCGGAGTTTGGGTAGAAATTATGTAATACCGCTAAAGAGTCATTGGGAGAGGAAAAGGGAAGGCACGCACGTTAGTTCTGATGCTGCATTCATTGGTACCACCGTCCTCCGTTTTCCAGAATTTCCTCACCGGCTTTGCCTAGGTGAGCTACCAGCTCCTCTGGGCTGATTTTAAACATGCTCCCTTTTACCGTTATCCCCAGAAATTCTTTGCTCTCTGTCTCTGGACTTGTTCCCTGGATGGCCTTCTATTTTGGAGATAGAGAAGGAAACGGAAAAGGGCAGGGGAAACTGTAGCCAGACTTAGAACCGACAAAGAGAGCGTTTGATATCCCTCACACTCTTTGAAGAACAAATGCACCCGAGTGCGTTCAGTCTTTAGCAAGATGAATGTACACGCTGGGCTGTTTGGCTTTGGTTTTTTGTACAGTCTCAACATAAATTTTCAGGCAGACGTTTTCCCTCCATACTCTTTGAGGGGGAATTGGTTTTTTGTTTTGGGGGCTTTTTTTTGCGGGGGGGGGCGGGCTATAAAAACGCATGAAGAGCTCCAAAGGAGCAATTACAACCATGTATTGTAAATGCGCATTAAGACTCATGCGCTATACTTATCTAAACCTCAGTGAATTCAGAGCGGTGGTGTCCCAAGTCCAAAGGTGTCACAGATTAGTTCAAGATATAAAAGTCTCAGGGGGAGAGGGCTTTCTTCTGTTGTGTCAACTACAATGACACAGGTACAAAGCCAGGACCGATCCCATTTTTTTTTTTTTTTTTTTTTTGTCGCTTTTTAAAGATGCTTCAGCACGGAGGGTGAGGCTGTACACAAAGGAGTGTTTATTCCAGAACATTCCCATGGTGAATTTCCCAGAGCTCTGTGACTCAGGCTAGTCCCTCGCATTCGGAGAGCATTGTGTCTCAGGCAGACAGCACGTCAATTACTGAGGCTATGTGCCTGGTTTTAGAGCCCACGTTATTTATTACCTTGTTATGGCGGGGTGTGGAGGACCTTAACCATAATGTACCAAATCAGATTCTGCTATTGTTGCATTCCAAAGCTCATGTGACTCACTGGATTTGCTCTATTCAGGTCCATTCTAGGTTAACAGGAAGGAAAATATGGATTTTTTTTCTCCATCCACATAAACAATGAAGACTTGTTAGAGAGCTGTTTCTGATGTTTATGGATTTCTCTTTAGTGCATACAGCCTATGGAAAATTGTTTTTAAGCAATAAACAATAATTGTATTTGGGAACACAGAGGTATAGTACTGGGTTGCATTCAGCCTGCTGATAAATTTCTCTGACCTATTTATTTTCTTGTGTAGACATAAAAACACAAAGACAAACAATAAATTTCCCCTCCCTCCACTGCAGCCTTTTCTGCTTCCTCTTCATTTTCCACCGCGTTTCTCATTTGATATTACCTTTTTTTTTAATGGCTAAATATAAATATTCCGCAATGAATGACTGTAATTAGGTTGTCTGCTCCCCTTCAAGGACTTGTTAGGGAGAGAAAGGGCTTTAATCTAAAGCAAACTAACAGAGCTGGAAGTTAATTAGAAATTAGCCATATATCCTGGGTAAATTATTTATGCTAAGCCATGTGTTACTGTAAGAATAATATACATTTACACTGACTACTGTAAACATAAAATAATTAACAATAAAGGGAAGATATTATCCCTTAATAGAATCCTTTTTGCCAAGACCAGTTTAATTTTCTCCCTCGTAATACTGAATGATAACCCAGAGCCCCTGCTTTGTGTAGAAAGCACCGAGGCTCTTTTACAGCCTTCTTGAATTGGCTTCTGCTCTCGTCTCCTCTCCCTCTCCCTCTCCTGTGGGCATACTCACTGTCTGATTTATATTACCCTGTAGCATGACTTTCTTCTTCTTCTTCTTAGCCTTCTTCTGTATTTCCCCCTTCTCCCAGATTTTTTTTTCCTTTTCGTTAAAAACTGGCTAGACCCCAAACAGGAAGCAAACATCTCTCTCCATTCTTCCCCTCTGCCTCCATTCCCTCTCCTTTTATTTTCCCCCCTTCCTCTCTGTGGTGTAGAGTCTTCTTATGTCATGCTTATTGTTTGAGCTGCTCAAGGAAAAAGAAAAGCCCTGAGGAGCTGCCGTAAAACGCAGTATATTAAAATTCTGTCCCCCTTTGCTTCCTTATTCTGTTAGCAAGGACATAAAGCTGGAAAATGGACCAGTCCTGGAAAGCCTCTCAACCCATTCAGGAGCCTTTAGATTTCACCCAAATACTGAAATATGCTCGCCTCCTGTGTTGAACATGTAACTGTACCAAATTTCACAGCATCCCCTTCGGGAACAGGGCATTGGTATTCATATACTTCTATATGCATAATCAGTATTAAATACAATCTAATGAAGTGTCTTTGTGTCTAAACCGCAGTTACCTGAGGACTCTCCTTACAAAACATTCATTGAATTTTTTTCCCATTCATGTTTGACAGCAACAAATGCAGTGCAGTTTTTACATGGTTAGTGTAGGTGTTGTTAATGTACTTTCCACACCCATTTAAATGCAAATCTTCGTGCAAATAATCACTCGGAGGAGGGAAAAAAAAAAGAAAGAGAATGTGTTTAGCTGAAGACAAAGCTAGAGGGATAATGGAAAGCATGAATAGAGTGTCAGTGGAGGACTGCACAATAAAGCCCTGCTCTGTTCGAGAATGAAAACACATTAGCGACAGCACAGAGGATTTCTCAATAGGTTCTTACGGCATTGTTGTATGTAAACACGAGTCCCAGCAGGTGAAACAAAATGAATGAGCTTGGAAGACATTTAAATGCCTCCCGCAGAAGTGAAAGGTCAAGTCAGCTCTGCAGAAACGGCCCTTGATCGGTGTGTGAAAGACCCATCGACTATGAGCACATAGGGACACTTTTTTTGAGAAATCCGAAGTCCAGAACCAAACAGGTCACTGCCCGAATGACTCAAGTGGTAGATAATGCTATAGGGAAGTCTTCCACAAGAAAAGTAGGAAATGAGCTGCGACAGAAAAATTGTCATTGTACTGGCCAACAGCAGCTTTGAGGCTTCATTTAGCTCTGGGGAGGGCTGGATTTCGATACCAGGGACATGTCCAGTTTTCATTAATTGCAAAGAAAATGCTACAACAGAAAACGTTTAGACACCAGCCATAAGAAAAGCAGAATGTCCCAGAGTGTCCCAGGGTGTTGTTGTTGCTGTTTGGTGTGTGTGTGTGTGTGTGTGTGTGTGTGTGTGTGTGTGTGTGTGTGTGTGTTTTCTAAGTGCCTCTCCGAGTTTCCCTTGGATATGAACAAGAGAGTCGACAAGAAACTAAGGAAATTGCAGAATATCAAGGCAAAAGGTTAGTCACGTGTATAAAGGGGAAAATAACCTGTTGGTGCCATGGAATAGATAAGCCTGTCTGTGGCACATCACTGTTTGTAGAAAGCCCTTCAGCATTCCTGTAGGCTCTGTGATCTGCAGTCTTTCCATTTGACAGAGCCAGTGTGGCCACAGTGTAGGAGACCTCGTCTGGACACATTACAGTAGCCTCAGGAAGTATTAGACACTCGCAGCTTGGAGGGACTTCAGGTTTCTTGGAGCATGCAACTGGCTAGAATGATCACTTTTGGCTTCCTTGACTCAATATCACCTAATAACCATCCCAACCCTCAACTTCTACCTTGCCAAAAGAAAATGAAAGAAAAGAAGTGAAAGAAGAAGAGGAAGGAGGAGGAGGAAGAGGAGAAGGAGGAGAAGATTATTAACAACAACCTTGTAACAGTCAACTGTATGTTTTTGCTTTTCCTACAAGGAAAATATTTTATCTTTGAAATGCATTTCTCCTTTTTGCTGTAGGGGAGGAGGGATTTATTTGGGCTCATGGATTCAGGGGGATTTCTCTCCATGGTCCGTGGGAAGAGCACTACAGAGTTAATGGCGGTTGAAGCCTATCGGAGAGGATCCTGGACCCTGGCAAACTGGGAAGCTGAGAGCTCAGGGCTCAGCTCCAAGCTGGTACAGCCAGAAGTAGAGCCCTTTTCTTTGGCTTGCCACTTTCAGCATGAATCTTAAATGAATATGTCTTTTAAAGAGTTCTCTTTTTCCTTCCTCCCACATCCCCACCTCCCTTTCCCTCCTCCCCTTTCCTCCCCATTTTTTGGTACTTTAAAGTGTCAGCTCTCTTCTGAGAGATCTGAACTTGCTCTCTTCTTCCCAGTCATATATCCCATACATTCTGTTTGTCTGCTCCGTCCCTGTTATTAACCACGCTTCAGCCTGTCATCAGTTGGATGTGTTGAAAAGGGCTTGCCTCCATGACATCAGAGTTTTGAACAGAGAGCCAAGGGGAACTCTTTTCTCAGTGTACTTAAAAAACAGGCCAGAGAAAGAAAAAAATCTGCAGAGTCTGGACTATGAACAGCCCGTTAGGCTTTTAAGTGTTGCACGGTTCAGTGGAAGAAATAATACATGGCTAAATTTCTGATTAATACTTTGGGCTGGAGCTAGTCAGGAACTCACAATACAGCCCAAGATGCCTTCAAATTCATGATTGCTCTTCCCTCTCTTGAGTGCCGGCAGCACAAGGGGTAGACTTGTAATAAGACTTAGATTCAAATTATCAACTTACGCTAAATTATTGACTTAAGATTCTTGACCCTGTGGATGAGAATTCCTGGAAAGAATTTGTGCCCACAAAGGCTGACGGATTAGATCTTCATCCAGTGACACGAGGTGTTAGGATGTTGTAGACCCAGAGCCTAAATACAACTTACCTTAGACTGTCGGTAGCCCCTTACATAGCCATTCCTTGCCTACCTCTGTGTCAGACCTGATAAACAGTGAGTGACAGACAAAAATTCTTTGGAGTAGATGAACAGACCCTAAGTTTCCACCAACCTAAGGGCTAAGAATACTGTCCTCATCAGAGGTCTATTGCACTTTTTTCTGGTTTGTTATAGCCTGCCTACCCAATGTACTCACTGATGTATTTGAAAAGTGTGTTGATTTACAGCCACCTTTGTTCAGTTAGTATAAAAAGCTTATAAAGGATCTGGAGAGATGCCTCAGTGAGTAAGAGCACATGTTGCTCTTCCAGAGGACCTAGGTTCAATTTCAAGTACCCACATGGTCCAGAGGATCTGACGCCTCTTTCTGGATCCATTGAATACTTCATGTATGTGGTAAATAGACATTCATGTAGGCAAAACACTCATACGCATAAAGTTTTTTTATATATATAAAAAAAACAAGTTCATGAAATTGCTGCTTCAATGGAATGTGTTATTTGAGGTACCCTAATTCTGTGTTTGGGGGCTATGGTCACTCATATTTGGCTCCAGAATAAGCCATATCTTTTATTCCTTTGAGGTGAGAACAGTTTCTTTCATGGACAACCTATTTGTTAATTTAATTATTTAAATATTTGCTAGATGTTTAAATTAATGAATACAACTGTTATGTTTATATTTGTGCTTTGGCTTGTATGCTCCTTTTATCATAAGAATAGGCCATGTTGAAGAAACCTGAAAAGTGTAACAAAGCTATAACAACACAAAAGTCCCATATTCCTGTGATGGAAGCTAGCAGATGTTTATTCTTCTCCATTCAGTATCTAGTGTGTGTAGCCGGAAGGTTTCTCTGGTCCCATCAGACTCCATGGTCCCGCTTTTCTCCAGTCCCACCCAGCCCTGTGGTCCTGCAGCCGCTTATAAAATAATCATTTAGAGCCTTATACTAATTACCAATTATATGGCCTATGGCAAGCTTCTTGATAGCTAGCTCTTATAACTCAACCCATTTCTATTAATCTATAAGTTGCCATGTGGCCGTGGCATTACTGGTCTGCTGGCATCTTGCTGCTCCTTTGGCAGTGGCTGGTATCTCACTTCCTTTCCTTTCTTTTCTCCATCTATGTGCTTGGATTTCCTGCTGGCCTCTAAGCTGCCTTGCCATAGGCCAATGCAGCTTTATGCATCAACTAATCATAACAACACATATTCATAGCATACATAAAGACCATCCCCCAGCAAGTGTGACTCCAGAAGCATTTAGAGGCTAGCTACTATCCACTACTCACTGACTCCATCCTAAGACTCACAAGGGATCAACTTTCTTGTAATTAGACCATCTGAGGATGGCCACATCACTGTCACCCCATTAGAGCAGAGCACTACAACCACTAAAACCTTCACTAGGCAGTGACACACACACAGTGTTTTCTTGAAGGCTCTTGGCCATAACTAGTCCCTAGGCAGCAAGTTGTGACTCTTCTGCCTACTCAGAGGACTGAAAGAGCCGAATCTGGATGAGCCATGGCTGCCTGTAACAAAGAAAACACAGCAGCCTTAGATGTGTCCTCCAAACCTGTAGTTGTTAATTAGTACCTTTCCTGGCACACTTGAAATTCATTTTGGGATGTAGTCCAGGCTTATCTATCTCAGTTCTGAGACCTGTGAGATTAGTGAATACATTTCCTCATTGTTTTATGCCTAACTGACTTCAAACATAGTGAGTGTTCCAAGTTATTCTTCCTGAGATATATGCACAAAGGCTTTCCTTTCATTGCTTTGTCTGGGCATCAGGTCAAACCTTTAGAAGATCCTCAGTGCCTAGACACACAGAAGTGAGGGGTAAGTGTGGATTTCAGTGCCCAGTTGACCTGCGTCAGGAAATGCTGTGTAGCACATTTCTAAGTAGGATATTGCCTACCATTTTCTTTCTCTGAAGGAAAATGTTAAGATGCATCCATAGGGGAGAGATGCCAGGTGAGCCTGTTAAACTTTCTCTCAGCTAGAGGCTGAAAAATTGAGCTGGTCCTTGCTTTGCCCTTAACGTGTTTTGGGACCTGTGTGTTCACATCAGCTCAACGTCAGCCTCTTCAGAGAGTGGTGGGGTCAAAACTCTCCTGGTCTTTCCTAGTCACATGCAGTACTCCATGGGCTGTCGGGCTTAAGACGTTTCTAGATATTTTCTTCAGAAAATGCTCCCAGGTGTGTTAGTGGGACCTGAGCACAAAGAGCTGTGAAGCTATAGACCTATTCATATCCTCTTACCCATTTCAACCAGAGCCACCATGACCCTGGCAAGACAGTTCAGTGTCCCCTCGTTCTATTCGTATTCAGTTAAAATTTCTCTATCTTGAATTCACACCAAAGCTTGTTATTCCTGTTTTCCCTGGACAGAAGAATCAGTAAGTTTTAAATAAATAATTTTGAGCTGAACACGTGGATTCCCCATGAGTGTAGCTTTCAGTTAAACATTCTTCATCATAAGTGAAGGTCCTATATCCTCCCTTCCTACAAATAGTGGTGTCCAGCCTGTAGGGTGAATTGTGACTCAGAGCTGATCAATAGTGCTCCTGTTAAAGGCCAAAGCATTAGGCCTGAGTGGATAGGCAGTGGCAGATGTGATCGGAACCATTTTGTTAATTATCAAGAGAGTAGGAGGGGTGGAGGGAATGTTTCTTCAGTAGCAGAGGTGCTGGCCTATAGTCCTAGAGACAACAATCTCATGGCCAGGCTACTTCTACTGAAATATGTTCATACCATTTCTTGATGGCAGACTCTCATGACTCCATGTATTTCCTCAAGCCCAGCTTTTTAACCTTCTACGTTTCTGAAGCCTCTAAGAGCTTTACAATAAATTTATCACTTTGCTTAATTCCATAGGAGGCCACTTTTGTCCCTTTATAACAGAAACAGTCCTAACTGATTTAGAAGGCTTGGCTGTCAATGGGGCAATGTACCTTACTAGACAGAAAAATATGTGTTTAGAGACAGTTGCTTGGTGTCACTGCTAATACTCCTAAGCATGTAGCCATCTAGATATTGTCACCCCCAAATACTAACTCAACAGGTGTTTCTGTTAATTCTAGGAGGCCTCAGGCTAGCAAAATTTGAGTTCTTAGCTTATGGATGGTAAATTTAAGTCTCTAAGAGAACCATTCATTTGACAAGGTCGATCCAATATTGAGTAAGAGGTCATAGTTCATAACAAACACTAATCAACCCCATCCAGACCTCTCTCTCTCTCTCTCTCTCTCTCTCTCTCTCTCTCTCTCTCTCTCTCTCTCTCTCTAACTATACACCCCACACTTCTCAAAAAGAGTCGCTTTAATTACAACAGCTCATCACAGAAGGTCATTTCTTTCAGGCATGGAAGAAAATACTCCTGACATTTCTTCCAAAAGACTAGTGCCCTTGCTGGCATCAACGTAGGTTAGCATAGCCTTATCTAATCCTGGTTTTGATGCATTTCCACTACACAATGGTTCTTTAAGAGGGCAAATTAGTTCTCAGAAGAAACTGGTAGATATATCAACATAGGCAGCACTGAAGAGACCTGGAAACCAAACGGATATACTAATTCTAACGCCTTAAAAGTATAAAAATGTACTCTTTTTTAATTTCAGCCTATCGATTTTTCCTCCATTTTTCATTGTGTACGTGAGCATACGTGCGGTTGTGTGTGTGTGTGTGTGTGTGTGTGTGTGTGTGTGTGTGTGTGTGTGTGTGTGTGTATGTGTGTCTGCTGAGATCGGAGAACAACTTCCGGTGACTGTCTTCACCTTCCATCTCGTACACTGCTGCGTAGGCCAGGCTCGCTGGACCGTGAGTTTCCAGGCATTCTCTTCTCTCTGCCTTGCGTCTGCCTATAGCAGCCCTGGAGTCACAGCCACACGCTTCCATGTCCGGCTTCTGTCGTTTCTAGGGATCTGAACTCAGGTCCTCACACTCGTACAATATGCAGTTCACACACTGAGCCATGTCCCCAGCCAGTTCCTTCCTTGCTGACACTACCAGATTGTCTCCCTCTTCTCAGCTGTTTTGACTTTTCTTGGATATAAGCAGAGTGTGAATTCTAGGAGCATAAGCTCCCAAATGAAATCAAAGAGGCTTAATATGTTTTCTAAATTTATTTCCACCTGTCTAAAGTCTGCTGTGTGCAGTCTTTCATTTTAAACACCTGTGTGGGGCCCGCTTTCTTAAAAGAATGAGCGTGCCTTGAAAATGGCACCTTGGCAAATACCATATAGAGTCAAACAGTGACCTGAAGGATGCCACTCTTACAAACCAATGCCAGTGTCCTGGTGAGGGGCTAGTCCTTCCCAGGACTGTGGAGGTGTGAAGCTAGTCTTGGGGACAGATTAAAATGGCTATAGATTTGGTTATAGCTTTATATTCAGGCCAGGGATAACAAGAATGACCCCAGAATGATAGGCATATCTTATGTCCCATCCTACACAAGTAAGTTGTTGAAATTTGAAAACATTAATTTAGTAACCAGGGTAGTTCACTCATTTGAAGGAGTTGTCTTGAAGAGATCCATCCCTGGAGACTGAAAAAGACATGGAAGGAAAGGTAAGAACAACCCGTGAGAAACTTCTAGATCCTTGCCATCCACAAGGTGAGTAGCTGTATTCTTTCTTATCGTGGATAGCAACAAGAAACTTCAGGTGGATATGGGTTTAGGGGGCTAAGGATGTATACACATTCATAGCTTTTCTTTTGGGTAATTGCGAGCATTAAATCCCAGAAAAATGGAAAGACCAGGACAGCTAAAAAGAAGAAAGGTGCTCAGGCCACTTTCTGGGACACAGTAGAGAGAAGGACTTGAAGAGGGAGCCTTTGGGAGACATTATAGGGAGGCTACCATGGGGCTAGGCAGATAGTGTGGTTGGTAAAGCACCTGCCACTTAACCTTGAGGACCCGAGTAGTCCCAGCACAGGAGAGGTGGGAAGTGGAGGGCACCAGGGGCTGGCTGGCCAGACAGTCTAGTGGAATTGTCAGCTCAGGTTCAGTGAGAGTCCCTGTCTCAAACAATAAAATGGAGAGTGATTGAAGAGACTGTCTAATATTCACTTTTGATCTCCATACACATGTGCATACATGTGCACATGTACCTATACACACATATGTGTACACACAAGAATGCACACACACACACACACACACACACACACACACACACACACACACACACACACACACACAGAGGCACGACTGCCATCATGATTTTTCAAAAAGTCTTATTCTGTCAATTGGTGTTTTTTTATTGTAGACAACCAAGTCCACTATAGCTGATACGAAGAAAAAGCTTACACAAAACACAATACAAGCTGGTGATTTGAAAAGACACACTGTAAAGCTAGTTTACATGAAGAGCTCCTGAATGTGTTCCAGGGACCAGGCATGTCAAAGGGGTTGATCCTAGCAGGGTCCTGGGTTGAAATTAGAAAACTCCTGGGCAAGAAATTCCTTCTGGAGCTCCTGGCCCCAGAATCACACTGTTCCTCCCGATTTGCCAGAAGGTCAGAGCCTGCCTAAAAAGGCAGTCTCGTCTCTTGATTTCTCCCTCCTTCCAAATCTCATATGAATGGATCCATTTGGAGAATGGAGATGAGAGGCACCGCGGCCTGCCAAAGAACCTGCCAGCCTTCCAGGCCAGCCTGCTAGAAGGCCAGGCTGGAAGAAAGAAGTCCGTCTCCATGGGATCTGCCATAGCGATCCTCGGTTGGATGCTCATTGGCCTTTAAACCAAAGGCGGGGCTGCCAGGGTATTTGTTTGTCATGAAGTAATGTGTTTGTTCTTGGGAAATTACAACCCAGATTTTATCTTAAACACATAAGTCAGCCTCCCATTGGTGTTTCTTTGCTCTGCAGGAAAAGGCCATCAGCAATTTCAGCCAGGGAATTTCTGTGGGAGAAAACAGGAAGGATTATCCTGGAACTTTGCTTCCCACATTTTCTGGAGATGTCTTGGCATTAAGTCCAATTAGCGAGAATGAGGAGGGTTTGTATGAGCAAGAATTGTTGAGACCAAGGTTGGATAAAGCACAGGGACAAATAGCCAAACGAATGGAAACACATGAACTATGAACCAGTGGCTGAGGGGTCCCCAACTGGATCAGGCCCTCGGAATGGGTGAGACAGTTGATTGGCTTGATCTGTTTGGGAGGCACCCAGGCAGTGGGACCGGGTCCTGTGCTCAGTGCATGAGTTGGCTGTTTGTAACCTGGGGCCTATGCAGGATCGCTTGGCTCGGCCTGGGAGGAGGGGACTGGACCTGCCTGGACTGAGTCTACCAGGTTGATCTCAGTCCGCGGGGGAGGCTTTGCCCTGGAGGAGGTGGGAATGGGGGGTGGGCTGGGGGGAAGTTGAGGGGGGCGGGAGGGGGGAGAACAGGGGAGTCCGTGGCTGATATGTAGAACTGAATTGTATTGTAAAATAAAAATACAAATTAAAAAAAAAAAGAGAGAGCAACAGAAAATCCTCTCAATTTAGATAGAAAGGAAGGAAGGAAGGGAGGAAGGGAGGGAGGAAGGAAAGAAGGAAGGAAGGAAGGAAGGAAGGAAGGAAGGAAGGAAGGAAGGAAGGAAGGAAAGAAAAGCTCTGTCAAATATCAAGGCAGAGCCAAAGTCTTGATGTTAGGGGTGAGACTTTTTAATTAGGTTTGGAGAGTTTAGACACCAAGTCACCTGGTTGGAGAATTTTTTTTAAAAAATCCTTTAAAAACATGGAATGGCCCAGAATTGCAAATAAGAGGAAAGCCTGCTATCAGGAAAGTACCAGGCTCTGAGGGACAGAGCAGAGGCTGCGTGCCTCGTCCCTTCCCTAGACTCAGCTGTTTGCTTCCTCCAGGGACCACAGTACTCCTCCTGAGCAAGGTCACAACATCAGCGTTGGACTTGTGTTCCACCCATCTACCTTGCTCCAGATTTCCGGTGTGTAGTAAGACACAAAAAATAAATGGTTTCCTCCTGCCGGAAGATGGAAGGTTGGTTGCTTCTTTCTCTAGCACCATCTGCAAAGATAAGAATGCCATCATCAATTCTAATGAGAATTCATGTGAATTCTGGACATTGTTATCTCTAAAGAAAGAGACTCGGGGCTGGAGAGATGGCTCAGAGGTTAAGAGCACTGGCTACTCTTCCAAAGGTTCTGAGTTCAATTCCCAGCAACCACATGGTGGCTCACAATCATCTATAATGAGATCTGGTGCCCTCTTCTGGCCTGAAGGGACACGTGCAGACAGAACACTGTATACACAATAAATAAATAAATGTTTAAATAAATAAATAAATTATAAAAAAAAAAAGAAAGAGACTCACAAGGTGGTGACATTGTCCTGCCTTTTGAAATACAGATGACCCTCTACTTATCACACTTGTTAGTCATTAAACCAGAATTACCAGAAGATAACATGTTTATTAATTGGAAGTTAGACTCCCAAAACCAAAGCTACCTTCATCTTGAAAATTGTGAGGTTCCAGGAAGAAAGCCAATCTTCACTGGAAGCTGCCTTGTGAAACTCCAAATGACATCACCCTCCCTAAAATCTCTTTGCCAAATTTGTGTTCATAATGATCAGAAGAGAGCTTCTTCTCATCTGAGAGGATGAATTCTTCTGTTCACCTAAAGAGTCCAAGACCATGACTGCAATTTGGAAATGAGAAAATGAACCAGGCGTGGCAGCAACTATCACTGTGCGAGGCTGGGAAGGTAGCTTAGTGGGTAAGAGTACTTGCTGTGCTCACAAGAGGATCCGAGATCAAATCATAAGCATGCATATTAAAAAGAAAGGCGTGGTCTCTTGTGACTGTGCCACCATTGATGGGGGAGGAGTCAGACAGATCACAGTAGCTTGTTGGGTCAACCTAACCAAACTAAGGAGATTCAGGCTCATCAAGAGACCCTTCCTCAAAAAAAAAGATGGACAGCAATTGAGTCATCTACCCAAACAAACATACCTTTCTGGCCTTTCCATGCACTTGCATGGTTTTGTGTACCCACATACACAAGTGTTCATGAGAGAGAGAGAGAGAGAGAGAGAGAGAGAGAGAGAGAGAGAGAGAGAGAGAGAGAGAGAGAATTATTCATGGGGTACCCACCCAAAGGGCTTTCCAGACACTCTTGTATTATATCTTTTACTTTGAACCTGGATAGGACCACTCCATTTAGAAAAAGCATCAGGAATTTGAGATCAGCCAGGTTGGAGGCACAGCAGCCCTACAAGGCTCCACGATACTTCCTCTGCAAATTCTGCAGCCGTGCATGACTATTTCAGGGGCAAGGACTTTGTTCAAATGGGGTGAAAGTATGGGAACAAGGATAGGATAATTCTCCTCCTGATTTCTAGGAACTCTCTGAGTTTCACCTGTCCTGCCTTGGCACTGCAGCTGCCCCCACACAGTTGGTATGCCTACTTTTCTCTAGCTGAGGCAGAAGAGCCTACGCCCCAGGCCAGCGTGGCCTCCCTCTCTCAGACTCCCTTTGTCTGGTGAGTGTGCATCTACTTGCCTTCTTCGCCTTGCCTCTGTCTGGAGTTCCTTTGATCTCCACCTTGCTGAGACTCTATAACCACCTGCGTTTCTTTCCCTCTGACATCTGCTTCCTACTAATACCAAGCCGTTGGACTCTTCCCAGACTCCGCTCTTCCTTCGGAGCCCTGCTGTCAATGTCCTTTCTTATCTACTCCCCAGTTTCCAGGCTCTCGGGCTATACTTTGACTAGAAGGCTCCCCCACCTCTCTTCAGCCTGCACCTGAGTATTCCTTCACCATGCCAACCCTCCATCTCCTGCCAGGCCAGCACACCCTGCCTTGCTCTCGCCATAAGAACTGAAATCCCTATCTGTCATCAATATTTCTATAGCTGGATTTTCATTCAGCTACACACCTACATTTTCACCAGCTTGAGAACATAATCATACCTTAAAAAGAGCTCACAGTGTTCTTCACTGAGCACCTGGTGATAAATATAAGTGAAATCAAATATAGCAATGAGCTGGATGCTCACCACGTACACACATGCTGTGAGTTTTTGAAAGGAAGGGTACATCTCTAAGAACATTGTGCTTTATGGATGCCATGATTCAAGATGATACAGCTTCAGGTGGGTTTTCTTCTTCATGTTATTGCCAAAATAAAACAAAAATATTCAGTAGTCTGGGCATGAAAGTAGAAATGACTGCATCCTTTCCAGTCATCTGGTCTACCTCATTGCAAGAGCATCTGGAGAGGGTAATGGGTCTTGGCAGCCACTACTTCACTTCCATTACTGTGAAAGAAACAGGAAGGTGATTCTGGTGGGCAGTTAGCAATCTTCTCTGAAGCTTATTTACTACTTGGTACCACACAGGTCAGTAATTCTGGTTCCACTAAATGTCTTTCTACAAAGAAGAAAACCCCTTATATGAAATTGCTTTATTCCCTTACAGCAGATGGGATTTTAAATTTCTTAAATTGCTCTGTTCTACACACACACACACACACACACACACACACACACACACACACACACACACCATATTGCATTTGCTAGTGGAATTTGATGATCCTACCCAGCTCAATTTTCTAGTCTGTTGAAAACTGGCTTTCAAAACCAGTGCAGTCTAAAGGTGGCCAATGAACAATAAAGATGTTTTTCTAAAGCTATCTGTTCCACTTTGACACATAAGAAAGTGAGCTACAAAATGGCAGCCCAAACTCATCAAAAATAGTGAAGGTGAATCCATCCAATAACCAAAGCTTTTCCAAGTGTCAGCAGCAAGCCCCTGCCAAAGTTCATCATCTCTACGTGGACTTCACTCCGTTGCTCTTGAGTCTAAAAATCAAAGTCTTTTGAAAGAAAATGTAGAGGCCTGGGAGGACGTATCCCTCTCCCCCGCCCCCGCCACCCCCCCACCACCCCCCCTGCACCCTGGCCCATGTTTTATAGGATCTGGTGTGCTAACTCAGCCATACAAGTATTGGAACAAGCTAAGGATTAAGAAGTCAGGTTGGCGGCAATCTGTGGCAGCATGCAGGATATTGCAGGATATTTACTGCCAGGCAGCTTCTGTCAAATGTGCCAGGAAAAAAAAAAGAGCCAGCACATCTATCATAACAAACAACTCCTGCAAGAGAGGCTGGCAAAAGGGGGCAGGGCAGAAACTGAGACTTTGCCAATATTTTAAACAGCTCTACACTCTTGTATAAATAGAAGCAGAAAACATTAATGACTAGGTAAAAGGAGTAGGGCTCACCACAAAGACAGAAAGGAAAGAAAGCTTGGGAGAAAATTGTCTCATATCCTTCAGTAAAGAACACAAGCACCTATATACTACAGGAGGCCTTGCCCTTTAGTAGGGAATGCCTACAGCCACGCCCAGAAACATCATTGAGGTCTGCTGAAAACTTCTCTGAAAATCTTTTTTGAGATGAGTCAACTTTGGAGGTTGCCATTATCCCTAACCCCAGAAAGTACCAATAGCAATACAGGGCATTCACGAATATTTGGTTTTAATGTGCAGTTTCTAGAGCATGAGAAATCTATCCGCAGGACTATACCACATAAACTGCTGACCTCAAGGTCTCCGGATCCTTCCATGATCCTTAGATAGATACAGTGTTGGAGTCCTAGGAAAGGATGAAATTTTATTTTCTGCTGATCCAATGACATATGACCACTGAGACGAATCTCATGAATTCAGGGCATTTCTCCCACTTTGATATTTAGAAATGAGTGATGGACTAGCCAAATACCTCAGTGGGTAAAAGATGACCATCACCAAGCCTAATTCTAGGATCTATATGACCTGAATTTAATTCCAGGACCCATATGGTGGACAGAAAGGATTGACTTCCCCAAATTTTTCTCTGACTTGCATATATATATACAACCTCCCCTCGCCCAATAAATAAATAATAGAAACAAGTCATACCTGCTTTGCTAGAAGCCAAATAATGAAAGATGCTTTTGTGAGTTCACTGCACTTCCCATTTATATAATACATTCCTGTCTTAAAAATCTTCAAAGAGCCTGGGCTGACTGGAAGACATCCACAGGCCTGCCCAATGCCGTTTGGCACTAGGTAGGTGAGTGCCATTTTAGGATGAGCAAATGTATGGTGGGAAAAAAATGGGTGAGAAAGAAGCAGAATGGTTCATGTGCTGTGGAAAGAGGCAGAATGGAAGAAGCAAAGGCCATAAGGAATAGGCTGATGTGGGGGGCTGCTTGCCATGTGGGGCTATGGTGATGTCTATCCCAGGCTGCTGCCAAGGACCATATCTGTATCCATGGTCTTACCACAGCCAGGGTCTCTGTTGACATCCATGGCCTATGTTACCACCAAAGGCTGTGAGGATGTCCGGGGTCTGGCCCATCACCTGAAGCCATATTGGTGTCTAAGAGCCATGCTGCAGCTATGCCATACTATTCTGAGGGGCCTTCTCTGCCACCTGGGGCCATGGTGACCCCTGGACCTGGGTTGCTGCCGAAGGTCATGTCTGAGTCCATGGTATTGTCATAGTCGGGGTCTGTGTTAATGTCCATGGCTCATGTTGCCACCAAAGGCCACATGGAAGCCCAGGGTGTGGGCTGAAACCTATGTCCTTGTTGGTGTCCAAAGGCCATGCTGCTGCTGAAGCCATGCTGATCTGAGTGGTCTGTGCTGCCACCCAGGGTCATGGTATGGTCCAGGCCCGAGCTACAGCCAAGGGCCATGTCTGGGTCCATGGCCTGACAGCTGCCAGGGTCTGAGTTGACATCCATGGCTTCTGTTGCAGACAATGACCATGTGGCTGCCCAGGTTCTAGTCAACCATCTGAGACCATGTTGGTGTCAGAGGACCATGCCTTAGCTGGGGTCATATAGATCGGGCTGGCCTGCACTGCTACCTGGTACTGTGGTGATGTCCAGGCCAGAGCTGCAGCTGAGAGCCATGTCTGGGTCCAAGGCCCTACTGCAGCCAGGGTATGTGTTGATGTCCATGGCTCCTGTTACCATTTAAGGCCATGAGGGTGCCCAGGATCTGGGCTGCCACCTGGGGCCATGTTGGTGTCCAAGGACCACACGAAAGTTGGGCCATGCTGATCTGAGTGGCCTGGGCTGCATCCTGGGGTCATGGTGACATCTAGGCCTGGGCTGCTGCCAAGATCATGTCTGGGTCTATGGTCCTACCGCAGCTGAGGTCTATGTTGAAGTCCTTGGCCCGTGTTGCCACCAAAGGCCACATGGAAGTTCTGTAGCCTTGTTGGTGTCTGAGGGCTAAGCCAGTGCCAAAGCTATATTGATCTGAGTGGCCTATGCTGCCATCCAGAGCCATGGTGTTGGATAGCCCGAGCTGTTGCGGAAGGCCATGCCTGGGTCCACAGCACTGCTGCAGCTGGGATGTGTGTTGATGTCTGCGGCCCATGTTACCACAGACATGAAATCAGAGGGCCATGTTGAGCCAGCTTTGTCCTTCACTGGCCCTGGGAAAGCTGGACTTGCCCCTCCCTGGACACTGCAGCAAGAGAGCTGGCCCCAATCTTCACAAGAAAGTTGACCCACCAGTCTTGGGAGAGATGGCCTCATCCCTTACCATGGGCATGGGAGAACTGGCCCTGATGGCATGAGCCATCAGGGGGGGGAGACCCTAGTGACCTGAACTAATCAACTCAGCTACCACCCAGGCCCACATCCAAGGCCTTGGATTGGCCCACCCTAACATCTACCCCATCCATGACCTGTGGGATCTCCTGAAGGGACTAGTCCTGTGGAATGATACTCCAGGATCTCCATGACTTGGAGCAGCCTCTGGATATCTGAAAGGAGTTTTGATGAGGGTCCAGCGATGATGGTATACCAGAAGCCAGAGGCCTCGAACCTGACCAATGACTCATTGCAATGAACATTTGCAAGTGAAGCTGATTGGACAAAGGGTACACTGTGTGACACACCAAGGCTCCCAATGCCACTAAGACAAACAAAGAGGTGCTGGGGTGGAGGAGCAAAGAGGTTTTGGTTTGGTTGGTTTGATTTGGTTTGGCTTTTTTTTTTCTTAAATTTTGTTGGGGGGCAAATGCTACAAGAATGAAAGGCAGATATGGGGGAACTGGGAAACAAGTATAATCGAGGTGCATGATGTGAAAGTCCCAAAGAATCAATAAAGAAATTGTGTTAAATTAAAACAACAACAACAACAACAAAAAAAAATGACCTAAGCAATTTCTGCATGGGACTACAGGCAAGAGAGTTTGCTGGGTTTCACTGAGTCAGACAGGCAAAGAATTGTAGCTAGCCAAAAATCATCTGTCTTCTCCAGTGTGCAAACCCAGAGTAACATTTCAAAAGCAGGGCTCATTCCCGATGGTAGTGCATGGAAGATGTGGGGTTTGTGGTCATCTCCACTCATCTTTGTCAGCGTTTTCTTCGATGTCCTGAGTGGTCTCTGCATTCAGCTGGTGGATGTGGAGGGAATATTGAGGGTGCTCTGACCTTGCCACCCAGTTCAGCAGAGGTACAACTCTATTACAAAATGGGTTTCTGAATGCAGCAGGTGCTTTCATTTCAGACAAGAGTAGAAACTGCTTCCAGGGAACGTACCATCCCTGCATACCCCCACCAAAATTTTAAGTTTCTTCCCCTCATTCTGGGTGGCCCAGCGAACAATGAATGAAGTCACGAGACAGCCTTTTCTGAGTCTGCCACGTAAATATGTTCACACTAAACAGCGCCAATGCATTCGATGTAACTCGTTTCGTTTTTCCTTGGCTCTGCATTCAGACTCCCACTCCCACGGCATGTCCAGGCATCAAGCAGCAGCAAGGATTTAATCCACGATGAAGTAGTGCTGATTGGAAATACTCTACGATGCTTTGACGGTGGGAGAATGAAGTTTACACCAGTTTAGGGGGCGTCTAATGTGTTATGCACATTGGTCCATAATGTGGACATGAGCTTTTAAAACAGAAGAATCTCATCTGCTTGTTGAACAGAGGATTCGGTTCTGGAGGAGAGAGATTTAAATGTTGGCTTTTGGAATTCTCACTTAATAAGCAAGAATAAACCATTGACAACATGAGGTGGTTTCTTCACTAAGTAGAAATTAACCATTCGGTCTCTTCTAGACACACTGTACCCTGCTGTCAGAAAGAGATCTGCTCAAATACAGTTGCCTTTGGGTTTGCATTTCTTATTTTCTCCCTCTCTCTCTTCCTCCCTCCCTTCCTCCCTCCCTCCTTCCTTCTTTCCTTCCTTCTTTTTTTCTGCCGGAGATATGAGCCTATTCCACAAGCAAGAAGCTGGAGAAGGGAGTGCTTAAGAGTTCCATTCATGGAAGGCTGAGCTCAATGCTTTCTCAAATTGAAAGGAACATTAGCAACCATTTCAACACTAGCACTAGCAGGGAGCCTGTGTGGTGTCTTGGAAATAGGCAACTCCTTCTCAGACACACTAATCTTCGGTATGGTGGAAGATGCCCTGAACAGACGTTTCTGGAGGCCTCTAATGCTAGCATGGCTTCCAGGTGTCTTCCTCAGTTATCCATGAATTTGGTAAATGGCTTCATTCAACCCCAAGTTTCTCAAGCTATGAGACTTGGTATGCCTGATATACCTCTCGCACGCCATCACCCATAGCCAGCTTTAGCTC
This sequence comes from Peromyscus californicus insignis, assembly GCF_007827085.1. Classification (NCBI taxonomy): domain Eukaryota; kingdom Metazoa; phylum Chordata; class Mammalia; order Rodentia; family Cricetidae; genus Peromyscus; species Peromyscus californicus. The sequence continues at coordinate 43,356,837 of NW_026294469.1, forward strand.
TGGTCTAAGTGGCGCTCGAATTACTGTGTAACCCCGTTTCTCACTCTGAGGCCCCTGCCCTTGTGAAGGCTATTGTCCTACATGAAGCAGGCCATTGGCTCAGCTCCTACTTACCCTTCCTCCTCAACATCATCCATGCTTCTCATACACCGTATTTCACATTATGCCGTGTTTCTCAGTCACAAATCCTGTTAGGTCTCTGCTTCTGGCTTCCCTTTGGGATAAACTAAAAAGCCATTCACTCTGCCTCACTCGAAGTTGCCTGATCCACACCCACCTGTTTAACTCCCGCAGGTTTGCTGTGACCAGCCAGGCTCTGCAGTCGTGCCTCATGGCTGACATCTGTGGGCATGCCCGCACCTCTCTCTCAGAAAAGGCTTCTGTTTCGACCCTGTGGCAGACTTCTACTTAACCTCTAAGACCCATTACAAACATCATCTTCCCCATAAAATCCCTTCTCGTCCTGTAATATTGTTATGAACTCTTGACTTTAGAGACGATTATTGATATACCTGTTTTCTCTCTTCTCCGTGATGCCCTCCAAGATTGGGACAGTTAATACCATCAGCACACTCCGAACAGTGCCTGTTGTGAATCGATGAAGATTGGATTTAGGGTTTCGTGCATGCTGGGCAGGCACTTCGCCAACCACACCACATCCCCAGCCCGAGGCTCAGAATCTTTGGGAATAAAACAAAGAGAATGAGTGGTTAACTGGGAGCTGAGTTTATTTCCAGATTTGTAATAAAATTCTACAACACTGCTCTCTCTAGGCTGTGGCAACGGCCACTTCTCCCTTTAGTGAAGGCACTTGAAGTTGTAAAACTCGGAGCTCAATTTGGGCTGGTACTGATCCTGGGCTCTGTGTTCCTTATAGCCCAATATTTATACAAATATACACCTACTCATAATCACAAGGCAACAATTGTATAGACATTCTAGAATTAGTCAAGAGAATTGTTATGTTGGCAATAAGAAAGCTTTAGTTTCAGAAGATTAAAAAGCCAATAATACCTTCGTTTTGTAGTCACCATTTTACTGGTACGAGAACAACATGGCATTGACATTGTGTTTTCTGCATTAATCACTTTTAGTGGGCCACGTAGGAAAGTCCACTGAGATCCTAAAGAGCTGGTTGTCACGTGTATGCTAGGAATGTGGTGTAGGAGCCCCGCCACCACTCAGCCACTTCCAGAGGGAGCAATGTGAAGAGGGATGCTTAGTAGAACGCATAGGAGCATACTGTAAAGGACTTTAGACAGTACATACAGTTCCAGATCATGGGGATTTTTTTGCCACAGAGAAAAGGGAGTGTGACAATAATGAAAATGTAGGGGCACACCACAGACATTCCCCCAAGACAGGCCAATTAATCTCTGCAGGCTTGAAAGGCTCATTGGGCAACTTCCTGTTGAGAGAAACACTGCCCAACATCGCATGACAAAAATGGTATCATTTGATGCACCACTATGGTGACAGATTCCCTCCTCTCATCAGACAAAGATGCTGACCTCCTTCAGTGTGGCCCTAAACACTTGGTCCCACGTTCCACTCTTCAAAGCAAACCTCTGAGGAGACTGTGATGCTGCATGGCTGCCACGACAGCAAGCCCGAGGCACCAGTCGCTGCTGGCACAATGTCACGTGTTCCTGGGAGGTTAATTAGCGACCTTTCTAGCCCTGAAAGTGTGTCACCTCACACTGGCTTAAGGCAAAGGAGGAGTCAGCGAAGTTTGAAAGTGTCAGGAGGGCTGCGGAGATGGCTCCGTTGGTTACGTACTTTCCTTCTCGGCATGCAAACCTGAGTTCGATTCCCCAGAGCCCACATAAAATGCCGGGTGTTTTAGCAAGCACTTGATCCCAGTGCTGGGGAGGTAGAGACAGGGGGTCCCTAGAATTGGCTGGCCAGGCAGTCTAGCCTACTTAGTAAATTCCAGACCAGTTAGAGACCCTCTCTGTTAAAAGAAGGAAGTGGACAGGGGAGACGGCTCTGTGGTCAAAGCATTTCTCATGCAAGCATGAGGACCAGAGTCAGGATTCTCCGGACTCACAGAAAACCAGGTCTCTAGTGTGTGTCTGTATACCTGTGGGAGGTAAAGACGGAAGGATTCCGAGAAGCTCGTGGGCCAGCTGTAATGTGTTCCACACCAAGAGCCCTACCACAAAACAAAAGATGCAACGTGAGGACCAAAAGGCCACATGTGTCCTCTGACCTCCAAAAGCCCCAAAGGACATAAACATATCCCCCCTCCCACTTACCAGCACTCATGCGCACAAGAACACTCGCGGCACACATGTATGCATGCTACCCACATATACAAACACACACAGTTTTCAAATGTGCCTCAGTGCCTCAGGAGTGGTACTTCAGGTTGTCCTCTGACCTCACACACACACAAACACATACCCAAGTGCACTGGCACACACCTGCACCAGCATACATATGAACAAGTATGCAGACCTGAAGATTTCATGAGCCCTCCTGCTCATCTCTCCCAAACAGGACTGTCAATGTCCTTTCCTATATGACCACGGCTGAAATACTCACCATGGCCAAACAGAATCAAAGGGAAGAACATACTATTCACAAGAAATGCATCCATTCCTAGGCCAACTCAACCACCCTTGCATGTTCGCCACTAATTAATCCGCCATATTTCCACATGAACCTGCTACTCTTCATGGTGTCTCTATTTTACTATTTTAATCACCTCAAAATAACCAATCTTTGGGTTTTGTGTATCTCATCTTTAATATTATCCATCCCCGGATCCTGATAAGCCTCTAGCCGTATTTGTCCCTAAGGATGGCCCTCTGCCTAGCTCACACCCAGGGCCCTCCTCCATTCCCACTAGAATGGGAATGGTCTTGTGCTTGCTTCCCTCCTGGGTTAGCTCAGTGATGCTCTTTGAATCTGACTTCATCATGCCCACTCCATAGCCTGCATGGCTTTCCTACACCTACCTTTCTGGTTTTCCAATGAACTCTCATAAGAAATCTCCAGGCATCTGTTGCTGAGGGCTGCCATGACAAGCTGCTCCCAAACTGGGTGGTGGCTAAGGACAACAGAAATTTAATCTCTGAGTTCTGAAGGCCAGAAGCTCCACATGAAGGTGTAGACAGAGCTGGGCCTTTCTGGAAGCTCAGAGGGGGCTTGTGTCCATCATATCTAGCTTCCTGTTGCTTCAGCGACTTGGTGTCCTTGGGGACACATAGCTGTGTTTTTTGCCTTCTCTATTTCATAATCTGCGTCTCAGCTCTTCCTTTCCTCTCTTTCATAGAGACATTGGTCATTTGATTTGGATTCAGTTACTTCCCCTAGTTGATTCAAGATGATCTAATCTTAGTATTATCAACTGAATTTGTACAGACCCTGTCTCAGTTAGTGTTTCTATGGCTGTGAAGAGATGCCATGACCACAGCAACTCTTATACAGGAAGACTTTAATTAGGGCTAGCTCATAGTTCAGAGGTTTACTCTATTATCGTCATGGTGGGAAATATGGTGGCATGCAGACAGACATGATGCTGGAGAGGTAGCCAAGAGTTCTACATCTTGATCTGCAGGCAACCGGAAAAAGACTGTGCCACATTAGGCCTAGCTTGGGCATCTGAGACCTCAAAGCCCACTTCCACAGTGACACACTTCCTCCAACAAAGCCACACCTCCTAATAGTGCCGCTCCCTCTCAGCCAAGCTCTCAAATACACCAGTCTATGGGAACCATTTCTGTTCAAATCACCACAGAGCGCATGACCAAATGAGGCTATGTTCCCAGGTACCAGGATTTGGGAATGTGTTTGGGGAATATGCATTAGGAGTGTATGTGCAATAGCTCCTGCAAGATAAATAAATACCTAAGCCCTGAGTCCTTGTGAGTCTTGCCTTCATGGTTATCCATGATGTAGCCCTACCATCATTTGCTTCCTGCTCCCTCAATTGGCCCCATTATCACTGTATCCATCGTGACTGGGCATCAAACACCTGCTGCTGGGCTCCTCAAGCCACAAGGCCATTCCCTGTCTTGTCTTCGCTTTGCTGGGACTGGCTCCTTACAACGAATTCTACTCAGCCCCGCCTCCCATCTGACCCGTCACCAACTGCCAAGGCAGTGTTCTTACTGTTACAAGTGAAGTTTTACATCACATTTGACTTTTGCATATTAAATATAAAGTTCAACTGCTGATTTTTAAAATTTTATTTATTCTTTGAGAAGTCGTATACATATAAATGTATTTCAATCATATACACCCTACTTCCCACTTCTAACTTTTCCTCCTAGACTCTCTGTCTCCCCTTCTCAACATTATATCTTCTTTTTTTCTTTTATAATCCACTGAGTTCATAAGCCGGGTATGGTGACACACACCTTTAATCCCAGCACTCATGAGGCAGAGGCGGGGGTCTCTGTGAGTTCCAGGTCAATCTTATCTACATAGTGAGTCCCAAGACAGTCAAGCCTACACAGTGAGACTCTGTCTCAAAAACTAAAAAATAAAAGATAATTCGCTGAATCCAGTTAGTGATGTCTTTATGACCATAGATGGAGGACCATCTACTGGAGCAAGAGCAATCTACAAGTGGTCACACCTCTGCAAAAAACTACCTCTCTTCCCCAGCAGCCATCGATTGCAAATGCTTCTTAGCTAGGAATAAGGCCTCATAAGTATCCAAGTATGTGGTGTCTTGGGCAAAAAGGTCTTGCCATCAAGTTCTGGTGGGCAAGCTTAGAACAATGACACTAGCTTATATTGTTAGAGGGGTTTCTGGGGGCACCCCTGACCAAGAACTTGAAAGGAGGGATCTCACAACTGTCACTCAGCTTTTTGTTTGATAACATACAGCTTCTGAACAACTGTCAATTTTTCTTTTTTTTTTTTTTTTTTTTTACTAACTGTCAATTTTTCAATCCAGAGATTCATGCAAGACCCTGCACTCCAGGCTTCTCTGTGGTAGCACTGTCCTGGTTTCTGGTGTTACAGCACAAGACTGGTCCTGAGCAGAAGCTATACCGAACACTTCTCTCAATTCTACCTTCATTTGCCCCCAGACCTGTGGCACATACTTACACTGATACTAGGCCCTATTGGCACTTGAGTTTATTCTCTAGCCTCAGAATGAATCATTCTCTCTGCCACCTCCAGGGAATCCTGAGCCAAACCTGTCCCTCCCATTTGCTCCCGAGGAAGAGAAGCCAACACACACACACACACACACACACACACACACACACTCCTCCCACACTACTTGACTTGGGTGTTCTTTTTCGGTTTCCCTTTCTCAAGGTCTATTCTGTACCCTGTAAATGCTGTTCACCTTTAAGCCACAGCATTGCAGCCACAGTTGAAGGCTGCTGCTCAGAAAAGTACCACCTTACCCTGAAATCCCTTAACGCTTCTCATTTCTCCTTGCACGTTTCTGTGTCAAGACTGTGGCAGGTGCTCGCTCCCTTTAACCTGATGCCGCCAATACTAAAACACCATAGAGAACAGAAACCACTGATAGAATGTGTCCAAACCAATATAGCCCCTAGAGATGATTCTTTATAGGCAAAGGCTTGAGGTCTCATTAGCCTAGGATTTGTGCATGCGGTAAAGCTGCAGCATTTTGAGTCATTATGATGTAAATTATCAATGAACAGCAGGAATGGACACTATATATAGCTTTATAAAGAGCTATAATAAAATAAGAGCTGGTGAAGGTGCTTAGGAAAGTCTAGGTTTCTTGAGGCTGATGTGTAGGAGCCTCCTTGACCTTAAGGTCACCAATAGCACAGGCTGTGAGTATGTAAGCTTGGTCAAAAGGCTTCATCCCATTTTGCTTCTACTTCATGATACGGTTGAGCAAACCAAATGGTTAATAGGTATGACGTGGTTATGACAAGCCACTGGCACTGGTAAATATTAGGGGCTTTGGAGCGAGAAAAGCATTTTCATTCCTAAGAGAGGAAAGAGTCCTGATGAGGAGACCTCAAAACTGAGTTGTTACAAAGGACCAAGCAAGGAGCTGGAGAACCGTTATACCCCAGCTGACAGGAAGCTTGAGCCACAGTGAGGTCCAGAGGAATGTATTGCCCACTGTTTCAAAACAGCCAAAAAAAATGAGTTTTCGTGAAATGTCTAATATTCAGTGTTGTTCTGTTGTTGATTCATTTAGCACATTTCACCACATTACTCATTTAAAATGCAAATATGGACCATCACTGGATGTCTTTGGTCCAAAGGGAAAGGACTCAGTCTCTTGCTAATGTTCTCCCCAACTGCTAGGGGTAGAGAGGATGGAATTTACTCACCAGCTTACCCCAGAACGCTGCCTGCCCCCATACAGATTCCCCCATCTAACAAGCCACCGTTCTTCACTTTCTCCTTAAATGGCTAAAAAGATTGAAACCAGCCATCAGCCATCCAAGAAAATTTTAATTGAAAGAGTAAATTGCTGCAATTACTCCTCTGCTTTCCTTGGAAACCTGTATTCTAGAAGCACGCGGAGCTTCCAAATTCTTCCCAGTTCCGTTACCAAAGCTGAAGCCTCGGGCTGAAGGAAACCCACCCAAGCCCGCGGTTTCCCTGCAGTGATCAAAGACCGTGGTGGGACGTCCTATTTGGTTGCCCAGCTTCAAAGCTTGCCCCCGCTGGCCTCCGCTCGCCTTTCCTTCCACCCGGTCAGCTCGGCCTCATTTCCAAGGATAAAGTTTGTCCGTTTTTTTTCCCCCAAAATGAGCTGTACCCGTAAGAGACATTTCAGCTGTCTGTCCTGACCGAGATGGTCTTCATAGCCGAGCAGACAAGAGAGGGTCATCAGTTGTCCAGCTTTCATGGCGGTCAAGCGTCTCCTGGTCAAGAAAGCAATTTAACTAGGAAACCCATCCTGTCTGGACAAGACTGTGACTACTCTGTTCCTTCACAGCCACACGTCTGTTCTTTACACCACTGCAGTGCATTTTTGCACCTGTATTGTTCTCTATTACATCCTGTGGGTGTGACCTTGGGATATCTGTAGTTTCCTTTGAGACACATGGTTCTTAGTTTTGCAACAAATGAACCCACTGTGTGTTGTGGTCAACTGAAAAAAAGGCAGCTCTTTGAAGGTTGGATTTTAAGGGGTCTGAATTAAGAGAAAAACATTTGTTTGGCTTATTTACTGTGATGAAAGGACTATTACATTTGCTCATAAACTGGTCACAATTTGGGAGATGGTAGTTTCTTTACAGCTTCAGAAGTGGCCCGCTGAGCACCAACATATTTTCCGTGTTGGTTCGGTAATAAAATAATGTTCAGTAAATGAAAGCCCTTGGCATTGGTTTGGATTTCTTTTCTGAACTTTTCATACAAAACATTTCTGTTCTATTAGTATAATCCTATTTGGCTTGCTTCTCTTGGCCAAAGAAAAGGGGGGAGGAAACTATTATGAGAGAGCCAGGAACAAAGGATTTCCCACCACTCCTTGGGCCTTTGATCCCTGCCTGGTCATAACAGGCCTCAGACAACAGCCAATAACTTCCGGCTTCAAAGGAGGAGAAACAGGCTTAAAGTGAATGCACCTCCCAGTGATGGTAAGAGGCTTGTGGCTGCTCTTCTGACCCCCACACACAACCACTTTCCGCCCTCTGTGATGGATACAATTACCATTTTACCTACAGAGAAATCCCCACGACTGTTTTATGGCCAGTGAATTTGCCTGCCCGTGTCTAACACAGGCATGGTGTTGAACTTTACCATTTCACACTGTGTGTGTGTTAAGATAAAGAATAGGAAGCACTGAGAACCTTTTGTTCTATGCAAAAAAAATAAAAAAAAACCACCAATGGATTTGAAATGATCCACCACAACAAGGTTTTGATACATGAATCTTATTCCTGGTGTAGAAACTGTTTTACCTGGAAAACTAAAACTAAAGATTTGATGCTAGCTTGAGAACCTGCTAGAACCCTTAATTTTCTTAGACTAGACTTTTTCTGGGTTTTAGATATCTCTTCTCTCATTTCCATGGCCTTCCACATCCTCTTCTTCCTCTCTCTTCTGCTCCTTCCCTACCCAGTCCATCTACTACATCTTAATTGTGAGGACTGGGAAAGCCCTGGCCTGCCAGGGTACCAATAGGAAGAATATGCTTGCTTGAGAAGTTAGACCAAGGGATACAATTCCCAATAAACAGGAAGAGGTGAGTTGCTTCTCACAGGCAATGCTCAATCTTTCCCGGCATCCTTTTTCTTTTTTCGTGAGTCCTTTTCACTCACACCCTGTCTTTCCCTAGCCTCTTACCAAATTTTAGTCAAAACCATTCTCCTTGGAAAGTGTATGCCCCGAATCTCCTTAGAAAGATTTGTTCTCCATCTCAGAATGCTGCTAAATTCTCACACACATTTTAAGCATCAAATAAGTAAGACAGCAGACCATGAACTGCCTGCCTTGCCTTAAATTCATGTGGCGTTCACTGTCCAGGGCAAGATCGTATTCATGTAATGGAGTTCCTTTGAGTATCCACTGTGTCCTCAACATAATGCTAAGCCCTGCACTGTAGCAGATCGTTTTTAATGAATAAAATTTACTCTAGCAAGAGGAGAAGATGACACATGACACATGTATCTGTATGACAATGCGGAGTGTGATGAGTGTCACGAAAGATATATAAACTCATTCTACAATTCAAAAGAAGAGGCAGATGACTTCTCTCCCCGGGAATTGCTTCAAGGGTTTGCTTATTGTGCCAGCCTAGAGGAGATGCCAATCTCCATCACATTAGCGTCTGTGGTCCTGGAGTCATCTGTCTGCTTCTCCCACTTGTTGCCTTGGTATTGTTGACTCCCATTTGCAGATGCTTCCATCTTGACACGCTAACTAGATTACAGGCTCCTAATGGGCTGGATCTTGTCATATTTTATTCCCTTGCTCCACGGCTTCCTACATAATGGTCATGCAATAAATATTTGATTTTCCCCCAACAAATTCTTATTTAATCCCTCACACTTTCCACACTCTCTGGTGTATGCAGGGCAGTTTAAAATATAAACAGAATTGTAATATCTGTTGCTTTTGTAAGTGAAGTCCATAGTCCAGTACTTTCCGCAATACAGTGTGTGGCACACCATTACACAGCACCTTGAGAGTCAAAACAGTGTCAGCCAACTTCTGTAGAGCAGGTGCTTGCAGAGTACTGTCTCTGTGTGAGGGTGGAGTCCAGAAGAGTTTGTAGGGCAGTGGCAGTTTACCAGATGGATAGACAGAAGTATTCCTGGTGCAAGAGAGAAATGCCCAGAGGCCTAGAACAGTAAAGGAATAAGAAAGAGAAGTTGGGGTAGGAAATGTCTTTATTGGTCTTACTAATATCTTACCATAATGTCTATCTATGTATGCATAATATGGATTTAATTCATAAACCATCCTTGCAGTAGGGTTCTCTCAAGGAACATACATATTTTTAACATATATGTGTATATGTGTGTGTGTGTTTGTGTGTGTATATATATATATATATATCACACATATAATATTTATTAAATTGGCTACCTTCAAAATAGCAACAACTGCCTTACACTTGAGAGGCTAAGCACCCAGTAGTTTCTTGGTCCTTTAGGCTAGGTACTGTAGATGATTTGTTGTTGTTGTTTTGTTTTGTTTTTTACTCTTTGTTCCTTGGGGGTCCAACACCCAACTCCCAGATAAATACACAGAGACTTATTCTTACTTATGAATGCCTGGCCTTAGCTTGGCTTGTTTCTAGCTAGCTTTGCTTACTTAGATTATCCCATCTACCTTTTGCCTCTGGGCTTTTAACCTTTATTCTATATCTCTTTCTTTCCTTCTTACTCCATGGCTGGTTGTGTGGCTGGGTGGCTGGCCTCTGGCATCCTCTCCTTGTTCCTCCCTCTTCTCTCTTTTATGTATTTTCTCTCCCTGATAGCCCCACCTATCCCTCTCTTGCCTAGCTATTGGCCGTTCAGTTCTTTATTAGACCATCAGGTGTTTTAGACAGGCACAGTAACACAGCTTCACAGAGTTAAACAAATGCAACATAAAAGAATGCAACACATCTTTGCATCATTAAACAATGTTCCACAGCATAAATGAATGTAACACATCTTAAAATAGTATTTCACAGCAGGGTACCTCAGCATCAGGAGTAGTTCCACAATGGCTGTCTCATACTAGAGAGGAAGAGAACTCAGCAGTTGCTTAGGCAACAAGGTTGGATGCCTCAGTAGTCCCAGTCTGGCCCTAAAGAATTAGAGGGTTCCTGGAGAGCTGCTGGTCCTCAGTCACTGACAAAAGCTGGAGATGCTGGTTCTGCTGTCAGCAAAGGATTCAGCAGCAACCACAACAGGGTGAACCTACTTGGTGGTGAGTGGGGGAAGCCAATCAAGCAAAATGCAAATAGCCTTCCTTCTACCATGCCCTCTTTTATCTGGGATGCCATTCACATTTGGGATGGGTCTTCCTCCATCCATTAAGACAGTAAAGACAATTCCTCAATTGAGACTTCTTGTTTTGTGGAAGTTGACAGGACCAACCATCACAATCTTTAAGCATATCTTCCTCTTCAGCATATGATTGTGAATTGGAACCCAATTTCCTTTAGATTATGGTTTGGGGTCATGAATTTCCCTTTCTTTCTCCCTCATAGGACCTCTTGAATCAATGTCCTCCTAAAATAAGCATCTTAATGAGTTACTCCGTCCTAGGGCTATGACTCTTCAGACTGTAAAGAAGCAATAACTTTAGCACACAGGTCATTGCTCATCAAACACATTATGGTTGCTTATTAAGGAAGCATTCCAAGAATGCACCTTTCAAGCCACCTCATAAGTTAGCACTAGAACTTGAAACTAGTAAGTCGAGGGGCCTTTCTAGGAAAAGGCCACTTGTACGTAGCTTCTCCAAGAGTTTCCAGGATTCCAGTAGGAAGCAAGCAAACTGGAGAGATTTGAACTTTCTCCATAGTTAGACCTCTTTGTCACTCACCACTGCTTCCCTATGGCTGCCTTACCTGCAAAAACTGATGGCAATCCTCCTATCCTTATGCTGTCTAGAGACTTTTCTCCAGGGTAGTGTAAAGATGTGGGCCACTGGGCCAGTGGACATGGCACTTCGGATCTCCCTCTTCTATTGGGACAATTCTAAAGGTAGCAACTGGGCCAGCATTTCTGAAGTCCTGTTGAGTGTGATTTGAATGTAAGCAAGTACCCAATTGAAACATTAAGAATGAGAAATGAAGGTGAATCTCCAAGCTCATAAAATTAATAAACAAATTATGTAGGAGTCCAGTCAAGGGGAGGAACAGCAACTCATTTCAAAGGACTCTTTTAGGTATTCAAGGGATATTGATGTCAGCAGGAAGTAAAAACATAAATGAGGTATGTGTCAAGGCAGGGTAGGGGTTAGATGTTCACAGCACAGATTTCTATTTGTCTTTTTCATAGTAACAGTGCTTTCCAAGTTCCTACAGAGCAAAGAGTACTCTCTAGAGTAGTAGTGACTGTGGTGTTTTTACAAGTTTTGGAATAATCCAACTTGATTCTATCCTGCAAGCTGGGAACTTGATTCTAACATTGAAGCTAGGAAGTATCTGGTCCTAATTACAGCTCTGTCCTCTTTATCTCTCTTAGGATCTGTGCCAGGCTTTGGTCACAAGATACAGCTCAGGCTCCTTTTCTAGCTAATCTGATTTCTTTGTGCTATCATGTCTTCAAAAGCAGTCAGTGTGTCACTAAGACCTACAAAAGTCGCCACTGTTCCTTACTTCTGCTCTTCCCTGAAGAGGCCCTCTGCACCCCCTCCCCCCACTCTATCTAGAGCCCTTCTGTACATCACAGCAACTTGACACCTTTCTCAACAATGGTGACTATTAATTTTCCACCCACGAATCCCTTCCTCCTCCTCCCCTCCCCTTTTGCCTTCCTCATCTTCTTCCTCCTCATGCTTCTTGATCTGGTCTTGATCTCTCTAAAATGTGAACAGGGAAAAAATTTAAGAGAAAAAACATTAGCCAGAAAATTTCAATTATCTACAAAAGAGCCAAATTGAACACTGTATAACACAGTAATGTATTTCTCCATTACCTGGGAAAATGTTGGTGTTGAGGACAATAATTATAATGGCTTCCAGATCTTTGGGAAATCCTCAGAAGTGGGGCCAGCTGTGATTTCACAGTGTTTCCGCATTTATTGCTCTATTCTCTGAGATTATAGCTCTCTGTAACTTTGCTGTGGTTGAACCAAGAAAGAGAGTATACACAGATCTCTAAAGAAATGAAGATTCTTGTCTGCGGTCTGTCCTGCCTCCTGAACCCATGTTGATGTCCGTGGTCCTGCTACTTGCTGCAAAGGGCCATGTTGTGGTCTATGGTCCTGCTCCATCCAGGGATCATGCTGATGTCTGTGGTCCATGTTGCCACTGAAGGCCAGACAGATGTCCATGGTCTGTGCTGCTGCCTGAAGCCATATTGATGTCCAAAGGCTGTGCTGCCACTGGGGGTCATACTGATGTCGTGGCCTATGCTGCTGGCAAGGACCATAATGGAGTCTGTGGTCCATGCTGCAGCCAAGGACTATGTTGATGTCCATGGTGGTCTGTGCTGCTGCTGGAGGCCATGTGGATGTCTGTGGTCCATCCGGCAGCCAGAGGCCATGGAGATGTCCATGGTCTGTGCTGCCTCCTGAAACCATGTTGAGGTCTATGGGCTGTACTGCCACCTGGAGCCATGCTGGTGTCTACGTCTGGTGTTGCCGCCAGAGGCCATGATGATGTCTGTGGCCTGTGCTGCCTCCAAGGCTGTGATGGTACTCATGGGTCCTATAGCAGCAGAGGGCCACGTTGCTGTCCATGGTCTGTACTGCCACCAGAGACCATGCTGGGGTTCATGGAATGTGCTGATGCAGGAGACCATGTGGATGTCCATGGTCTGTGCTATTGACGGAAGCCATGTGGAAGTCCATGATCTGTGCTCCCATGATGGTTAAAGGCAAAGGAGTGAGCTTTACAGTAGTGTTGATGACTGCAGACTCACCGTTGAGAAAGAGACACAGAAGGCTTCTGTGACAACCCCCACCCCCACCTCACCCCACCCTCACCCCGCTCCCAAGATAGCAACAGCCTAGACAGAAAGCCATTGAAGAAAACTCTTAAAAATTGTGATAAGGATGCTGAAGTGTAGCTCTCCACAACTGATGGTTTCTGGCAGTGATGCGGTGGGGAAGGACTGAGTTTTCTTTAAGGGGCTGGCCATTGGGAGTTTGACCATGCTCCAGTGAGTATATGAGCAACACAAATTGGACTTGTTTTTTTTATTATTATTATTGTTGTTTGTTTGTTTTATTTTGGTTTTAGGGTTTTGTTTTTGTTTTTTCTTCTTTTTTCTGGAGGAGGGGGAGATCTCTAGGGGGGATTCTGGGAGGTCTAGGAAGTGAGTGTGATCAGGGAGCATTATGCAAAGTTCCCAAATAATCAATAAAAATAGCACATTAAAAAAATGAAGATTCTATGACAACATTTTTAAAAGTGTCTTTGTGTGTGTGTGTGTGTGTGTGTGTGTGTGTGTGTGTGTGTGTGTGTGTGTAAACACAGGCCAAAAGAAGGCATCAGATCCCAGAGCTGGAGTTCCAGATGTTTGTAGCCCACTTGACATGGGCTGAGAATCAAATTCCAGCAAGAACAGCAAGCGTGCTAACCATAGAGAAATCTTTCCAGTTCATCCAAGAAAACTTTCAAGAAAATTTAAGAGTGTGGTGTCTTTTATAATGCAAAGTGATTTTTAGTTAAATTTCTGAGAACTTCATAAACAAGTACTGTATTCACATCACCTGTACCCCTCCCTTGTCCCTCCACCTCCTCTCTGTTCATCTCTCTTTCCTTTCCCTACCATACCTCTCCTCAGCATCAGCCCGCATCATCTATCACAGAGTGGATCTACTCTGTGTGAGATGGATAAGGAAAGACTGAGATGGGAATAAATGTCTCCAAAGGTCAGAAGACCAAAGGGTATCAACACATCTTAGTGACTGTGGGGCACTAAGAGTCCTGGAAAAGGAAACAAATGGACTGAGTCTAGGGCTTAGTTGGATGCCCTTATGAGATCCCAGTCTTGAAGTTATGGCTCTTCTACAGCCCAAGGATGAAAGAAAATGAGACAATGTTAGTTTATTCCATCAATAATAATAATAATGGGGTCTGCTTTGCCAGCATGACAGGCTAAGCTAGGAGACTAGGTTTTCCCTAGCTTTGATCTCAAGGAAGCTGTATAGTCTATTGCCAGAAGTTTGTTCATACTGAGCGCTAAACAGTAGTGTCTGGGACTGTCTTCAGGGGAGTGACCAGGATGGAAATGAATGGGTGGCCCACTGGTTGGTCCACCTGGGGATTTCCACTTGAATTGAATGACTGAAGCCTGAATGGAGAATGCTTCATCAGCTCCCCAGCCCACCATAGGAGTAGAAAAGGGATTTCAAGAGGGCTCTTCTTAGACTCCTTTGGCCTCGCCCTCTGAATCTGGGGGAGAGGTCCTTTCAGAAGGGCCTAAGCAGCCCTGGATTTTACCTGGTGGTTTCTCTGTGTTCCCTCCTCGTCTTCCTCACAAGCTCAGTCAATGCTCCACCAACATCCCTGCCACCCGATTCTGTAAATTCAAACCATCCTTGGCTCCTAGTCTCCGTAACTGCTATCATCTCTACTCAGCCAGTCACAGAATTCTAGTTAATCACCTCTGAAGCACTCCTTGACTCAGCTTCCCTTTGCTTATGTCTTACACATATCCTGGGCCACAGTCACCTCAAGTCCTAAGCCTGATTTTATAAACATGCACTTCTGTTACCTGCTCACAGACAAAAATGCACTGATGTCCTCTCATCACTCACCAGTAGGATCTGTCTTCTATATTTTCAGAAAACCTCTTTTTTGTGTGTCAGCTCTAACTCTGGTCAATGGTTGGCTTCTCATGGTCTAGCTCACACCAGGCTTCCCAGCTTTGCCTTCTTGTCTTTGCTATTCATTCCTGTGTACCTCAGGCTACTCCTTCTGCAAATGTAGATACTGATTTCACTATACTGAACACTCAGCTCTTTTGACAAGCTGCGTTCTTACTAGTCCCTACCATTGGACTACCCTTCCATCTCTTTCTGTAAAGGCACTCCCTCTTGGAAGCTTTGAGCTCTCACATTTGGGGCTGCTATAAATATTCCCTACCTACTAGTAGGGAGATCCACTTGTAATAGATGTGGAGCTGGGGGGACAAGATGGCACGTGGAAACTTAGGGCTATTTCAGGGCTTCCCATTTCTCTCATCACAGGTCAATCATGCACTGACATGGGTCTGGCACTCATGTGAACATTGCAGCCACGCACCCAACCTCTGTCCACAATCTTCCTTTTAAACTTCTTTCTCCAGCCAGTCCACAGGTGTGGCAGAGGTGACATCATTAATATTATATGCTCCGGACAGCTGTGTCTAGGATGAAGCCAATCTATGTCCAAGAGACTTCTGAAAAGGTGAATGCGGGATATTCAGTGATGAACACCCCGAGTAGGCTGGAAACAGCGTGCTTTAGACAGGAGTTACCCTGCTGGCCTCAAGACTTCTAATTAGACCAGATGGGCCCTCCAGTAGTACATTGCTAGGTGGGGGCAGCTGGCCTGACTCAGGCGGAAGTACTGCTCTTGCCATGATTTTAATCTCCAAATGAAATGTACACGCCAAGCTTAATCACCACGTGTTAAGCAGCCCTTAGCACAGCATGTAGTAGCTGTTCAATAAATATTGGCTAAATAAATTAAATGCATTACAAATTTAGGGAGACAGAGCAGGGTTTCTAGGAGGATTGATAAAAATATGTTAAGTTCAGAAAACATTTATTGATCCCTCATGAGTCAGGCACTAATGGAAGACTCAAAATAAGTGAGTTGTGGCCCTGCACTTAACAGGTTACAACAGCCAACGTGATGGTCTTTACCATCTACAACTAGAGAAGCCCAGGGTGAAAGATGCTTATGGGCATCCATTCCTTTTCTGAAAGCATTTTTAAACTCTTTTAAATTATATTTTTACAGGTGTATATGCACATATATGAATATAGGTGCCCTCAGAGTCAAAAGAGGATGTCAGACAGATGCCCTAAAACTGGAGATTTAGGTAGTCATGAGCCCTATGTGGGCCCTGGACATTGAACTTGGGTCCTCTGAGAGCATAGTATGTGCTCTTAAGCACTCAGTCATCTCTGCAGCTCTCGACATTTATTTGTTCAAGGAAAACATTTGCACAAAGAGAGCAGTGGGAAGTTAAAATATCTTTATGGTAGGTGAGGAAGTTTGGTCCACAGTTTAACCACGGTGGCTAATTTATCCACATCAGACTTTCCAGAGATTGAGAAGTGTCTGTTTCAGTAAATCCTCCTGACCACGTCTCTGCCTGGTCGGTGTACAATGGAAAGACTTGCTTTCTCTATCCTTTACACCCTGAGCAGGAAAAGCCTCCTTAAATAATTCTATCTTCCTGGGCAATGCAGTGTCCAGGAAATGGTAACTGTGTAAACTGGAACACTGCAGGGAGAGGGTAGACACTGATTGTGCATTGTGTTCCAACACAATGCTTATTACTATTCTTTGTACAAAACGTTTGATTGACACAAACAGCAGAACACAAAGGATGCGGGGTTGCCAGCAACTGTTTACAGAGGAGTGATACGTTTGTTCCTGGAATCACAATTGCCCATTTCTAGAACTGCACAATTTCACCATGGTTTTCTTTTTTCTTCTTTATATCTTTTTTGGTAAGCATGTCCCCTGACCTTGAGGTCCTCCCTAGCTGGCTCCATCTGATTACAATTCTTTGTCTTCATTACAGGACTTCACCTGTAATTGAGTGTATTCAAGAGAAAGCTTGGGGAGTGTTTTAACTCAACATGCTGTTGCTTTTATGTTCTAATCAGAGATCACATCTGTGCCAGGCTTTTTCTTTCGGGCCACCAAGCAGCTCCCCAAATCATGACACGGAGACTTCTTCTTAGCTATGAACGCTCTGTCTTACCTTAGCTCTTATTCTATTCTGTTTCTCTTCATCTACATTTTGCCTTGGGGCTTTTTACCTTTCTTTCCGTATATCTTACTTTCCTGCTGCCTTTATGTCTGGCTGGCTGGCAGCTGCCTGGCTTCTGGTTCTGGGTGGGTCCTCCTCTTTCTCCTCATTCTCTTCTTCTTCTCTTCCTTCTCTCTTTTGAGCCTCGATTTCTTCTCCTACTTATTGTCTCTGCCTGCCAGCCACACCTATCCCTCTTCTGCCCAGCTATTGGCCATTCAGTTGTTTATTAGACCAATCAGGTGCCTTAGGCAAGCACATCTTTACATAATTAAACAAATGCAACATAAACAAATGTAACACATCTTTACACAGTTAAATAGTCCACAGCACACGATCCTGTCAACTGTGCGCATATCTAAGGCTTTGATTTGGTGACTTGAGTCAATGGTTAGACTTGGACTCCTTCTTGATGCAAGCCCCATATTAAAGGTATTATTTGACTAGTACCCAAAGACTTTAAGTATCCCTGTATCTTCCTCCATTTCTGTTTTACAGGTTCTACCTTAGCTAGCATCAAAAGCCTTCCAAGTGATTTAAATCAGTGGTTCTCAACCTTCCTAATGCTGTGGCACTTACATACATTTCCTCATGTGTGGTGATCCCCCAATCCCAAAATTATTTTGTTGCTACTTCATAACTGCAATTTTGATGCTATTATAAATTATAAAATAATATCTGATATGCATGATATCTGATATGCTACCCCTCAAAGGGGTCACAACCCACAAGTTGAGAACCACTGATTTAAACTGTCATATTACTAGAAATCTTTTGCTCTAGAGAGCCTTGAACAGATACCCAGCTAACTTCTAAAAGGTCACGGGATTTGCTGCTCAAGTTTTTGTTTGTTTGTTTATCCTTTCTTTGTTAGGACATCAACGCCCCATCCACCTTACTTTCCTAGCTTCCCATTGTTTCTTTCAAGTGTCTGGGCTCACTGCATTTGCTGACGCAAGACAACAGTTGCTGAAGCAAAGAGCGAAGCGAAGGGAAGTCTCTGTCACTGCCATCACAAAATACAGACAGTCTGCTGACTGATTTTAAAGATGATTACCTTGGTTCACATTACCGGACGCTCAAGAGCAAGATCCAATTACCCTATGAGCTGGGGCTTTTAAATTAGCTGGGCTTCTAAATCTCTTCCTGATAGGCCCCACATCATAGAGATCTACAACACTTCCCCAAAACACAACCACAGATACCTAAGCATTGTTAATGCTCCTTGGCCAGAGGCCTGTGACTCCTGGGGAAAGGTCAGCTCTGCAGACAGTCCAGTTACCATCTGTGAGCAATGTACCTGCTTGTTCCAAGAAGCCATGACATTTTCTTCTTATATTCTTCCAGCATGTCCCAGGGACATGAGCACATCTCTGCGACAATGGTGTCAATCTGGCCGCAGATTCTGTCAATCCTAATAATCTAACAATATTTTCAGTTAACTCCAACACTCATGAACCTTCAAATGACCAGTGTACAAATTCTTCATAGGAAGCTGATGCCATAGCTAGCTGCAGTTAACTTGATACACCGGGGAAGAAGAAACCCGCCACATGAGACTCCATCACATTGGCCTGTGCTTATGTCTGTGGATGTTTTCTTGATTGCTAATTGATATAAGAGGACCCAGCCCATTGCTACCATCCCGAGGCAGGAAGGCCTGGACTGTATAACAACGCTAGCTGAGCGTGAACCTGGAAGCAAGCCAGTAGGCAGTACTCCTCCATGGTTCTGCTTCAGTTCCTGCCTCTGGGTTCCTGCTTTGAGCTCCTGCCCTGGCTTCTCTTGATAATAAACTATAACTTATTAGCCAAATAAACTGTTTCCTCTGCAGAGTTGGTTTTGGTCAGTGCTTTATCACAGCAACAGAGAAACCAACTAGGATAACCGGTAATATGGAAAGATTAAGTTCTTATAACTTTATATGGCTCCAACTGAGTTCAAACATCCTCAAGCCCTATGACCTCTGTGGTTAACTCCTGAGCCTGACTTTAATAAGCCACACTATCAGATAAGAATTTATAAGAAAACCAGATATCCAGATGATCATCTCAATTCAACTCAAGCAAGCTTCCCAGGAACTAACATATGTTCAAGGAGCCATCAAGACCCAACCAGTAGGCCATCTTGTCTTCTTAGCAGCCGACCTCTGCTGTCCCATTTTGGAGCTCCATGGGGGTGGCTAACTGTCCCTGTGGGTGGGGCTCTGGATGCTCTTCTCATTTGGCCAAGAACTAGCTCTGACTCTCTGGAGTTGGAGACACTCAAGTGACAGGGCTGATTGGTCAGCTCATGTTGAAGCGCTGAACTGAGCTCAGAAACCACATCCCCCCGAGGCTATAGATCAGCCCGTTGGAGAGCTCACCAGGAACTGGACAGGTTCAGTGCTTCCAAAAGCACTGTGGGCCTTGTGTTTATTCTGAGTCTTAATAGTGAGGGGTAGGGAACCAGCAGATGCTCCACAGAGAAGATCAGAATTAACTGCTAGGGTAAACTTTACAAAATAATGCTGGGGATTCACTTTCAGTCTCTGGAAATCTAGCACCAAGGGAGAAGCAAGCCAGCCCGTATCCCAGACCTCCTGAATGAGCTGGTGCTGGAATCTGGTTCTCTTTATAAAATAACAACCTTCAAAGTACAAGTGCAGATTAGGAGGCATACATGCAACATTCCGGATTTGCCACAATCCTAACACCATTTTATGCTGATGTGGCCAGAAAGAAACACAGCGTATTAACCCTGCAGCAGGCACTGCAGCTGAAAGGATTACTTTATCTCAGATGCAACAGCATGTTGAGGGAACATAAGGCCCGCGTTCCTAACTGGACAGTTCTTGAACCACATAAAATCCAGCCAGCAATCTCTCTCCCACAGAATGGGAAAAATATGTAGGGTACAGCTGCCGTGAAGCCCAAACTTCTTAATGTCTGTGCCAGCGTCCTCGGTGGGTTGTGTTGCCTGCTTGAGGCTTTTGGACTTTGCAAAACATCTCCTTACCCAGTGCTATCTTGAATTGCTTTTCCTGTGATGGTAAAAATTATGTGATTGTAAAAAATAAGTCTATGACTATGCCCAAGGATATGAACTTGAACCATTCAAGATGCTATACAGGTGTTTCTGCTGTAACTTCATGAACACACACTTGTATTCTGCCAGAGTACATGCCAGTAATAACAGGACTTTGAAACTGTAAGCTTACCATCACCCCCACAAAAGAAATAAAAGACAAAAAACCTGTTTCTTTTCTAAGTAGCCTTGGTCATGGTATCTTCACACCAATAGGAAAGTAACTAAGACATCGTCTGTTCCTAACCCTGAGGAAGCCATTGTAATGGTAGCTTCAGTTTTCCTCTTGGGTTCTTGGTGTATGACCAAATGTTTCTCTTAAATAGTGATGAAGCTTGCTCCTGATTACTTCAAAGCATCTGTGTGCCAGGGAGAATCTTGTACAAATCACACGACTTCTGCATTCTCCTGACTGCTCCCCAGTTGTGAATGATAAGGCTGGTACAGTCACGTTAAATAAAGCATTCATCCTAGCAGGAGGGGCTGCAGGCCTGCCGGTGTTCTGTTCCAGGACAGAGGAGGCCATTAGAACACCTCTGTTTTCCTGGCATAACGGATTTCTACTACTGTGTAGAAATGGAACCCTGCACTTTAGACATAGTAAGAAATAGCAAAAAGAGTATTGAAGAGCAGTAAGGTTCACCCAGATTTTCTGAGAACTGAGTCTGGCACCACTGAGCTGACTGATTACACTGAAGCAAACACCCAGTTGGACAAGACAGTAGGATGGGTTATCCCTCTGTGGGTCCTGTTAGAATGTACGCTAAGACTCTTCAATGAGAACTAGAGCAGAAGGTCTACCAAGTGAGCAATCAGAGATGCGGCTCAAACCAATCAAAACAAGATGAATGAATGAACATACCTAGAGGATTCTTTTCTCATTAAAAAAAGAAAACAACGTGGCAGAGGAAAGTGGGAGGAGACTGAGAATCATCTGAATTCCAACAGGTACCTAAGCACTAATGACGAGGTATGATGAGGACTTTCACATTCATGCCATGAACTTGACATTGTGTAATGCTGTCTCTTTCTCTCACAAAACCGGTTCCAGGACCCCCACAGTACACAACCCATAATGCTAATTACTACCCTCACCCCACAGGTGAAGGGAGGTCCCCCCCAGGATTGCTGGTGTAGGTGCTAGCTCAGTACCAAGAAGAGTTCCTAGGCAACTGTGGACTTGGGCAAGGAGTGTGTGTCCTTTCTGGTCACGGAAGGAAACCAAGTCCACACACTGCTTCCCTCGGCTCTTGAAGTGTGTGTTCCGGGTGGAATTCAACCACCTATGATGCTTCTGCTTCTGGTCAGCCTGGCCTACCTCACTATGTCAGGGCCCTGCTCCAGAATGTGTTCCAGAGTCAAGATGAAGCACAAAGGGGGAGAATTCAAGTAGAGTAGCAATGAATGTATAAGTGTACCACTAAAAAATGGGGTCAATAGTGTCCCACAGATATCCTGTTTATAACTCTGTGTGTGTGTGTGTGTGTGTGTGTGTGTGTGTGTGTGTGTGTAAAACATGTGTGTGTGAAATCAGTTCTTCATTCAGGTGTGGTATTGTATTCCCCCAAATATTGTGCATGCTAATAAACTTATCTGAGGTCAGAGACAGAACAGCCACAATATTAAACATAAAGAATAGGCAGTGGTAGCACACGCCTTTAATCCTAGCATTCCAGAGGCAGAAATCCATGTGTTCAAGGATACAGACAGGCATGGTGACTCATCACACCTTTAATCCCAGAAAGCAAGCCTTTAATCCCAGGGAGTGGTTGTAGAAAGCAGAAAGGTATATAAGGCATGAGTACCAGAAACTAGAAGCATTTGGCCTGGTTAAGCATTCAGGCTTTTGAGCAGCAGTTCAGCTGAGACCCATTCTGGATGAGGACTCAGAGGCCTCCAGTCTGAGGAAACAAGATCAGCTGAGGATCCGGTAAGGTGAGGTAGCTGTGGCTTGTTCTGTCTCTCTGATCTTCCAGCATTTCATCCCAATAACTGGCCTCAGGTTTGATTTTATTAATAAGAACGTTTAAGACTCCTGCTACATTCAGGAACACCATTTTATGGAGTCAAAAAACTACTACCTCTCCAAAAATTCTGAAATTGAGATATTACTAAATATTCATCAAGTGGAGTTTCCCTCAGTTGAAACATGAACACCGAAATTCAACAAAAGCCGGTCCACATTGGGTTGCATCTTAAATGTGTCTGTTTTTATCCTTTTTCACTCCCCCTCTCCAAGATCAGCCTGTCTTGAAAGAAAAAGGGAACTCGAAATAACGAGAAGAGCATGAGGGGAAAAAAATGAGCCACGACTCACACAGCCTTTTTTTTCTTCTTCTTTTATTGCAAAAGAATAATCTGGAACAGGGAATACTTTTGTGAGGTAAACCATCCTCTAAGAGGACTGCACATTGTGTGAGCATTATTGATTTTTCTTCCTAAGTCATTTCAGAGATACAATCTTGAGCCGAGTGACCATCGATAGTAAATGATTTCCAGCCAGACACTCAATCGTCCGGCCTGCTTCTCTTAAAGGTTTAGCGCTTCTGGGGAAAATACATACAGGGATTTGGAGGCAGTGGTGATGGGATAGGAGACCTAAACTTCAGGAGATCGTTTTACTTATTATAATAAATGTTATACCTTGTATTATAGAGGGGAGAAAGAAAAGGGAACAATGTTTCCTGCTATGTCTTTTTGCATGTTTTTATTCAGTTCTTCAGAAATTACATTAAGTAACTAAATCTGTTGCTTCCTCAACCCTAAACCTAAAGGGATAATAGTAAATCATCTAGGATCAGATTTCTCATATCGAAGAGCACATGAGACGGTACAGGTGGCAATGTCTCAAGTAGTAGCAATGCCACCCCCACAGGGCAGTGGCATCGTGTTAGATGGACAATAGGGTCGATGGAACAGTATTTCTCGTTCCTAGTGAGTGCCCCTGAAGCTCTGACTCAGCCCATACTCAACACTAAAGTTCTCTGAGCTTTACAAAACACCTAGGATTTGACCACCAAATTCAAAGTCTCTTAGGAGTGTGCGTGTTCACATGTGTGCATGTTTGTGGCTGTGCGTGTATGTGAATGATGTCTATGCACGTGTGCATGCCTGTGTGTATGGGGTGTGTGTGTGTGTGTGTGTGTGTGTGTGTGTGTGTGTGTGTGTGTGTGGTGTAGACCAGAGGTTAATAGCAGGTCATTTCATCAGGTCACTTTCTCGGTCATTTTCCATTTATTTATTTATTTATTTATTCGTTTATTTGCTTGCTTGTTTGTTTATTTGAGACAAGGTCTCTCACTGAATCAGGAGCTTACTGATTCAGCTAGGCTGGCTGCCCAGTAAGCTCCAGCAATCCTCTTGTCTCTGTCTCCCCAATGCTGAGATTACAGATGTGCACAGCTGCACCTGGCTTTTTCTTTTTTGTAATGTGAGTGCTGGGGATCGGGCCTAAGGTCGGCTTGCTTGTCCAGCAAATGTTTCGCTTACTGACTCATTCCCCGCCCCCTCCCCTAAATTCAAGTTTTCGCACAGCTCTTAGGAGCACAGCCCTAAGAGTTCAAACTCACGGAGATCCAATTTATAATTTCCCAAACACACATTGTCTTTGGGATGCCTGAGGGCCAGAATGACTCTGGCTGGGCTAACACAAGCTCTCAGAAAATTAGAGTGCCAGTGAACTACACTAGCCCCAGCTGATGAAAGTGAGCGGTTGACTGAGATAAAAAAAAAGAGGGACGCTATGGGAGTCTAACCTCAGGTTCCAGCAGGCTCTCCCCAGATAGTTTGTGTGAAGAGCAGCAGCAGAGTGCTTGGTCAACGCAGCAGAAGTTTGGCAGGAAGGGGAAAGAAGGGAACAAGACACACCTCCAGTGTGTGGAAAGCCCACGGTGCTAAGCTTTATCACCTGTATAGAAAGCATTTCCACAGCTTCCTGGGCTCATAAATTTGGCCAGCCAGGTGGCTAGGTTTTTATCTTTGTTTACTGAAAGGCAAGTCTTCTCACCAAGTAGACAGTCATTAGATTTGCGTGCTCCAAACAACCTATCGTCTGATATCGAGCTGATGAGTTTAAATTCCCGCTTAACTTCAGTATAATTGCGTCTCTAATTATAATGAGACTGGAAGGCTTGGGAAATTATTGCGGCTTCGTCAGCTCACGATAGCTTTAACCTCCCAAGTCTTAATGATGGGAATCTGCCCACCCCATTCCCCCCCCCCCAAAAAAAAGCTCACTGAAAATAAGAGGGAGGTAGAAACAATGAAAGGAGGTAAGTGTCTAAACCCAAAGATTGGCTTGTTTGGAGGACTATTTCTTATCTTATAGGAGAACCAAGAAGAGGCTGTACAATTTATTTTAAGATGGGTGGCTTGCAGTACTTGCCTGTGCTGACAGGTACACAGAGGGGGTGCTCAGAGACAGATCAATATGCTACCTTCTGCTCCCACTGATGGCGATTGTCATATAATAACCTGTCACGGGCCTCCGTTCCACACTAGTTCCTCACCTTTGAACTACAGCCCCCAGGTTTTACTTGTAAACAATAAAATATCTTCCCAGTGTTCTCACTCCTGTCTCCAGCCTCTTGAAACTGAATCTGCTTCCACTTATCCTAGAGCCAAGAACTCAGACTCCAGAAGGAGTAAAGTCAGGGTAGAGCCTGGAACTCACCTTTGAGCTGAGCTTCAAGCAATGAGAACCGCAGGTGGGTGAAAGGACCTGAGAAGCATCCTCCACCCACAGCCCCATAACAACCCTTGGACCCCATCACCCTAACCAGGCCTCACCACGTCCTCGTCTCTTCCTAAGTCAACACCTATGGCTGAAGGTGGCACTAGCCATTCAAACAGTAAGTTTCCCAGAGTTCGGGCCAGGTATTTCTTGTAAATTGCCTAAGGGACCCCAAGAGCAAATGCTACCCCACAAGGTCTTTCATCTTGTTCTAATGTGAACCAGGAGCAGATCTTTCAGTCCACTGGGTAACATGCCTGTTTATTCCTTTGTATATCATTTGGAACCATTAATCACTCGAACAGCCGCTGCTTCTCATAGGAGATGTGGGGAAATGATAGTGTTTTATGTGAGTAATTAATCCTGTGGCAGATGTGGAGTTTCCAAGACTACGGCCATTAGTGAATTGACAGGCTTCCGAACACACACTCCAGTACTGGTTAGTAATGGTTTTCATATGCTAATACTATGTTGCTCATAAACAAGAGACATTCGGGCCTTAAATTTCATGGAAGTGCTTTTATCTGCGCGGGTTTTTTAGAGAAAACTGATGGCGGGTTTTGTATATTCTTAACATTACTGTAAACAGTGTCCAGTTAACATACCCGCTCGAAGGACACTATTCATTGGTTCTACCTCTTTTTCTAGTAGTCAACATTCTGTAAGGGGAATAAAAAGTTCAGATGAAACAAATTGCCATTTGGGGAAGGTTTTTGTTGTTGTTGTTTGTTTTTTCCTAATAATGTGGGTTTTAGTCTTAAAAATTGCAAAAGAAAAGAAAAAGAAATAGAGGTATCGAAAGAAATGAAAAAACATTGACTGCATTTATTTAAAAGATTTTCCCGAACGTGCAAAGCTGGCCTATGACCCATCCTGGCCTTGCCTGGCTGGGATGGGGTAACGCTGTCTCCAAGTGACAACCATTCTTAGCTTAGCTATTTTATTCAGCATTGACACTGTCTAGTCAGAAACTCGATTTTTTTTCTTTCTCTCTGTTGGCTTCTGTTGGGTAATAATCCCCCAGATAGTCCAAGTACCTTCTGTCTGCCTTTCTTCTTGTCACATTTACTCTTTAAATATGTTTTAGTATAATAATAAATTGCTATCCACGGTAAGCGTGCTTCATCATAATTTCGCTTCATCCTGAATTTGTAAGACGGCCGCAGCTCTGACAGGCAGTCTGTAAAGCTAAGAGCAACAGCAGTCTTGCCGCAGGAGCTCGCTCAAGGTCAGACTCTCAGCTGCAGAGGATAGAAAGCTGCCTCTTGCAGACTCTTGTTTCTTATTTTGACACTCACTGTTTAGTGTTTAACTTGTTAGGAAGAAAGGGCCCCATCTACTAGAAAGACATTGTAATAAACATTTAAAAAAAAATACCTTAATACAACAAATTGGGCGACATTTTCTTGTGAGCGCTTGTTGAGGCAAAGTCGGGGGCAGGGAATTAGCAAAAACCAAGGGATGTTAGCAAGAGTGGCCTTCTCCTTCCTGACCCTGCAGATGGACTCTCCTTCACTCCAATTTATCCCTCTACAAGGGTGGGTGTGCTTGGCTCGTTTTATTCAGGTAGCGTCGCTACATTTCATGAACAAAATTCTTTCAGGAATACCACCCAGGCCCACCACCCAGATTCCATGACCAGGCTTCAGGCACAGCACAGATGTGATAGTAAGGAGAGGCCAGGGGCCAGGCCCTTTCCAGAAGGTACCTGTTTTCTGCAGATACCTGGAAGGTCCCCTCCCCCATCATTTCTTTTGTCTCCTGGCTCAGGGAAAGGGTATTAACATTTGATTAGTGTCCACAGAGGACATCCATGTCCCCAGCACTCTCTTTATTTAATGTTCAGAGCAACCTTAGGAGACCAGAGCTGTTTTCTCCATTACAGATGAGCCACAGCGTGGGTAATTAAGTTACCGCAGGCCCGGAGTTTCAAATCCAGTTTCGTCTGGCTCCAAATTCAGCTTTCATTATTTCCTCTTCTCATCTTCCCAATACCAATCATATTCCCTGGAAATTATTACTGAAAGTAAAGTAGGGTAAAATTACGTCTGCTTTGGAGAAAGCCAAAATTTAGCTAACCATTTTTAAATGCGTTCTTTATAGTATCTGAAGACATTTTCCCCTGACAGGATGTTTGCTAAAAAAGAAACAACAATAATCTAGCTTTACATGGTAACTCCTACTGAAATTGAAAAAACAAGAATAAATAAAACCTACAGCTGATTTGAGGCCAGCAAGATGGCTCAGCCAGTGAAGGTACTCGCTATGAGGCCAGAGACCTGAGTTTTAGTCCCATCTGCGTAGTGGATGGAGAGACCTGATTCCTGCAAGTTCTCACTTGACCTCTACACATACACCATGGCATGAGTGCAACCCCGCCCACAGTGAATAAATGAAGAAGAGCAGTAAAACCTGAAAAAGGAAATCACAGCTGACTTCAAAGTTTGGATGGCTGGTCTCTTGATTTTAATAACGCTTCTTTTGAGCAGAGTCGGGCATCAGTTTAACGAGACAGTAGAATGCCCTCCCCATACAGTTATAAATCTTATGATCAAATTCACCAATTTCAGAGCCTATCCACTGTAAGTACTCTTCAAAGGTTAATTATAGGTGTGCCTCAAAGACTGAACATTGCTACATGTCACACATCTAAAGAAAGACGCTACCAGGTGGTGGGTCAGAATCACCTCAGAGTGGTGGTTCTCAACCCTCCTGATGCTGCAGCCCTTTAATACAGTTCCACATGTTGTGGTGATCCTCAACCATAAAACCATTCCATTGCTACTTCATAACAGTAATTTTGCTACTGTTATGAATCATCATGTAAATATCTGGTGTGCCGGATATCTGATATGCAACCCCTGTGAAAGGGTCTTTCGACAGACACCCAAAGGGATTGCAACCCACAGGTTGAGAAACACTGCCTTAGACACTCTACAATTAGTGTGTGTCATTATCCATCTCATAGTTATTCTGTGCAGTGCACGGAGTTTTGTGAGGTCTGTAACAGAGTCCTTTACTAGTCTACAAAGGCAAACATCTTCAGGGTTCTGTGCTGTGCGCAGTGGGAAATTCATAATCATGACCCCAGATAATGTCTGTGGAATCTTTTGTCTATTCTCTCTTCGGAAAACTCGTATTTCAAACTGGGTGTGGTGGTGCACGCCTTTAATTCCAACACTTGGGAGGAAGAGGTAGATGGAGCTCTGTGAGTTTGAGGCCAGCCTGGTCTACGAAGCGGGTACTGGGACAGCCAAGACTGTTAAACAAAAAAAAAAAATCTGTCTCAAAACCCCCCCCAAAAAATGAAACAAACAAACAAAAAAACTCCTCATATTTCTTCAATATATTACTTCACTGATTCAATAAACTTTTGAATAAACACTCCCGTGGTGTGCCAGGCAATATGCAAAGGACAGTGATGAAGAAACTGAGAAGGCTGGGCAGACAGCTGAGCAAGTTCAGGGATCGCCTTACATGCACCGGGACCTGAGGTGGATTCCAAAATCCCATGTTAGAAAAACAAAAACAAACACTGCCCAGCATAGTGGTTGGCATGTGGTGTAATCTCAGTGGTGGGCAGGGAGAGACAGGATGCTTTCTGGGGTTCACTCACCAGTCAGCCAAGTCAGCCTACTTACTTACCAAGGTGCAGGCCAAGGAGAGACACTGCCTCAAAAATAATAAGGTGGATGGCACCTGAGAACAATGCCTGAGGCTATCCTCTAAACTCTACATGCACATCTGTACATACACAGTTTTGTATACATGAACTCACATGTACACACTCACACATACACACATGTGCACACACACAATTATGGTGGCTCACCCCTGTAATTCCAGAATTCAAGAGTCTGAGGCAGGAAGATGGATGATCACTCAGCGTTCCAAGTCAGTCCGGACAGAGTGAGACCCTGTCTCCCAAAATAAAACCAACAAGCAAAAATAACCCAACACAATACTTATTCTTTACAGCTCACATTCCATATCAGAAAGATATAGAATCATTTTATTTTGGGCTTTTGTGGCTCATATAGTCTCCAATGCCAAATTTTAACATTGTAAACCAAAAGCAGCCACAGAAAGTGAATGAACGACCATGCTGCTTTCTAATAAAAGGATATTTACAGAAACAGGCAGTGGAACAGACTTGGCTGCAGTCCATAGTTTTCAGATCCTGGCTCTATTAGACTCCATGTTGTTACAGGTCTTGCTTTTTATTGTATATATTGTTCAAGGAAACCTATTGTGTGTGTGTGTGTGTGTGTGTGTGTGTGTGTGTGGAATATTAGTTTAAGATATGTTACATTTGTTTATGCTGTAGAATATTTGTTTAATGATGCAAAGATGTGTTGCATTCTTTAACGTTGCATTTGCTTAACTTTGTAAAGCTGTGTCATTTTTCCTAAAACACCTGATTGGTCTAATAAAGAGCCGAGTGGCCAATAGCTAGACAGGATAAAGAAATAGATGGGGCTGGCATGCAGAGAGAACAAATGGAAGAAGAGAGAAGAGAGAGGAGCAGAAAAAGGAGAAGGAGAGGATGACACTAGGGGCCAGCCACCCAGCCACACAACCAGCCATGGAATAAGAAGGAAAGAAAGGTATATAGAATAGAGAAAAGTAAAAGCCTGGAGGCAAAAGGTAGACAAGATAGTTTAAATAAGAAAAGCTGGGGCTGGAGAGATGGCTCAGAGGTTAAGAGCACTCACTGCTCTTCCAGAGGTCCTGAGTTCAATTCCCAGCAACCACATGGTGGCTTACAACCATCTGTAATGAGAGCTGGCACCTTCTTCTGTATACATAATAAATAAATAAATCTTTAAAAAAAAAAAAAGAAAAGCTGGCTATAAATAAGCCAAGCTAAGGCCAGGCATTCATAAATAAATTGAATAAACCTCCATGTATTTATTTGGGAGCTGGGTTGTGGGACCCCAAAGAGCAAAGAGTAAAATAAAAAACAGCTACATGTGTGTGCATGTATATATTTATATATGTTGGTTTTATGAGACAAGGTTTACCTGTGTTGCCCTGACTGTTCTAGAACTAACTCTGTAGACCACTTGCCTCTGCCTCCCAAGTGCTGGGATTAAAGGCGTGTGCCACCACCACCTGGCTGAGATCTAAGGTACTTTTAGTTAAACTGTTTCTTTTAATGTAATTATAGACTCAAAGAAAGTTAGTAGAAGTAATATAGGAAAAGTATGTGCATCTTTCTCTGAAATAATAATGTCTTCAAAAACTAGAGTAAAGTGTCACAAGTGAAATATAACCTGTCAGCACAGGAGTCCTGCATATTGCCCTTGTTTTGACAAACTCACTTTCCTTACAACCTCCACACCCCTCTTAGCCCCTGGTGACCTTCTCTCCATTACAATCATTTCTTATTCATCTTTAGAGCTTCAATGAGCAAGCATAACATTCCTTTTGGATGGTAATTGTTACTAAGACAACACAGAGAGCCAGGTGGTGGAGGTGCATGCCTTTAATCCCAGCACTCGGGAGGCAGAGCCAGGTGGATCTCTGTGAGTTCGAGACCAGCCTGGTCTACAGAACAAGATCCAGGACAGGCACCAAAACAACACAGAGAAACCCTGCCTCAAAAACAAAACAAAAAAAAAAAAACAAAACAAAAAAAACCATAGAGAGTCACATCTTACTCTGCAGTTAGATTTTAAACCTAGAAAGGTTAAAAAAATTAATAACATATATCAAATTTATCCTTAACTCTAGCTGGAAGGTTATATGATTTACAAACTGTGTGGCCTCTGGCAGGCTTCTTGCTAGCTGTCTCTTTCATCTTAAATTAACCCATTTCTAGAGCAACATGAATTAGGAAGTGGCTCTTGACTCTATTTTAGAACTTTTTTTTTTTTAATTTTTCTCAGGTTTTTGGGTGGACACTCTTGCCCCACGTTGGGCACCAAAATGTAGCTGGAAGTTTCTCAGGTCCTGCCCAGCCTATGGTTGGGACATATTTCTCCCACCCATGTCCCGCAGCCGCTTAATCCCAGTTAAACACTCAGAGGCTTATATTATTTACAAACTGTATGGCCTAGGGCAGGCTTCTTGCTAGTTAGCTCTTTCATCTTAAATTAATCCATTTCTATTAATCTATGTGTTGCCATGTGTTTCATGGCTTTACCTGAGTCCCATTACATGTTGCTCCTTGGACAGGGGTTTGGCATCTCCCCTTGCTCTCCTTTCTCCTTTCAATGTCTCTCTTGGATTTTCCTGCCTGGCCCCATCCTGCCCTGCCCATAGGCCAATGCAACTTTATTTATCAACCAGTCAGAGCAACACATATTCACAACATACAGAAAATCACTCACAGCACTTAATAATCCTTAAAAAAAAATTAACTGCTTTGGAGACACACACACAAAGTCACTGTAAATAAACTGAACTGGGAGTGCCTTCCATGGTAGACCAGATGACTTTATCTCTGTCCCAGCATCTGCAGCAGACACTGACTGATATTTAAGTTATGTATCTTCAATAATCACTATAATTGAATCCAATACTTGGGAAAAAAAATAAGCGTATGAAAGCTGGCATGGTGATGCATGACCATAACCCTGGGCATTGGGAGCTGAGAGAAGCAGATCTGAAGTTCAAGGCCTGTCTGGAATGCATAGCAAGACCTACACAAAGATCCTGTCTTTAAAAAGTGTGTGTGCCAAGGTAGTGGGTAGGGGATAGGGTGTGGGTGGTAGGCAACAACATTAACAACAAAGTTACCAAAAACCAGCGTTTCCACTTCCTGTTCCCAGTGACGGCCACATTTGATCTCTCATTGAGCTGAATGTGCTTTTCTGTCCCCCAGTGTCTTTTTTGTGTGTGTGGTTTAATGCAAGCTGCATATTGCTTCCCAGTACATATGGAATTCCTCACTCGTCACTGGAGCATTTACAGCACACTTCACGGTTTGGGTTGAGCTCAGCTAACTCACTAAAAATAACCAAGTTGCTGCCTGCTTCTGGGCGGGTTCTCTCTATCCAATCTGACTTCAGCCAGCTGGCATCTGACAACTATATCTTTATCAGAGAAAATAAAAATAAAAACACTCTTTCTTTCTTCCTTTCAGCTGACATTATCCCATTGGTGTTGTAAGTTTGGGCATAGTGCTTGAAGGATCTTATCTAAAATGGGGTTTTCTGTGTACATTAAGAAGACAAATTAGGCTTCAATTTTTTTTCCTTTTAGTCTTTCCCACAGTGTAGAATGCAAACATCTACAGGAAGAATTGATTCTGATACTAAGAATTTTGTTGTCTTTTGATTTTCAAAGGCCTTGCTTAATGTCAAACAAATCTGTAAGGAGAGCAGAGGAGAGAAAATGACACACATTATTCTCAAGGAGCTCCACAGTCTTGCAAGCACACCTACAATAGGAAATGCTCCCCACAAAGAGTGGTGACCTCAGAAGCTGGCTTTGCTATTGCTTCCAGAAAATTATCTGAAATACCCAAATGCCCTCTACTTTTTTCCATCCACATGTATTCTAAGTAATTTCCTAGTCCAAGTGGAGGTGTGTGACAGAAAAGCCGTGTGAGCTGTCCAGAATGTTCCCTCCGATTTCTGCAGTAAGCTGTACCCTTCACATCAGTCACTCTTAACATGAAAGGGACTTCATTTCACTTCTGCCCAGCTGCACACTCGTGGACTGTTATGAAATTGAAGCTTACATTCCATTCAGGAGCCTGATCCCCAGAGCCAGGCTGTGGGAGTGAGGACACCTCCCTTCCTCCCGGCCTCCCTCCCTCCTAGCTTTTGAATACAGTATGGTCTTAGCTCCATTTCAGCACACTCACCTGGTTGCCTTCTAGGGTAATTTCTATTGCCCTACTTCAGCTGTCTGAGCAGATAGCAAGCTCTCATGAGCATCGTTCTGGATAGTATGTACCAGAAACCCTGGTGCATAGCAGGTACTCAAAAGGTACGTGTGAGAATAAAGGCCTTGAGAAATATGCTTATGGCTGTGAGCGAAGAACGTCTGAGACATCAGCTTTTGGCAACACACAGGACTGGATATTCACCAATCAGGGCAAGCAGCCACAGCAACTTTTTAATACAGGATGAGGAATATAGGAAAGGGGGATTCTGGTAAGGGAGGGAGATAATAGACTAAGATGAAGCAAAATCAAGAGAACAATAGCAACATCAAATTTGAGGATAACCTGAGGATATAAGAGTGGGGTGTGCTCAGTGGTACAGTACCTATCTGGCATGTATAAATCCCAGGATCCAATCTGTGGCATCCCTAACACTAATTCCAGGGGTAAAGCACAGCTCTGGTGCAGGGCTTGGGCGGCTAACTCTTGTGACTGCCACAAGTTGGAGAACTGCGTCTGGAAAATGCACGCTAGCTAGCCTGGATCCTCCTAAGAGTCAGAGGAGTCTTGAGTCAGTAGCCTTTGACCCCAAGACCAGAGAGAAGCAACCTTGAAGAATGGCCACCGCAGGCTCACCTTGTTCCTGGATGTTCAGCTGAACCCGGGTGGCGCTTACAACAGCGAGAAGTCACCAAGCATGTAAGAAACATCTTCAGAGCGTTCAACAGAAACATGAACATGTACCTTCAGGATCATGATGATTTCAACATCAGGCCTTAAAAACTGTGATTGAGACAAGGTGTGGTGGCAAATCTGCAATCCCCGCACATGGGAGATGGAGTCAAGAGGTTCGGGGTTCTCCAGAAGTGTGTTAGAACAGAAAAGAACGTTTCTCCTCCTGTGTGTTTTGCATGCCACTCCAGAATGACAGATTAGATCCTTCCATGAACTCAGAGAGGAAAACTACATGGAGAGATTCCCCCATGGCCCTGGAGATGGGTCTAGACTGCTTGGAGGGCTTCAGAGTACATCCTCCAACTCACTATGAAAGATAATAAACAACCCCTTCTTATTTCTTAGGCAAAAATTGGAAAGTCGGGTGATGCCAAGTGTTGTGCGTGATGCAAAGAAATAAGAATCCTTCCATACTGGCTAGAAAGATTTCATTTTGAAACAACCTGCTTGGCAAGACTTATTAAAATTAAGGATGTACCACCCTACAAGCCATTAATTCTTCCACAAGAAATCCATTATAGACATACTCACACTTTGTACCATGAAACCTATACAAAGATGTTTGTATAGTGCTTTTTTTTAGTAATGTAAGAAGTCTTTAGTATAAATATGCAAAAAAAAATTGGAGAATAGCAGACATAGGCCAAAATCGACAGATTATGTCAATAGATGTCAGTACAGATAAATACGAAGAACATCTTATATTTAAAAAAGTAAAATTAAAGAGTGTGTACAGTATTATGCATTTGGTAACATTTAAATAGTAATATGTCAAATAGATCTTGTTTGGAAAACATAAGTCTGGTTAAAAAAAAAATACACAGCAGAAATTTACCTGGTCTATTCAATGGGTTGATGTAGGATGCCAGAGGTAAGAAATCCGAATTAGCAGTGGCTTACATGCATTAGAATTTTATTTTTGTTTGTTGAATAAAGATATTCATGTAGATATAAATAAGGTGTGATACATGTATATGTGTATGAGGTGTGATATTTGTATATGTATATAAGGTGTGATGTATTAATTCTAAAGGCAAGAACAAAACAAAAACAGAACTCTTCTATTTTATAACTCCACCGTCCTTAACACAGTCTACGTGACAGACCAGGCTATCTCCCATCACAACCCACTCCAGTCAACATGAAGGAGAAAGGGACAGAGGAGGTGCCCCTTCCATAATACAGATGGCTCCTGTGTTAATTTCACTTGTCAGAACTCATCATAAGCAACACAACATTTCTCCCTAGCAAATGCATTCCCAAAGGGGCTCTGGGACCAACAACGCTTGTCACCAAGCCCGACAACAAGAGTTTGATCCCTAGGACCCACACAGTGGAAGGACCCACTCTGACAAGTTGTTTTCTGACCTCTACACCTGCATGCACACATGCTGGTGCAAGTGTACACACACACACACACACACACACACACACACACACACACACACAGAACTTCATTAAATAAATAAAAATATATCAATTAAAAATCAAAGGTTACTTCTGTGTGTGTGTCCCTGTGTGTAAACACTCATCAGTGCACAGTGTATGTACCTGTGTGTGTGTGTGTGTGTGTGTGTGTGTGTGTGTGTGTGGGTACATGACCATGGCAACTCATAGATAACATTTCACTGGGGTGGCTCGCTTACAGTTTCAGAGATTCAGTCCATTATCATCATGGTGGGGAGCATGGCAGTGTGCAGGCAGACTTGGTGCTGGCTACATCTTGATCAGAAAGCAACAGGAAGTCGACTGTAACACTTGGAGTAGCTTGAGCATAAGAGAACTCAAAGCCCGCCTCCACAGTGACATACTTCCTCCAACGAGGCCATACCTAGTCTGAAAAGCCACACCTCCTAATAGTGCCACTCCCTATGAGCTTATGGGGGCAATTATATTCAAACTACCACAACACATGAAAACCAGAGGTTGACATCTGGCATCTTCCACTATTATCCACCCCCACCCCCATTATCTTGTTTTGTCACAGGTTCCTCATTGACCCAAGTACTCACAGACTGGGTAAACTGACTGGACATTGAGCTCTAGGACCCATCGGTCTCCACAGATTCACCTGTCTCTGCCCCTAACTCTTGCACTAGGGTACAGACGTGTGGACTCAGACTTGTGCAGCAGGCATTTTATCAACCAAGTTATTTCCCCAGCTGAGGACTGAACCCAGGGCCTTGCACTTGCTAGGCAAGCGCTCTACCGCTGAGCTAAATCCCTAACCCCTGGATTGCTTCTTAAAAGAAGAGATTGAGGAGTGGGTCAGGTTGGCTTCCTGGCACATTTAAAAGAGAGATCCAAAGCAAACGTGGCAAAACCTAGCATCAGTTTAGTCTTTGTGGGGATCAAAAAAACTCTATTTTTAAAGAACTGTATGCCTACTAAGCGTGACCTCCCGTTCTCTTGCCCTCACTAGCCTCTTACAAACACTAATGGACTTCATCTCTCTGTCCTGGACATATAGGTGCAATCACATCGCATTTTATTTTTAGCATGGAAAATACAGAAAAGCAACATGGAAGAAGACACCATGACTCACCCACAGGCCTCACGCATACCCTTGAAAATATCAGCGCTATAATTTGGGTAGCAGTTCCTTCCATCTTTCTTTTGCACAATTTTTAAAGCAACCATGTATTTCACTTATTTTCTTGTGGCCCTTCTTGAGACAGAATCTTGCTGTACAAGCCACTCTGGCCTTGAATTATCTCTAATCCTTCTGCCTCAGTTTCCCTAGTACTGCGATTACAAATGCATGACATCACTTTCAGCTCATGGTTAGACATTTAATATTTATGTATTTTTTATTTTCTTCTCAATTTACTACACCATAAGTATTTCCCATAGGTTCTTACAATTCTTCTGAAAGAATATTTAATATTCTTTTAAAACATAATGCTGGAAGCTAATCTACTACTAAGACACACCATGGTTTAACCCTCTATTGTTCAACGTAACAACTTGGAGAAACTTGAAATGAATTTCATAGTTGTGGGCTCTAATTGTAAATGATTTCCATTTGATTATCTTGTCTCAAGATAGTTAAGACAGAGGAATCACTTGGCATTCCATGGGTCTAGTCATGATTCTTCAAAGAAGCAATTTCTGCTGTGCTAAGATAATCTCCCATAAAACTGATTTCATATGAGTCTCAGATTACAAGAGGGGCCTTCAGACAGAGAAGCACAGGTAGAGACACTGGCCCTTGGGAATAGTCACACACACACACACACACACACACACACACACACACTGCTCCTGCTCCCAACTCTATGGGTCAGAGCTTTTCTATTGGAGTTACCTATCCCATGACAACACTACCACACTTGTGAGTGACTGGAAAAGACTGTGTGAGCACATTGGTCAATCTCACTGTACTGTCTAGCTTTTGTCAAATTGACACAAGCTGGGTTCATCTGAGAAGGAGCTTCAGTTGAGAAAACGCCTCTGTCAGATTGTCCTGCAGGAAAGTCTTGGGCCATTTTCTTGATTAATCACTAATATGGAAGGGCTCAGATCACTGGGAGTGGGGCCACCCTTGGGAAGGGGTCCAGAGTTGACTAGAAAAAGCCAGCTGAACAAATCATGGGGAGCAAGCCAGTCGGCAGCATTCCTTCCCAGTCTCTGCTTCAGTTCCTACCTCCAGGTTCCTGCCTTGAGTTCCTGCCCCGACTTCCCTCACGGATGAACTATATAAGCTGTGAGATTAAATAAACTCTCTTCTTCTTAAGTTGCTTTTGGTAGTGTCTTTATTACAGCAGCAAAAGTAAATTAGGATTGTTACCAAGATGCTAATTTCTTTCAAATGCTAAGTTCATCCTATGGATGTAAAGAATTATTATTTTATTGTGGTCCCTTACTCCCTCATACACTTAGTAACCTTCTATTTAAAGAAAAAAATTAAATTTTACCTTCCTTAGGCCCTCTCATGGATCATATTTTGCCACACATGCATCCAAACATATTAGAATCTTGTTTATTACTACCACCGTGAACTAGTATTGAAAGACAGTTCAATCTTATTTTAAAAAGGTGACCATCTCCCTCCCTGCTGGATAGTTGTGAACACTGCCAACTACAATACCAACCTGCCAGGCAAGATGTATTCACTGCTGGAATAGTGGCATGACCATTAGGGGAGTATCCAACCTCTCTCTGCATTTGAGGGCCATTCCACAAGAGGGAATTCACATCTAGTACTATAAACCTGGTTGTAAAAAAAAAAAATGGCTAAGGAGGATAAAAGTACTAGAACAAAGCTACTACTGTTTTTGCAAATCTGAAATGTCATTAAACTGCCGCCTGAATACTTAACGTCAGCCTCATTTGAAGAAGCTTCTCTGCAGGGGAGAGCAGCCGGTGCAGAAACTAACAGATGATCGAGGCGCCAAGACTAAGTGACTGATGAGTGCCACCCCTCTAAGGCTCAGGGAACCCTATGGCAGAGGGGGCAGAAGAGCCTGATATGAGAGTCTGTTGATGGGGAGGAGGGCTATGAAGAGCTGTCTTCTGGACACAACCACTATATAGTAGTCAGGGTGCTCTAGAGGCACAGAACCAATGGGATGGACATATACACATTAGAGGCTAAAAACTGGTATTTGCTCAGTGGTGCTTGAAGCTCAGTGTCTCACAGTAGGAGTAGTCCCACAGTAACTAAACAGTCTGATAACCTGATAGTAGCTCGGTCCCCAAGGCTGGGTACCTCAGCAGTCGTCAAAACCTGGAACTTTCTTAGATAACCACTGGTCTGCAGTCCACAATGAAAGCCTGGGAAGGCTGCTTCTGATATCAGTGATTGGATCAGCAGCAACAGCATCCACAGGATAAACTGACTTATCTGGACTGGTACCACCTACAATCTGGATAGGTCATCCCTCATCATTTAAGGCTAACAGCACAGTTCTTCAAGTGAGGTTCCCTATTCAGGTGATTCTAATGTGTGACAAGTTGCCATTAAAAGCAACCAAAATATACTGCAAGCATGGACTCAGAGCAGCCACAGTTGCCTGTACTGGGCCTGCCCAAGACCAAGCCTCTCAATAGTCAGTCATCCATTAGGAAGGGCTCCTAAGAACCACCCTTCTGTGTGGAATTATTGCCAATGGATGGCAGAAGAAGTCGTTGTCTTTGTGTGGCTGCTAGTGAGCCCGCCACCATCTAGTGAACAGGCTCCCACCTACAGTCATGTGAAATACCCATTAAACCTAGTGGATCACAAAACAAATCGACATGAACATGGAAAAGGACTTTGTTAAGGAGGTGTTGTGGTGGGTGGGGGTAGGAGAGATGTAAGAGAGTAATTGGAATGAATTAAATATATTTCTGGATTTGCCAAAGAATAAATTGTATTCCTTTGGGGGGAAAAAATTAAAGGTTGTTATTAGTCCAACTCCTCAAAGAATTCATTTGAGGAAAAGCTTTCCAAAAAGACCAACTTGATTCAGTCATCTGTTCAACGAATATTCATTAGAACACACACACACACACACACACACACACACACACACACACACAATTTCTGGTGCTCCAGAAATTGAGAGACTAAGCATGCATGGATACCTAAGTAAACAATTGAGACAGTGTGACAGCTGCCGACCATGACAATACGAGCTTGCAACAGTGTATGATGTGTAGAGAATAACAATCTCCTCTTTCCTTTATCTCTACATGGTTGCTCAGACCTACTTTCTGCAAGATTGCAGGGAGGTGGTACCCCCTTTTCAGAGCCTCCCTTCTTACAGCTCTTGACTCAGCTCTTCCCGACCGCCCCCTGATCTTCGTCATCATCTTCGCTCAGGTGGTCTCTGAGTATATGTTTCGTGCCTCCTTCTTAGCCGAGTCATCCTCAGTGAGCCACATTTTGAACCTGGACCTCCCTAGTACTGTCTCCACTACACCAAAGCACACCAGCTCCTAGGCAGATTCTATCCGGAGAAGCACACAGAACAAATTGGATAAACTCCACTAGCGCTTGAATTATCGTTAGCCAGGTTTTCAAAAATGGACATGGTAAATGAAACCCACAGTGAAGAACCAATAAATATTTGTTCAGTGGAAGAAAGAATAAATCAATTATGGAGCTTCTAGCGTCTGCTTAGCAGAGTGCTGAGCACAGAGCCTCCAATATATTTATTTCCCTTGTGGCGTGAAATTATGAATGTGGCCATAGAATTTTTTAAAACTAGATACTCCTTTTCTAGTGATGTAGGTTGATGATTGGTATAAAATATAAATTCAGTTAGCCTGGTTCAGAATGTGTAGTTCATTCTACTCCTCAATTTTGAGGTAATTGATGTGAAGCCTTGTTTAACAAACTCTCCACCCCGGTACAATGGTCTCTGGAGACTCTCATAGGCTAGAACACACCCAGCGATGTCCAGTCTCTCTGAAAAATATATAAAGGTCCGAAAAACACATAAAGGTCCTTCCATGTGTCATCTGATGGTATTTCGCTTTAAGGAGAGATGCAGCATGTAACAGGGTACCCAGAAGGTCAGATAACATTTCCCAAATTGCTTCCATACAAGAATCAATAGTGACACGTTCTCTTTCTCTTCATACTGGAGCATGTTCTTCAAAATACCTCCTATGCTGAGGTCCTAACCCTCTGCTTCAAAATGAAACTATCAGAGGATGAGATCTTAAGAGAGATATTACATTAAAATGAGGTCAGTAGGATCGGCTCTGATCCAGTACAGCTGATCCCTTGATAAGAAATAAAAATTTGAACACAAACACGCTAAGAAAAACTGTGAAAAGACACAGGGGCAGACAGATGGACATCAACGAACCAAGAAGAGAGCCCTCACCAGGAACCAGCCCTGCTACTACCTGGATGTCAGACTTCTCAGTCTCCAGGGCTTAAACCCAGTGGCCTAAAATAAATAATTAGATAAAAAAAAAAATAAAAGCAGCATTGACCTTTGTCCCCTCTCTCTGCTTCTTGTCCCTCTCCCTCACCACCAATGACCTTCCCTATAGAAAACTTCCCACTGAAATCAATGTGATGGGAGAAAAAAACTGGCCAGGAGCTAGAGCAGGAAAGGAGAGTGGAGGGTTAGGTAGGGGTCTGTGTGAGCTGTGGGGCTCTGTTGCTGCCAGTATGCTGCAAAACCTTGACCCAAGCTTTCAAGATAAAGCCTCAACTTTAAAAAAAAAAAAAAGGACTACATATTGTTTTAATCATGGGAGGGGTACATACATGCCATAGTACATCTATAGAAGTAAGAGGATAATTTGTTAGAGTTGGTTCTCTCCTTACACCACATTGGTTCCAGAAATTGAGCCCTGCCCATCAGGCTTGGCACCAAATGCCCTAATTCCCTGAACCACAGAGCTGGCCCATCTCACTTACAGAAATAACAAAATGTCTTAACCCGTGGACAGCAGAATGTCTTAGCTGACAGACAGTCGTGAGATCTGTTGTGGGACTCCGAACAATCACAGAAGTCACATATGATGCAGCCAGAGACACCATAAGCCCTGAGGACCAGAGCACTCCCTCTGTGACTAAACATCACTGAGGTCACAGGTAGGTTGTTCCAGTTATATAAAAAACACTAAGGTACCAGGGTATTTTCCTACACACATCCAGTAATAAAAGGTCTGTATCCACCCTCCCTATGTGGGCTTTTATAGAGGAACATGTAGAGAATACCCCCCCCCCCAAAAAGGAGCTATGGTCCACTGTGATTGGGAGGGAAAAAGAGTTACCTTACTTCATGAATGTACTACCCACCTCATAAATATTCATGGAATATCTTTAAAATCTACAACAAAGAACCCACTATGCTGCTGCCCCTCTGGGGACAACCCACTCCATTTTCTCTCTAGAGCAATGGCTTTGTTCTGTTAGACCAACTTCTTAAATTTCTTTGGTTTCTTTCCTTCAAGAAGACAAGAACTAAGTGTCTTGGTCTGGGTTCTCTAGAGGAACAGGACCAAGTGAATGAATATATGTGTTTATTTAAGGGGGATTTATCAGATTAGCTTCCACAGTGCACACTGGGAGTCCAACGGTGGCTATCAGTAGTACATGGGAGAGACTGAGAATCCAGTAGCTACTCAGTCCACAAACCTGGATTTCTCAGTAGTTCCAACCTGGTATTGAAGGCCTACAAGACTCCTGGAGGATCAGTGGAGGATAGAAGCAACCAAGTCAGCCACAGGATGGATGCACTCACCAGCAAGGGTGAAAGCAGGCAGCCAAAGAGCAACAGCATTTCCCTTGGCCCACCTTGTATCAGATCACATCCCAGTCTGGAGGATGGAGGGTCTTTCCCCTTCAGTTAAACCTTCTAGAAAATGCCTTTCAGTGGACTTGAGGGATGGTTCAGCAATTAGGAGAGCTAACTACTCTTCTAGAAAACCTGAGTTCAGTTTCCAGTGTCCATGCCTGACATCCCTCAACTACCTGTGACTCTGACACCAGAAGGATCTGATATCCTCTTCTAGCTTCCTCAGACATCTACACACATATGGCATGCAGTCATAGGCACACATACATGTGAGTAAAATAAATTTATAAAAAAAAACCCTTACAAACCCACCTAGATGTATGTCTCTTAATCAATTCCAGACACAATCATGTTGATAACTAATATTAACCACCACCCTGAGAGATGCTTCTACCCCAAGCATCGTGACAGTATCCACTGTGTCTTACCCTTAGAAAAAATAATCTTAAATGCAACAGATGGAGCCTTATAAACTGCCTCAAATATGGGGGTACTTTGGTGTGGTCAGTTTTCCTGTGTCCCACCCGGTCTGCAGCCACTCAGACCCAAGTAAACATACAGAGGCTTATATTAATTAAAACAGCTCAGCCATTAGCTCAGGCCTACCACTGACTAGCTCCTACAATTAAACTCAGCCCATTTCTGTTATTCTATATGTCGCTATGTGTTCCGTGGCTTTACCTGTGTGCCATTACATTCTGCTCCCTGGATGGCAGGCTGGCGCCTCCTCTGCTCTGTCTTCTTCCTTCCTCTCTCTCTCTTTAGAATGTCCTGCCTAACCATATTTTGCCTCACCATTGGCCAAACAGCTATATTTATCAACCAATCAGAGCAACACATTTTCACAGCATACAGAATGACATCACCCATCACTTGGGAATAAGAAATCTCTATTGTTGGTACTATTTTCACAGTTATTACATTACTGTCAGTATGAGGGAAGTTAAGGGCTCAATCCAGAGCAAAGAAGTTGTACAATGGTTAATCCCAATGCAGGGGCAAGCCCGTTTTACAGAATGGTCTATTCCCTCCACGGTCCAGTTTCAGGGGTGAAGCAGGTGACAGAGGCAGCAGAGCCCCATGAGAGCACAGGACAGGTGTGCTGGAAGGAATGCCATCTAAACATTTGGAAGAAATGACATTTTAACCTGGTGAGCATGGACCAAGAGAAAGGCTTGAATGAAGGTTCCTCTTCATGAGGACAAATGGAAGAGAGACTTTTTTTAAAAAAAAAAATGTACAGTTGTTCATGAAGAGAAATAACACAAAAAAAAAGTAGCTTGAATATCCTTTAAGTCAAAGTAATTCCAGGGTCTGGGGAAGTACCTGCCTCTCAGGCATAAGGATGTAAGTTCAGTCCCCACCAGGCAAGTGAAAAGTCAGGCACGGCAGTGTGTGTTTGCAAATCCAGTGCTGAGGAAATGAGAAAGATGTGTATTCGCTGAGGCTTCCTGGCCAGCTAGCCTCGCCTAATGGCCAAGCCCCCAATCCCAGTGAGACCCGATCTCAAAGCAGAAAGCAAACAGCTCATGAGGAACAGTAGTTGAGGCTGACCTCTGGCCTTGCAGGTGCACCCTCACAGATACACACACACACACACACACACACACACACACACACACACACACACACACCCTGCACATGTACA
Source organism: Peromyscus californicus insignis (assembly GCF_007827085.1). Taxonomy (NCBI): domain Eukaryota; kingdom Metazoa; phylum Chordata; class Mammalia; order Rodentia; family Cricetidae; genus Peromyscus; species Peromyscus californicus. Next base: position 43,400,157 of record NW_026294469.1, read on the forward strand.
CATATAGAGGGAATAAAAGGTAACTCCAAAATTGACTAGTATGTCATTGTGTCTTGGGATTCCCTTCAATATTTTCATTTTAAAAGACATGACTGATGGCTGATCACCTACACATCTGCTCATCCAGCCACACTGAACTCTAAATGATGTTCTGCACAGTATTGTTTGAGTCTGGAACTATCTTCAATGGGGGGAAGGGGTCACTTACTCTGTCTAGCACCAGACAGGAGACTCGGACTCCAGTGTGGTGATCCTGTGGGAGAGGGGCCAGTGTCTACACCAGGAGTGAACACAGCCCAGGGAGGCTGTTTCAGGCAGCCTCATTGACCCCTGACCCTTCGTCTAGTATTGGACAGTTGACAAAGCACGTTGTGTACTTTATTCTACAACATCTTCACTACAGTCCAATAAGAAACAAACATTAGCCCCATTTTTCAGCTGAAGAAGCTTGAGACTCAGCAAACTGAAGTGATCGCTCCAGGCCATAAGGCTGGAAAAAACATGGCTTCTGCTCTCTGTAACACCCTTTGCGCCACACCTCAAATGCAGTTTATGCCTCCAGTTCCAAAAAGAACCAAGTTGCCTTTTTTTTAATTTTTTTTCTGCTCTTCATATCCCTGCACCACCACTAACACAACCTCGGTTGTCCCTTCTAAGCCAGTGAAAGCTCAGGTAACAAACAGCTGGCGACAGCAAAATCACCCGATGCTCACTGGAGCCCTGACAGCATCCACAGAGTCCTTGGCAGGCCTTTCTACGTTGGTGATCAATGGTACCGCAGCCAGGAACAAGCCGCCCTGGCTCAGGGCTGATTTCTGCCGGGGAAAATGTACACACAGAGTACATGTTCGTTTATATTCTGAGCACAGGAGATGAAATCACTCTGCATCGTGTCCATTTTTGTGCTGTTAAGGCAGACAGTTGCTTTGCAAGCAAAACAGTAGACTTTTATTTGCCAGTGACATTCCACAAAGTGCTTATAATTCAGCGTTAGCTTATCAGCCATCCGATCTCCCACTCTGGGGAATGTGTCAACCATCAAAAGCAGCCGGGGAGGCACACTGCATCTTAATGGCATTCATTTCATCAGCCTTACTTTCTTAAGGGCATTTAATCAATGAGGACAAGTCGTAGGCAGATTTTTAAATAAATGTGTCACTTTGGGTTAATCCACAGCACAGCTGAATGTATTTGTTTATGCGGCTCCCAAATATGTCTCTCTGTTGCTCAGCAGAATTGAAAAATCTGTAAATCAAAACATATTACAAGGAGTTTGAAACAGCTTTATTTGACCTGCTTGAGTAGAGCTGGCCAGGAGCTTCAGGTACAAGGGTGTTGAATGTCAAAGCTACGCTCCAGTGAAATGCCAGCTCCATTTACGACAAAGCTTTCTATTCATCCTTTTCTTCCTCGCTTTCTCTAACCAGGTGAACAATGTGCTTTTAAAAATGCGTTTGAGGGGACAATGAGGGGAGCCGAAGATGGCAAGCTCAGAAGCAAGGGGAGCTACAGGAATCTTCTTCCCGTAACCTTTGGTTACAGCGGCAATGTGGAAGAAAAAGAAAACTGAAGATGAACAGGGGCCATACTGCTGGGCGCCTGTATCGCTTTGCATTGATAATACCAAAACATGGGCTTCTGTTTGCTCTCTCTGCTTTTTACATCCTTAATGTGGCTCAGGCAAACAGCAAGGCTGTAATTGTGTAAACACAGGGCCCACATCAAATAGAATCCCCGCACCCCCACCCCACCCCGCCCTCGCCCCCTGCCATCCGTTATCAGCTATCAGAACTGTCAAAATATGATTGTCGCATCTGCTGGCAGTGTATTGGCCAGGTTGGGATGTGAATGTGGCAGTGTTATTGTAGATTGATTTTCTTAATGCTTCCCTTAAGTGTGCCCCCTGTGCAGGCTGGTGGAGCCTTTCAGTTCTCTGAACAAAGCTTGAACGGTGTTGACGTTCGTCCTCGGGCAGTGGTGTCCATTTGGAGGAGGACCTCTGCTGAGGCTTTTGTGGCAAGTGCTTAAATAATCTCATTCTTCCTTTTCTCTTCTGAAACAGAGAATGTTTTCCAAATAAGACTGAGACTGTGTGATCCTTTCCAGACTGCAGCTAGCGACAATTATTAGTATTCTGTGGACTTCAGAGCACGAATCTATTTAATGGTTTAAAAAAATCATTCATATCCAAGGCATAGCATTTACTATAGTTTTTTATAGACAGAAAAAAATACCCAGATTCATTATCCCTCATCGTGTGTGTGTGTGTGTGTGTGTGTGTGTGTGTGTGTGTGTGACATTGCAGGGGAGACTGAGGGTTGATAAGAGCTTAATAAATTATGTTCCCTTTTCCCTGTCTTTACAGACAGCAGTAGAAGAAGCTGGCTCTTCTGGCCTTGGGAGGGGCCATGCTACGCTGGTATGCATGAATGAATTCTATAAGCTGGCCATGCTTTCTATTTTAATTCATTTGACTAATAACAATAATGTATCATCTCTCTTAAGGTGTAGGAGGGACTCCTCAGAATGTCACCTCTGGTTCCTCAGGGTGCCGGGACCACAGAGTTCCTAAGACAATGACACTCCTACGCACACCTATAAACATACACATCTTACAAAAAGGTGAGTCAGGATGACGTTCACATGGCAGTTTGCAATCCAGTGCAGCTTCCCTCCAATTGGGAGACAAACTGAACTCACTCTGTGCATTCTGCTGGGCATGTATAATTAGCTTTCAGATGCTGTGGTATCATATGGAGCCTTTGAACATTCAAGGTCAACCCCTCCGGTCCCCATAACCCCATCATCTGAAGTGTGTCGCTCTCCCCGCGTTACATAAATCAAACCATTTGGTAAACCGTGTTGTAACCTTTTCCAACATCTCTGTGTGCTAGCTTTAACGTCATTAGAACCCATTGTGATGGAAATGGACTCTCTGTAGCCCGTGATAATGAAAATAGCCACTTTACACAGGTTCTGCCTGCAATTATCCAGGCTTTCCTCAGACTCCAGAGAAATCTAAGCTAATTGCTTTGGGACTTCACCTACATTTCCATAAATTCTTTGTTAATTTTTCATGAGTAACTGTTATTGCGGTTGCCCTTAAGACTCCCATTGTATTCAATAATGTAAAGAAGTCATTATGGAAACAGAGGTGGCTTGCTAGTGTCCAGGCCAGAATGCAATTCTTTAACTCCTGTAGATTCTCAAATAAGGTGGATCTCCTTCTCTCCCCCCATCCCTCTACTCACTCTCTCTCTCTCTCTCTCTCTCTCTCTCTCTCTCTCTCTCTCTCTCTCTCTCTCTCTCTCTCTCTCTCTCTCAAAGCTCTTCTTCATCTGAGTTTACTCAAAGCCAATCGAAAAGCAGTCCCATGCAGCGCCTACCTCGTCATTACAGGCCAGGAATTGAGTTTGCTTTATCTGACGGCTTGCCCTGGAATTGCTTTCATAGCTACTCAGCAACCCCAAAGACAAAGGACTCTGTTTTAAGTGATAGAGGAGCTGCTGGATGAGCCCCGTTTCTCAGGGAATGCTCTGAAATTACCTTAGATGTTACATTTGATTTATTGATTGCTTCGAGCCAGACTCACAATTTCTGTAGCTCCAATAAAGTGCAACCTTAGAAGAACTCCTTGGATGTACTGAAGGATTTCCACCCCCCAGGGATATTTTTTTTTTCTTTCTGGTTTGGTCTGATTCTCCTGTGAAGACTCTTGGATAAAAGCACATGCCACTCTGAGGACACAGTCTCTGTCCTCTCAGGCAATACTGCACTGAACTGGTGCTGGGGACATTCAAAAGTGTGCATAGAGGAAAGGAAGGCAGATGTTAGCTGTACTTTATCCAGAACCAGCAAGTGAGGCTAGAGCCACATTACCTTGAGTGTGGCTGAGGTCAGAAGCTAATTAGGGTCAGGCCCTGTGTATGGCAGGAAGCCCCACAATTAGCAAGCTGAAAACCTATGAAGGAAACTCTCATAGTTAAGGATAATGCTTGTGTTTTATAGCTTGGGGTTCAAGATCTATTTGAAGTCACGTGGGAGATGGATATAAATCATTGCCTAAACTGAAGATCCACATAGACTGCTGTGGGCAGGGACACCATCATCAAGTGATATGCAGGAGTGAAGAAACAAAACCAACTATTTGGTCTCACTGTTTTCTGGGGCTTCGAAAAGCCTTGCTGGTGTTTATGGAAGGAGAGTGAGCATTGGGGAAGTTACCAGGCCAAATGTGGCATGCTTGACCTCGGATGTGATGGGTTTGACTTTGGGTGGGTTCTTGAAAAAATAGCGCCGGCACTCCCTCTGTTTGAACTCTGCTTGGGGCCATTATAAGTAGGAACTTTGTTATAATTAGGGAAAAGCACAGGGTAGCTAGACTCCACCCTTCATGTGGGCACATGAGTGGTTGGTGGTCAGTGTGACACAGGCCTTCTTCCCATAGGGAACGATGGGAGGCACTGACTTTCCATGATGGGACATGAAGGAACTCTGCTTCACGAGCTCTGGGTTCTCTAGGGATACTTTTAGCATGCCCAGTGGGAAAACTGCTCATCTGCAAACAGACTCATGTAACAGAGCAATTGAAATTGCTTGAAGTCATTCAAGCTTTCTTAAGGGAAACAGAATAAACCACCATTTTCTGCAAATAAGAATGAAACCAACTGCCTTCCAAAGTCATTGGTTCTTGAAGACCAATATCTTGGGAGTGTTATCCAAAGGTGCAACTAGTCGGCAGGATTCCTAAGAGGCAATTGGTAGGCATCTTAGCAAATATGCTCTAGGTTAAATGAAAACTAAACAATGGAGTTGGGCAATTGGAGCACTCTCTGTTTAGGGTGTCTGAGTATTTACCTTGTTCTCTGTCTCGGATGCAGTTGAAGGTACCTCAGCTTCTCACGTGTGCAGCCTACCTATGGCTTTACCCACACTCTTCCTCCACATCACCGTGCAGGCCACAGTCCTCTCCATCACCATCAGAGCACTGCCTCCTTCCTTACAGGGATTCCTGTTCTTGATTGTAAACAACTCCACCAGCCATACCATGTTCAACATAACACCGGTTACATCATTTAGAAGCGTGAAATGAAGGAGCACTGAAGTCCCTGTTCTTTGTAGTTGAAAAGAAGTTGAATGAGCTTGGAAAATTGGATGTTGAATTGAAAGAGTTTTGTTTTGTTTTGCTTTGCTTTCTTACCAATGGAACAATTCCTTACATATCAGCATCCCCTTACCTAGCCCTATGAGTAGTGTGATTTGGGAAGTATCATTCCCATTGTATAAGTGAAGAGATAGTTCTGGGAGCTGGACTAAGCTGCCTACGACAACTGAACGATCTGGCCCAGCCTGCATCTCCACAGAGTTTTGTTTCTTCTCTGTCCCGTCCAAGAGCTAGTTCCTCGTTGGCAGTGGTTCTCAACCTTCCTAATGCTGCAATCCTTTAATACAGTTCCTCATGTTGTGGTGATCCCAATCATAAAATTATTCTGTCGCTACTTCATAACTGCAATTTTGCTGCTGTTACACATTGTAATGTAAATACCTGATATGCAGGATATCTGATATGTGACCCCTATAAAGAGTCTTCAACGCCCCCCCCCCCAGGGGTCTCGACCCACAGGCGAAGGACTGCTGCTCTACGTGCTTGTGACCTAACTGATAAGAACAGGAGGGAGAGAGACTGGTTGGGTAAGGCAATGATCCCAACGCAGCAGTTCACAGAATGTCCTTGCGGATGTCCGGGAGCACCAGGAGATAGCTCTGGATCCTGGTTCCTTGTTATCTCTTACGCTGCCTGAGAGCCATATGTGAAGACGTGACTGAACAGAGATGGGTGACCTGGACACTTGGACCAACTGGGCTGACCAGTTCATCCACCTCCCCAGGCTTTACACCAGTTTCGGCCATAGGTGTTTTTTTTTAAAAAGCCGAGGTTTAGCACCTCAATGGTATTACATTCCTACTCAGGAGCTCTGCCTTCTCTCTCTCCTAAGCTCCTACCTGTGAATCTACTCCCTAAAACTTACCTTCTGTGGTCTGTGAATTTCCCTCTTTGTATTGGCAAGACAAAAACCCCCCCCCACAGCCACCGGCTTGGAGGAAGTCCTGGTGACCTTTGAACTTTCCAGGACCCTAGCTCCAGAGCTAAGAGCAACTGAGAGAAGAGAAAAGGCCAACTCAAACACACACCTCAAATTTTCTTTTATCACTATTGCCTTGAAGAGAATTTCCCTCCTGGGTTCTGGTCTCCTGCAGAATTTTATGTGAAAGGCTTCCACAGTATAGTATAAGATCACTGATTTTCTTTGTGTGTTCCTTACACTTGAGTATTTATTGGTCCTGGGCCTAGCACGTGTGTGCTAAGAGAATGCAGATGCCAAGCAAATGTATACCAAGATACTCAAGTGCTCACAGGGAAAGAAGAAAATTCAAAGAAATGGAATCTTAGTTTTTCACTACCAGGTTGGCTGGTATTAGAACATTTTCAAAAACAGGATTGTTTTCCAGGATAAGAACGCAGCAAGGACTCAGACACTTGGTTGATTTGCATCAGCATTAGAACAATTTTATATGGTAGCGATACATGCCCACATTTTTAGTATACACTCCTTCCAAAGCTAATAATGATGATGATGATGATGATGATGATGATGATGATGATGATGATTACAGAAGTCTTATTTGAAGTAGAAAGAAATTGAAAGTTTCCTTAGGTGGGCTGTGGTTTGGATCCGGAGTGTCTCCCAAAAACACGGTTGTGGAAGGCCTCAGTTTGAGGCTATTGGAGGGCAGTGAGTGACTCCTAGGTGGAGGCTTTAGGTAACTGAGGGCATGTCTTTGAAGGAGATTGTGGGATCTTATGTTCTCTCTCTCTCTCTTTCTCTTGCTCTCTCTCCTCACCTTTTCCTCTCTCTTCTCTCTCTCCTCTTAACACAGCCATGAAGTCAACAGCTTCTCTCCATATTCGTCCCAGCATGCACTGCCTTGCCCATGCCAAGTGATCATAGTCTGAAACCTGGGCCAATGTAAACCTCTTTTTTATAGGCTGATTGGCTAGAGTATTTTGTTACAGTAACAGAAAGTCAACACAATCTCGTTCCTGTTTAAATGGTTCGATTCAAGTCAATGCTGGAATACCGTCTTACGAACAAGATGTAGCCCAACTGTTTAAGAATAAGAATAGCTGAGTGTATTAGAGGTAGGGGGTTTCGAGGTCAAGTCCCACCTCAGCTGCATAGAAAGTTTTAGGTAAACATGTACTGCAGCAACAGACACTGTCTACATGGTTCTTTGAAGAAATAAAAGAGGCATACATAGAAAGAAAGATGCCCATGTGTATGGGAATAAGCAGAAAGCTCAATGATAAAGCAGCAGTTATTACTGCCTTTGAAGGCTGTTCTAGGGATTGCGGAATGGGAGGGGACAGTATTAAATAAGGAAATGCTTTCTTTGTATTTTATATCCATTGACATATCATTGAGTTTATGTCAATCACATTAATTAGATCATAATTATGCACCGGTATATGGAATTCTTGTAAATGACACTTTAAATCCACATACTATCTGGCTGTATGAATGTCTCCCACTTACCCTAATTACCTATAATTTTTTAATGACAATGTGGGATCCAGACGAAAGCATAGGATTTGAGGTCAGAGAAGCCAAGTGTTTTGTAATTCATATTCACTACTTGTATAAACTTAAGAAAATCATATCTAACCTATCAATTCCTTATTTCACCTCTGCAAGGCAGGCAAAATATCACTTACTTCCTAGGACTAGCAATGGGGGTCAGGGCATTAATAAATGTGAAATATGCAATGTAGCACCTGGCACCAAGTATGTCTCTAATAATTATGATAGATATCCCATCTTCTGACCCCTCCAGACACTGGCTTTATTTATTAGCCATCTTCACATGCACAGAACTTGGAGACTGAAAAATAGAGAGAAAACCTAACTAGTGAGTTTTGGATAACCACCTACAAGAAGAGATCGGGAGATCAGTGCAACACTAAGAAACCGGACCATTCTAGAATCCCGGGTTAGCTATGCATTCCAAGCTTACCACAATAGACGGTGACTCAGGTTTGCTTGGTAAAGTAATTTTCTCCCTCCATCTTGGGAGTGGGGGTGGGAGAGTGGGGAGTGGATTGGTGTGTGGCCTCAGTCCTCTGGCAGATCAAGATAACTGGTCACTCTATAATGGATAATTTGCACAGCATTCACGTCTCCACCCTCCAGGAAAGAAAACAGCTTCACCTGAGCTTACCCGGCCTTTTCTCTCCCCAGGTGCTTTCCCGAAATCAGCCAGTAGCCAGAGAAGGCAGCTTTTTCCCAGCAAGGCCTGCTGGGGGAAGCTTTTCAGAAACCCAGCCGAGTGCCCAGCACCTAATTTGCACGTCAAAGCCATTTGAAAGAGCGGTCCTGCCCCGGCTGGTCCCTCCCAGGGACAAATGGAAAGGTCTGTGTGTGCTTGTGAATGCGCCCCATTCTCTTTGCTTTGCTGTGCTATCTGTCACCTCGGATGGTGAGGGTTAGACAAACAGTTCCTTGATCTGTTTAAAGGAACACTAGCCCTGCCCAAACAAGGCCGGCCAGAATTTTTCTCAACCCAGGGATAACGATAAAGAGATTGGACTTCGGCTTGTGCGTCCCAATCCAGGGCCTATTGAAGGACTGAAAGAGAACGCACTTTTCCTTAAAAGTGGTCACCAAATGAAAAGGAAAAAAAAGGCTTTGTTTAGGTCTGGGCTTGTTTTCCAGCTCCTCACAAGCCTGGCTTTCATGCACTCGAACTGTGCAGGTCAGTCGCCACAAAGTACCTCCCTCAGTGACTCCCTCCACAGCTGCCCTTCCAGCCTGCTTTGCTGGCTAATGTGGACCCAGCATTCTCCCGTCTCAAACATCAGTCCTTATTCAGAGCAGACAATTGGTTTTTTGAAATTCTCCGAGAAGCCAGCATTCCATGCTCCAGTGAGGGGGGAAGAGGGGAGAGACCCAGCCATACAAACAAATTTTAAACAGTGAAACTGCCCTTCCCCCGCCCCCCCCCAGCCCTCGCTGTCAGGACTACTTCCCAAGGAAGCTGTGTCCAACAACCCATAGTCCAGGTTTCTGAAGCAGTACTAAAACCTGGGGTGGCCCTGCACACCAAGCCCCGACAGGACAGCAGTGAAGTGTCCTGTGCCTCCCCGAGGTCTATGTGGCTCCATTCTTTTCTGTGTTCACCAGGAAGATTTCAGAGCTTCTGTGCAAAGACAAGACGGGGTTCTTTACTTGAAGATACTGTTTTGAGAAGCAGCTAGCCTGTCATTATTTAGCAGCCCAGGCGCTATAGTGAGGACACGGGCCTGTTGTTTTTACTAAAGGGGTTGTCAGGGTGGATAATTCACACATCATTAGCTGCTTCATTAGGAAGACAGTAGCCCTGTGGGCCCTAAACGTGTAGACATTTAAAGACAGAGCAAGTGAAGACTCTGCTTGTCTGAGCCAGGAAGCATCTCCCCACACTACCTCCATCAGGGGGAGTGTCTCAGAAACTGCTATTTTTCTAGCGGAGAGAGGGTGGGAAGCCTTTCCCTGACTCTGGAGCCTAAATGTGTAAAACATATTCACTTAAAACTGATTTGATTTAAGTTAAAAGCATTACTTTGCAATGAGCTGCGCAATCCCACATCATCCATCAAAACCAAGTCATCACAAGCTGCAATGTGGAGTTGCTTAAGCATTTTCATATGCCCGAACCTTTTTGTGGAATAAAAAGCAAGACCATGAAATACACAGAAGGGAAAACATCAAAAAATGTGTCCATGGCCCATGACATTGGTATTGCTCTAGCGTGGATTTGACTAAGCATCATTTATACAAACAGTGGAGTCAAATCCTGTTTTCTTTCGTAATGCATGTTTTCTCAGCAGTAATTCTGCAGATCTTGAAATGCAATATGGGGACTCTGGTTTCCTAGTGAAATCATATGGTTGATCTGTTTTCTCAAACTCCATGTGCCATATGGAGCCAGCCCCAGGGCATGCCTGCCGCAAGCTGAGAAATAGCTGAAGGTTCTGTACCTCTTTAGATCAACCAGCCAATGTCTAGGCCACAGTTTTTCAAGTTCAATTCTGATGATTTTTTCACATGCTTTCCAACTGGCTATATGAATATAATATTGCCTCTACAGGTTTTAATTTAGGTTGTAGAATCAATTAGTCCTAAGTGCTTAAGACTGTTGCTTTGTTTTGTTTGTTTATTGTGTTTACCTGATCAAGACTTTACTTTTTGTTGATTTACAAAACATTCTCCAAAGATTCTTCTGTTGGCCACTTACTCCCCAAATTCATGTTAACAATTTGGCAGTGAACTGGAATAGATGAGGTCAGGAGGATGGGGCCCCCTGGGATGATGTTAGCGGCTTTTTAGGAAGAAATAGTATCAGCAAGTTCTATCTAGTACAAGCCAGTACACTGTCTTGCCATGAAATACCCTTTGACAGGTTGGGATGCAGTGAGAAACCCTCCGCTGTAGATGGACTTTCTTGTTGGACTTTCTTTGGATCTCCAATAATGACACAGAGACTCATTATTAATTATGAAAGGTTAGCCTTTAGCTAAGACTGGTTCCCAACCAGCTCTTATAACTTAAATTAACCCGCTTCTATTAATGTACATTCCGCTATGTGGCTTTTTACCTCTCCTCCATTCTGTATGTTCTACTCTTTCTGTGTCTCGCAGGAGTCTCCTCACACCTCTCCTGCCTAGCTATTGGCCATCCAGCTCTTTATTATAACAATCAGATGCCTTCGGCAGGCAAGGAAAAAGAGTGACACAGCCTTACCCAGTCTGCTCACGTGTCCCGCAACATGTCCTTGAACTTTCCAGCTTCCACCACCATGAGCTGAAGAATGGAGCTCATAGATGAGGACAAGACACTGTGCTCATGCATTCCGGATAGCATTTGAACTTACAATTCAGTCTTTCAGCCTCCTAATAAAAAAAAGAGTCAAGTACAAATTATAGATCCTGAGGGGTGGGTGTGGGGGGTGCCACGGCTGGATTTGGAAGAGGCCTCCTAGCACTTGATATCACATGCATTAGCAATTGTCAGAACAATGATTCTCTGTGTGTGGTGCCAGCCTCACCTGAGAATTTGTTAGAATGTGACAAGTAGCACCCCAGATCTGCTACTTCAGAAATTCTGAGATTGGAGCCCAGAGCCATGATTTTAGACAGCTCTCCAAGTCACTTATAGTGCACATCAAAATTCGAGAGTCACAGACCTCCAGTGGTGTTTTAGGTCACCTAGAAGCAGATAACCTGGGTTCAGATGCTCTTAAGAAAGTGTTCTCAGGCCTAGAAAGATGCCTCATTGCTTAAGAGCACTTGCCGCAGAGAACCTAGGTTAGGTTCCCAACACCCATATGCCAGGCTCCCAATCATCTGTAACCAATTCTGGGGGAACCTGACATCTCTTCTTATCTCCTCAGGTTTGTGCATGTATACACCCAGGCACACACATCTACACATAAAACTTAGTAAATATGTAGTTTAATTTAAAAAAAAATTTTTTTTTTTTTTTTTGTCTTAAAGAGCCCTGCATAGGGGCCCATGGCTGTAATCTCAGCACTCAGGAGGCTAACAGGACAGTGAGTTCAAGGTCAGCCTGGGCTGTAAAGCAAGATCATGTCAAAGAAAAGAAGGAAGAGATGGAAGAAAGGGACCCTGGAAGAAAGGAGAGAAAGAGAGACAAAAGGAGGGAGGGAAGAGAAAAGGGAAAAGAACGTATTCGTTAAAGACATGTTCTCATAGAAACCTGTGAGGTGCAAAGTCTCAGAGAAAAGGAAGTGGCCTAAGTCAGGGTACCCAAGGACAGAGGGCTCTGTGGCACACAGCAGAGAGTTATCGTCCCTTGGGCAAAGGAAGCCAACTGGTTTGGGATTAAGGGGAACACCGAGATAGACTTATTAGACAAGTTATTAACACCGCAGACAGACAACAGACAGACAGACAGCATGGCAGTGTCTCTGAGGAGAGAGAGTTCAGGCCCCCCTTGGCAGACTGAGGTGGGGTGAGGTGTCCTATTCCTGTGGGTTTCAGAGGAGGTTCTATGCTAAGGCTGGCGCATAGTCCGTAGAACACGCTCATAATCGAGCCATAGCTGCTGTCCAGGCTGCACGGCAGGGTGGGGAGTCTCTCATCTTGAGGACGGGAAGAAGTTCATTTAGTTCATGTGTATTCATCATAGGAGGTGTGTCCTTGGTAGTTCCTGCTCGTTTAGAGTCTGTTAGCCTCAGGATCATACATACGATAATCAGCTACCACAGTTGCCGACGGGCCGGGCTTCAAGAGCATCCGGTTTGGGATCAAACACCAATCTTTTGAATATAAGTTATGGTCCTTAGTCACCCCACAGCAGGGAGAAAGGAAGCCTCTCTTTAGCCGAGAGCAGGTCTCCGGAGAAGAGGAAGCTGCTTGTCGTTAACAGTTCCCCCTGTCACAATAGCTTGGGGGTGAGCGTGTCGCTATGGCTTGACTGTGCGCTCCAAAATTGATATGATAGAAACTTAATCCTCATTGCAATGGTGCTGAGGAAATGTGGGCCTAAGGGAGGAGTATACCTCATAAGGGCTCCGCCCTCAGGAATGAATGGAAGCCAATTATAAACCGACTTGAGGCTAGGAGTGCGGTCTCTTGCACCCCACCCCCACCCTTTCTTACACGTCCACTTTTCACAGTAGGATGATGTAGCCAAATGATCCTTGATTGATGCTGACACATTAATATTGGCCTTCCCAGGTCCTAGAACTATAAATACCCAACTTCTTGTCTTGATCAATTATCTCTTGTGTGGTATGTTCTTGAACCCAAACTAAATAGGTTAAGCCAGGAAGTATTTTTTAAAAGGTGAATATTAATGCTACTAAAATATACAGTAAGCTTGAGAGACATCCATGCCTGCTGCTGTCACGGTGGATCAAGTGGGAGACTCGCCTATTCATTCTGAGGGCCCAAGACTAGTAGATTATGAGCCTGCACCTTTAAGCTACTGGCTGCTCTCAACTGGCCCAGATCTCACAGCCTGAAGAAATCAGATATCCATCCTCTACCCTGCAGCTCTCACTGAGACAGAGTCAATAAGCCTTACTCTGATAATGACTGCACAACCCATAATTTAGGGTCTTGCCCAATACCTGCCTCCTCCATGGACTAAGCTTGTATGCTATCCCAGACTAAATCACACGGTATGGAATTTCCCACTACCTCCTAAAAGAATATAAAAGCCAGATATCCTCTGCATCCTGTTCTCATGATGGTTCTGTTTCTTACTCTTACTATAAGCTATACTTTGCTTAGAGTATTGAGACAAGGTTTCTCTGTGTAGCTTTGGCTGTTCTGAAATTCCCTCTGTAGACCAGGCTGGCCTTGAACTCAGAGATAGATCCACTTGCCTCTGCCTCCCAAGTGCTGGGATTAGAGGTGTGTGCCACCTTACCTGGCTTAAGCTATTCTTTTAAAAAACTCTTTTCTGGTTTTTAAAGTGAAACTTAGTTTTCCCCAGGAAGGCCCCACATGTGGTCTTGCCCCTTTCTAATGTTTTTCTTCACCTAGACGCCATCATGGCTCCATGGATAGAGGGCCTTCTCCTCTAACAAAGCTGGTTCTTGAAGGCTGATTCAATGCCACTTCCTTTCCTGCCATCTTCTTCTCTGCTTAACAAGACTCCATTTGATTATGTAAATATGAGTCAGGAAAGACCAGAAGCCATAGCCACTAAAACCCTACCCTACCTCAGTCATCTTTCGATAATATTACCTATAGAATAAAATTAGTTTGAGAGCACGAGCTCACCAGTGTCCATTGGGAGTTGGAGAAGAGGTCTGACCTAAACTGCTGTTTCATCTCACATGGGCTTCAATTGTCCTGTATCTGTTTCTCCTTTCTTAAACAGGGCACCCTGATTTCCTTGGAGGTACCTACCCCTTCTCACTGCATATGGGTCTTCATCAAAGTGCCTATCACCATGCCTATCTTCAGCTGGACAAGGAATAGGGCACACTCCTCATCCTGGAGTTGATGGGCTGGTTGCCTTGAAATGGAGGTCTTGATTAGAGTGGTACAATCATGGCCAGAGGACCTTCAAGAAATGATTGAGTCTTGAACCACAGTTTTACCAGTCTCTTCTACCAAGGTCTCCAAAGGCCCTCTAGATCAGATCAGGATTATTCCTTTATGACTTTCCAGCCTCACATTCATCCAATAAATTCTTAAAACAAACAAACAACAACAATAACAAAAACCCCCAAACAAAAAAATAATTGTTTTTGAGTGTTGCTGCTTTCAACAAAAGAATCCCACCTGACAGACAGGTCCCCATATTTCTTGATTTAGTCACCCATGTTTTTAAATCTGGCATAAAATCCTGTTTGCATGATTAGCAGCACAAGCCATTTCAAAACTTGGTTCCTTGAAACAGACATTTTACTATGTTCCGGGACAGAATGTGGCAAGGTGATTTCTCCCTTCTCCAAAATGTTCAACACCAAAATTCAGAAGACTACGTGGCTGATATGTAGAACTGAATTGTATTGCAAAATAAAAAGAAAAAAAAAAAAGAAAAAAATTTAGAAGACTGGGCTGCCTAGGGATAGAGGGAAGAGTGTTACTCAACAGCTAGGCCTGGATCATCTTGAGATAGCTTCTTTTTTGCATATGGTGAGAAGCCTTGGGGGATTCAGAGACTCTGTTTAGCTGTTCTGCCTTTGGCCTTTCCACGTCACCCCGGATTTCCTATAAATGGTAGCCTTGTGATATTTAAACTTCTATAATGGCTCAGGACTCCCACGGAAACAGAAATTGATTGTCACTTATAACTTGATCTCTGAAGCCATAAAGCTTTATTTTTTTTAAGATTTATTTATTTATATGTATACAGTGTTCTGCCTGCATGTACACTTGCAGGCCAGAAGAGGGCACCAGATCTCATTACAGATGGTTGTGAGCTGCCATGTGGTTGATGGGAATCTAACTCAGAACCTTTGGAAGAGCAGCCAGTGAGTGCTCTTAACCACTGAGCCATCTCTCCAACCCCATATTTTATTTTCAGTTGACAATTCAATTGTATGGAAATCCAGTCCAGATTCAAGGAAGGGTAAAGATTTTGCCTCTTTGGAGCACGGGAGACGGTCAGTGGGTAAAGCTCCTGTTGCCCGACAACTGTACCCACCTAAAAAGCTGGAAGTGGAAGCTTGCTCCTGATATCCTAGCATCAGGAGGCAAAGACAGGAGGATTCCAGGGATCCAGCCAATCTGTTTTAGTCATCCCCTGGGGAATCTTAGAAAGTACCCACATAGACAAGTGGAGAAATCCTTTCAGAAGCTTCCAGACTCCAGGCTGAGTCCATGAGGCCACGTCTGTGTTCCTTTCTCATCATTACTGTACCGAGTCAACTTCCCCTGCACACATAACCCCCACACAGTTCTCTAGATTGTCTACTCATCTTTTTTAACATATCCCCCTCTTCCCTCTTGCTGCCTTTCTTGCCTTGACACTTGGATTTGGTTGTTTTAAGAAAAAAGAAAGCTACAGGACAAGCCTCGGTCACGTCTCCTTAGCTTTCGCTTTGTTGTTGTCAAGGTCATTAGAGTCTAGATGGGGAGGAACCAGGAAAACTGCATGGCATGCTTTACGGACCGGACCGCACACTACGCTAAACAAAATGCATGCCGTCTTAGTGTACACTTTGATATTAACCTAGGAGTGCCAGGCAGAACGCAATTGATTGATGATATGCCAAAGATCCATTTGAATTGTTCTGAGCTCATTTAGTTTAGTTCTGCTGACCATCAGAATGGCGTGTTTGTTAGCATTGAGTCCGTCTCTGGGTAAATCTACTGTCAGCCATGATGTTGTACAGGTCTTTTGACATGCGATAGGAAAACTCCTATCAACAATTTTTAATGGAAATAAATCTCAATTTAAATTTTTAAGTCTACCCTGTCAGCCCCTATAGGTATTTGTAAGTAACTGGAGTAGCTCTTTCTTGCTATTTAATCATTTTGTATCTGGTCAATGTAATCACAATCTTCAGGGGAACTATTACAGGAGAAAGACCAGTGGGGGGTCTCTGATGTAGGAAAAACCTTTGGTTGACAATGAAATACAGATAACTACTTCACTTTGACGCTTTTGTATATAGGTCACACATTATAATAGAGCCTTGGTGTAATTCATCACAACATGCACGCTACAAAATCACAACTCATGAAAAAATATCATTAGTCGTCATTTACAAACAATCACCGCATTTCCTTTCTCCTGAACTACCTCAAGACTCTATTTTATTTTCCTGAATTGGCCCTTCATCTTCCACTGATCCGTTTATGTTCTGTGAGGCCTGATGAGAGGGGGTTACTGAAATCTCATTATTTTCTTCTACAGGATGATTGCGGCATTTGCTCATCAGAAGAAGTACCAGGGTGTTCTTAAATTCGCCACTTGGAGAGACTCATAGAAAGGGATTAGCCTCTTCCTCGACTTTCTACACCCCCTTCCCCAGTCACCACGGCTAAACACACACACACACACACACACACACACACACACACACACACACACACACACACAGAATCCAGGCCACTGGCCTCAGACTTGACTTAGAAGCAACATTTCTGGGGAGATTTAAGTCTAATGCCAACAGTTGTATTGCTCTTCACTCTGGAGGGGCAGCAGGGAGTGTGACAGCCGCACTTGCTGATCTAACACCAATTCTTCCATTTGAACGTGATAAACAAAAGCATGAACCATCTCTCACATGATGGAAAAAGGAAGGGCCTTTCCAACTCTAAGTAGCAGCTAGCAGCTAGCAGCTAGCAGCTCTCAGCTTAATCACTGTGCTTTGACGCTTGCATTGGATAGATAGTTAGGCTGATTTTGAAGTACTTTGAAGATGCTCAACAATTGCACAAAAATACTTGGTTATAAAAAAAAAATCAAGAACAACTCTTCCAAACCGTAAGTAATAATAGCATGCTTCCACCTGAGATGTGTGTATACATTTCAGTATAGATGTGTAGATCCCGATGCTTCCAAAAGTTATTCTTTTCATTGGGGCATTTTTTTTATTTTTAGAGTACTTAAAGTATACAACCTTCTTAGCCCTTGAACAGGACTGTGGGAAACATTAAGTAGAAACTAGGAATGCCTCTGTATTTCCCCATGCGTTAGTTGTATTCTTTGACTAGGGAGCCCTTGGCGTATTGGAGTTGGAGCTCTACTCTACTTGTATACGACTAGATTATTCTTCCCATTGTTGCATTCAGTGTAGCTTCTCCATCAGGGCTCAGTTGAGTAGAAGTGAGTTCTGATACTGCTGAGGCTACATGCCTTTGAACCTTGTCCTGATGCTTGGCCTGACTTTCTTATGGAGATAGTCTCCAAACTTTTGAAACTTTGTAGATACAGCAGTGGTAGAACATTTCCAAAGCATTATAAACAGAATAATTTTAATGATTTGGGGGAAATGACCATCAAGTAATGTTCAATGATGTAATGTTATAAAATGATTTCATAGATAAGGTTTTTTTTTTTTTGTTTGTAAGCCATGTGGCTTTCCAGCCCATTTTTACTACCCAAATCAAAACCCAGAGAAGGGGATAGCAAAATGGCTAAAAGTGCTTGCCACAGAAGTGTGAGGACCTGAGTTCAAATCCCCAGAAAGCACATAAAGTTGAGCACAGTAACACACATCTGCAATTCTGGTGCTTCTGTGGCAACATGGGAGGTGGTGGCGGCAGCGTCAGGAGAAGCGAATTGGCCAGCTAATAACAAGAGATCTTGCCTCAAATAAGGTGCAAGACAAGGACCATGACCAGATGCTGTCCTCTGACCTCTTTCTAGGGATATATGGTGTAGATACTTCAGTGTGTGGCTTGTATTTTCGTTTTCTTATGGGTATTTTACAGAGAAGAAATTATATTTATGAAGTCCCAATTTATCACTTCTTCTTTATATGTTGTGTTTGTGGTATCCATATCTAAGAATTCTTTGCCTTTTGCATTATTACAAAACTGTCTTTGACTGTTTGCTCTAGAAGTTGTATAGTTTTATATTTTATCTTTGGATCTATTATCCTTTTTTACAGGGTTTATATAATTTGAATAAAAAAAAAAAACCACTGGAACAAAGTTACTAACTGCTGGAAGACTGACTGAATGGCCCTCACAGCTCTGTGTCCTCTGGCTTCCCAAGCAAAGAGAACTAGGCATGAGAGAGAGCCTGTGACCACAGAAAAACTGTAAGTGCGAATTTGGGTCCTTAATTTTCCATTCTGCTTCTCTGGCTCCTCTTTCCCTGGGTTTATGTATATCCGTGAGATTGCCTTTTGGGATCCTTAATTATCCCTTTCCCTGGGTTAGTTAGACTTGGGGAATTTCTGAACTTTGGCACCAAGAGAACTTTGGCATAAACAACTACACCACAAGAGTAAGAACTCGTGTGTGTGTGTGTGTGTGTGTGTGTGTGTGTGTGTGTGTGTGTGTGTATAAAGCAATTTGTTATAGAGGGAAAAACATGGATTTTATCCTGTGTCTTTGGAGGGTGTGTCCCCTCCTGTGTGTCCTGCCGGATACAGCATTGAGTCTGGTCCTGTAAATGACGCTGGTTCTTTGAGGCTGGCTGGACGCACATCTGTCAGAGACAACTTTGCTCCACTTCTCTGTGGAACACGCAGCTGGTTGAAGGCGCAGAGAAGAAGGAAGAAGGAGCCAGACCCTAAGTCTGGGGCCATGCTTGACCCCAGTGCATAAGAACTTCACTGTTTAGCTGCTACCTGTCCCCAGTGGCATTTATGTGCAGCTGGTGACACTGGCTACTTGGCCTCTAGCTCAGACAAACCCGAGGTTCGAGGTCTCTCTTAGGTATTACATTTTCCAGTGAGCCCCAGCTTGAGCCATAAGGCCTACCTCTTTTAGCGTAAAGGCACCCTGATTTTACTCCAGAACCCCCACATACAAGCTAAGCTACTTCTAGGTCCTGTAAGAATTAAGAAAGCTTGGGCCTTCATTTCAAAATACAAAATCCCAAATGTTGAAATATCAGAAAATCAAAGTCCCCAAAGTTTAAACCTAAATAATAATAATAATAATAATTAATAATAATACTATACTGAAAAATTGTTTTAAATTCTTTTTAAATTTTATTTTAAACTTTATTATAAAAATATTGAAAATTAAAAATCACATTCTTTAAAATTTATACTTTTTTCAAATAGTTTATATAAAAACATGACAATATGCTTTATAAGCTAATTTCTGCAAAAGAAAATAAGCAATGAGAACAAACATATAAATTTTCTCAAGCACAAATCTTCAGATATTACAAGTCACACTAGTATCCACAGTTATGAGCAGGTAAATGACATTTATAAAGAAACAGGTCAAAAAGCTAAAAGCATGAAGGAACTAAAACTCTGTGGTTGGTATGTTTATCAGCTTTCTGTTGATGAGGAAAACTGAGACAATCAAAAACAAGGAAGAGTTCTTCTTTTCCCATCTACTCCCCACTTTTGAGGGCTTCTCCAGCTGCCCAGACTTGCTCTGAGGCCCCAGGCCAGAGCCAATTTTGGCTCCTTCCAGCTGCCGTCATGATTCTATCTACCCAGCCTTCAGCAGCCACAGGAGTCTCAATGAGTTTCTCCTCCTGTCTCTAAGATCCAGATCACGGACTGGCTGTGCCTGGAGGTGGAGGGCGAGATGGTCATCGGGACAAAGGACAATGAGGATGACTCAGTCACTGATGGAAAGGCTTGTGCTGAAGGCCAAAGGAGGCGGGACCAAACGCACAGTGAGCACCCGCGTTGATAGCATCGGTAGTCATCACTTACGGAAATCCGGTTTCCCTGAAAAGGCATACAGAAAGTACATCCATGATGACTTTAAGTCACTCAAAGGAAATACGAAGAACCGAGGCCAGAAAGAGTAAAGCCCTTTGTGGTGGGAGCTGCAGAACCAATCCAGCACATCCTTGCTGATTTCGGTAACGACCAGCGAGAGCATGAATCCAGATGGCCTGGTCTCTCTCCTGGACTACTGTGATGATCGTGTCACTCAGAGTTGGATTTCCTTTAAGGATGGTTGAGAAGTGGAAACGTGTTAACACACCGAGCAATGACTTTGCATCTGTCACCTGCCACCATGACTGGCTGCTGCTTCTCGTTCTTATAACATTCCTATAAAATAAGTGATTCTGATGTCACCGTGGGCTCTCTTATTTATCTACGCTTCATCTGGATCAGAGGCCTCCTTGCTGTCCTTTGCATTTACGTGTGTGTTGATGTGGGAGTGGGAGTGGGGTGTATTTGTGCATGGGTGTGTGCCTGTTCGCTGAAAGGTCAAAGGCTGGCCTACTCTATCACTGTCCACCTTATTCCCTTGATACAAGGTCTCTCTCTGAAGCTGGAGCTACATTGGCAGCCAGCCATTTTACTGTCTCCGCCTCCGTAACAACTGGGCTCAGAGGTAGAGCTTTTTACATGAGTGCTGGGGATCCCAACTCAGAGCTTCATGCTTGCAACAGCAAGTACTCTAACCAATGAGCCACCCACCCCCAGCTCTTATGCAGTGTTTTGGGGAAAAAAAATCTGTCATTTACATTGTCTAAAATTAAAGTGAATTTAAACTCAGAAGAAGAGGATGGGGGAGGAGAGAGGAAGAGGGAGGAGGAGGCAAAGGAAGAGGAAGTTGATTGTTTAGTTCCCACTTTCAGTTTGTGATAGTGGATCTCAGTGGCTTTGGGCCTACGGCAATGCCACACACCACAACAGAGGAGTGTGATACTACAACGCACCTCAGTTCATGGCAGCCAGGAAGCAAAATAGAGGAACAAGTAGGGCCCGCTGTCCCCACTTCAAATGCGTGCTTCCAATGATGTAACTTCCTACCGCTACCCTGTTTTCATCACACCTCCATAGTGTGGAAGGCTAGAGCTCACACCTCTAACACATGCATGCACTCTCAAGGACATTTAAGATCCAAACTCTCACAGCTGGATGTCGCGTGTTTCAGCTTTGGGACTGCAGTCATCTGTGGGAGTGCCTTTCAGTGTCCAGTCAGAACTGAAATAGCACCTCTCATGCAGCTGCCTGAAGAACTAAGACCTGGAGAGATTTTTATCTTTCATCGCTGCAGCTGTACAAAAAAGGAAGGCAATCTCTTCACTTAGGAAAGACCATTTGACTAAGAATGTCATAATCACACATAATCACGCAACACTTAAACACAAGAGTCCGTGGTGCTAATGCACTTTCAAAGGGAAACCTTACCAAGAAAAATGTATAAATGAATCACTAAGAAAGTCCTTACTGCTGGGAATAGCAGTCCAGTGAAGTTACATTCAGCCTTTAGCATTGTTTCAGCACATCTTGTCCACATGTCAATGTAAGTAAGATGCCAAGTATCTAGAACAAGGAGAAGACTGACCTGAAAAAGCAGTTACTCACTACAATGTGAAACTTCAAAATATGGTGATTGGGTTTGTAGAGACCACCTTTGAAGGCTAGAGGTCAATGTTGGTATCTTCCTCAATTGTGGGTCACCTTGTTTTGTGTAGGGCAGAATTTTTCACTTACTTAGAGCTTAGAGAATCAGGTAAACTAGCTGACCAGGAAAGCCCCAAGATCCTCCTATGTGGGAGCCCACAAAGATTCCAACTTGTGGTTTGACTCCAGGTCAGAGAGTCAGAGTTTATGTTGCTCTCCAAGGCTGCATAATACTGTACAAAGGCATGGCTACCAGGTCTTATACTTCAAGGCCTAATCACATGATGCTTTGCTGTGGGGCATGGTTACTAGGTGTTTGGAAGGGTCTACACTTGGTTGTACTTTGATCTTGAAATGGGGCAGTCTTTTGCCTCTCCCCTTGCTAGTGTATAAAAAGTCCATTAGAAATAAACTTGAGGCTGCTGAGTATTGACCCAGAGCCCTCCTGAAGCTATCTTGTGTCTCTATCTTTTTGCTTCATCTACTTCTGTATTTCCTATCTAGCATTTCTCAATTCCTCACTCTCCCCTTCAAGGGACCCTTCTATGGGTTGGGGCTGGAGCCCAACACTGGACCCCCCCAGTCTTGTCTCTGCTTCCTTAGTACTAGGCTAGCAAGCACCCAGTTCTCATGTGAGCACTGGAGTCTGAAGACAGATACCCATGTATGTGCAGCAAGTAGTTTACCCAGTGAACATCTTCTAACAAATAAAACTTATCTGGGGATCAGAGGACAGAGCCAGCCACTAGATTAGACATAGAGACCGGACTGTGGTGGCACACATGCCTTTAATCCTACCACTTGGGAGGTAGAGAGATCCGTCTGGATCTCTGTGAGTTCAAGGCCACACTGCGAACAGAGCCAGACATGGTGGCATACACCTTTAATCCCAGCACTTGAGATCTCATGCCTTTGCTTAGGAAAGACACACGTCTTTAATCCCAGGAAGTGATGGCAGGAAGCAGAAAGGTATATAAGGTGTGAGGACCAGGAACTGGAAGCTTTTAAGCAGTTCAGTTGAGATCCCTTCCAGGTGAGGACTCAGAAGCTTTCATTCTGAGGATTCGTGGAAACAGGATCAGCTGAGGAGGTTGGCTGTGGTTTGTCCTGCGTCTCTAATCTTTCAGTTTTCACCCTGATATCTGGCTCCAGGTTTGTTTTTTTTATTAATAAGACTGTTTAAGATTCGTGTTGTACTTTGGGACTTTGTATGAACATGCTAGATCACATGCTTGCTTTCCTGGGTCATGTCTGATGGCTAGAGGCAGCTAGTCTCACAGCCTTCCCGAAGCCCCCAGATAAACATTGGAAGGGGAAGGTAAACCAGACCTGTGTGTCCTTACCCTCACCTTACTCACTCACTCAGGTCAAGCATCTTACAGCTCCTTCGTAACTCTTCTTCCCACTTCTTCCCCCCAATCCCCGGAGTTAGAAGAGAGTCATTACCCTCCTGTCTGGCGCTTTCATTAAGAAATTGCCTATGGCCAAGTCCTTATAGAAACAAAAGAAATCACATTAAACAATCACAGACTATTATCCTAACCACACCACCTCTATAGGACACTTTGACCTCCATCTATCACAGTTTTGTTTTTATTTTATTAATTTATTTTGACTGGGGGGGGGGGCAAAGAGGCCAGAAGAAAACATTATTTCATGGAGCTGGTGTTACAGGTAGGTATAAGACCCAGGTACTGGGAACTGAACTCCAGTCCTGTGGAAGAATGTCACAGATTCTTGCTTAACAGCTGAGCCACCTTTCTAGCGTATTGTGATTCTCATTATAACCTCCAGTAACTGTTAATGTATTTGCCTATCTTCCCCCAGGCAGGATTGAAAAATTCCTAAGGAAGCCAAATGTGTGTGTTTTTAAATGTCTGCCTTGGTACAGTGTCAGACACATGCAAGACGTTCATTGAATACATGAATGAACTTTGGATTTTGACCCCTGCCCTCAGACCTGAAAAGGGCAGTCATTCTAAACTGAGAAATGACTGAATGAATTCTGGGTAAACATTTGCTGAAATGCAGTGTGCTCTTAGGTAGAAATGCTCCTGAGGGCTGATATAGGGAAGACAGTGGGAGGAGAGGGGAAAGGCAGGAACATGGGAGGGGAAACTAGAGTTGGATGTTGTGAGCACAGGACAACCATTCCGTTTTAAAGTCATGGCCAAGATCCAAATGCAAGACACGCTGTGTCTGAGCGCTCACCTGTCCCAAAGGGCAGTTCTAAGTCCTCGGCATAATAAGGATGTCAAGAGGTGCTAAGCAGACAGAGTGGAGGCAGATCTGAATAGAAGGTTCCAGTGCCCTAAGTGAGGCCCCCTGTTTTCTAAGATAGGTGACAGACAGCTGCACCTAGAAGCTGTCTGTTGTCCCACACTCCCGGTTGAGCAGAAGAACACTATGTCCCCTTGGGTTGCTTCACATGTCTCTCACATGACCCTCACAGCTTGATCTTCAGGACAAATGAAATGTGTGTGTGCGTGTGTGCGTGCGTGCGTGCGTGTGTGCGTGCGTGCGTGCGTGTGTGTGTGTGTGTGTGTGTGTGTGTGTGTGTGTGTGTGTCTTGACTCCCAAATCTGAAAGGGGAGCACTCTCCTTAAGACGGTTGAAAACAAAGGCCACATTCTGTAGTGTAGCTTTTCTTTCTGAGGGGTTGTACCAACGAGCCATACTTTACAGTCCACTGTTTTGATCTCTATTTTGAGATTTTTGTTCCATCTGGAAGGCTAATGTCACGGTCCAGCTTGGACAGCAGCTTTGTACAGACAAGTTGAACCAAGATGAGCCACTAGCGGTGTGCCATTCGGCTCCATTCACACAGGTGCTCTTCATTCAGAACCCTTGAGCATTCCAAATGAAAGGCTCATCATCTTCAGTAGAGAGAAAGCAAAGCGCTATTCATGTCACCAAAGCTGGTGCTATTCTCCAGTCAAGGATGAAGTTTAACTCATGAGGCACTTCCTCACTTTCTTAGCCAATAAATATCTCACTTCCAAAGAATATCTGTGGGCAAAAGAGGGAAAAAAATAACCCTGTATACGAATGAAATTACCAAACACTAACTGAAAATGCCTGTGTGAAAGATTCTCCTCATTAGACCCCTGGCATCCCTCTCCCTCCTCCTGGATTCTGTCCTTTGTTCTCCTATATTGCAACTATAAACATTTCCAAAGAATTCTGAGTCTTGGTTTTGTTATTTGTAAAAGGACCTCTGGGTTAGATAGCGTTCTGTTAACATGACACAAGCTAGAGCTCGCTGAAAGGAGGGAAACTCAATTGAGAAAACGACTCCGTAAGATCCAGCGATGTGGTGTTTTCTAAATTAGTGATTGATGGGGAATGGCTCAATCCATTGTGGGTGGTGTTATCCCTGGGCTGATGGTCCTGGGTTCTATAAGCAAGCAGTCTGAGCAAGCCATGTGGAGCAAGCCAGTGAGCAGCACCCCCTCAGCTCCTGCTCAGCTCCCTTCAGCCTCAGCTCCTGTCTCCAGGTTCCTGCCCTGCTTGAGTTCCTGTCCTGACTTCCTTTGATGATGAACTGTAAGGTGGAAATGTAAGCTAAATAGACCCTTTCCTTCCCAGCTTGCTTTGGTCATGGTGTTTCATCACAGTGATAGTAACCCTGACTAAGACAGCCTCTATACCCCCTTTTATGGCAATCAAGTATTCTAATGTGTGTGGGTCTCACTGTATGGTACAGAACACCAGCTGCACATCAGTCAGTGACGGGTCCCTTTTCCTTCTGTTCCACACGGTTAGCATCCCACGTGTCATGGGAATGAAAGGCTATTCTTCAGTATTTACACTTACACATAATGAAAATGTACAGTTCTGCTTTGGCTTTTCATATGACAACCCAAACTAATCAGCTGCATTTGGCTAAAAATGACCATAATCTCCAAAACCACGTTTAGACAAGAGCTCAAGAATCCCCCCCCACAAAAAAAAAAAGAACTCAAGAATCTCCCTTATTCAAAACATCCTATGTTGTGAGCTTCCTTTCCCATATGTGTATGTATATATAAGCATAATGAACATGTATGTACAGTGTATATCTTCTAATCTTGTTTGAGGTTATTCTGTTTAAATTGTATTTCTGATAATACCTCATAAAATAACACACATAATAGGCAGCAATAGATTTCGTTGACCTTTGAGTCCATTGCAGGCTACTAGCTAGTCCAGATAAATGTTCAAAAGTGTTTCTCCCTTCTATGTTCATATCATGCATTTGGGGCTGGAAAAGTTTAAGTAGGGAGGAGAGTCAAGGCTATTAGAGAAAGTAGGGGCAGGTCATCCAAAAGGAAGGATATATGAAAAAGCCACGAGGAAACTTGGTAAGCTATGTTTTAAAGAACTAAGTTTAAAATTAAGTACTGTTCATGAGTTCATGAAGCTGCTCCCAGAAGTCATGAGTTATTAAGTGAAAATTCAAGACCAGGAGTGGGCTACTTTCCCACAGGTTGTTAGTTAGGGAGGCCCCTGAAGCTTCAAAAACAATCTAAAAATTGCCACTGCTACTGACTGCCCACTGGAGCAGGATGGTAAAGCCCTTGCTGAAGACACAACATGCTCCCTCCCATCACAGGATGCATAGAAATCAAGCAGAAACTGGCCTGGAAGCTTTTGCCCTACTGACAAGCCCACACAGTGCCATGGATTATGTAGACTAGAGGAGAACTGTCATTAATTGTCTTACTCAGCTTGTAGATTGCATATGCTACACTACTCACCAGTAAGACGAGATGTGTCCACTGGCACAATAATGGAAAGTCTATGAGAGTAACCAATCACTTTCTGCTTGGGTTTGATACCCGTTCCACAGGATTTCTATCAAGTCTGGTACTGTAAACCTGGTCAAAAGCCCATGGCAGCTGTTGGATTTTGCCCATCAAATTGCCTTCTATACTAATGATGATTACGTTCATAAATTAGTGCTGCTGTCGGCTTTAGTCTGAAAAGCTGCTTTCTGTGGTGGTTGGTGGTAAATGTAGAGACTCAAGAGCTGATCAAAGTGCCGAAAATAAGGGACTGTTAAATGATCAGCCATAAACGGGACATATATATCACCTCCCATCCCAAAGCATAGAGAACATCGTGGAAGAGGGTAAGGGGTACAGAAGACTGCAAAGCCTGGAAGGAGGCTGCAGTGTCATGGAACACTGTCTTCTAGGCATGAACATTGCACTCTTGAACTCATAGCAGCCATTTTTATCTTCCAAGAATGGGTCCATCCACATCCTGTCATGAAGGAAAGAAAGTGATCACAAGGCTCTGTGCCTTCTTGAGAATTAGATAGTTAATAATCACTTGGGGAGGGAGTCACTTTCTTCAGTGATATCACCTTGGGCAAATCCTACAAAATCTTCTTCAGTCATACTCCTGTAAGCAGCCTCAATGATACTCAGTGGGTCACCAAAGAGGAGGAAGGAGAGGAGAAGGAGAAGGAGGGGGGGAGGAAGAAGAAGAAGGAGGAGGAGGAGAAGGAGAAGAAGAAAAAGAAGAAGAAGAAGAAGAAGAAGAAGAAGAAGAAGAAGAAGAAGAAGAAGAAGAAGAAGAGAAAAGTAAAATAGTAGTTGGTAAGAGGAAGGTTATCAAAACAGAGGATGGTAATGGGTGAGGGAGAATATGAAAAAATACATTACATATATTTATATATATGTATTTGTATGTGTATGTATGAAACATATCATAATGATTCCTATTATCATATATAACTAATATATGCTGATAACCTAAAAAGTCTCTCAACATATAGGGCTCATGCTACTGAAAGGGTACAAAATAAACTATTTCACAAACCTAGCACTAAAGAGCACTAACTCACACAGTAAGAACATTATTCTATTTTCAGTGTTCTCCAAAAGAATAAATGTTGTGGAATATTGTTTTAAGATGTGTTACATTTGTTTATTCCCTAGAACATTTGTTTCAATGATGCAAAGATGTGCTGCATTCTTTTATGTTGCATTTGTTTAACTCTGTGATGTCGTGTTACTTTGCCTGTCTGAAGAATCTGATTGGTCTAATAAAGAGCTGAATGCCCAATAGTGAGGCAGTAGAAAAGATAGGTGGGGCTGGCAGGCAGAGAGAATAAATGGGAGGAAAAATCTGAGAGGATGGAGGAGCAAGAGAACAAGGAAGCTAGGGGCCAGCCACCCAGCCACACAGCCAGCCATGGAGTTAGAGTGAAAAGCAGATATACAGAAGTAAGAAAAGGAAAAAGCCCAGAGGCAAAAGGTAGATGGGATAATTTAAATTAAGGAAAGCTGGCTAGAAACAAGCCAAGCTAAGGCTGGGAATTTATAAGTAAGAATAAGCCTCCTTGTATTTATTTGGGAGCTGGGTGGCTGGCCTTCAAAGAGCAAAGAGTAAAAACAACCAACTACAAATAAATAAATGAAGAATATTTTATTTAAACAAACTGAAATTGCATGTACTATTTCTTTTTTCTTTTTTTTTTGCCATGGTGTTCGTTTTGTTTTTTTTTTAATTTATTTATTTTTATTTTATGAACTCTAATGTTTTGCCTGCATGTGTGTCTGTCTCCTAGAACTGGAGTTACAGTTGTAAGCTGCCATGTGGGTGCTGGGAATTGAACTTAGGTCCTCTGGAAGGGCAGTCAGTGCTCTTAACCGCTGAGCCATCTCTCCAGCCCCTGCATGTACTGTTTCTTGTGGAGAGAGAAGAACATATGTACCAAAGCACCCAGGTAGAGGGCAGAGGACATCTGGGAGTCAGCTCTCTCCTTCCATGACGTGGGCTGCAGGGATAAAACTCAGAACATCATGCTTGACAGCAAGCACCTTTACCCACTGAGCTAGTGTCCCCCCCAAAAAAATTTAGTTCAGCACAGGTACACCCATGCCACCTCTCTCACACTAAAATCTCTTTTCCGAAAAAAACAAACAGTAGATCTCGGGTCTCAATAAGCTTTTAGGGTCTGAGATGCATGACTTGACTTTGTAGATGAAATTCTAAACAGTCTTAGTAAATAAGAAACACAGAGCCAAATACAGAGGTAATAGCCAATCAGATCAGAGCAGTAGCAAAGAGCCACGACTACCTTATCTTACCACCTTGCCGCCATCGCTTTCCCAGAGAGCTTCTTCCTGTGTGGCTTGTGTTTTTATTGCTTTCCTGTTCTGCCTTCTTATTGGCTCTAAGGCCAGTCACATGACTTCTTTGTCACTGCCTGTCTATACAGACCTTCAGGTCTCTATGGTTGGTACTGGGATTAAAGGCTTGTGTCACCACACATGGCTGTGTCCTTGACCACACAGAGACTCAGCCTGCCATGTGATCGGATTAAGGGCATGTGCTACCAATGCCGGACTTCTGCTCTCCAGGCAACTTTATTTATTAACATACAAATAAAATATCACATTTCATCACAAATAAAATATCACCACATGACTTTGTAGTCTTTGCATCAAGTCCTCTATTTATAGCCATATCTTTCCTTCTATAATACATTTGTTCAAATGAAAGCAATTCACCTTACCTTTTAAAGATTTAGTAAATTTCAGAAAGGTTGGTTCATCAATAACTCAAGCATAGAAACAAAAATATACTTGCAGGATGGCAAGATTGCTCAGCATCTAGAGATGTCACACCAAGCCTGGTGACATGAGTTGAATCCCTGGGACTTATGTGATGGAAGGAGGGAACTGACTCCTGCAGATGGTCCTAAGACTGTTTCATACATTTGTGTACACACATAAAATGAGAGTGTGCGCACACACATACGTAAGTGCATAAATATATGTCATCCTAACAAATATACTTGCTAACCATGTTTGGCTCTAACACTGGTGATCTCCTTTGGTGCAGAGACCAACAGACCATCAGTGGACAAGCTGGCACTAGAGGAGAAGTGGGAAGCAAGAGGGATGGCTATGAACAGAGAGGCTGAAACACAGACCTGAGTTTTGTAGCACATCCCAACTGAAGGGAAGCCTTGCATCCATGCCTTACAGGTTGTTCTTCTGTGACCCCTCTCAGATAAACTCCACCCTTCTTTCCCCCAAGTAACATGCTCAGCTGTAGAAGAGACAGGCCACGTGAACTCATCTGACACCCAACAGCATCTGAAGGCCTGGACTGTACCTTATTTAGGGTTTCAAATGCTGCGAAGAGACATCATGACCACCACGGCAACTCTTATAAAGGACAATATTTAATTGATGTGGTGGCTCACAGTTTCAGAGGTTTAGTCCATTATCATCATGGTGGGGAGCATGGCGGCAGGGAGGCAGACATGGTGCTGGAGAAGGAGCTATTACATATTGATATGCAGACAACAGGAAGTAGACTGAGACACTGGGCGGTATCTTGAGCATACATGAGACCTCAAAGTCTGTATCCACAGTGAGACACTTCCTCTAACAAAGTTACACCTCTTAATAGTGCCATTCCCTTTGGGGGCATTTTCTTTCAAACCACCACAGACTGTTATGGGTATGGAGTCATTCAGGGATTCACCAGTCTGACCATGAATAAATTTTAATAAGTAAGAGGCTTTATTAAATACTAACCAGGTCCATGGGTACTGGCCAAATTACACTGGTCAGGTGCTTATAAAGGCAAACCCCACAAGTTATGTATTTCCCGCCTTCATCCAATCAAGGGCAAGCATACATCCTGAAGTACTTCCTGCCTGTGTACCTCCTGCCTACACATGATCAAGCATACATCCTGTGCAGTTGGACCAACCAAGCTTGCTTACAGAAGGGAAAACATGTGACTTGTTACCTTCCATGAACAACAGCCCCCATCATTCCAGGAAGTTATCTGTCCTTGGGCAAGTGAGGCTTACAGGTTAGAGACTTTTGTTGTTGTTTAATAGATCTTTTAAGCACAGTAATTTAAACTTAAAACATAACTTTAGCCACAACAGACCTGGCTTTTCCAAACCTGACTCAGCATACCCAGGCTCATTACTGCTATTTATCTTTGAGCTATGTATAAAATAGAGATCACAGCCCCAATTTGGCAATCTTAAATGTTAGCAGAAACTAATCTAAATTCCTTGCTTTAGGTATTCATAGGGACATCCAACCAGGGAAATTACATGAAGTTTTGCCAAGAATGTGTGCAAGAAGTAATTATGCAGACATTCCTTTGTTATCTGTTAATATCAGTTGCCTGGCACTCTATCAGCAAAGGGAAAAAAACTGACCCTGATCTTTCAGTTTATACATTCTTAAAGAGATAAGACGAAACAATAGATCCTATTTGGGAAGAAACAGGCTGTTATTTTTGTGGTAAACAAAACAGGCTTTGAGCAAATCCTGTTATCATCAGATAAAGACCAGGAAAGATTGGTGGCTGAGATTAGAATTCCAAGGCGTTTATTCTAAGTTGTACTGGAAGGAGAACAGAACCACAGATGAAACCTGGGAAGCTGTTGTGAATGTCAGGAGAAGAGCAGGAGCCAGGGGCTGGGTTAGCGCCAAGGAAGTACATGAAGAGGACTGGAGCTATCCGGGCTGCTGGTCCTCAAGACAAGTCAAGAATATAGCAGCCTCATCTCTGCCAGAAATCATTCAAGTGACTACACAATAAATTACTAGATATAGCTTATGTGATTAATATGCACAAATAGATCAAAGTTAGTAAACACATAATATTTAAAGCCAATATTCTTACTTCACATTAGTGGGCAACTCTAGTTGAGTTTCAATAAAAGAGAGGAATAGTATCCATGGAATACAATCCTGTCGAGTCTTCCAAAGAGCTGGGTAACCAGCCCCGGCGACACTGAGAAAGCAGCTGGGGAAGGCAGATGTCACTAGCTGCCATGATATTTTGAAGTCTGTATATTTCAATAAAACTGCATTCTTGAGTTTTAGAAAATCTATCACATCAGCCGCTAATAGGTTAGGAAGAAAGGTTTAGATCTTCTGTATTCAAAATATGACAATGCAAATCTTTCTTTGCTAGCAATAACCTGCAATAGAACAATTTCTTCTCATTGTTTTTCTTTGAGATAGTCTCACTCCAAGTAGCCCTGGCTGGCCTGGAACTCACTATGTAGCCCCAAATGGCCTAGAACTCAGAGATTCTCTTGCCTCTGCCTTCAGAGTGCTGGGATTAAACGCTTAGGTCAACATTAACAACGAAGAATAATTTGAGAATTCAGCTTGACTACACTCCAATATCATGCAGATTATAAAAAAGTACAAGTTAACAGTAGTCAATACAAAAGAGAGGGAAACAGCCAGGTGATGGTGGCAGTGCATGCCTTTAATCCCAGCACTCGGGAGGCAGAGGCAGGCGGATCTCTGTGAGTTCGAGGCCAGCCTGGTCTACAGAGCTAGTTCCAGACAGCTAGTTCTGTTACACAGGGAAACCCTGTCTTGAAAAACCAAAAGAAAAAAGAAAAAAAGGGAGAGAGGGCGACTCAGTTTCTGATGACATAGCCAGGACTCCAGGGTGCTCAGTTTAATATATATATTGATGCTCGTTCTCTGTAAAATACAATAGCCACACGTGCAAGAATCTCAGGCTCCCAAGATTTGAAGAAACAACCGCCACTTACTGAAGCCTTTCTTTATTTTCATAAAGCTGACAATAAATAATAGTATATTAATATCCACAACAAGCGTGCAACTGGGCAAGATACAGACACCTATGCCTAGCCACAGGTACAGCCTAGTGTAAATAGCTACTGTTCTTTCTTTCTTTGTAGACACGTATGAAGTGATGTTGATGGGTTCACATTTCATAACTGGAAATTCCCTTGAATACTGTGTTGCCTGAGAAGAAGATTTATGAATGTCCACTAGGGGATAAGGAAGTGGCTCTATGGTAAAGAGTGTGTATTGCTTTTCCAGAGGACCTAAGTTCAGTTCCCAGCACCCATGTCAGATGACTCAGAACCACCTCTAATTCAGCTTCTGAGAATCTGGTGTCTAGCCTCGGCAGGCACCTGCACTCAGGTGGCATGCATTTACGCATGCACAAACAAATAAAAAATAAATTAATTTTAAAAAATGTTGCTGGGCAGTGCTGGCACCTGCCTTTAATCCCAGCGCGGAGGAGGTAGAGGCAGGCTGATCTCTGAGTTCGAAACCAGCCTGGTCTACAGAGCGAATTCTAGGACAGCCAGGGCTACACAGAGAAACCCTGCCTCAAGAACAAAACAAAAAAAATGTCCAATAGACTTGGGGTCTGACATTTAGCTAGTATTCTGTGTTGTCAAAATTGTAGTCTCTTATAAGGCTTTTTTGAGGGCAAAGTAGGGACAAGCTGATAACTATTTCCCGGCCCAATGGAGGCCAGCGAGTGTGCCACGGTCATGAGCAACAGTGTCAGTACCCTAGAGTGGTTGCGTGAGGGTTAGCCAAAACTAAACAGCAAGCAGCGAGTTGGAGCTTGGGTGAAGGCTTCCTGAAGGTTCGCGCAGAGCTATTTCCACTAAGCTGCCACCATCACTCCTGTTTTGCACAGTTTTTAAGATTGCATTTTACAAAATTGATAAATGTGGCCTCTCCCGCTCAGCTTCACCTCAACTGGGCAGCGAAGCCGTGGGACCTCCGAGCAATGTGAGAGGAAATTAACAATTGAGTGGGGTCTTTAGGGCCGTTGGAGAAATTCCTCTTGTGCTCCATTAGTTTAATTATGACATAGTTCAACAGCCTCTGAGAAATGTCCAGCCTGGGAACACTTGTCCGTAGAGGCATGTGGGCTATTGGCTGTGGCTCTCAAGTCCATTCCTCAGTCAGGTGTCAGAGAGAGGCGAGGCATAAGCGAACAAGGGAGTTTTGTTTAGAATACCTCCAAAAGCCAGCCAAGTGGCAAATGTGGACATCTGTGCTAGACTGTGGCTGTCCTGTTCCTGTTTTTCAGTCTAATCTGTCGAGATAACCATTTCCCCATTCTCTTAAACAAACACAGACTTCCTTGTTTAAACACTATAACAGTTCCAACCGAACACACAGCTTTTAATCATTCGGTGTTAAGTACACTCACGAGAGCCCGAGAAAAGAATCAAAACATCTTAAATATAAACTAGCTGATTGTGCTCCTTTTCGAATCCCAGGAAAGAGAGAAACCTGGAATTCCAGATAAAAGGAATTCAGTAGTGTAGGGGAAACTACCAGGGATTTTAAAATAACAAAGGAATTAGAAACTTAGAAATACAATTGCAAACTCAATCCAACTATGAGAGAGAGAGAGAGAGAGAGAGAGAGAGAGAGAGAGAGAGATCACGTTTTAGTTTCTTATTCAGTAATGGCGGTAAGTTTCACAAATGTTAAGTCCCTGTGCTCATGTGCTCAGGGCTGCTGTTCTTAGGAAAGCTACTTAAAACCAGGGCAAGGTCGTTTGCCAGCCAGCTCCCTCCTGAAAGCCCTTTAGCAGAAAGCTGTCACTATGGCGAACATTCTTTCCCACTCCTGAGGTGTTCTGGGTCATTTCCTAATATTTGAGAAGAGAAGTGTGAAGAGCCGGGGAGGGGACGGTCCCAGTGAAATAATCAAGAACGCTGACAGTGCTGACAAGTCTCACACCTTCAGTCTGGCTACTCTCAAGTTCACTGGCAAAACAGCTAAACACAGCCTCAGACAGGAAGTTAAAACCTACATGCCTACAGAAAACCCGTGATGGTTTTTTTTTTACTTAGAGAAAACAAATGGATGATAAATGAGTCAGACTCCTCACTGCCGATGCTTGACTTTGAGACTTAACCTGCTTTGTGTCACACCCAGGATTCTTGACATACTCAGGTGACTTTCTGTAGGTGAGTAAACCTTCCTGAGTTTTTCGAGACAGGGTTTCCCTGTGTAGTCCTGGCTGTCCTGGAACTAGATCTCGCCAGGTGGTGGTAGTGCACGCCTTTAATCCCAGAACTTGGGAGGCAGAGGCAGGTGGATCTCTGTGAGTTCGAGGCCAGCCTGGGCTACAGAGTGAGTTTCAGGACAGGCTCCAAAGCTACACAGAGAAACCCTGTCTCAAAAAACCAAAAAAAAAAAAAAAAAAAAAAAAAAAAAAAAAAAAAAAAAAAAAACTCGATCTCTAGGCAAGGCTGGCCTCAAATTCACAGAGATCCGCCTGCCTCTGCTTCCCGCATGCAGGGATTAAAGGCATGCGCCACCACTGCCCAACTCAGACTTAGTCTCTTTATCTGTGAAGTAAGATGAAAATCACTTCCGAAGTTCTCAGGAAGATGGAAGGACACTTCATTTACACTGGTGAATGCTTTATAAAATTAGAACTTACCAAATAGGCTCTCATCAACACCTCATCATAATTGGATACCATTCTGGCTGATGTAAAATTTAGGTTAATAGAGTTTATATATAACATGAATTACCAGCTTCATGCAGTTAGAAGTTAATTTAATATTGCAATACAAAAATCTGTTTCAGAGATATAACACCCAGAGTGCCAGTCACATGTAAAAGTCCCTATGGAAGGGGAAAAAAAGTAGCTAAAACGTTCAGGTTTCCCAGCCATTCCAACACAGCTGACCCACAGCTGGGCTCAGGTGGGACCCAGACTCTGAGCTCTGGCCTCTGTCCACTTTGTGCAAGGCTGTGTGAGAATGCAATCTACTCAGCTGGAGAACAGTCATTGATTGGAACTGGCTGTCCTTATCAGATCTTTTTTTTCCTGGAAGAAAAGTCAAGGTTGAGTGTGGGCAAAGATCAAGAAGAACTGAGCTTTCGTAGTGGCCAAGTCCCAGTGCTGGGAACACCAGAGGCCTGTGCTAACGGGCCATGGGCAGTAGTCGGAGAGCACTGAATTCGGACAGTCCAGAAGCCAGTCATGGGCAGTTCATGAGATTAGTTCTAATCACACTTTATTGCTTTATGGCCGCCTAAACCACATACCCTAGTTGAAGTCGACCAGATTGATATTGTTTTGTGACTTGATTTTCAGTCCTGATTGTATCTTCTGTGTTTCTGAAGGCACTCGAATGTCTCAAAGTCTACATCAGCGCTCACTCAAGCGCAGGCCTCACATGACCTTCCTCTAAGATTTTATTTCTGAATTCCAATAGCTGCTACCAAAGAGTAAATGATGAAACTAATCAGGATTTCTCAGGCTCAAACTCCGCACATTAGTTAAATATTTATTAAAAAGCTACTGTGCAAAAGACACATTGCTAGGTACAGGCAATAACTAAGATTAAAAGTTCTCTTTGGCTCTTTTTTTTGTTTGGTTGTTTTGTCTTATTCTGATTTGCTTTACTTTTATCTTATCATATTTTACTTTATTGTATTATTATTCCTTAAATGCTTGTTTGGTTGTTTTTTTTTCTTTTTTTTTTTTTTTTGGTTTTCTTCGAGACAGGGCTTCTCTGTGTAGATTTGGAGCCTGTCCTGGATCTCGCTCTGTAGACCAGGCTGGCCTCGAACTCACAGAGCTCCTCTTGGCTCTGCCTCCCAAGTGCTGGGATTAAAGGTGTGTGCCACCATCCAGCCTGTTTGTTTTCTAAGAAGAGACAGAAAGGGTGTGGCACCAAATGGGATGCAGTTGTCAAGGCACTGGGAGGGGGAGGGGGAGGAAAAAACCATAATCAGAATATATTGTATGAAAAAAATCTATTTTCAATAAAAGGGAAAAAAATGGATTCTATATTGACCTAAATGTTAAACTATACAACAAATGAATTTAAACCTCTTTCTCCTCGACTCTCAGAAGAGGGGACACCCAGGGAGTATGCGTGCACCTACTCT
This sequence comes from Peromyscus californicus insignis, assembly GCF_007827085.1. Lineage (NCBI taxonomy): Eukaryota > Metazoa > Chordata > Mammalia > Rodentia > Cricetidae > Peromyscus > Peromyscus californicus. The sequence continues at coordinate 43,436,384 of NW_026294469.1, forward strand.
TTCCCTACCAACCAGCTAAGGTCTCCCTTTCCGGCTCTTCACTCAAACATACTTCTGAGCAGTGATGATTCGTTTCAATTGTCAATTTGCCGAAGCTTGTCTGGCGGGGGTTGGCTTACGGGCAAGCCTATGGGGGATTTTCTTGATTGTCTTAATTGATGTGGGAAGGACCAATCCAAAATTGGGTGGGTGGTACCATTCCCTTGGACTTCGTAAGCAGAGAAAGCTGGCTGACCACTAAGAACGAACGAACGTGTATATTCAAGTCTCTCTCTGCTCTTGACTGTGGGTGTAACGTGACCAGTGGCTTCAACTTCCTGTCCCTTGGCCTTCCCTGTAGGAATGGACTACCACCTGGAATTGTAAGCTAAAATAAACCTCTTCTCTTCCAAAACATAATGATGATGATGATAATGATAATAATAATAATAATAATAATAATAATAATAATAATAATAGTAATACATGCAACCTCTGTCCCTCCCCCCAAATAAGGGTTTCCCTGCCAGCAATGTGGGTCAGTGGTTAAAGGCAATTGCCACCAAGCTGACAACCTTGAGTTCCATTACCATGACCCAGGTGGTGGAAGAAAAAAAACCGCTGACCCATACATATGCACAGTGGCATGTATGTACACATGCTCATGTGTGTGCCTGTGCACACATACACAGCACATACACACACACACACACACACACATACACACACACACACACACACACACACACACACACACACAAACAGGCACACACACAGGCACAGGAAATAAACAAATGTAAGTTCATTTTAAACTCCAACTTGATGGAGTTGATGGGTTCACAAGTAGCATCAGTTAGAGGACAAGGAATGCTTGAGAGGAGAGCAAAACATCCACCTCCTGGGTGTGGATAACTGTAAACACCTTGAGACACATGTGAGATTTTCACAAAACAAAGCCGTGACAGGGGGGGAGAAGGAGGCTGGGTAGGAACAGTGGGTGTTATTTGGAGAACAGCAAGCTTCTCGTTGCTCGTTGCTCGTTGTGCGGCGGCGGGTGTACAGGCAGCTTGTGGAGAAAGACGAAGATGAAAGGAAGTTTGGAGCCAGGGAAGGAAAGACTTGAAATGTCAGAAGACAGAACTCAGGTGATTTAGCAGGTAATGGAGTCTAGTGAGGTTTTTCAACAGGGATGATATAATCAGTCAAGTTGGAGTCTGACACACGCTTCCACGCTTGAGTAACTTTTCTGGAAAAATACAACTTTATCAAAATATCTTTATGAATAAAATAATGCACACTATAAAATATGAAGAAGCAATAGAAACACAATAAAGACGAAGAGAGTAAATGGTGTGATATTTAGGCACAATATGTCATCCATTCTGCCTTGGCAAAGGCAGGTATCAGTTCTCTCCAAATAATCACTCCAAGTTGCTTACTGAGGCCAGACTTCTCCTCTTCCAATAGCACGGGACAGACTCGCGCTGTTCTTCTGTCTCTTCCTTAGGCTGCAACATGGTGTGGATTTGACGGAGATGACCTGCACTGAGAAGAAACTGTAATGTCCCTTCATAATTCCTGTGTATAGATTGGCATGGTGTACAAATTGGCCTGTGTGGTAAGAGCTATGAAGTGCTCACACCCATTGGCCCAGCATGTTCATGTCTGGGTGTCTAGTCTCAGGCAGGGCATTTTAAAAAACAGAAGCTGGGGGCTGTAAAGGTGGCTCTGAGCATGGATACTAGTGTTCAATTCCCAGCACCCACATGGCAGCTCACAAACCCTCTGTAACTCCAGTTCCAAGGGATCTGACACCCACTTCTGACCTCCAAAGGTACCAGGCACAAAAGTGGTGCATAGATATATATGCAAGCAAAGCATCCATATGCATAAACAAAGTTAATTAAAAACAAAGTAGAAGAAAGGGATGTGAATTAGGAAAAATCAAATATTATATACTGATATTTACATATTATATAGTAATTACAGAAGCAATTACAGTAATGATAGAATAGTGTTATACTTATGAAAAAAGTGAGCAGAACCTTCATACTTTTCAAACAGAAACTAGTCTTGGATATTAAACTGAGTATTTCATGAACCATTATACACCTAGTTTTAAATAACTCTGGAGACTGGGTAGGAAATATAGCAATGGATCCATGCGAAGGATATACCACTGTTTACAAATGATGTAAACGTCACATCATTGGAAGAAGCTGAAGGACAGTAGATTAAAAGGAAAAAAAATAACACCAGTTGTGTCACGATCATTTTATTAGTTTCCCTCTATTTTATTTCCAAAAGTTGTTATGTCATTATCAAAGACTAAAGCAAACCTCTAATGATACAACATGGAAGAAAGAATCAAATAGCCCTGAGTGATTTCTTTCTCAACAGATGTCACAGGAGCTCAGAGCGCTGTGGAGGCCCTCAGAAGCCCTTAAGCGGCCAAAGCCACAGAATGTCTAGTGAAACATGAATTTCACAACTTTGTCCTCTTTGGTTCTGAAGAGGAGAGTGAAAGGGAAGCAGGATGTATGTACGGCATGTGCTTGAGTTGTAGAACTAGCATGTGACTCAACCTTATGTCTATTCTCCAGGACTACATGGAGGGTGCACGGCTTCCTCTTTCTTCCTCTGAGAACGAGAAACAAGAAATAAGCAATCAAACACGGGCAATAAAATCAGCTGCCAGTAGATGTTAGCCCCAATGATTTAGATATAGCGCTCTCTCTCTTTTTAAGTAAGCCAGGGAAAATAAAATGCTTTCCTCACAATGAGGCCATTAGCTGAAACAATGATAAAGACCCTTAAATATCTTATCATTAGATAGCTGTTGGTTTCAGATGGTTTTAGCATTATCTCTAGATTTCTAAGAGTAATCATTTCTCCAGAATTGCTAATAATTCTACAGCATGCACAGCAACTAAAAGAACAAGAAAATAAATCATCGCCACATACAATCTAGAAATTAAATTCTTAGTTCACGATTATTTAAATATTGCTCAATAATTAATGTTCATCTTAGGCTAACAGAGTTTTAAAGTGAAGGTCTGATACAAAGGCAGTTGGTGCCACTAAATGAAAGATTCTGCTTTGGGAACTTTAATTATTTACATGAGATTTTATCATTAATTTAAACTCGACCTTTGGCGAGACTACCATTCATAACGTGTAAGAGAGAAACAAATATTCTCCCCTGAATCCATTTTGTATGTAGCTTCTTCCCGCCATTGTTGGAGGATCAGACCTGGTTCTGTGGCCTGGAGTTATTTTCTGTGTGTGGTACAAACATCTTTCACGCTGCTGCCGCTCCCAACTATTGTGAGGAAGATGTAGGGAAAGAGAATGAAGCCTTGGCAGGGTTTCACACTTCACTCCAAGGAGGAGGCAAAGGTTAAGACTGAGGAAAATTAGGCAGACAAGCATGTGTGGCTGAGAGAAAGGCTTCCTATTCTGCAGAGGCTGAGTCCCTCGACACCAGCACGAGAAAAGCCGGTGAACGAGATCAGGTCGACTTCCTCTGCTTGCACAGTAATGCTGGCCATCTTCGCTTCCGAAAGACAAGTCCTCCATGCACCAGAGTTCAGAGCCGCCTTGTACATTGTTTCCGAACTCCTGGTGACAACGTTCTGACACAGGTCCAAGGGACAGGCCCCAGAAGGCTTTTCCAGGCCTGGCCTCAGAGTCCTGTGAGAATTTTTCAGAGCTAGCACTCTGCATGCCAATGAAATCCAAGCCTCTGATTATGCAACGGACCAAGACGGTCTAAAAACATGTGCTGAAGGAATGAGCCAGCATTCTGAAGGGGAAGCTTGTCTTCCAGAATCTCGGGATGGTGTTGAGTTAGTCTGAAGCTTAATGAAGAAATTTTTTTTTTTTTTTTTTTTTTTTTTTTTTTAATTTTCAAGGGAGGTGATTCTGAGTATCTTTGCACTCTCTACTCAAACAGAACAGAACCTAGTAAAATCACTTCGGAGATGAACTCTGAGTCAGAAGCAAGGGTTTTGCTGTTGCTGTTTTAATGTTAATGCATGGATTAACACCCCAGATTTCCTTTATAATTCTGGATATACTATTTTTGTTTTCCCACAACGATTCTCATCAGTTATGACATCAGCTCCCAGGGTAGATTGACCGACTCGACATAATACCTCATACAAGAATGAAATTCCTGTAGCTAACATTGCCTATGACACAATTGTTTAAAGGCCAACTGGCCTCTGCTTTACTGAACAACTCAGCAGTAAGTCAGATGCTGCTACGGAAATTGTACATTAAAATCAGATGTGTACAAATGTCTTTATTTAATTTTTTGGCATATATGAATTTTTTAAGTCTCTGCTAAAAATAAAAAGTTGAGAAGACCCTGTGGCTTTCCTTCCTTCCTTCCTTCCTTCGTTCCTTCCTTCCTCCCTCCCTTCCTCCCTCCCTCCCTCTCTCTCTCTCTCTCTCTCTCTCTCTCTCTCTCTCTCTCTCTCTCTCTCCTTTTTAATGACAGCTGACCCACAGCTATGCTGCCAAGATAAAGTGGCTTGCAGAGTGACTAGTATTGTTCCAACAGCGTTCCCTTCCCCCATCAATGGAAGGTTCCAGGAAGTCGGTTATCTTCACAGTCTGAGCTATTCCTTAAGGCTTCCAGGAACAAAGGCATTTCTCCCAGGTCATTTAAGAGTACAGCAGATACTGTTAAATAATCCCCAAGTAGCCAAACCTGTAGACTAGGCGCTGTTTTTCCGAGCCCTGGCTCTCAGCCACCACCCACAAAGGGTTCATCTCGTCACTAGCAAACTCTCTTTGAAACAAAGTAACTCAGTGGTTCTGGGGCATGATGAGTCTACTTCATATTTACTAAGAATAAGTTACATTTGCTCCTAAACTTGCATATATATATATATATATATATATATATATATATATATATATATGATGTCTTTTTTATTGCAATTACACCATGTATTTAGTATTTAAAACAAACAGACATGACGGAAGAAACAGAATTGTATTTTCTCTGAAAGAGGTTTTTTGTTAATGTCATGGATAGGTATGGGTGAGAAAAACCATAAATGATTGCTAGTATCCCATACATACTTTTTTCTGATTAAAAAAAAAATTGAGTACCTGCTCCATTCTAAAATATATTACATTTAATTTTTTTGTATTTTGTGGATGTATGTGTGTGTATGTGTATGAGTGCACATGTAGGGATAACGCCCGCGCTATCACCATCACCGGTTCACCATGTCCGAGCGAGGGGCTGCGGATTAAAAAATAGAGACAAGAGACAGCGAGTCATTCGCCACGGCTGAAAGCCGAGTGCCAGCCGAATGCCGTTTATTGAAAGAGGGAGGAAATCTTAAATACAGGCTTACAGCACAATGGCGGATCCCCGGAGGGCAGAAGTTTGCTACATTTTTGCATCTAAGCTGTTTACACCAAATGCAGGATACAGGAACAAAGAACCTCCGGTAGAACGTTAGGTGAGAAGGAAACCGGCAGGGAATCTGAATAGGGAGGACATCTGGTCAAGGTCCGCAAGCAAGGCCGCTGCCACTCACAGTGGGGGGCCAGGGCCCACATGCACATACATCACGGCATTTGGCCAGAGGACGATTGGTAGGAATCAGTTTTCTCCTTCCATCATGTGGCTCTTGGGAACCAGATTCAAATCTTCAGTCTTGACAGCAGCAGCCTCGACCTACCCAGCGAGCCATTTTCCTCACGTGCTGAGCCATCTTGGTGCCACCCCGCCCCCCACCCACCCCCTCCATTTAGAAAAAATTGAAACCAAAGAAACCATGCACTTGAGAAACTCAAGGAAAAGTGATGATACAAAAACCAGACAGCAACAAATCAATGAGCCAGAGGTGTGCGATGAATGCACATTTCTGTGATTTTTAGGTTAAAAGCAAATCTTTAGGATGAGTGTGCCCTACTCAGGGTTTCATGGGATTTGACTTTCTTTTCTTTAGCTTACAAGCTACCAACCCTACTAGCGTTTTTTTTTTTTTTCTCTTTCTTTTTATTTTTCCTCCAGGCTATCATCACTGTACATGGCGTTATATGATGCCATTAACACACATTCCACACCCCTCCCTCCTTCCCTCCGGTGGTCCTCTCTTCCCCCAGATAGCCTCCTTTTCACTTTACATCGTGTATATGTTTTTGACGTAGTCTGTCCATATAAAATGTAGGCAGCACAAGCGAGAGGAACCATGTGATGCTTGTCTTTCTCGGACTGACTTAATGGGATTGAAATGAGTACCTCCAGCTGTGTCACTTCTCTTGCAAGTGATTTACCAAATTCTTACTTATGGCTAAAAGACATTCCATTGAGTGCGTTCCACACTTTCCTTAGCCACTCCTCTGTCGTTGGACACCCAGATTGGGCCCATAACTTAGCTCTTGTGAATAGTGTTGCAGTTAACATTGATACACAAGTGTCTCTGCGATATGTTCATTTGGGGGTTTTTGGTAAATGCTCCCGAGTAGTTTAGCTGGGTCATATGGTAGATGTAGCAGGAATCTTAAAAGTTCTTATTAATAAGAACAAACCTGAGGCCAGTTATTGGGGTGAATGCTGGAAGGTCAGAGAAGCAGAACAAGCCACAGCTTCCCCACCTTGCCAGTTCCTCAGCTGATCCTGTTTCCTCAGACTGGATGCCTCTGAGTCCTCATCCAGAATGAATCCCAGCTGAACTGTAGCTCAAAAGCCTAAAAGCTTAATCAGCCAAATACTACTAGTTTCTGTTCTTCACGCCTTATATATCTTTCTGCCTTCTACCATCACTCCCTGGGATTAAAGGCTCACTTCTTGGGATTAAAGGCATGTGTCACCATGCCTAGCTGTTTCCAATGAACTTGAACTCACAGAGATCCAGAGGGATTTCTGCCTCTGGAATGCTAGGATTAAAGGCGTGTGCTACCACTGCCTATCCTCTATGTTTAATATTGTGGCTGTCCTGTTCTCTGACCCCAGATAAGTTTATTAGCTTGCACAATATTTTGGGGAACACAATACCACCACAGGTAGATTTTTTTTTAATTTTTTTTTGACAAATATCCATAGTGTCTGCATTAGTTCTCATTACCACCATCAGGTGGAAGCCTCTCTTTTCTTTGTGCTTTCACCAGCATTCATTGTTATTTATTTATTTAAAGATTTATTTATTTATTATGTATACAGTGTTCTGCCTACACACCAGAAGAGGGCCCCAGATCTCATTACGGATGGTTGTGAGCCACCATGTGGTTGCTGGGAATTGAACTCAGGACCTCTGGAAGAGCAGCCAGTGCTCTTAACCACTGAGCCACCTCTCCGGCCCCATTATTTATTTTCTTAATAAGTGCTGCCCTGACTTGGGTTGTATGTGCTCCCACTGTAGTTTCAATTTGCATTTTTCTGGTAGCTAGTGAGACTGAATAGCTCTTCATATGCTCATTGGTCATTTGTATTTCATTTGTGGAGAACTGTCCATTCATTTCATTAGCCCACTTATGCTTTGCAGCTTTTGACTTCTTGTCATTTAGTATTCTGAATTCTTTATATATCCTAGATATTAATCCCAGATATATAACTAGAAAAGTGTTTCTTACATTTTTTTTTCTTTTTTTTTGGTTTTTCGAGACAGCATTTCTCTGTGTAGTTTTGGTGCCTGTCCTGGATCTCGTTCTGTGTACTAGACTGGCCTCGAACTCACAGAGATCCGCCTTCCGCCTGGCACTGCCTCCCAAATGCTGGGATTAAAGGCGTGCACCACCACTGCCCGGCAATTTCCTTACATTTTATAGGCTATCTCTCCATATATTAATTATTGACTATGCTGTGCAGAGCTTTTCAATTTCATAAGTTCCCATTCATCAATTGTTGACATCATTTCCTGAGCAACTGGACCCCCATTCAGAAAGCGCCTGCTTCTGCCTATATCTTGCAGTAATTTCCCTCTAATGGATTTCAAGTTTTGTGTCTTGCAATAAGGACCTTTGATGTTGTTAGCATTTAGTTAGTATCTGTACTGGCCTGCCTTTAGGATCCTGGCAGGATATGTCCTCAGCTGCAGCCACTAAGAGCACCCCGTGCACATTCTCTACTTTCCCTTATAAAAGGTAGGCCTTGCCCACCACCCATCTCTTTCTCTTCTTTGGCTCTTGTCCCCAGGGACTGGTCTCTCCCTCCTTCTCTGCCCTCCCCCCAATAAACATCCCATGTGAGCCCTGTTGTATGACACGACTCCTTCTTGATGCTTTTAAATTACAACAGGCGTGTTTGGAATTGACTTTTATACAGGAGAGCTAGTCTTGTTTTTCTGCACGTCGATTTCCAGTTTCCCCAGCACTATTTGTTAAAGACGCTGTCTTTTCTCCAATGTATACTCTTGATATCTTCGTTAAAAGCCAAGTGGCTAATTCTTTAACTTTATATTTGACTCCTTTCTTCATGTGAGAACATTTCTCCTCCAATACATAGACTGTTGGAGAATGAAAGAAGTTGATACCATACATCATTCGGGAAACTGTTCAGTTAAAACAGGAAAGAAGGTGGAGACTGAGGCTGGGATGTAGGTCAGCTGGGAGAGTGCCTGCCTACCCTGCAAGAGGCTCCAAGTGTGATCCCCAACACCACATTAACTAGGTGTAGTACTGCATGTGCATAATCCCAGCACTGAAGAGTAGAAGATGACAATTTCCTGAATGTTTAAGAGACAGAGTTAAGAAGACTCTGAGGAGGAGAGTGGGTGTGGAGGTAGCAATTTGAACAAAAGCTGATGGCGCCAGGCAGTGGTGACTCAAGCCTTTAATCCCAGTACTCAGAAGGCAGAGGCCAGCAGACCTCTCAGTTTGAGGCTAGCCTGGTCTACATAGTGAGTTCCAGGACAGCCAGGGCTACACAGTGAAACGCTCTCCCAAACAAACAAACAAAAAGCTGATGGCTCCAACTTGTAATCCAGAGCCTGACAGAATGAAACAGGCAGGTCGTCATGAGTTCAAGGCCAGCCTGGAGCACGGTGTATCTCAAAATAAATACAAAACATTTAGATAGAAATGTCTGATGAAAAAACAAATAAACAAAACAGAAATATAAGTCTGAACCTTGAGAGAGAGAGAGTACAATGATAGTAATTCAGGCTGGAAATAGCACAGACCATAGTAGTTAAAGTCCAGAGGCTTGAAGAAACTTAAAGAAATCAAGACAGAAATGGCTTAGGGGGCGAATCTGTGACGGAGAGGGAAGGTTGGTGAAGAGTCACTAAGGAGATGAGAGAGTTCAGAAAGCAAAGAGGAGAATTAAAATTCAACCTGATCTTAGCACCAAGGGAGCAGAGAATTGGGGAAGTGACAGATGGTCAGGGAGATGGTCTTCAGGTAAGTGTCATTTAATCTGTCTGTCAGTCACCAGGCTCTCAGCAGAAAGATGAGAGACAATAGCAGAATTCCAAAGGCTAACGATTTAGTATCGAGTATAGAGCAAAAGGCAAGGACAATAGAAAGTTCAGTAGCTTTGACGATGAACAGAAGGGAAGGCAACATTACATCTTTGGAGGGAAGAGAGTAAACATCTATGGTTGTTGAGGATAATGAATGAGGGAAAAAGCCATTTAAGATGAAGTTGTCACGAGAGATCAAAAAGAGTAGCTGGGGAGATCAGTGGTTAAAAGTACTTGCTGCTCTTTCAGAGGACCTTGTCTCAATTCTCAGCACACACATAATGGCTCACAACTGCCTGTAACTATTGTCCCAGGGGAGCTGATGCCTTCTTATGGCCTCTGTGAGCATCAGTCATGCAAGTGGTACCCAAACATACATGTAGACAAGACACCCATACACTTATTTTTGTGCAGATGATCTGTTATTAAAGTGGAGTATTGTAATCACGTACTAATAAATTGATATTGATCTCTGTCTTTAATTACAGTAGTACATTTCTTATGAAATTAAGTTCACCAGAATTTGGTGCATATATGTTTAGGATAGCAATGTCTTCTTGGTTAACTATTAATTTGATTAGAATGAAGTATCCTTCTTTATCTCTTCCGATTATTTTTAGCTTGAAGTCTATTTTGTCAGATACCATGATAGGGACATCTGCTTGCTTCCTGGTCATATTTGTACTTTTGTTCTTCCTTTTACTCTAAGGTGGTACCTATCTTTAAAGTTGTGTTTCTTATAGACAACAGATAGATGGATTTAGTTTCCTTATGCAGCCATCCTGTGTCTTTTGGTTGGAGAATCAGGGCCGTTAATATTTAAAGGTATTATTGAAAGGTGCATGTTGATTAGTCATTGTGTTATTGATTTTTGGTGGTGATGGTATTCCTTGTGGGACTTTTTATTTTAGTAATAATGGCTTCATATTTCTTTCTGCAATCTCCTGATGATTTTCATTCCTCTCTTCAGCCTCAAATACTGCATCCTGTATTTTCTTTAGCTGTGGTTTGTTGCATAATTTTTTTAGGCAATTGATATCATGAAAAGCTTTTTTTTTTTTTTTTGTCCTTCACCTATGGCAGGTAATTCTGTTGGATGTATTAGACTAGGTGGGCTATCATGGCATTTTAGGAGTTGGAATGCATTATTGCTCCAGACTTCTTTGGCTTTCAAAGTTTCCATTGAGAAGTCAGCTGTTACTCTGATGAGTTCCCTTTGTATGTGATTTTTATTTTTTCTCTTGCAGCTTTCAATACCCTTTCTTTGTTCAGTATACTTGGTGTTTTAACTATGATATGCAGGCTGTGGAAATTTTCTTTTCTGTTCTTATCTATTTGATATTCTGGGTGCTTCATGTACCTGTATGAACATGTTTTTTCTTAGTTTGGGGAAATTTTCTTCTATGATCTCCTTGAAGATGTGGTCTATGTCATTGATCTGGGATTTATCTCTCTCATCTATGCTTATGGTTTGCAGGTTTGTTCTTTTCATGGTATCCCACATTTCCTATATGTTCCTTTCCTGTGTTTTAATTTTTTTCATATTCTTTTATTTCATATAGATGCTCTACTCTATGTTTGAGTCCTGGTACTTTGTCTTCTGCCTGAGTCTCTCTACTTACAAGGCTTCCTTTGAGCTTTCTAGCTGGGCTCTTGGGTTTTTCAATTCAATTTTCATTTCTGCTTGAGTCTTCTCCAATGATTCTTCTTTACTAAGTTCCATTTTCAAATCCTGCTTGTCTTTATGGTGTCCATCAGCCGTAATGTTTGTGTTTTCTTGGCATCATTTAGGTAGAATCCATTATGTTCTTTCTAAGTTCAGTGAGCTGTTCTGCTGTGGGATGTTCTGTATGTCAAATGTGTTGCTCTGATTGGTTAATAAATAAAACACTGATTGGTCAGTAGCCAGGCAGTAAGTGTAGGCAGGACAAACAGAGAAGAGAATTTGGGGAAGTGAAAGGCTGAGGCAGAGAGACACTGCCAGCCACCGCCATGACAAAGGAGATGTAAGGTACTGGAAGGCCACCAGCCATGTGGCAACTTATAGACTAATAGACATGGGTTAATTTAAGATAGAAGAATTAGATAGCAATAAGCCTGCCATGGCCATACAGTTTGTAGGCAATATAAGTCTCTGTGTGTTTATTTGATTGGGTTTGAACAGCTGTGGGCCTGGCGGGTGAGAGAGATTTGTCCTGACCTTTAAATTCCTTGAATTATTTGATGAAGTTTGTGATTCTGTGTCCTGGGGTTCATCTATGTAATTATCAGTAGACATAGAACAAGGGGCTTGGAGGTGTAGTACAGTCTTGATCTTTCATATTCTTTGTATTTTTGTGGACTTTTTTTTTTTTTTTTTTTAGTTTTGTCTCTGATATGGACAGAGCAAGTTAGAACAGTTTCGCTCTGGTTGGGCCTAGAAGTGGAATAAGCCTTGGGTGGAATGAAGTCAAGCAGACACCAGAGCTGGACTGATATATAGAATGTGTAGGATTTGGCTGGGTGGGAAGGTTGGGTGTGGCTTGGGAGGGGCCTGTAGGTTGGGAGCAGGCAGAGGGATCCCAGAAGACCCCTAGAGACTGATGGCAGCACAAGCGGGGGAGGTCAGACTAAGCCAGGGTACTGGATATGGGACCCTGCCTAGGTCTACAGGGTTCGGGAGGGTCAGTGGAGGGGAGGGTCAAGTAGACGCAGTCAGCTAGACCTAGAGAAGGAATGTGCCGGATCTGCTGGGGTGGAGAGGTTGAATGTGGAAAAAAGAAGCACACACATAAATTTGAGAGAGAGAGAGAGAGAGAGAGAGAGAGAGAGAGAGAGAGAGAGAGAACATAAAAGCGGGCGAAGACCTCAAGGTCAGCCTTGGCTGCTATAGAACAAGTTCAAGGCTAGCCTGGGGTGCGTGAGACTGTCTCAAAAGAACAAAACCACAAAACCAAATAAACAAAAAGAAAAAGCAAAAACCAACCAACCAAACAAACAAAACTCCTGTGCTTTCTATCACTGTTACAAAATATATGAACTCAATCTTAGCTTCAAAACTGAAGGGCTTACTTTGTTCCACAGCTCCTGGCATTCCAGTCCGTCATCATGACCCTTCGCTTTTGAGCCTGTGGTGAGCAGTGTATTATGGTACAGGAAACTGCTCCTCTTACAGCATCTGGGAAACAAAGACAGGAAGAGCCTAAGGTCTGATAGCCACTTCAAGAACACACCACCATTGACCTGACTTCCTCTTGTAAAACTCCACCTCTCAAAGCTTCTGCCCTTCCTCAATAGCACACTGTGCTGGAAAGCACATGAGTCTTTGTGGTGCATTCCAGACATAAACTATAGCCCCTCATTTCTTGAAAACAAGAGAAAAGGAAGAAAGAGGGAAGAGAACAGAGGTGATTAAGGTTTCCTTATCTGCTGGCTTCCATTTTTTTCCTCACTAACATCGTCTTACAAAAAGGTCAAATTGGCGTTTAGTGAATAAGCATCACGAGTGTCGTATGATCGGTTAAGGTAAGGGTTGGGGGTTCCACCCACACACGGTATTAAGAGAAGTACTTATCAAACGGGCAAGCCATTATTAGGTTATGCAATGATCTTACAAACATCCCATACCACTCAAACACAAGAAAAATATCTTTTTTTTTTTTGTTTTTCAATTTGGGTAAACATTAAACAATCGTGTTACAGGTAGCCAGAAAAAGATTATATTCAAACTTGGGGGACTTGCTCTTGAAGTTTGGTTAGGTAGCATAGTCATCTGAAGTCCCACTTTTCTGAGACAAACACATGGTGGAGCAGCAGGCATGGTAGCATCATTGTTTTGCCAAATAAGTTGTTCCTCCATTTTTATATGAGCCTGAGTTCAACATACACATTTCCTGTAGGTATGGTTGGTGTTTCTCAATGAAGTTTCGCCAGGCTCTGTGGGTGTTTGTGTTTTGAAAAGTAAAGCCTTGTATCAACAATAAGAATTTCTTCTCCTCCTGCTATACAAGTCCCCATGATATGCCTCTTAACCCACACACAGCCAGTTAAAAGGGCACTAGGTTAGACCACTTACCAGGTAGACTCACACATGCTCTGTAGAAAGCCTACAGAGCCAAGGCATTTGGAGATAAACATGGAAGGACTTAGGGATTGCAAGTTTATTTCTGTCTTATGTTGAAACAAGGACTGGTTTTTCAGGAACATGGAAAGAGATAAACACCGTTTCCAGTGCTCACGAACAACGGCCTCACTAATGTTTCAGGGAGAGGGAAAGAGCATGCTGTGGGTTTAAAGCATGCGGGGGGGGGGGGGGGGGGGGGGGGGGGGGGGGGGGGGGGGGGGGGGGGTGCTGAGGGGGGGTGTTCTCCCAAGGCCTTGCTTTCCCAAGATATCTCCCCTGTGGGGTTGCCTGAGTCCCCACATAGGCTCATTTTCCTCTTGCTGATGAGGACACTGTAAGTGAGTCACCTCACTTTATGAGTCACCTTTAAGAAGAGGAAAGCCCCAGAGAAGAAATTATCATTAGAACGTTATAAATTAGCGGATCAAATTAGCCTGCTGGCTACAGAGATTTAGATTGAGAACAATTAAGGATAGAAAACAAGAGGACCAAAAAACGTCTCCACTCTAGATGAAGCAAGGAAGAGCCATCCTGGGTGGCAAGCTCCCCAAGGTGCAGCATCCCTGAGTCACCAGCAGGGATAGAAGTGCTCACATGGGCCTTAACTGCCAAGGGGACTCAGTGGCTTGTAGATTGGACCCATTCCTGAAGAAACATTTAACAAGGTCGCCTGAATATAGCTTACCAGACTGCTCCACAAATAAAACTCTAGCCTACTGACCCCACTCACCCACCAGACATGCACCACAGTGGTTGGTTCTTCTTCGGTCAGAGGGAGAGGAGATACCAGGTGGGCACTTAAACCTGATTACTTAGACCCCTTCTGACATCCAGTCTAGGATGCTGGAATAATACTACTGCAAACACACAAGGCCGAGCTTAGGATTTCCAGGGTTATGATTAACTAAGACTGAGAGTAAACATTTTGATTTCTTTAATTAATGGAATTATTCCAGCTCAATTTTCCAATTGTTTCTTGACTGAAGGCAAGTACAGAGAAATCAGAGGCTTGCAAATATATTCATTTATTCAGTAAAGGAACCTATCCTTTCCTGCTCTGCTTAATGTTTTTTGTGTTATTTTTTTTTGAAATTGAAGAGTATATTAAAAAAACAGAAAGAAAATGAAATACATGGAATTGCTATTACATTCTTCAAACTTTATTCCCTTACTCTTCAACACCAATTGTCTTGATTATTCATATTTTTAGATGAGATAATGGATGTCATTGAGGTTAACTAACTCACCCCAATGACACAGAATTCAGGATCTAACAAGATTTTTTTTTTTTGATATAGAGAATATATTGTCTTATCCTTTGAACTACAAAATTGATACTTTACACAAATCACCCTGCATTCGATGCTGAAAGTTAAATGTACCCATAAAATCCACGAATATTTCCGGCCCAAGTAAGGCTCTTACTAAGTATCTCTTATTAAATAAAGAAGTCCCGTTTGTAGAATAAAATTCAACAGATTGAAATGTGGTAAACCATTCTAGAAGTTTAAGTGCTAGATAGTAAAGTGAAGTTGTGTTTGTTTTGTAAATTAAAGCAAACTCAAAGGAAAAATGGGACAAGGTCCTTTAAGTTGAATACATACTCTCCTGTGTTTCCAGTACGGCTGCTTATGCACACCGGACTAGGATGTTTGAAATGATAATGGCCTGCAATAGAAACTATTCCTGTTCCTACCGCCATGGCAAGTCTTTATATACTCTGGTGTTTAACTCAAATGTTTACTAAACTGATCATTAGATTCCCTTGAAATATAGTGTCAGACTTACTAGCCGTTATATGATCATTATTTTATAGTCTATTCTGTGGTACAGAACAAACTAGCAAGTAGGTCATGGATTTCCTTAAGTTAGAGTGAAAGGAAAAAAAAATAAGTAGGTTGCATCCCATACGATTTAAAAACAGTTTTAAGTGACACTGGAAAAAAAAATAGATATTCAAGAACCAAGCTGACGATTTTATCTCTTCCTTTTTGTGCTGCTCTGTTTTGTTTGCTTACACCCACTTTATGAGAGGCATCTCTTCATTTAACAAAATGGAGGGAGTACTGATTGCAATGCTGAGCTGAGTCCTCTGCTGCCTAGAGGTGTGATCTGGGACCAGCAGCTAGCCAGCGGACTGTTGGAGACATCCACGCTTCTGAGCCAGAGGAAAACAGACCTTGGTCAGCGCCAAGGGAAGCGATGCTATAGGCTGGGACACAGCAGACCACAGGGGATGAGGACAAGGGACCTCTGATGGCAGCAAGGTAGACAAAGTTTGTAGTTTTGCTTTGGACTCCCTGGGGGAGGGGCATTGTAATTTTTAACCACTAGAGAAGAGCAGATGGGGGCACAGTTATCACCTCTTGGGGTCTGAGGGGTTTCAGAGACTGTACCAAGTCAAGGAGGACCCCAAACATGTGAGTCTCCCCATAAGAAGAAACAAAAGGAGATGAGTCATGAGTTATTTGACGTTTGACCACTTCCCCAGTGAATACAAGGCTACAAAAACCTGCTACAAATCAGTTCTTAGGTCAAACGTTACTCCAGGACTTTAGAGAACACTGGAAGAGTTTCTAAGGACAGTCAAAGCTCCCTTGGACTCACTAGTCATCTATGAATAAGCTTACATACCCTCCATTGTTAGAATCATAAAAAGACAGAGCTCAGAATCTAGCCATTTCCCATGGACTTGGTAAATCCCTGGCCCAGAAGAGAAAGTAAGTGTGACCACCAGCTGTTGACCTTTCTTGGGCATTAACCATCCTTTTTTCTGCAAAGATGGTTTCCAGGTACATCCCAGAGTGGAGGGAATCGTGCCAGGTATTTCAAAATTCTGAACACACTTCAAAGTAACTGCTGTTGTTCCCTAACCACTTTTGAGTTAGTGTCTTGGGAAATTCTTTTCCATGGTTACATATCTGATTTTATAATAGACATCAATAGGGAAATGGGATTTGTTTTTACAGAAATTCACTTTATAGCCAAATTTACTAGCGTGCATTTCATAAAGTGAGAAATGAATTTATGTATGTTGATATCTCTCATCTCTACATGTGCCTGCCTCTCTGGGGCCTTCTTCCAGCAAGCGTCCGACGTGAGCAAACTGACGGGGAGGAAAACACGGTTGATTCAGCAAACCCACTAGACTGTGTATGGGAAGCACAAGGTAACCGCATGACCGTCTTGCAAATCCTAACAGATAGAGTGTATCATGCCAGCCTCTCCCCACTCCTACGTAAAAAGCAAAGCAAACTAATGAAGGAAATATCACTGTTGGTATGCTGTTCGCATCCTTACTTTATGGATCCCAAGCCAAAGCTTTAGCAAGGTCATTTGATTTTCCTGTGATCTCCAAGTTAGGGAGCATACCAGCAATACTAGGACAGAAGTTTTTCATGCCCCTGACCCCAACCTCCTGTATTTCCTTTATCCCTGAAACAGCATTGCCGGGCTTGTTCCATCTAACAACACACAGACTGTTCTTCTTTCTCTTGCCTACATGTGGTCCTACTTTCCTCTCTGCCTATTTAATCTCAGGATTGCCTTCTTCACCCACCTGAACCAAGCAGATTCATGAGTTCCAAGTTCTCGGCGGGCTGGCTTTTCAAGAACTGTCCCTAAAGTCTGTGATTGGAAATAAAGGTCGTACCAAGCTTGCTTTCAGGGTCGAGCAATCTTGAAGCCAAACTACAGACTTAAAACAACACACTTGGTGTGTGTTGGGGGGTGGGGGATGGGAAGGAGGCAGTCTGGACACCTGGATGGGCCTTCTAACTAGAACTGCTACCGCTACCACTTAAGAGTCAGGAAGGAGACCCACAAAGCACAGGAGTCTCTCTGAGCTTGAGATTATTCACTTTCCTAACTAATCAATAATTGTTATAATTAAAATTGATAGCTGCAAGTAACATGACAGAAGGGCGCTGCCAGCATACTGATTGTGTCTTTGGCTTGGAAAGATAGGCAGCAGAGTGGAGCACTTAGTTTCCAATTTGCTTTTAGCTGTGTGCAAATTGCTTTAGCTGTATCCAGCTGATTTAGACCTTGCCTGGAGGTGCGCTAGATTAATTGGGAGCCACACATTCATTGCTTACAGAATGGACTCTGTAATTGGCGAAATTTGTTAGTGCCAGTTATAAAAATAACTGTATAGTTCTACTTTTAGCTGCCCCTGCATTATTCTTTCCATAAGAGCGGCCACAGGAGGCAATTAGAAGGACTCTGATGATTAAGATGGGCTTTTCCACAAAGACTCAAAGGAACGTGTCTACAGTCGATATTTTAATCCAAGAAAACGGTGGTGTGGAATCTGGTATTGATTTTTTTTTTTCAAAAGTTGAAAAAGTACTTGAGTACATATAGGAATTTTTCCATCTTTGCGGTGACTGAGAGTTACATAAGAGAACCCACTTTGTTGGAATGGTGAGCAGCTTTTTGAAAATGATTCTTTGTTCTCTCTCAGCCTCGTTGGGTTATATAGAACAAGTGCTCCTTCTTATTTACTGTGAATGGAAGCAATAAGAACAATCCTGAGGCTGCAGTCGGGTGCCCTGGAGTTTGTAGTTTTTCTTCCAGTCCCTTCTTTGTGTCACGGGATTCCATAGGACAGACTGCACAGCCCACTGAGGACACCAGGGGAAGCTCAATAGACATCTAAGTTATTTTTGTCAGGAAGGTTTTTCCCCCCCAAGAGCAATAAAACATAAGCTATAATGACAAGTGAGCAAAATAAAGGATATCTCTCTTTTCTGATAAGAGTCCCAGAAAGTGTTTTATAGCCAGGCATGATGGCTCACACTAGTAATCCCACCACCTGAGAGGACTAAGGCAGAAGTCTAAGCCACAGAGTGAGAGTTTGTCTCAAAAACAAAAATAAATAAAATAAAATCAACAACAACAACAGAACAGAACAGCAAGTGTCCTATGAGATGGACAGACCTGCAAAAGAAGTAAATTACGTCCCTCGGATCTATAGCAGGAATCTTAAAAGTTCTTATTAATAAAATCAAACCCGGAGCTAGTTATTGGGGTGAAATGCTGGATGGTCAGAGAGACAGAACAAGCCACAGCTAACCTCACCTGGCCAACTTCTCAGCTGCTCTTGTTTCCTCAGACTAGAAGCCTCTGAGTCCTCATCCAGAATGGGTCTCAGCTGAACTGCTGCTCAAAACCTAAAAGCTTAACCAGTCAAATGCTAAACCAGGTCAAATGCTTCTAGTTTCTGGTCCTCATGCCTTATATAACTTTCTGCTTTCTACCACCACTCCCTGGGATTAAAGGCTTGCTTTCTGGGATTAAAGGCGTGTGTCATCATGCCTGGCCATTTCCAATGTGGCCTTGAACTCACAGAGATCCAGAGGGATTTCTGCCTCTGGAATGCTAGGATTAAAGGCATGTGTGCCACCATTTTCCTAGCCTCTGTATCTAGTGGCTGTCTGTTCTCTGACCCCAGATAAATTTATTAGGGTACACAGTATTTTGGGGAAACACAACACCACCACATGAATCCTCTTGGTGTATTGCAATGCACATCAAAATGTGCAGAGGCTATTCTCTGTTGCCGTAGATGATGAAAGCCACATGTGTGCACAGAACCGAACTGTCTGGAGAGATTCTGCCATTCAAACGACAAGTCCAACTTATATCCATTTGAGCAAACAAAAAGGTGTAGGAAAGGGACTGTGGTTCCAGTCACTGGAAAACAGCAGGAAGAAGCTGTGTTTATTGGACAACACCAAATTCGGTGGCTCAAGAGTAGGTCTTGCCTGGACTCCTCCATTTCTTGCTTCTGTTTATTCCTGTCACCTTTACTTTCCCCACTCCAATAAAATCTTCAACCACGGAAGTACCCATCAACCCACATTTCCATCAGGTCTGTCCAACAACTGCTCTGAGAAGGCAGAGATTTTTTTTTCCCCAATGTTCCAGCAAATTCTAGACACTAATATGAAAGACCCACAGTGAGTAACTTGCATCCTCCTGAACCAGCCCCTGAGGTCGGGAGTGCAGAGTGCGTTTATTAGTCACATCTGAGTCTGTACTCCTCCAGGAACACATATAGAGCCCCTTCCCTATCTGATCTGCACTATCCTTGAGTGATGGGAGTCCCCTGCCCCTTAAGAACACTGTGAAGGAGGGAAGCCTTCATAGCAATACTGGGGTAGACACCAAACAGAGAACTGGGTCCTAGGCAGAGACAGTAGCAAATGACTGCCACATTAAAGCTATGTAGTGAACTATTAGTAAAGTTTTTTAATCCTTTATATTCAATGGGAACTTCGGGATCCAGTTGAGTCTAAAGAGCATTTCTTCTAGAATATTGCCTATGTGACCATAGCATGGAAAAGACTGCCCACTGTTTCAGAAGGGGCACCCATCCCTAGAGCTCATTCACTAATACAGAGAGTAGAAAGTCTTTCTGAAACAAAAGACCATTCTGTGGGGCTGAGGAAATGACTCAGTAAGCGAAGGTCCTGCAACCAAGCAAGAGGACTAGAGTTCAAATCCCAGGCACCCCAGAACTGAGGGGATCTAGACAGGCAGATTCCAGAGGCTCCCCAGACAGTCAGCCTAGCTGAAACCACAAGCTCCAGACTCAACGAGAGATCCCGCCTCAAAATATGAGATGGAGAAATAGAGGCAGACACCTGAACTTGTTCTGTGGGGCACACACACGCTTACTCAATCTCACTCTAAGTGCAAAAATTTTAGGTTTACTTTTCATTCCATCTTTATCCCCCCTTCTCAGTAATTCTTTTTTTTTTCTTAAATAGAGTTAAGTTGAGGCTTAGTAAATATATTTTAATATAAGCTTTAGCATGAGGCTGAAGAGAAAGAGAGGCATTCAGAAGAAAGTAAGACACACCTGAAAGCGTGGGTGTAGGCTTCTCAAAGAAGCATCCTCTCTCCAAGTAATTCTAAGGATGGGGATGTCTTCTTATGTGATTCTTTGTCATCACTGAGCTCTACAAACACAAACTGTGCCAATTCCTGTTTTGTCCAAATGATAGATGGGTCCAGAGGCCACACGAGTGATGCCCGTTCTTTATTTAGCACGAGACGATGAGTATTCTGAGCCACATCTTGGTGCGGAGCGGAATTTAAGCACTCAGATTGAAGATACAGCCAGCAAATATCAAATTTGCTTTGATCTTCCAACTTTATATAGGACTACATGTGATCACCAAGGAGGAAAATGGATGTATAATAAAGCAACTTCTTTTATGGTTAGGATCAGAGAGAGGACAAGCTGAGACATTAAAGGGACCGCTCAAGAAAAAGTATTTCGGAACATTTACCTTGGAAAGGCTCATTTGAATGTATTTAAATTAAAATTATTCTTGCCATTTGAAAGAAGTTCACTGCATAAGAAGATTAAAAAATGCTTTTGTAACTCATCTGGTGAGCTATCTCAGTGGCTAAGGGTGCTTGCCAGTAAGCCTGGTTGTCTGAGTTTGAGCCCTAGAACTTAGTGGAAGGAGAGAGCTGACTCCCCCTGAAACTGGTCCTCTGACCTCTACATGGCACAGACATTCTGGGATATCTGTATGCATGCAAACACACACACACACACACACACACACACACACACACACACACACACACACGCTTACCATACAAGAAGTAAATAAATGCTAAAAACTTAACTTTTATAAGAGATAGAGAAAGGAAGAAAAAAAAAGCGGGAGGGAGAGGGAAAAGACATAGCCCTGGATATTAAAAAAAGACAAGATCAAAGGCATGAATTTGCATACAGTACAACTTATACATACGTACGTAGAGAAATATTTTGCTGTATACCATATATTTTCAATAAAGAAGTCAGAAAGAAGAGGAGGCAGACATTTCTTCTATTTCAATTCAGTTATACATGAGTTCTGCAATGTAAACAAGCTGTGTAATTGAAACAAGATAAGGTATGAGCATAAGGATTTCTGGAAGAAAGAAAAAGACAATCTGGTTTAAAATATCACTTGTCTTTTTATCACAGGCCAGGTGATAAAATATCACCAACCAGTCAGGACTATGAGAAAACATCCATAAAATTTATATATTAAGAATTAATAAGCACCAATATTTACCCAGGAAGGTGGCTCAGCATGGACCCAAATCAGTGCTATTCCTGTGTCTGGGGAAACCACGTCTGTCCCTTACCACAGAAGCAGTTTTCAGAAAGCTGGTAACTGATGAAAACATTTCAGAAAACTGGAGGCTGGGCAGTGTGGCTACAGCCACATATGCTGTGGGGGATTCCCCCGACCATCAGTGGCAGGGCTACGGTAAAGGAGAATGGTACCCAGATGAGTCAAGCTGACTGGTGGGTTTCCAAAGACTTTGTCACATCTCTTTATATGCTACGCCCTGTTGAAAGCAACCTGAGAGATCTGAATAGAAAAGTCAATCAAGCCAAAAACTGCAAAGTTAAAATGGAGCTACTCAGAAGCTGTGAGCCACAGAAACAACTCATTGAAGATTTTCTGTTCCAGTGATGACTCCAACTTTGACCTGATGCCACAGGTGTTGCAAAGCCTCCCTAGGGAAGACACACTCGTTGGCCCTGTGGGCCACCATCCAGCTACCTCGTGAATGCCTCCAAGCTAGCACCGGAAGGACCTTTGAGTGACTTATTAAGCCTAGGATTTTACCTTGCCTACTTCCCATTCCTAGCCAAAGGTGGTGATGATTCTTAGTCTTAAGCCCCACCTGTCTTCTGCTGAATTACTGTTTATCTTAAAAATGATTGTCGGTGGAAATTAGTTGTGTATGGAGGAGAATAGAAATGTTTGAGTCAGACAGCTTGAGGCAGATAAACATTCTTGGACTAATTGACCCACTCACTTTGCCCTAATTACATAATAGTGCAATAAGCAAATATGGAACAAAATAGAGCATGATGAAGAATGACTGGTGAGCCAAGGTAAGTCTCTGAGCCCAGCAAGACCTGGATAGTTTGGTCTACCTGGAGCAGGCCTCACTAGCACCCAGTGGAGCTCTATGCATCTTCACTATAAGTTCACTGTCCTGGGCTTCGTAGTCACAGTAGCCCTGTCCAGATCAGCCCTCTGCTTTATCCAAGATGACTTTTAGTTCAGACACACCCAGGGTGTACACTTGCATATTTAAAAGATTGGAAAGGCTGGATGCGGTAGTGCATGCCTTCAGTCCAAGCACTGGGGAGGGTGAGACAGGAGGATCATGAGTTCCAGACCAGCCTGGGCTACTTAGGAAGAATCTACCTTAAAAACAAGCAAAAATAGTAACAAAAGTTAGGAGCCACTGAATAAAGAAATTAATATTTCTGCTCTTCATTTTTTTTCTCCCATTTTCTCAGCTTATTTACATTTAAGATTCATCAATTCTAAAAATGTGTTGATCTCCAGAAAGGACACTTGCATGTAGTCTATCTGTGATCAATAGAGGAATGTTTGTTTACATGGACATGCAACATGATTGTATGAATTGGCTTTGGAGTCAAAAAAGGGGTAGAACCACCAAGGAATGCTGTTGGCTGTCTTGCTCCCCAAGGCTTATTCAGCCTGCTTTCTGATACACTTCAGGCCCGTCTTCCCAGGGATGTCCCTGTCCTCAACAGGATGGGCCCTCCAACACCCACCATTAATCAAGAAAACACCCAGCAGCCACACCCAGAGGTCAGAATGTTTGATGGAGTCAGTTCCTCAGCTGAGGTTTTCTCTTCAAGCCAGGCGACTCTAGTTTGTGTCCAGTAGACAAAAAAACTAACCAGCACAGAACAAGGGGGCTCAAATGGTCAGTAATAAATGTTCCTGAGGGAAAGGAGACTTGTCAGCAGCATGTGCAAGGGCTGGGGGTGTGGCTCAATCATAGGGGTCTTGCCTAGCCTGTGGGAGAGTGGGACATTCTGGGTTACATTCTCCCCCAGCACATACACCCAGAGGTGTATCAAGTTGCCAGGGAAAATTAAGTCAGAACAATCTTCACTGAAACATACTCTAATAAGTTTATGGAGATTAAAGAATAAATAATAATCTGTACTGTAAGAAAAAATGATCATGTCATTTAAAATAAGGTTGTTTTTAAAGTATGAAAGATGTTTTTATTGGACCTTAAAAAGTAATTAAGTAAAAACCAAGGGCTGGCTGTAAGGAAGCATGAGGGCTGTATTCGCTTTTTGATTTATTCTGTTCAGTTTGGCTTTGTGAAATAAGTCCCCACTATGTAGCTCTGCCCGGCCTTGAGCTTACTACATAGAGCAGGCTGGCTTCGAACTCCCGGAGACTCATCTGCCTCTGCCTCCTGAGTGCTGGGATTGAAAACATGGATGTTACTACACCTAGGAGGGCCTGAGTTTGGACTCCAGCATTCATGTAAGAACTAGGTATGCCGGGCATGGTGCCGCAGACCCAGGCAGATCTCTATCGGTTTGAGGCTGCGCTAGTCCACGCAGTAAGTTTCAAGACAGCCAGGGCTACATAGAGAGACTGTCTCGACTACACAAAACAGAAAAGCTAGGTCTGACCACACGCACCTGTGATCCCGTCTCCAGCAGGGCCAAGGGAGGCAGTGTCAGGAGAGTCGCTCCACCTTGCTGACCACCAGCCTACCAGAACTCTGTTTTGAACACCGGGTCAGTGGGGGACCCTGTCTAATGGCAGTAAGGCACTGATGGATGAAGAAGATACCCGATGGCCCCTTCCCTCCTAAGTGCGCATGTAGGAATGGGCACATGCAATACACACAGACACGCACTATATACACATATAGATTTAGTTTAATTTGTGTATAGATGTTATGTATATGTACATAATTTAAAAAATTTGTAATAAGAAAGAAAATAGAAGCCTATAAAGGCGTACTCTTTACACTGATAAAGCAAGGAGGTCATGAAAGTGTAATTGGCACCATAGAGGTGACAAGAAAGAGATGACATTACGCTTGGAGGAAGGAACAAACACCGGGAAGGGAGATCATATAAAGTCATTTACCAGTGCAACAGCATGGGACCGAGAGACGGGCAGCCGTTCTGTGAAGGGCCCTTTGTATGAAGTCGGTTCGGCTTCAAGTCATATCCTCTGTTCTTCCTTTGTAGTGCCGGGTGCGGAGCCAGGGTCTCGTATGGGCTAAGCACTCTCTCTACTGCTGAACAGAAGCCCCTCTTGAAGTAATGTATCTTCAACACAAGCAAAAGAATCATGTGAAACATCTACATAAAAATACAGTGCTTGCACAAAGAGGAGGAGACTTTGCAACTATCAGAGGAATTACGTTTATGAAGACAAGTAAAAAATCACAACAAGACAGTAAAACGGAACAGAAATAAACTATCTTTCAGAGCCAGAAACAAAAATGGACTAAATTTTATTCAAAGAAATCCATGTTCAGATTGGAGTTCTAAGAAACTTAACTCTCTAGCCTGTATAAAAGCAACATTTGGACAAAGATACTCCAGGCCAACACAAAATATCAGAAATCCACCTAGCTTCCATTGCCACAGAAAAATGGATGAGTGTCTAAGATGGAAAAATGGAGCATTTTCTGCAAGAGCTTGCTTACGAATGCTTCTGACTCCTGTTCTAGTCAGTTACTGCAGGCTTGGAGAGACAAAGCAGGAGGAAGAAGAAGGGAAAGCCCTATGGACCACTGTGGACTCAACTGAACTCCCTCTTCCATGTGCTGCTAAACATCTGAGCCAGCCCTGTGTGTTTTCTGCCCCCAGAGCACCTGAGTTATCCTTTTACATCATACCCCAGGATGCTGATGGGGACACTGGTCCCCAGTGTAAGTGAGGCTTTCTCTCCATCATTTCGAAGTCAAATAAGACGTATATTAAAAGAGCTTGACATAGACGTCTCCACAGCACGTGGTTTTTAATTGTTGGATATAAAGTACTATATGAAAGTACTTACTCTGTTATTAATGAAGGCATCTGTTCCTTTGTGCCCCTCCAACACTTGATTACTTTTGATTGGAGTCATTTGCTCATAAAGTTTGTAAAATCATGCACATCATGTTATCCCCCCCGCCCCGAATAAAATGCCATCCACTAATGGGAAGGAACGAACTTTGTAGAGTGTATTTTGAATTGATATCACTGTGAAAAGTTCTTGAGCCAATAGACGTTCTCCCTTCATTGAAGACAGGCTGGATTAATTAAGCGATGAATAATTAGGTAGAAAGTGACTTCAAGAGAAAGATGATGACGTTACAACATGCCACATATTATTGGTGGGAAAAGTGTCAGTTTATTTTTAAAGTGATTCATGCCTATCAAATTAAAAGAACCAAGTGGTTCACAATTATATTCATTAGCAAGAGAAGTTTAATCTTTTTCTGGGCACTTTCCTCACTTTTTTACTCATCATAAATAGTTATCATGAATAATCTGAGATATTCACCTTCTAGATTTTTCTATCAAATACAAATATACTGCATGAAACGTGTTCATTTATAAATTCAAATACGTGACACTTTGATAAACATATAAGTATGCATTTACCTATTTATAGAATGAGATTTTATTCTTGTACCCTAGACACAGAATCCAGAAGACTCAGTTATTGACAATATATTGTGATTGTCATGACATGTGAATTCATGGAGACTCCTTTCATCTTTTTTTCAACACAACATATTGCGCTGTACATAGCTAGGCCACACTGATGAATATTTGAGTAGCTTCCCACTGCTTAAAATGAATATTTCTGTACAATGTCATTATGCATTGAGAATGGGTGTCCAAAAAGGAAATTACTATGTACAGTTATATTTCCAAGGATTTGTTTTATTTTTAACTATATATACATATATATGGATGTATATATGTATATATAGTTATTATAGTTCCTTTTCTGTTTGCTAATCATATATATATATAAAAAATATAAAAAATGTCTATAAAAAACATTTCAAAATATTTTTGTGGGGCCAGCAAGATGGCTCAGTGGGTTAAGGAGTTGATCCCTATAACACACACACACACACACACACACACACACACACACACACACACACACACTATATATATAGTCATTAAACAAAGTGTTGGACCAGGAAATTTGTTATGTTATTCCTTTAAGTATGTCTTCACACACTGGGGAGCTATACCAAAGTAAACTAGTCTAGAATTCTATTTAATTTTCTACAACAAAATGAGTTCCAGATGGACCAAGCTTTTAGTGAAATATCAAAGTAATAGAAGCAAACATGGGTGTGTTTGCTTATATTTCTATTGAAGTGGTACTTTCATGCAAGGCATGAGATTCAGAAGCCATTAAAAATAGATGTTTTAATCACATTAAAAGAAATTTAAGTTGCATTTGGGAAATAATGTCATAAAGAAAATCCAATGGCAAGCAAACAAACAAAAAAATGAAGAAAATATTTGTAAGGTGTTTCTTAGGTAAAGGACCAAATTTTATCTCAAGTTGTTTGTTAAAAACTGTAAACTCACTAAGAGTGGTGGTTCATGGCTTTAATCCCGCACTCTGGAGATAGAGGCAGATGGAGCTCTGTGCGTTCCAGACCAGCTTGGAGTGAGTAACAAGTTCCAGGCCGGACAAGGCTACAGTGACGGTCTAAAAAGAATGAAAGTACTAAACCAAGAACCTCACAGTCTAAAAGCATGATAATTAGCAAACAAAAAGGAACTATGATAACTGAAGGAAATATAACAGACAGGGGGATCAGAGAGTAGTCAAAGGGACAACAGGTTATTTCTCCTACAGCAATATGACAAAGGCTAAGTGGTGGTGACCATATGGGTCAAGATTCTTACATTGTTAGTGAGAAATATTTTAGAGACACATTTTGTACTGTGTCAAAAATATAAGCGTAGTGGCTAGAAATTGGCTCATCTGTCAAGAGCACGTACTGCTTTTGCAGGGTACTGAGTTCAGCACCCAGGTCAGATGGCTCACAACTGCCTGTGACTCCAGGTTCAGGAACTCCAACGCCCTCTTCTGGCTTCTTTGGGTACCTGCATTCATACACGCATACCCATGTATAGACATTTCTTTATAGACAATTTCTATAGACATTTATAGACAATAGATTGGTAAATTAATAAAATCAATATTGTCTCGTGATCTTAAAGGTATTAATTTATCTCCTACACTTCCAAATTCCTCATTAAAATTTCCAGGCTGGATGTCTCTGTTTCTGAAATTGATGGACGATGCCTTTGCCCACACAGTGTCTAGCCCCGTTCTTCCCATCTTGGGAAGGCTGCCTTATCTCATACTTGTTAGTTGTTATTCTTTTACCAGCTTGGCAAAATAACAATGGCTGGTAGACAGACAAGTAAAATTAATATCCATCAACCACACTCCGCTGCACCTAGGCCAATCCACATTCCAGTCACCTTTCCACTGGACACCACTCTACAAAGCCCTTGCTTCTGTCCTGGGTCCTGCTTCCTGCCTTTCCTCATCTCTTTCACAGGTGTGAAGAAGACTCGTCCACAGAGACAGCAGAAGCAACCTTCAGAGCAAACATGGAGTCCTTATATGAAGTTAGGAGACCCTAGTCAATACATCACTCTCCTACCCACCTCTCCACCCAATCCTTGGGCATCCAACAATGGATGTTTCTGAATAGAGACTATTTCATTCTTCTGTGAAGAACAACAAAATTAAATGAGATTGATGGCTGTACATTGACTGTGTTAAGCAGAGACAATTAAATTCTTCACCTGGGAAATACGTCAGAGGCACAAAGTAAGTAGAGCATAGGTGTATAAACCTAGATGGAAAGGGATAGGAAAAAGCCCAAACCAACACTAGATATTCATGATACACTAAATATACATGAAATGCATGAAGGACTGAATATTCATCAATCCTAAATATACATGAGGGCATAAAATACTCAGTATCCATAAGGTCTTACTTTAACCGCTCACTGGTGACA
Source organism: Peromyscus californicus insignis (assembly GCF_007827085.1). Taxonomy (NCBI): domain Eukaryota; kingdom Metazoa; phylum Chordata; class Mammalia; order Rodentia; family Cricetidae; genus Peromyscus; species Peromyscus californicus. The sequence continues at coordinate 43,464,782 of NW_026294469.1, forward strand.
GCTGTGCGCACACACATCCGCCTCCTACCCTGAAGATGTAAATAAACCCAAACTGCTCATCGGTCCAACACTCCAGCCCTTGACCAGGCAGTTCAGTAGAGGAAGAGGGTGCCAATTGAGGGCTCTTGAGCCGACCTCATCCTCCATCAGGCCCTGGTATCCCCACTGTCCGTAAGAACGACTGTGCTGCGCAAAGGTACACTGCGCACTGTAGAGCTTGTGCTGATCTGCTCCATTTCTCTGCACCATGTGTCGGCCAAAATCACTTCAGTAGACTGGGTAGCCCCTGCATTTGATCTATGAGCCCTCTGATTATGGGATGGCTTGCCTGGCTGTATGCATGAAAGGCACAGCAAGTCAGCTCTGCGCCACGCAGCATCTCATCCATCTCTGTCTTCTCCCTGGAGCCCAGCCACGCTGGTCTCCTTGATTTCTTTGAAACACTTCCTGCACGTTCTCCCCTCAGGGTCTCTGTACTTACTCTTTCCTCCACTGGAGATATTTTCTCCTCGCATCTACGTGCATGTTCTCCTCTTTCCTCCCTAAAGCCCTCTGTAAAATTCCATGATGCTGTGAAGATTATTTATTTATGATTTTTATGTGCATGTGTGTGTGCACCTGTGTGAATTTATGGACAGCACATGAGAGCAGGAGCCCACAAAGGCCAGAGGAGAGCCTGGTTCCCTGGAAATAGAGTTACAAACAGATGTGGGCTGCCATGTAGATGGTTGGGAAATGAACCGGTGTCCTCTGTAAGAGCAATGAGTGCTCTTCACTGATGAACCATCTCTCTAACCCCTAAATTTCATCATTTTCTAACAATTCTCTAATAGTCCATTGCCAAGTCATGCCTTAAAATATGGCTCTGACACTTCTCCACTGCTAAGACAGGCCCACCAGGCTAAACATTCAGTCCTACAAAGACTGAGCCACTTTCAGAAGTCAACCACAAACGAGGTCCTCAAACTACTTCTGTACTTGCCCTGACACCTGCAAGTCTGGGGTTTCCATCATCCTTCCCTCTCAGGCTTGCCTCTGGCTCAATAATTTGCCAAAATGGCTCACAGAATTCAAGACTATGATTATGATTTTATCATAAATGATACATGCCAGGAACAGAGAAAGAGATATATAGGCAGCATGGGCATTGGGAAACAGGAGACAGAGCTTCCAGGCCAATGGTATGGAACCAACCTTGAAGTTCACTGAAGTTTATATTGGAATCCCATTCTTTAGACATAACTGTAAATCATCCGCTGTTGGTAACTCAAGTCAATACCCAGTCTTCCTCCTCAAATTGCTAACCCATTGATCACGTGACTGATTCCCCTGTTGACTCATCTCCAGTCTGAGGCTCAATTCTTTAGCATGAGTCCAAGTATGGCTGGAAGTATGGTTCATTACAAATGACAAATTTGAGTCAGGAGGTTGAGAGAAGCATTGTCTCAAAACAGGAGTTGAGGGGGAGCTGTGACATGGTGCTCCCACATTTTCACTCATCTGATTACATTCATGAAGTGAGCCCCCAATATAGAAGAACAATGTTCTAGGTCCTAGAGATAAGAACAGTAAAGTGATTGAGTCCATGGCTTCCTTCATAGAGTCTCATTGGAATGGGAGGAGAAAACCATAAACAACTCTACGAACAAATATAGACCATGTCAGATCATGGGAAATGACAGACCAGTAAAGCAGGGCAGAGTAGTGCAGAAGGAGAACCGGGATGTTCCTAGTCTGGATCTGTCATTTAAAAACCAACATAGTTGGCTCTCTTCCCTACACCACTCCCTTCCTGTCACAGGACTCCCGAAGCCCTTGGAATGTCCTAAATCACAGGCATGCTGACTGGGCTCGGCTAGACAATGCTGCCAGCATTTCTCACGCCTGTTCCAGCCACGTTTGGTTATTCCAATGACAGAAACCCATTACACCTGGCATGGGATTTTTGGCGTGCGCACAGAAAGCGGGGCCAGTTAGATGATGGCACAAAGTGAGCCAAAGTGAGCCAAAGAGAGCTTCAGAGCTACCCCAAGGCTCTTCCAATCACAGAAGCAGGGAAGCTGAAAGCCTGCAGCAGGAGCAGTGGGGCGGCCAGTGTCTCCAGAGAATCAGAAGTGTGTGAGAGGGTGACACTCCAAGACTTAAGGGTTTTGAGACACCATGACTGGCTTGCCAATTCCCTTCTTGCCCTTCAATACTATGAGATCCTCTTGTGGCCTTTCAGTAAGCCTGATTTGTAAGTAAGCCAGTTTGCTGCTGGCCACGAATGTTGTTTGGACAAAGGCCTTAGACCCCAGGACTACATAGGTCTGATCCAAAGAGGCCCCAACCAGGAGTTACCCAAGCAGCTTAATGCTGCTTCTTGTCGTTCACTGTGCCCCTCCAGCAAGCAGGCTCATCCCATCCTATCGGCCTCGAAGGCTCATCAGATCCCAGCAGGCTATGGTCCTGCCCCCTTTGAACTTGAACACACTTTCTACTCCTGATCGCTCGACAACCCCTCTGCCCTTGGGAGAAATCTACTTTGCGTGTGTTCCTAAGGCTCTGCTACTTACGCCTGCAAAGACTTGACTAAGGTGTGGTGGCACTGCGGAACCAAAAATAAACAAGGAGCCCTGCCAAGCATGCAGAAGGAACAGCAGAGCCCGTACAACTCTTCCCATTGAGTCAGATGAGATTCGGTACTTTGCTTTCCAGGAGAATGCCACATTCATACTTGCTACTGATCCATCCATGTCCACCCCTGCATGATACAAAATAAGTTCTTCTAGTCAGCCTTGGGGTGTGGCTTCACATTCTCCAGAACACCCCACTCACTGGAGTCAGAGGACTGTCCCTGGCTCCGTTGGTTGCCAGCATATTGCCGGAGTGGGGAGGTGGGAGCTGAAACCATATTGGTTTCCGGGGATGGTGTGGCTGACTTGCCTCTGAGCCTAAGCCTCATTCAGAAGGAAACAAGAATGGCTGACAGACTCCACCAAGGTTTAAGAATCAGCCTCCACATCTTTGTACCTCTGGGCACATCCGCCATTCCCCTGTGGCCAGTAACAACTGAGCTCATAGTGACATCAGGTCAGAGGCCTGGTGATATTCCATTTTAGCCTGACCAGAAGACAAGACAGCCTGTCACAAATCAATTGCCAAAATTCATCTTTTATTTACACACTCTATTTCATCCTCTCTCCTTCCTTTTCCAGGGTCTCCTATAGCCCATGCTGGCCTTGAACTCAATATGTGTCTGAGGATGATTCTGATCATCCTGCATCTACCTCTTCAGGGCTGTAGCTCCAGGCATGCACTGCCACACTCAGTTTATATGGTGGTAGGGACTAAACCTAGGGCCTTATGGATGCTAGGCAAGCCCTCTATCAACGAGGCTCCATCTCCAGATCCTTATGTGACATCTGTGTGTCTTATCATTGAAGGAATTGTACAGGTTTGAGAACATCGGGTGCACAGGCATCTGGGAATTTCTGAGACTCCAGAGTTAAGTTTCCACCAGAGTTCCAAAGGAGATAATTGTCTACACAGTAGGTCTTCAGATTTGGCTTTGCTTGACTCTTCAGAAACATCCAGATTCTCCCAGAGGCAAGGGCTGCCTATTGCTGTCTATGAAAGTCAATAGGGTAATGTCTAGACTTTCTGTCTCTAGAACTCTATGGACCATAGGAAACATGTCCTGGATAGAATCTGTCTCGTATCATTGTCCATTTCCAAAGTTCTACGTTGATCATTGTCAACTTTGATACAAGCTGGAGTAATTTAAGAAGAGGGAACCTCAGTTGAGAAAATGCCTCCATCTGATTGGCCTGTAGCAAAGCATTTCCTGGATTACTGATGGTGTGGGAGGGCCCAGCTGTTGTAGAATAATATTTTAAGGTGTGTTACTTTTGTTTAAATCTGTGAAGCTGTGATACTGTGCTTGTCTAAAACACAAGCACAGTATCTAATGCCTAATGGTCTCTAATAAAGAACTGAATGGCTGATAGCGAGGCAGAAGAAAGGGTAGATGGGGCTGGTAGGCAGAGAGAATATATAGAAGGAGACATCTGGGAGGAGAAAAAGGAGTAATCAGAGGAGGAGGAGGACTCCAGAGGAGGAGGAGGACTCCAGAGGAGGAGGAGGACTCCAGAGGAGGAGCCAGCCACCCAGCTACACAACAAGCCCCAGAGTAAGAGTAAGATTTGCAGAAGTAAGAGAACAGGAAATTTTTAAGTTAAGGAAAGCTGGCAAGAAACAAGCTGAGCTAAGTCTAGGCATTCATAATTAAGAATAAGCCTCTATATGTGATTTATTTGGGAGCTGGGTGGCCGGTCCCCCAAAAGTGCAAAACCAATCAACACTCAGCCCAGTGTGGATAGTACCATCCCTGGGCAGGTGGCCCTAGGGTGTATAATGAAAGGACACTGAGAAAACAGAGCAAGCTGGTGAGCAGTGCTCCTCTGTGGCCTCTGCCTCAGCTCCTGCCTCCAGGCTCTTACCTTTGAGTTCTTGCCCTGGCTTCCCTTAATGGACTGTAGTATATAAGCCAAATAAACTCTTTCTTCCCCCGCTCCTTTTGATCAGGGCCTTTATCACGGCACAGAAAGCAAGCTAGGCCATCCTTCTTATAAGTTTTTCCCACCCAAAGATTCTGAGTACTGGATGTGGTGGGTGGGCCCTAGACCATCAGTCCAGGTCAGAGACCCTCCAATAGGTGACCACTTAGTCTTCCTTCCTCTTGTAAGAGTGTTAGTCCATTGTATAGGAACTCCAGACAAGATTAGGGAAGGGCAGGAAACTGTAGCTACTTCTCAGTCTTCTCTACCTGAGAGGCTCCACTATGCTGTCTATGAGCTGAGTGGACCCAGTGTGAAGGTGGAGGTGAAAGGTCACTTTTGCAACTAGACCTCCCTAGGACTTCCTCTCCACAGGTCATTGCTTTCTGAGATCTAGGCAAGGATCTTCCTTGGCCTAAAGCCTTCAGTTGCTCCAAGTCTATGACTCTAAGTCTAAAGCTCGTCTTCTCAAGGAATCTTCCTTGTTCCTGATAAAGTGTGATTCTTTCCCTGCTAGTGACTAATCTGTCCTCGCTCTTCCCATTTGTGGTGTGCTCCAACACATGCCTTGCCTAACATCCATCCAACTCCTCTCCTCCTGTATTTGCTTTTGTAGTTCTTTTTTAGTCTCTGGAGTGAAGGCTGCTTGATTTGGAGAGAAGGAATTTCCCTCTTCTTTCCTATAGACTGTAGTTCTGAGGCATCTCTATATACAGGAGGTGGGTCTATGTGTAGAATCCTGTGTGTGTGTGTGTGTGTGTGTGTGTGTGTGTGTGTGTGTGCCTGTGTGTGTGTTGTGTGTGTGTGAGAGAGAGATGTGGTAGGGAGTGGTGGTGGGGACTAGGCTATCATCTCTCTTGTCACAAATAGAGCCCTAATTAACTTTGTCGTGAAATAAAATGAAAACCAAATATAGCAGGTTTATGAATTACTCCTTCCTTTCCATTTGGGAGCTCAGTTCCTGTATGGAAAGGCAAACCAATTTCAACTGAGGCTCTCTGTGAGTCTCACTTGAGTACTATCAACTGTCTGCTACCTGCCCCATCCCCCACAGATTCATACCTGTGGAAACTGGGCTGCAGAAGAATCAGTTAATTCCTTTGGTCTCCAGGCAAGATGGAGGCAAAGCAGCAAAACATTAACTACTACTTTCTCCCATTCTAACGTAACCTTAGTTATGGGCTAACCATAACCACCCCAGAATATCCAGGGCAAAGTCACATCCTCCTTAGCCCAAGCAGGCCTTCACAGTCATTCTCATTAGTGATGGTTTGGGGATGAGCATGTGACCTTGTTGGAGTCAAGGAATGATCAGAAAAGGTTTCTTCTTCATTCCTAAGAGACAGACAGGAAGACAGAATGCTCTCCCAGGATGTTGATGCTTTGGGGTGTGTACTCCCAAACTACTTTCAGTATAGACCGAACAGAGTATTTCAGAGGAGCAGAGCCAGCTGTATAAAGAACATATTGAAGTTCACCAAGCTTCTGACTTGGGGAGAGAAGAGCTTTCTTTGTAGGAGAAGGCAGGTTGTTATAGTGCCTGCTACGTGCAGCCCAAAGTATCCAATTGTCCAGCCACTTGACTAGACTCAAGCTCCATCTCCATGAAGATCACGGGTGAACACCATCCTTGTTCCAAGGGGGACCCTAGTCATCCCCTCTGTGGAGAGTTGTGGGAGAAGGGACCACCTTTTGTTTCTGACCTACAGTCTGTAGTGACTGAATGGAGACAGGACAACTCTAGTTCCTGACACTATTAGGAAGAATTTAAAAAAGAAGTCAATTAGCATATTGTGGCTCCAGAACATTTCATTTGAAACAGGGACTTTTCATTGATCAAGGAAGTGGTTGGAGAGATCACTCAGTTGTTAAAGGGCCAGCCAAACAGGAATTGAGATATCCAGGACCCACAGACATGCCAGGTGGACCTGGTGACCTGTCTACAAGTCCAACCTTCAGAGACAGAGACAGGGGATTCCCAGAACAGACTGGTCATCGAGACAAAGCTTGGAGACAGAGGTTGACTGTGAGAACCCATCTTAGAGACTATGTGAGGAAAATCAAAGTGGGAGATTCCGGATGTCCACCCTCGGGCCTCACATGCATGTGCACACATGTCACATGCATGTAGAACCATGCATTTGCAGGAAAGAGAGAGGGATAGGGAGACAGAGAGAAGAAAAAGGGAAAAGAGGAGGAGAAACGTCTTAGGCCAGTTTTTGTTGATTTTTTTTCTTTGAGGCTTTTGTTTTAATAAAAGCAGTTCTAATTCAAGGTTAGGAAATTCCAGTTTAAACATTTACATTGTACAAATCAATGTTTCACATTGCTTACTTCCCTCGGTGCATACAGAATGTACCGGAGGAGAGATCCAGTTACAGGAAATAAGTTTAAAGCTGTGGTTTGAATATCCTCCTCTTCTAACTTACTCATAAGTCCTCTGGGACCAGAAGAATGACATCATTTGGAAATAATTAGGCACAAGGTTGAGAGCCTCTGTCAGCACACGGCAATGACCTGGGTTGGACCCTGGGACAGTCTACTAGAATCAAACCTTCCAGCTTCCCCTGCTCAGCCTCTGAGCCCTAAGCCCAACCTTGGCATTGCAGGCTTTCAGTTGTCAGGTGCCCATCACAGAGTACCCAACATCATGAAGATGAGGAGGACAGACACAAATCTCCCAATACCAACCGCAGCAATGACTTGAGCACTCCCCTGTCCCCAAGCTCCTGAGGAGGCCCGGGCCTGAGTTCAGAGTTTAACAGGGGTCAAGCTTGCTTCTGACAGACTTTGCCACATTTTCTCATGACTGGAGAAACAGACTGAGCTTCCTTCATTGGAGTCTCTGAAAGAAAAGCGTGAGCAAAAGCAAGCTGGTTTGCCCCTAATTCCCTAGGGAGTTTATGATGTGTTTTCTGAAGCAGCAGAGTGCAGATGTTATGAGCTCTGTCCATTACATAGCAAGGACCTGGGCAAATGACCTTTGTGTTGTGGTTTGAATGTATCCGAAAGTTTAATCCCTAACAAAGTAGTGCTGAGAGGTGGACCTTAAGTGGATTGTGCCCTAGAGGATGCGGTTAATGGTCATGGGGATGGGCTTCTTTAGGAATGGATTCATGATATAAGGATGAGTCTGGTCCCTTTCCCCTCTCTCACCAGGGGATGGTTTTCGTCATGTAACAATGCAGCAGCAAGGTTCTCACATGATACACTCCTGCTGTGGAGGACTTCCCCGACTCAGTAAGTACAGGCCAACAAATCTTGTTTAGAAACTACCCTAGCTTGTGGCATTACATCAGCAATATAAAACAGACTAAGGTACTTTTGAGGTTTTACTTTAATCTAAAATGGATACATTTCATAATCTAAAATGCTTATGAGGTTTTTTTAAAAAAGCAGTTATATCTGAAATGCTTAGAACAGAATCCACTGCATAGTAAACACCATATATATATATATATATATATATATATATATATATATATATATATATATAATATAAAATAATAATGTTATCTACCAGTTAGGGCATTCTGTAAGACATGGTATTATTACTACACTCTTAGCTAAGCAAAAGGAAAATTCTGTCAGGTATTATGGTAGACATAACAATGGCCTATCAATGTCTGAGCCCTGGGAGCTATTGGCATGTTAGGTAACATGGTAAAGGGGAATTGAACTTGTAGATAGGAGCCAGCAAGATGGCTCAGCCAGTAAGGGATTTATTGTCAAGACACACCACCTCAGTTTGATCCCAGAGACCCATGGTGGAAGAAGAAAAGTGACTCCCAAAAGCTGTCCTCTGACCTCCCTCCACACATGGCACTGTGACATGATTCTGATTCCTTCACTTTTCTGACTGGAAGCTTAATTACTGGGCAGTAGTGGTGGCAGGGTTGGAGGGGGCTGTCCTTGAAAGCTACAGGGTGGTGAGGCCATCTGTTCTTCCAGAGCACAGTCTCCTGCAGAGGCAGCAGGCAGGCTCCAAGTTGCATGTCAAGTTCAGGTGTTCCCAGGGGCTGTCTCCAGGGCTGCACTGAGGGCTCCCTCACCCTTTTGTGAACAGACAATGCTGCCCAGATTGGCCATGTCTGCTGTGAACTCGGGTGACAACTTCCGCACTCCCTTACAACATGCCATCCCGTGTGAAAAGTATTCCCACTTCAGTCCATAGTCAGAGCGGACGCTCCTCCTGGGCCTGGAACCGGAATAGGTATGGGTGGAATCCACGCCTCGTGCTCAGTACCATCTGGAAGACCTCCACTTCTCCCTTTCTCAGTTAGCGTCTAAGCCAGGGGAGCCTCACCAACATGTAGGCTGTGTCTGAAAATCTCTTAAAGCTTGTTTTTGTAGATGAAATGAATGTCTCCATGGGAAGGAAATTCAAGTTCAAATCCAGCAAATCACTTAAGAATTGCTCATTTTCCCCACCTTATCAACCTCCATGCTGGGAGACAATATATTGGAGGGCCAATACAAAATAATATTGCAAATGGATGGGTTGCAAACTGAATTCAGCCTCGGGCGTGTTTTTAAAATTGCGCTGATTTTCATCCTGTAAGAACAGTACTGACAGTTGTGCAGAAGTTTAGACCAGGGTCCTCAGGATGGCTCAGTGAGGAAAGATACTTGCCCCCAAGGCTGACAACCTGAGTTCAATCCCTGGGACCCACATGGTAAAGGAGAAAACCAACTTCCATGCAAGTTGTCCTCTGACCTCCACATGTACTGTGCTGTGTGTGTGTGTGTGTGTGTGTGTGTGTGCGTGTGTGTGCAAAGAATAAATAAAAAATAATCTCCACACATGTACTGTGTGTCTGCACATAATAAACAAATCAATAAAATGTAACGTGCTTTACACAATTCTGAACTGTCCAACTCTCTTAAAAACACAGCCTGTCCCATAACCTTTACGGTCTGGGCTACAGAGTAAACTCTCAAAAGAGCAAAACAAGCCATAGACTTGACCCAACTTTATCCACTAGTGAAATGACAACCTTCTTTGTGTTTCTACAGCATTACCAGGAGTCATATTCTTATTTCTGAGTCCGTGTTCGTTCGTATGTACATGTGTCTGAGTGTGGGTGTGCATGTGCCACAGTTCATGTGAGGAGCCGAGAGAACCTCCTCAGGTATTGGTCCACGCCTTTGACTTGGAGAGGTTTCTTTCTTATTCGAAGCAGCTGGGTCTACGAGGCTAGCTGACCTGTGAGCTTCGGTGGGTTCTCCATTCTTTGCTTCTGACCTTACAGTTAAGATTTCTAGGATTACAAGTCAGTGCCACTGAGTGCTGGGCTTTGTGTGGACGGACTCTGGGGGGTCCTCACAGTTGTGAACCAAACACTTTACTCACTGAGCCACCCCCACCCCCACCCCCCCAGTTTTCTAAAGTAACAAAGGACAAAGAACTTGGGACTCCCCTGTGCAGCTGGGCCGGGGCAGGAATTCGAAATCCCCTGCGCCAGTTAGTGATGATAGCATGTTGGGGAGGTTGTTTCTGCCTCATCCTGGGTGGTGATGAACACCCCAGAGCACCCAGGCCAGTTTCCCAAACCAAGCTCTACCTGATCTGAAATGCCCGCAGCGCTGAGGCTGAGAACCATTCCTGGATTTGCATATGATTTGTTTACAGAACTGAAAGAGGCCCCACGGCGGAGGAGGCCTGGCTAATGGTCAGCTTGCGGGGGCTTCACTTCGTTTTCTCTCCCCCCAAGTTAACTGAAAGAAAAAGCATTTTATGACTCAGAGGGCTGCAGGAAGGAGGAATAGAATGACTGTGGTTAGTGGCACAAACAATCATAAATGGCTCTGCCTGTCCTGACCAGCAATTATCATTAAACGGCTGTTTCATCCTGTCTCAATCAGCTCTATTCATTCAGGTCATTCGGGGAGCCTTTGGGCTGCAACACCGTTAAGTCAGGGTCAGAGCCAGTGTGAATGGAAAAGGCCGGCCTTTTCACTCTGCATGTGTTCATGACCTGGGCTGAACATCAATGGCAACTTTCCATGAAAAAGCCATCTGAGAATCTAACCTCGAAATAAATGGTTCTATATAGAGCCCATTTGCCTTGTTTTTAATATTCAGCATTCAATGGGACCGCAGCTGTAAACAGCTCTTCATTCGCCGGTCTCCCTGAAGTTAATTTGCACTCTGCCAGCACTGCGGGCTTTTTGCATATGTTCAGGACAAGCTGATATGAGCAGGCCTGGAATGAATAATGTTTAGTAAAATCAATAAACCCTATTATTAGTCACTAAGGGGACTGATTTTATGTCTATAAAAGTAAAACAATTAGAAGCGTATTAATGGCAGATTCATCATAGTAATATAATGGAGCCAAGTATGCTTGTCTTTGGGGAATCTTTAATTTACCATTTGGTGCTGAATATAGACTCAGCCAGGGAAATGGCACACACAGTGTCAAGGAGCTCTGGCCTTTGGCAGTTCATGACTTGAGTAAAGACACCAATGGTAACCATAAGGAGGGACAAAAAAAATTTCATTTTGTGGTCACTGTAAACTGGTCATGAATAACATTCCAGTAAAAGCCCAGGGCAGAGGAAGGCTATTCAAATGGCCTTGTGCTTTGGGTCATGTATCTCTCCATATTTATCAGTATTCCCATTCACTGCAAAAGTAGACTTAAGCATGGTCTAATGCACCTATTTGTAATCTATTCAGCCACCTAGATAGGAGTGATCAGAAGCCTGATAAATGTACAGGCAGGATTTTACAACTGAAAGAGAAGGCTGGCTTCATGCATAGCATTTGAAAAATGTAGAGCACTGAACGTTGGAACTCTTCAGGAATACACAGTATCCCCCAGCCCTCAACAGGAATATGCTGCTTTAGCTGGGGAGGATGAAAGGCGAGCTGCGTTTTGTTCTAGCGTTTTGGCAGTTACAAAACTGCCAAAAAGGTTGGTCAGGAACTGGAGTCACAGGAAAGCCACCAACAGACAGACTAGAAAGCAACTGTTTGAACAGAGGAGACATCCGTGCTTTCAACTAAAGAAGCTGGCACCAAGTCTTTAAGGAATAAAAAAGATCTGGGTGGCTTGAAGACTCGACAAAAACCGTGTGAATGAAAGTCCAAAGAAAGATAATCTGAAAATTAAGTGAATGATCTCTTTCTCGACACGGAGTAGACCTGGGAATGATACACCTGGTAGCTTTGCCAAAGCGGTGACAAAAACCTATGTGTGAAAAACGCTTGCTCTGCAGTGACAAAAATCCATTTGTGGAGCAATAGTCAAGCTAAATAAATAGACCCAGACAGGTTCTGTCCATTCAAGCACGTCTGCGTGAACCAGTCGCTAGAACTGTTACTAGTGATTAGAGGAAAGTCATAGAAACTGGGGATGGTAATGAGCCAGGCCGAGCTCAAGGGCTGGGGTCTGTAGCTCAGTGACAGAGTACTCGCCTGGTGTGCATGGTGTCCTGGGTTTGAGCCCCAGCACCAGAAAAACAAACAAACACACACAACCGGTCCAAAGACAAAGGAAATTCCCAATGGCAGACTTCTGAACTGGCTTTTCCATCTCACCCAGTGCCTCTTCCCCGCAAGTTTACGTGAACCGCCTTCTCAATTTCGTGACATCTTCCCAGACTAGAATCAGCCTTACAAACTCCCACACAGACGCAGCACCCTTCACTTTTCGTAGTATTTATCAGACAACCTATTATGAACATATATTTTATTGTATGTTTGCATCATTTGCTAGGAAATGCAAGATCTAGGGGTAGAGGACTTGTCTGTTTTGTTCATTGCAATCTATCCCAGCTTCGGATGGTGTAGGTGACTCAGCAGATGGACAGAAGAGGTGAGGAGGGAAGGTAAAAATTGGATGTGAAATACCTCGTATGTCACTCTAGTGACAACTGGTTGACTTTTTATATATTCTACTGTCCACATGTCACAAGTCTTACATGTTTAGGCTGGACATGGTGGTACAGGACATGCCTTTAATCCCAGTACTCGGGAGGCAGGGGCAGGCAGATGGATCTCTGTAAGTTCAAAGCCAGCCTGGTCTACAGAGCGAGTTTCAGGACAGCCAAGGGTATACAGAGAAACTCTGTCTCAAAAAACAAAAACGAAAACAGAGAAAACAAAAACAAACACAAAAACAAAAAAAGATTTACATGTTTAGCACACTATTCCACCTGTGTCTACCAATTTGGGGTGCTTTTGGGTGCTATGTGTCCATGTCTAGACTAAATGCCCTGCAAGTATGAACATATTCATAGAATTAAACATGGTGTTGGATTGTTATACTTGTGTGTCATGCATGAAGAGTTGGTGTCTGTGTATTGTTGTCTGTGTGTCATGTAAGAGTTGGTGTCTGTTGCCTTACATATTCATAGTATAAAGAGCTTCTTCTCTGAAAGGTAGACTCACTCCCACCAACGAGAAGTAACATCAGACACACAAGAAACCATTATTTAAAAAAAAAACAAAACAAAACCTTTTAATTCTGATTGCCAAATTATTTAAGGCAGGTATAAAAAAGGAAAGCATTCAATATACATTTTACATAAAATAAACTAGATTACAGCATAAAACAAGTAACCAGGCAATGGCGTTAAAGTCCTTCTCTTCTAAAACTGGATAATTGTAAACATTAAAGAAAAGAAAAGAAAAAAAAAAAAGACTGCAGGGCTATTCAAGTAATAGAGCGATCACAGATGTCTCTGGTATGCAGGCTATTGGGTTATCTGCCATTCAAGATTATCAAAAAGTGACACCTCATTATTCACAGATGCTCACTATTTCCCCATCTTAATTTTTACATTATATATACAACACAGTTTTTGTGGTTCTGGCAACCCCATGCCTTCCAAAAGTATTTATTTCCACAATAAACAAGTACAAACAGTGACTACGGGAACATTTTACAGTGATGCGTCTTGAACAGGAGCCACCAATTAGACATCTAAATTGTACCAAGTGTCGTCATCACAGTCGGCCTTTCTGAGGGGCTTTGTGGGAGAGAGATGAAGGAGATGCAAGGTTCAGGCACACTGATACAGAACATTATTTATTTACAATTTAAAAGGAAAAGAATGTAAGCAGCCTGTTGTGGCTAACACTTTCAACATGACAAATACATTTTTGTAGTTCCTTTACTGAGTGGTTTGCAACTTGGCAGCAGACCCTGTGTGTGCGAGCCTGGTTACTGTTACAAAAAAGTAAAGAATATATATATATGTATATATATATATATGTATATATACAGATATGTATACGTATATATATATATAAAACAGAAGTTTAATTACAGCAACATTTGTTACTCTGTGATAAAATCTGTAATTTACAAAATGAAATGACTGGTTTTTGCCTGCCATTAAGGCATTTCAAATTAACACCATGGAACTGATGTCTATATAAAGCGCTTCCCCATGTGATCCAGTCACATGACACCGGACACTTCCGATTCTGTTATTCTCTGCAAAAGAAGAGCACACTTTAGCATCAAGTTCTGTCGACATTTGATAGGAAAACCTAAAGACAGTGAGACTGAAAGGCTTCCTTTAGAGTTAGTTCTATTTCATTTGTGGAACTCCCAGGGAAACGAAGAAACACAAAGTAATGAGCTACATTTTGAGAGAGTGTTCATTTTATATTGATAATCTTCTTTTAAATTTATTTTTCCATCTTAGGAGAGCTTGTAGAGTAACTTAAAACAGGAACAAATGTCACCTTCAGCATTATAATAACTCATTGCTCCATTTGCAACTTTATTTTTAAGTACAATAAAATGAAGGGATTTGTGTCTTGGTATTTTTTTTTTTTTTTTTTTTTTTTTTTTTTTTTTTTTAAGATTTATTTATTTATTATGTATACAGCATGTATGACCGCAGGTCAGAAGAGGGCGCCAGATCTCATTATAGATGGTTGTGAGCCACCATGTGGTTGCTGGGAATTGAACTCAGGACCTCTGGAAGAGCAGTCAGTGCTCTTAACCTCTGAGCCACCTCTCCAGCCCGTGTCTTGGTATTTTATTGTATAATGCTGAGGCTAGAACCTAAGACTTTGGGCATGCTAGTCAAGTACTAACCCACTGAATGACAACACTAGCCCTGTGAATATGTTAACAAAATTGTAGGGATAACCTTTCCTTAAAACCTAAGGATGTCAGTCTCATCTTAAGATTAAAAAAATAATCATAGTAATTTCCTTACTGATGTACATCACATACATAGAATGAGGCTCATGGACTCTAAGTCCCACGTGAAGCATACTGCCATAATATGCTCATTCATTACAATAAAATCAACACAAGGCATCAAGTTTTTCATTTTCAAAGCCTGTCTCCTCTTCCTTGCAAGCATTAGCACTAATTTCAGGTGTTGAGAATATTTACCTTCTCTGTGCAGGAAACATTCCTGATGCAGATGCCTGGGCAGCCACCTGCTGAGAGGCAACAAGGGCGGCAGAGGTCAAGCCTAGTGGGAAGAAAACACAAGGTTTCCATGACTTCGGAAAAGGGCGGTAAAGAGCACAGAACCAGTAGCGGTGATTTGTCCTTTCCTAAACCTTCACGTGACATGCTTCACGTGGCTAGGGCAGACTACAAACCACCCAGGGTAGCCAATATCTGTGCCTTTACTGAATACTTGGTGGTTTTCTTAATAGCTATTCAGAGGATGTAGCCTTCCATCCCACCGGCTCTGCGCGGCGCTAAGTGTTTGCGTGTATTCCTGAGTAGGAAACTCAAGACAAATAACAGGTGGTAACTAACAACAGGAAGCAGAAGCCAGTGAGCTACAGAAGCAACATGCTAGTTTGCTTAGAAAACTTTTACAATGACTGCTGTCACTGTTACATTTTCCCCAGTGACTTAAGCATGATGCATCCCATAAAGTACACGGGACAAATCAAACAAATTCCGAAAGACCTGCACTTTCCTGAGTCGAAAGCAACTTAAGAAAAACTAGTCCTAATCTATATGACAAAGAAAGCAGAGTTCTGAACAGCTGCAAATAAAGAAGCATCTGAATTCCATAGAAAAGGCTCCCCGGGGAAATAGGCATGGTAGCGCATAATGGTAATTCCCAAGGCAAAGTTCAAGGCTAGCCTCAGACCTTCCTGGACTGACGCTAAACAAAAAAAAAAAAAAAAAAAAAACCTGAGGAAAACACAGTAAACAAAGCAAACAGGAAGATTTTTCTCTCCTTCCATGGTTTTTTATTTGGATATGCTTTCTTTTTCCAAGGACAATTTGACACATTACAACAACATACAAAAATGATGAGATACTTATTCTGCTCAATTGTACTGTTCTACATCTGTGTTGTGTTATGGAATTCATTTCCCTTCCGTGTTCTCCTTACACTTGGTGATTTGGGAGATCAATCTATCTGTCTGTCAGTCTGTCAGTCTATCTATCATATCATCCACCTATGCACTTTCTTTTAACCCCAAGTAACAACTGAATAAAGAAGCCCAGTTCCTTTACACTCCCTGCATTCAGAACCGTTTTCCAACATCATCTTGCTAAGTATTTGGCCTTTGCTATCACTGAATTGCCCCCTACCCTGCAAAGATCCCATGTTGAGGCCCAGATTCCCAGTTTGATTGCATTTGGACTCAAGATTTACACGGAAGTAATTAAAATGGGGTCCTAAGGGCCACATACTGATCTGATGGCTTAAATGTTCTTGTAGGAACAGAGTTCAGGAGCCTCGCTTCCCTGCATACCCTGGGCAGAAAGAGTAGGAAGCCCCTCCCCCACACTACTACAAAAGGCCTCACCAGACTCTCCAGCTACAACTTCCAGAACTGCGACAAAATAGAGACAGCTATGACACCTTATGAGGTGACAGAGATAGGACAGGTAAGATGTGATCACCTCACGTATCGTGAATGTGCTCTCTCTCTCATGTTTAGTCCCATCAGTGAAGGGACATGAAGCACCCTTCCATTGGGCAATGGAATGTTAGTCCTGGTCATCCTGGTTGGTTGTATGGAAAAATGGGCAATTTAAAAGAACTGGAGATATCAGAATAAATGATCTCACCTACCATGGCTCTGTTTTCTCTACAATGTCCCTGAAGTAGCTATCTGATTTTCTGATTGTTTTATTTGATGCCCCAGACACTGCCTTGCCACCCTCAGTCGGCGAGATAACATCTCCCAGCGACAATTATTAAGTGGTAGCCACTTCAAGTCTCAATAGACTGCAAACAGCCTGAGGTGTGTCTCTCAGGAATACTAAGAAATAAGTGTCAGGAATCGTCCCCACAGCTAGTGTTCGTCAAAAGTTCAATATTTTCATTTTAAATTCGTGACAGGAAGTCATAGCAACTGTTAGCCAAATGTGATGAGCTGCTGACCTTGGAAAGGGTCATATTGACCAGGGATGAGAGGGTAGCCCATGCCAACATGGGTGTGGTGGTGAGTGTGCAGGTGCCTCTGGCCGAAGGGAGAGTGGCGATCCCGGTCCCGCTCTGCCTCTCGTTCCCGCTCCGTGGAAGCTTTTTCTACAGGCTGAGAAGAGAAACGCCCTCTTTTAATTCCTGCACATAGAGACTTATCAGAAGCACCAAAGCACCTCTCCCCCTACAGCCCCGATACTGCATTCAGGTCATTGAGTAGATACAGACTTAAAACCCTATACCAGTGGAAGACAGCTTCAAAGGATACGCGTTTGTTTTAATGGAACCGAGTTCGCAATAGAGAACCGACCAAAGTAAGCAAAACGGCACCATTGTTTTCTGCAAATATTTCCTAAAAATGATCTCAAGATTCACTTCTCAAAACTGCTCATTAGAATCCACTTGGTGTCTTCCAGGAACAATTTTTATACATAAATTTTTTAAAAGGAGTTGTTAAGACTATTCTTAAAGGTTAAGTTTTCTAATTATATTTTTATTTATATTTTCTGGAGGGGAATTTAGTTGGGCATGGTGGCACACACCTTTGGTTCCACAACTCTGGAGGCAGAGGCAGGTGGGTCTCTGTGAGTTCGAGGCCAGCCTGGTGTACAAAGTGAGATCCAGGACAGCTAGGGCTACACAGAGAAACCCTGTCTCCAAAAAAAAAAAAAAAAAAAAAAGTGTCCATTGTGTTCCTACAAAAATACATACCCAAATTCAAGTTCACACAATAATACACACTACTTGTTCACACAGCACACAAAATTTAATCACTTCATACTTCTCCTTTCTGACTGTATTCATGAGCTCCACTTCTGTGATTTCGCTAGCCTGGATCAAAAATGTAATGAAGGAAATTGGCAAACTAAAAATATTAAGGTTTGTTTAGTCGGCATTATTCCCTAAACAGTGCAGTAAGAACTCTTATGTAGCGCTTTCCTTGTATTAGACACTTGGGAGGGAATCTGGAAATAACTGGAAATACAAGGATGAATGTAGATTTACAGTCAAATACCGTGGTGTTGTTTTAGAAAGGAGAATGGGGTGTCTCCAGATTTGGTTCTTCCCGAGAGGCTCAGGAACCAGTCCCCTGCACATTCTGAGGCAGGCAGACTCAACAGGAAACCACTGTCCTGCCCACATTCCAGAGTCTTCATTTCTGAGACGGCATCAGAAATGTCAGCTCTTCCGCATGAGAGCAGGCGAAGGACTGCGCCTCTGACACATTTCTCCCTTTAGACCCTAGCTCTCCTTTAGATCCTGCTCTCGGCCCTCTCACTGGAACAAAGTCTGTGTAGGCACTGAAAGGAGGGGTTACAGAAAAGGGATCATGCATGGATCACCTTTTTCAGCTTCTGTGTAGTGGCTGTGTTCAAATTGCAAACACTATTTTAACCATTCCACCCCTTGGCTTTCCTAACTAGGATCCATCGCTTTTCTCTGGGCTCTTTATGCACGGTCTTTAGGACCAGCAGTTGTCATTTTGCCGGGAGAGCCTCTCTCACAAAGACAGTTTTTGTATTCCTTCTGTGGAATGACAAGGACAGGAGAATGCACCAAGGCCAACAGGCAGCAGATGCAGCCTCGTTCCCCAGCCAAGTGACTCAGGCTTGCACAAGACTCAAATTAACGTCTGAAGAAAACTAATCGCCACTGTGTGTCACGGACCCTCACCATTACTCCACATGAGCAGAAGTCTAACTCTGAGTACGGACCATGTGAATACCCAGGTCGACAGAAGGATCTGAAAGTTCAGGTCTACTGAGGTTAGGCTAACCCAGGCAGGGAACAGGGGTGACGTCTGTCCGGTCACCTTTATTTATGTACATACTTACACACATGAGGAGCTAGACAGACTGTCTAGATTGGGTTTCTTTTCCCATCAACCACTGTTAAGTAATTGTATGCTACATTTGCTACTGTCTGAACAGGAAGCAAGTCTTTTAAGTTTTACAGGAAAACTTTGATTTTTTGAAAGTGTTTCCGAGGAAAACATTCCTTTGTTTGTTTTTACTTTGTATCTTTGTTGTTGTTTGTTTTCCAGGCTAGGGATGTCACCCAGGCGCATGACAGGTAAGTACTCTACCACTGAGCTGCAACCCCCATCCTTAAGAAAACATTTTGCAAAAGCTCAATTTGTCTAATAGGTCAACAGTTAGTGGCTTCCGAACCACTTGGTTAACAAGGATGGTGTAAAATAGTCCTCTGGTACTTCCTTTCCTAATGTCTTAACAACTAACATTCTACACAAGAAGTTACTATAAATTTAAATGTCCCCCTGGACACCTCCTCCCGGGTAAGCAAAGAACACCATCCTTTCACAACAGAAAGGCTCCCCACTCTCACAAAGGCTTCAATGACATTTTTCCCTCCTGCGTGACCACATCTTATATTTCCACATTCCATTCTTTGTGTATCGGGAATAGAAGAGCATCCTGAAACCCCAGCTGGGTTCCTAAACCATTGCTCTTTCAAGACTGTTCTGTTGCTTGTCCCCCTGTCCCCCCCAAACATGGCCTTTTAACTACCAACAAAAGGAGGCTTACAGCAGGGGACTTGCTGCGGTATTGGTTGGCGTGATGTTGGAGCAGGTCCAGGGCTTTGGCTTCACTGGCTGTTTTTGTGTTGATGCTGGGGCTGGTATTGACTTTCTCTGCCTCTTCTCTCCCAGACATCTTCCCATAAACAGGATAATGAAATCCTGGAGAGAGATAGGCCCCTGCAGATAAACAAGAAATGTCACATCGTGTTACAGGCTACATCTTAAAAACAAAAATCAGCTGGATTACGTGAGTTTTGGGTACGAGTCAGACATCTTAAAATAAGGGGTTACATTAAGAACGGGCTACATCATTGTTTATCTGTGTCTAGGTGCCCTGATCTTCTTCTCTGGTTAATTCATCCTGATGAACGGAGGATATAAACAGAATTGAGCTTACAGCTACTTCATCCATTTATGTGTCCGCTTAAGTGAAAGAAACAGTAACTATAATGATTATGACAGTAAGTGCTTAGAATATTTCCACAGGCAATAAAGTATCTGTCAGTCTAACCGTCTACAGTAAGCCATCAGGAACTATGGAAGCTAGAGCCTGAGGACTCTTGACATTTCATTACAAAATATAAAAATCTCACATTAAATCAGTTTCATCTTTGGGACTTTAAGTAGCATTAAAAACAAGCAAAACAAATGTCATTCCCGAAGCTTCTAATTTATCTTCAGTTGTTAATAGCTATCATTTGCACACAGCCTCTTCCCTCCAATGTAGTTAGAACCCACGACACGTACCAGGGTAACTGTGCATTAAGACAGGAGAGACAGCCCGGTATGCAGGGTGGCTGGGGTCATACATCTGTGGGTAAGAATAAGCATGCAAGTACTGTATGTACGATTGATGCTGACTCATGGGTGAGGACACAGCCACTCTTGTCCCCCGAGAGTCCTTCCAATTCACCGGAGTCTTTCGATCATCATTCTTCAGCTTGCTCTCCTCCACTGACTGAGAATCAGGGCGCTTGGCCTCTTTGGGCTCCTCTTTGATGTTTGTTAAGGACACAGGAAGGCTGGCCACACCACTCTCTTTGTTAGGCGTCTTTCTTGGACTGTCCTCTTTTAATTTCTTTTCTCTGTCAAGTTCTTCTGGCTTTTGTTGATCTAGATACTTGGGCTGGTATACATAATGATGCCATGTCCTTGAATCTGGATCCTGGTTTTAAAATAAAGATCGGTCTTAAAATTGCGTTGCTTACAAAGCAAACCCGTTCATTTACACGACAGCACTACTGACTATGATTTCATACTGGGTTAACACATGCTGCTCCTCCTACTCTGATAAAGTGATAATGCCTGATGCTTTATCATCAGTGATGAGGCTTCATCATCAATCCTGGTACCACAGGCTAAACCAAATGCTTTTAAAGTTCAGCCAACATCAAGGTCACTTGGCAACTGGGTTAAAGAGCTGGGACCTTAAATAGTATCAGACCTTAAATACCAGACATATTTAATTCAATCTTCACTTTCCTTTTATTATCTCACACAGCTAAAGGGGATTACAAAAACTCTATCTCAAGTTAATAATAGAAAATTTAAGAAATTACTACAGTTATTAATATCAGTTAGAAGGAAAAACAAAAACGTGTGGTATCCTAACACATTTTCTTCATTGACTACAGCTGAAGCTTGCTATGCTGGCTGGCTTCTCATTAATATGCTAACATCTTAAAGCCAAAAATACCAAATTAATGGCACGTATTATGATTTATTTATTAGAAGACAAACCCAATGATAAGCCCTCCAAAATTGTCTTGTTCTACTGCAACCCTGGGAAACAAGAGCCTGATTTAGAGCTAGGGAGGGCACAGAACTGAAGATCCAAAGGGCCTTGATGACTCTGCACACTCATGGTGTAAACCCCCTCGGGGTTCAAGTCTTGAATGAGAATTTGAAATTGGTCCTCAGTCCCAACTTTGGCTGGAAACGTACATAGCAGTAAGAGCTCTTGTTCTGACTCACTAGGGGGCAAGCACAGGGAGTTAAGTTGGGGTGCTGGTGCTGGGGAATACCAGAATTAATGCTCACAGGGCAGCAGTGAGTCACGGGGACAGCACTGCACATATATGGTTTCATGGTGACCGCACTTCACGTGTTCTTAGGCTGGCTGGAGGAACTGCTGAGACCTATCACCTGCAGCCCCAGACCCCTTGAAAACCCACAGCCCAAGAGTTCTACTTTGGGTTCTAAACAGAACAGAAAACAGAAATCTTGGCATCTGAGACCCTTTGCGAGAGATACCTGCTGCACAAACTTCGTTCAATGATGAATGGGAAGTGGGAACTCAGGGACCCTGGTTTAAAAATCTTAGAGAACGCTGACAGAAATGTGGTATATAAAAAGAATGAATGCTTTACAGGAAGGATATGAAACCTCAGAGTTCCAGAGATTTCAGAGGCCCTTTAGTGAAATACCTTCACCTTGAGCTCATGAAGAAATCAAGAATCCTCATCGGAGTTACCGACTTAGGAAACCCACGCAGGGCACATGCCCAGAGTTCCTTCACGCACTAAGACAGGTAAACAGTGGGGAATGGACATTTTAGAGTTGTGCAGGAAACTCCCAGGGATCTTTGAGGATAATTTTCAAGAGCAGAGGAAAAGCCCGTGATGATGGTTTCCTCCCAATGTAAGATGTCTAGCAAGATCAAGCCCAAGACATGTGCACAGCTCAGACTGCTCCCTGGCTGGTGGGGCCACACTCCACAATCTTACTTGTTTAAATCTCGAGGTTGGGTCTACACCTGTCTGCTTCATAGAGTCCATGACAGACTTCATTTCTACAGCCTCCTTAATAAGCTGGTGGTTTTCCATCTGCTTAGCTTTGAAGCTGTCGGCCTGAAGCTGCTGCTGGTGACTGGAGAGAAGCTGTGATTTACCTGTCTCCTCAGGTTTATTAGGCACTGATGGCCCTAGTTTAGAATGGTTTTTGTTAGGCTCCGGAGTAGAGGGAGCTTTTGAGATTGTGGCCGATGGCATGTTTTTCTGTTTAGGGTCTTCCTTGCCCAGTTCTTTCAAGGGGAGTTCAGCCTTTCTCTCACAGTCCCCTCTCCCACTCTGGGCCATTTTCTGCTCGGCCAGTCTCTGGTCCTCATAGTACTTCTCATACTGCTGTCTGTAGGCAGGGCTGGTGGCCATCAGCGATTTCTGGTCCATATAGAGCCCGTAGGCATACTGGCCATAATAAAGTGACTGAGCCAGGGCGGGGTGTCTCTGTGTGATGACAGACTGGTGTTGAGGTTGCAGGGATGGAGAGTTGTGGTCCACTTTCTTAGAATCTAACTGCTCGGCCTTGTCTTTCTTCTCTGCATCTTCCTCCGACTCCTTCTTGATCTTCATGCCCTGCGAGCTCCCGCCATTCCCAGCCACGGGGGCACCAACGGGTCCAGGGTGCATGTAACCTGGGGAATAGTAAGGCTCGTAGCCATGGTAATAGGGAGAATGGGACTCTTTCAGCTGAGATGATTGTGCTGAAGTTGAAGAATGCCCTTTCACGACACCGTCTTTATTAGAAACGATATCTGATGGGGAACTGGCCTTTGACCTCATGCCCTCTGACCTGCTGTCAGAACCACCGTCATCGGCAGCATCCGATATGTCCGAGTAGGCCGGGCTGCTGGTCTTGGCTGCTGAACTCTCAGCCCCGTTCTGCGTCAACACATGCAGGGGGACCATGGGTGCCTGCCCGTTCACCAGGGTGCTGCATTCCATCCGTGAGGCACTCCCGATGGAGGGGCTGGGAGCATTGTCCGTGAACGTGTAAACCTTATCGGCCTCGGCTTTGATACTGGCCATGCGGCTCTCCTGAGACTCTGACAATCCGTTCGCCAGCCCTTCACTCTTACTGAGATGGTCCTTTAAAAAATGCCCAGACAAATCCTTGCCGGCCACCTTGGGGTCCTCCAGCTTCCCCAGTTTAGCATCCATTTTGGGACCTCCAGCCTCTTTCCCATCTTTGTCTTTTAGCTTCCGCTTCTCCTTTTTCTTTTTGTCCTTGAGTGACACCAGAGCGGGGTTCACGGTGATGGGCTCCCCCATAATTGTGGGCTTTGGTTGAATAGGTTTCAATGGAGGGCTCTTTGGTGTAGCCTGGACCACAGTGGTCGTGAGGGAGGGCAGTCCAGGGATGGTCCCCGTGGTGGTGGATGTGAAGGCTGCCGTCGGGATGGCAATCAGTTGCGGGGGGCGTCGGGGCTGGGGCAGGGGCGATGGGCCGGGCACTTTTCAGTTTAGAGAGGTTCTTGTCCATTTTGCAATTGTTTGCCTTTTTGCCCTTTTCTTTATCCCCCAAACCTTTTTTGTCAATCAGTCCTTCGGCTTCCAGTTTGGGCATCTCGGCGGCTAAACTGCCGTCCGCGGCGGCCGAACAACTGTCCAAGGTGGCTGTCATGTTGGAGATGACCGGCAGGTTGTTCAGTTCATTGTGAAGGCCCTTCTTTTTGCCAGCGTTCTTGCCCGTTTTCGAACCTATCATAGAACCGGGGCCATTGCTCATGAGCTCTCTCTTGCCCTTGGGTGTTCCAGGGGGGTTCCCAGCCCCAGGGGATGCGGGCGCCTTCACCTGGTCATATGCTGACACGCCTGGGCCTGGCTCACCGCATTCGAGGGCCACGTTACTCAAGGCTTCCTCGCAGTCCGAGATCTTGTCCTCGCTGTCGGGCTCGAACTCCAGCTTGTTTTCTGGGTCTAAGTGCGCATGTGCCTGGTGGTACCTCAGGCCGTTTATGTGCTTGTACTTTTTGTTGCAGTTTGGGTGGGGGCAATCGATTAACACCGGAGAGGAGCAGCCTTGGTCCAAAAAGGTAGTCTCTGGTTTCCCTTGAGGGGTGGTAGGGGTGCTTCTGGAATTGGTGCGGACCCGTTTCCCGGGTTTACTGTCCTCAGAGCTGGAGTTCAGATCCAGCTCCATCGGGGGCTTGTTCTTTCTTTTGTTGGTAGCGCAAGGGCTGGCTTTGACGTCTTCTGCAGCACAGTTTGGGGGTGTCCTTCGTCCACTGGCGTTGAGGCTGCCGCGCCTCCCTTTCCCATTGGCCCCCCCCTCTGTTCTTGCTCTGCAGCCCTCTGGACTCTGTGAAGCTGACCTCGGAGCCGGGGGCGGCGGCGGCAGACCTGGCTCTCTTCCCTCTGCCCCGGCCCCCTCGCATCTCCAGGTCACTCGTTGGGGATTCACAAAACCTAGGGAAGCAAGCAATGGGTGTCACAATTGAGCATCTCCAAAGGAGTCAGGGGAGATCCCGGGGACCCCAGGTAGCACAGAGCAGCCGCCACCTTGGCAGCCTGAGGGCGGGGTGCAGCCAAGGGCAGGACATTCTATTTTTTTGCACTGGTACATCGGCTGGAGACCAGGCTACCGAATGGATAATATTCGCCCACGGAGAATCAAAGAGCGGGCTTTCAATCAGTTCAAATTCCCATTTGGAAAAAGAGAAGAAGAAAACAAAGGAGAGACGAGAGGGAGGGAGAGGACCAGAGCTCAGATAGGAAAGAAAGCCGGCTTCTGCACGGCACTGGCTCATTTCTCCTTTGCCTGGTTTTAATTACAGGAAGAGTTTTCTATATTCTTCATTTCTTCCTATAGTTTCTTTGCAGACACGGGAAGCGGGGGAGAGAGGAAGGAGCTTTGACAAAGAAGAGGCACCCACCTAGGAGGGGCCCAGTCGTGCTTCGTGCAGTCTAGTAGGGTCCCCACATACGTTTTGTTCCTCCACGTGACATTGACCACTAGGACACCTGTAGGGGAGAGGGGTGGGGTTACAGGGGAGCACATTTAACACCTATTACTTTATTTCCACTTCATTTATTGTTATTATTTTTACCAGCAAAGTTCTATTCTCACATGGCTTTCAAAAGCTGTGGTTTGCATCCTTCCCCTTTCTGGTTTCGGTGACCTCAAGTTAAAACCCACAGGAAATTGTGTGTGTGTGTGTGTGTGTGTGTGTGTGTGTGTGTGTGTGTGTGTGTTCGCACGCATGCGCACGTTCACAAATGTGGTGCAAAAGGGTGAGAGTGTGTGAGGGTGTGATCAAGATATTGCTGACAGAAGGAAGTGGTTTTTGCCATGTCCTGCTGTAAAACAGTAACATTCACCTCTTAATTTTTCTATTATTACACATAATTGCTTTCGTTTGGCAGGCTGCCAACGTAAACCAAGCCCGAGTTACCAGTGCTTAAGCCAGAGGATGACTGAAAGGAATCTGGTTTCCAATTCAACACTATAAAACAATGGTAACTTTTTTTTTTTTATTAAGAAAAGAAAAAAATCATTTGCAGATATGTAAAAATAGGCAGGCACGGCGGAAAAGGCCGGGCCTTGGGGGTAGCTGTGATTTCTTCTTATTGACCCTCCCCATGCTAACTGTGTGAGACGGCAATCAGCCTCAGAAAGGGCTCTGTTTCACTGCTCTGTCTTGTCTCCGAGGCTCTTAAAATAGCCCTCTTAAGAAAATAAGTGTGCACAACACATTTGCTCTTGGGGTTATCGTCAGTCAACTTTGGTAAGCATTTGCTACAGAGGATTAGAAGAGAACACTCAAAACCAACACACGTGTTTCCGCCCAACCTTCCTGCTTTTCCTATGCCGCCGCCGCCGCCGCCCTGCAGACACTTTAACTCAGCACTGCGTCTGTGAATTACTAAACTTAAGTGTGCTTAGTATGCCAAATATCACTGAGGAACAACATGCAACACCCTGCTTGTTTCTCTGGAGGACAAGTGCCACTTTAAAAAAAAATCACATCCTTAAAGCATATGGTAAAGAAGCTGGACTCTGGGACATACACAAGAGTAAGGTAAATAAATGAAACATTTAAGTGAGCCTTTGCTCCTTTAAGTGCCTACCCTTCCGCCCCCAGAGACCATTCCTCCATGTCTTTGCTGGCTGACTCGCTCACTTACACTAGCGACCATCTTGAGAAGCTCACAAAGCAAGAAGACTCTTTTTTTCCTAGGGAGCCCTTCAACAGCGGGTAAAATATCTGAACCGCTGGGACTGAAGTACTGGGGAAAGGAGGTTTTTCCTCTCAAAAGTCTCAAAAGGAGATTTTTGAAATTGTTTCCCATATGGTCGGGGGCTGCTAGTAGTTACGGGGCAGCTGAATTTACTCACTATAAATTCCGCCTCCTATTGTAGCAGTAGTCTAGCTGAGGGGAAGAAAAGCTAAAAGGAACTGCAAGCATTGCCTAAAATCATGCTTGATTCCTTTGACTCCCCACCCCCTGCTCCCCCCTCGGGGGGGGAGGGTAGTTTTTAACCATTGAGTATGAAAAAAATCCCATTGTGATGAGAATCAATAGTAATTAGGCATTCGGTCAAAAATTGCACAAGACAGAACAATCGGAAAGGCTTCTTTATGAGCACATCCCTTCAGGAAAGAGGGGTGGGGCGTGGAGGAGAGGGGCAAACGGAGCTGGCTTTCTCATCATCTGCTCTCTGGGGCACCGTGTGTGGTGTCAGAGACCTCTGCAGCTGCTTAAAATTCTTTAGCATGTCAGCTATATTTACAGTGCGGGAATGTATCTGTATTGCCAGAAGGTTACTGCATTTTAGCTTCAGAGGCAATAGGCTGAAATCACTGCGTTCCAGAGTCCCTGATGTAGCACAAATGTATAATTAAAATTGCTTGAAAGGAAACATGAAAGAAAACAACAAACCCTCCATTCTTGCAGTAATAAAATTAAAAACAGGAAAAGTCTGCACAGACACTTAACATTTGTCTGCAGTGAAAGGCTTTTGTTACTGCTTCTCCCCTAAGGGTTTCGCGTTTCCAGCAAACGCGGGCCGCCGATTGGCCAGGGCCTGCGGCGAACGCTCGCGTCTGATTGGCTGGCCCGATGCAGCTGGCCAGAGCGCAGGATGACAAAGCAAGGAGAAAGGGCGGCCAGGAGGAAGGATGCTCCCTGCCGCGGGAGACCTGAAGCATCGCCAGAGCCCCCACCAAGGCTCTGGAAATTGGAAGCAACCCCCCAAGCCCCATGATACCCACCACAGGGCTGCACACAGCCAACAGGCCAGCCCTCACAGTACCCTCACTGCCAAACTACGGCCTCAAGCCTGGCCAGGGTAACTGGGCCAAAAAGCAGGAAGGGACTCAACACAAGCCATCAATTAGTGGTTATCTTGGGCCACAGGTTGAAACGGTCACAAAGACAGAACTGCAGTTGCAACTTCCACACGGGGGGGGAAAAAAAAAAAAAAAAAAAAAAAACAGTTCACATCTGCTACTGCTTAGAAGCTGCGTACGCCACGTTGTTGTCTGTACCGGAAGGAGTAAAATTCTGGAAAGAAAAGCTCGCTTTCAACTTAAGGGAACCTAAATAAGTCACCCTAATTTTTCTAAAAGCACTCTGCATTTAAAATGCTCAAAACAAATGCTCCACTCCCAGGGAGGCTGTTTTTGGAGTTTTTTTTTTTTTTAATTCATTTTTTTTTTTTTAACCAGTCTCCTCAAGCAGTGCTAATTAGATTCCTGGGCCTGTGGTGGTCTATCTTGTGCAAGCCTCTTCCGAGGGCCACAGTAGTTACATCTGCTTGAAATGCACAGTGAATACAGACACTCAGCTGAGGCTCTGCATTGGAGGAGAGGTTAAGGCATCTTCCTCCACGAACTGCACCATGTTTAGAAAACATGCTGTTGTGAAGGGTCAAGTAGGAGGTTTAGCTCCGAAGCGTAGAAATTTCAGGGAGTGGTGGCACAGGCCTTTATTTCCAGCAGAGGCAGGTGAATCTCTGTGAGCCGGAGGCCAGCCTGGTCTACATAGCTAAAGGTTATACAGTGAGACCCTGTCTCAATGAATAAATCAAGTCTATAATTTTTTTATTATTTTGATAAAATTATAAACTTCAAGTGTTTTGTACCCCAAGGCCATATAACGCATAACTTTCTAAAGGCATAGTGAGTGATATAAATCAGATGAAAGTTAGTCCTCAGAAAGTACAGATTTGAATTTTATAACCCCAGGCTTAAAGTTATGTTTCTCTCTAAATAAATTAGACATACACATGTGTTAGTTCCTGAAGGTTTGTCTCTTCAAGCACACTTATTCTCCTGGATCTCTCTCTCGACTGTGATTAGGAGCCCGGGTCTCTCTCTGCAAGCCCTTTTGATGTTTATAAGAACAAGGATCTCACTGGGTTTATTGCCCTTCCCTTTCTAACAAGGCTATTTGAGAAATACCTGAGGCCTATTACTGTTAATCCTAAGTAAATAGAAAAAAATTTACAAGGAAGGACTGGGAAGCTCACCTGCATGATTTTCTTCTTCATATTGCTGACACTTTGTCCCAGATACTGGAATACACACACACACACACACACACACACACACACACACACACACACACACACACAGGCTTCATAAAGATTCATGCTTGATTTCCTACTCAGACCCATCAAGCATTGGCTACGTATCTATTTGGTGCTACTGAATCATACTTTGTTGGAAATTCTGTTCAGCTTTTTACATAAAGGGTCTACAGTCTTACCATCAGGACAGACATGCACCACAATCTGGAAGTAGAATTTGCATATTACCTGTACTTACAGAGTGGGCTCTTTGTTAGACTAGACCAATCTCACCTTAGATGAGAGACTGGATGTGCTGCTCTTGGTTCCTGCTCTGTCCTCATGCCCTGCTCAGAAGAATGTCTTAGACCAGTGAGCTTTCATACCAGTAATCCTAAACCTGACCTCATACCACTAAATCAGTGATGGTACCTAACGCAGAGGCAACCAGACACATTCATGCCAGGAATCTGGGTTAGTAATGCGGAAACTTAGAAATGAAGTCTAAAGATCTATGTGTTAACTAAGAGGACCGGGATGGGCAAGAGCTTCAAAGATGTAATAGCTAAGAGATGAGATAAAGACGCCAAGTGTTGGCACAATACCTCAACGTGTGTGTGTGTGTGTGTGTGTGTGTGTGTGTGTGTGCGCGCGTGTGTGCGCGTGCGCATGCCCGAGCACGTGAGAGAGAGCACGCGTGCATGAGCACATGCACAAACATGTGTCCCCTTTTCCTCTAGTCTTATCACAAGCAGAGGACTCTATCAGGACCCACTCAAGGGCTACCTGGCTACTATCCAGACATCTTGTTATCCAATTATTCCTTGTCTTACACCACAAATCTGTCTATGAGTGTCTGGTTCATGTTTCTGCCTTCTGAAACCCCGAAGAATCCTTCCCCCTCATCCTCCACCCGAAGGCCCTGTTTCCTGGCAGAGCAATACCAAATTGTCACTGTTTCTCCTCCAGTTTACACCCTCCTTTGTGCCTTCAGCCTCCAACAAGTCTCTTCAGCTGTTCCTCATGTCACGCTTTAAAACAAACATTAATTACATTTTCTTTGTGTGTGTGTGTGTGTGTGTGTGTGTGTCTATTCGTGTATGCATGTTCATGTACTTCCCTACCATGACACACATTTGGGGATCAGGGAAAAACTTTTGAGAGTCAGTTCTCTCCCATGTGGGTCTGGGAGATCAAACTCAATTCGTCAGGCTTGGCTGCAGGCTCCTTTACCCACTCTGCCGTCTCGCTGGCCCTCACATCACACTTTTAACTCCCCCAAAGGAGGCTGGAGCGCCTTTGTAGAAATCCTCAAGGAGAGCTGAAATTCCTAATAAATCAGGACAAACTCCTGTGATAGCACCTGTCCATCTACAGACACGTATCATGTTACCCTCCAAATCCATTCTCTCTGGGGTCACTGACCGGTCTCAAAACAGTTTCCCCCATGATGGTTCTCACCAGCATCTGAGGAGTTCCCTCTTTTCCTGGTTGATAGGTGGATTCTCTCTGCCTCCCTATCACTGTGATTGCATTCTACATTCTATAAAAGGGCACAGCCTGTATGAACTGCTAGGACACATTCCTAGTAGTTCCTTTCTGTTGGCTGGAATAGAAAAGACCGAAGTGACCTTAAAAGGTACGAGCTCAAGGAGGCAAAGTCTCCCTCCCGTGGGACCTTGAGTCACAGGCAGCTTTCTGCTCACGAGGGATGCTCAGTCCTTAGGTGAGAAGTTCGTGCCATGTTTGAACATGGCGAGGATGTGCGTCCTATCCTGACAGGATGTCCCTTTAACATTCCCTCCAATCATGTGCACGTTGAGCTGGTCTTTCCCATCAGTCCCTTGTGTTTGGTACAGTGTCTGCACACACAGCCCCCGAGAAGCACTGCACCTCAAGTCAAGTACAAGTTCACTTATCACTTTGGAACCTACACAACTCTCCACTCAGAGCCCTCGCCTTTTCTTGAGGTCTCACGGTTACCGTACTTTTTTCAGTAAGTGGAATCTCCTACTAGCTCGTAGATGACAGACTTCCTCCGTAGAGAGACTCTACTCCAAAGAGATCATACATGTGGCTTATAAGTTACTATTTCTTGTATTTGCGAAGCTGCTTCCTCAAGAACTGGGCAAATGCTGACTGCCCAGTGGCTCTGCATAAATCTGTTTATATTACAGGTTAAAGACTGTCTGAGTCTTAAAAGAGGCTCATCCTTGGGACCAAGAGCTTTGCCAAGCATTGCAAGTGCTGAATTTGGAATCTTATGGTTTTTCTGAACTCTTCAGACTGCCACATCTGGGTGAACTTGGTGTGCACTCGGGCAGAAAACACAAACCTCATTCTAATAACACCAATCTGTAACTCATTTTTGCTATAATCCCCCTCCCCTATGGTTACTTTCTTTCCTTTACTGTTTTTTTCTAGAGAAACACCAATGATAATAGAAATGCCACTATTTCAGATACCACATTACCCTAGTTGTCCCAATCGTGGCTTCTGCATGGGGTGGGACTTATCAGCATTCCTTTGTTTGGAATTCCTCTCCAAACAGTTCCCTATTCTTTGGAGTACCATCCTGGTGCTGTTTCCAAAGCTGAAGCGTCTTTATTCATGGGTCTGGCTTTAGACCACTTTACCTTCCACTAGATTCTCTTTCAGAAGACAAAGTTTATAATTATTTGAGAAATTTTTAAATTTACAACTAAGTTTATCCATAAAAATCCTGCCGGCCAAAGAGCAAAATGGCTTTCCTATTGTCTACACCAAGGATGTATGGTGCACCGGGGCAAGAAAAGTCAATGTTGTCACATGACCATGAAGCAGAGCTTTTTTTTTTTTTTAAAGGGAGCCCTACTGCTGGGCTGAATGTTTGAAGAGTCACTTTAACCACATCCTGTAATCAAACCATCTGGAACACAGTTCTGCGATTAGTCACCCTGAACATTGGGCTTTATCTGAACAAATAATGTATGGCAATGGCGCTTTCGAGATAGGGCAGGGCCGACAAAAGGAAGTATAATGAAATACTTTATGCCCTAGTGTGCCGCCACCCTAGTCGTAAACCCCAGAGACACGCTGTTCTGGCGTTAATGTACTACCTTGTGAAAGCAGAAGGAACTTAACGATTAAATGACAGAAGGGCTAGCTAGCGTTTGCTGGTCTCCACGGATCTCTGTTGGTGGCTGGAATATGTTGGCATCACTGTCCCTTTGTTAATTATAAGCTCTATATGACAAACCAGCATTCCATTTTGGTGCACTTTCCAGGGCATTAGAAGCAGGGTTCATTCATGGCAGAGTCGTTAGGGCTGTTTGCCAGGGGGTTAATGTGGCTATCTAGACATTTGTTTGAGCTCCTTCCTCTAAACACCAACATATGTAAGAACAACAACAGCAACAAAAAACCCAATCAATGCTGAAAAGCAAAGACTGGGCCTGGCTCTGATTTACTTTTTTAAAGATCAAGTAGCACGCCCCCCCCACCGCCCTTTTTTTCAAAATATTTGAGCATCTATATACAGTCTGTGTAATTCTTTTTGTTTTACTTTGGAAAGATTTCCCTTCTGCAAATATACCCAACACACACACACACACACACACACACACACACACACACACACACACACACCCAGAAACCTTGTTTCCCGTGGGCCTTATGGTTTAATACACAAAAGAACACAGAAGCACCTCCATCACTGTCACCTCCCGGCAGCCTTTGTTCTGAGGCCTGATGAGCTGTATTGATTTGGGAAAATCATTGAGCTTCTTGGAAAACTCGACTCGCGCTTATTCACTGCCATCTATTTCTTTCCCGTGAAGACAGGTGGTCAATATCCAGCCGGCTGGTCAGCCAAAGGAAGCCCTGGCTGGTTTTCTTTTCCTTGCTTCCCTGGTAACGGTATCCTCTCTCTGTTCTACAAACTGCAACGGCCTGTTAGGAAGTCTACTGGTGAAGCACAGGGAACAGCAATGAGGCTTTTGTCAGGCCTCCCCAGAAACACTGAAAGGCTGCCCTGCGCATGTGCTGTAGGTGCGGCTGGTGAAGACAGGGACAGAAGGTCCTCGGGTGGAAAATCACCCGTGGGGAGAAGCATGAATGAACATCACAACAGCCTAAGATCACATCTTCTCAGAAACAGCAGGCCAAGGGTGGGTGTGGTGGCACGTGACTGCAATCCCCGTGCTCAGGAGATAGCAGCAGGAGAATCAAGAGTTCAAGGCCAGCCTAGGACACAAGACGGTGTCTGAAAACAAAATCATTTCATAGCAGGTCGTTGCAGATCAGTTCCTGTTGATTGCAGAAAGAGATGCTTTACTTCTTTTCAGCAGCCAGGAGGACCTATGTTTGTGCAAGCAAGTTTCCTACTTACAAAATGCCATGGGTTTTATAATATGCCTCAAATACAATGAAAAGCATCATGAAAGAAAATGTCACATGGAGATCTTTAAAAAGCAGTTTCAAGCATGATCAGTAACAAAAGCATTTGCTTTTCTGGTAAGCAGACATAGATAGCCTAAAGCAGTACCAATGGCTTTAGAGCACAGTCTCTCCCTACCCAAGCAACACTCACATCACCACACGTACCCTTATTGCTAGCAAGTTCCTCTAACAGTTTCTGCTAAACTGTCCAGAGTCCCCACCTGGGGACAGGCTGGAAAACAGGTCTGAGATGACAGCGCCCGAACACGGAGGAGGACATCTCTTGAGGTCGCTTCTCCAGGGCAGCAAGCCAGAGACACTTCAGTGGGCACCATGCCAAGCCCTGCAGGCCACAGCCCACCAAGGCTCGGTCAACACACAGTGGGAAGGAAAGGACAAAGAGGCACAGGGGACAAGGGGGTGAAGGGGGTCTCCCGAGACAAGCATTTGGAGTCATCAACACACAAAAACAGAGCAAGCAAGTGCCATTCCATGCATACAGTGCATCTCTGTGTATTTGTGCAAAGAGGCCTCACTTCTGACTTTTGAGTGAGCTTTCCAGTAAGCAACTGCCTCCCTGGAGGCTTGACATCGTGGACCCCGATGCCACTCTGACTTCCGATGCCTGATTCTGCACTTGGGCTTGGCAGGCACCCTTTGGTTTCCGTGAAATCTGAGTTTCTAGGATGACTTCCAATGCAGCCTTGCCTTTGAAGCCTCAGGAGGAGAGTGGCTTCTCACCTCCTCCTCCATCCTCCACGGGAAGGCAGGAATCCACTCCCCCTCCCATAGACTTTATCTAGTTCATTGGGAGACATTTTTCTTCCTTTAAATAAAGGCATTGAAGAGTGTGGGAAAGGCATTTTATAAATGTTTGTTGAGTCAGGCTTACCAAGAGCTCTAGTACTGTTACCTCCTAAGAACCCCTCCTTTCTTAAGAGTGTTATTTCAGGACACGGCTATGTACAAGCAGCCCTGGGCATACAGCACATGGCCAGGGTCTCCCAGAGTGAGCCGGACAGAGCCTCCCCTCCATCGCTGTCAGAGCCACTGGAAGACAGGCAGCTGTAAGGATTCAGCCTATCAAATCACTGCTCCCACAGTTCTCTACACTTCATCTGACCCCTTTGCATCAACAGCTCCTCCTTACCCAAGCTCTCAGTGCTGTCAAGGCTTCGGCTGGAAAACAGGCAAGGAAACAGCCAATGGAGACTGAAACAGTTACTCAAGGCAAAAGGCCCCCTCCAGGTCATTCCCCATTAAAGGAGAGTCCTCAACCTTTGAAACAGGAGAGTGCACAATGCTATGAGTATGGAGTCTTGGGACAGACAACTTTCCCATTTTTCTGGATCAGGCGCGGGGGAGGGGGAGGCTGCAAGGGAAGACAGAGTGACTCGAAAGAATGAACACAGGAAGTGAGAAGGTAGAATGAAAACCTCATGGCCTTGGGGGGGGAGGGGGAGGGAAAAAGGAAGAAGGAGGTGGTTCTTTAGACACCCATCTTCTCTCCTAAATCAGGACCAGGTTAGGTTCTGGTTTTGCAGACTTTGGGGTTTAAATGTTATTGAATGGCTTGTCAAAGTATGTGTACCACAATTCTACATTATGGGACTGTATTTGAAAGAAATTTTTTTACCAGCCACGGTCCTGAGTTATAAGGAAACAGTGGGAACCAATTGACAATTATGCTCCACATCAAAAGGCTGCTACTGATCCGTATATCTCGCTGGGACTGAAGAGCTAGGCTTCCTATAAATGAGGACGCTTTATTTAAAGTCAGAGCGCTTATTTGCTTTTGTGCCAGCCCTGGGTCCTTTTCATCTGTAGCTCGCCAGGCCCAGGAGAGCACAGATTCCTACGGCTCTGCTGCCCACCAGCTGTGTCCTCTGTAAATCATAAAACCTCTGAAGGAGCCATTCTTTACAAAGGCCAACAACATTTGCTGGAGATGATCACTCAGCTATTATTTCCACTCGCCAAAATTTAAAATAGCAATTTACAGCCACAGCTCAAACTGGGAACTGCTGCTCTGAACGGCCGTGTGTGTGTGTGTGTGTGTGTGTGTGTGTGTGTGTGTGTGTGTGTGTGTGTGTGTGTGAGAGAGAGAGAGAGAGAGAGAGAGAGAGAGAGAGAGAGAGAGAGAGAGAGATTCTGCAAGCATAAGGCATACAAAGAGGTAACCATTGCACAACAGGAAAAGCCACCATCTTGGGCCAATCTAGAATGGAAGCAAAGGACAGTATATCAGAAAAACTGGACTCAGCATCCTCTTGAAGGAATGCAGCTTGATGGAGGGTTTTGCCCCT
This sequence comes from Peromyscus californicus insignis, assembly GCF_007827085.1. Classification (NCBI taxonomy): domain Eukaryota; kingdom Metazoa; phylum Chordata; class Mammalia; order Rodentia; family Cricetidae; genus Peromyscus; species Peromyscus californicus. Next base: position 43,500,259 of record NW_026294469.1, read on the forward strand.
TCCTGTCCCCAGCTGCGGTGGCCATATCCCACAGGCAGCATGAGAGTGGGTCACTCTGGTAATGGAGTCACACACTATGGCTCAGATTCGGGAAGTCGTCCGAGAAGCTGATGGTGTGTGTCCCAGGGTGATGTGCAGAGAACTCTGAAGCCTGGGCAGGAAGAAAGAATGCTAACCAGGAGTACCTCGCCCCACCCCCCAACAACAGCCCCTCCCCGTTAGCTCACCTATACTTTTCTGAGCCCCAGTTCCCTACTCTATTAACAGACTCGGTACAATCACTGTCCTGTGACCACTGCATCTTTTAAACGCTCCCGTAACTCAGTCCACAGCTGAAGAAGGGGAGGCGATGTTAAAATAGAAGCCTTTCCTGCTAAGAAGATAAGTCTTCCTGCATTCCTTCCAGGTGAAGCAACTTCAGAGCCAGGCTTCTGTACCTACTAGCCTACATTCTCCTAGCCTAGCAGGCCACGGATGTGACTTATCTACGTTTCAGAATCTTAAGGGCTGCAAATTCCAACCTTGAGAGCCTTTTATTGCTTCTATATACACACTGCTAATCTCAACCAATAGGAACTTATCTCTCCTCACAAACACAGTCATTGTTTAAAGCAAATGTTTCCTCGTCTGACTCTCAACTACAACTTGAAATCCCAGAAGCCACTCCCCTGAACTATTAGGAAGGTGAGGACAGCTCATTTCAAGGTCTCAGGAGCGCCTCACTTTTTCGAGGTTACAGCAAGGCCAAACTCCCAGTTTGGTGAGGACAACAAAGAGACCCCAGGACCTGGTTTTGAGGGTGCAGCCCCTGGTTCTGAGCCAGCAGCACCCTGAATGCCAACTCATCTTTCCAATTCCCACCCGAACAAACCAGTTTTCTTGATAATGGTCCCTTCGCACCCTCCCCCACCCCACATTCCGAAGTTCTTATCTTTCAGGGAGGGAAGTTTTTTGTTTTGTTTTGTTTTTTAAAGGCCCTATGGAGTTACAAGGATTTCAATAGCCTGCTTAGAGACCAGCTCTTTTCTGTAAACAAACCTAACGAAGTGTGACTAACTGTGCTCTCCCCGTGCAGGGTGTGCAGGGCGAAGGTAAAGGGGCCTTTGTTGGCGCTTACTGGAGCAAACTGTCATTTTGCTGGAGGAGAACAGAACTTCACTGGTTATTGATGGACCAGCCCGGCTCCGCGTCATCGCCTTACTGTCAATTTCTAGGGGCTGTACGAATATGCTCTTGTATGGACATCGTGATGCGCTGTGCGCATGCGTGGTCGTACACAACCACCAAGGCTAGCTCCAGGTTCTGTTTCTCTGCAGACCAGACAGGACATTCAGGCATCTAGCTAAAATCTAGTTCCCCTCTGTACCCATTCTTCGTATTGCCTGACGTTTCTCTGTGTTGCGGATACCCTGAACCTTCAGAACCTGTACCATGAGGACTTTGCCCAGGTTCACTCAGAACTAGTTCAAAGTCCTTCTAATTTTAACTGCCATGGTTGTTACATTCTAGAGAGTGTCTGGTTTATAATACCTGTAAAATTGCTGACTCTTCCTTTACCCATTCCACTGATGGCTTCTGAAACTCCCCAAATCAGACCTCATTGCCGACTGCTAACTAAATACTCCACAGTGACTTTTCAAAGGTCTCCTTTTTTTAATTCATATTTGTCTTAAGTGTTACCAAACACACCCAACAATGCTGTTGGCAGGAAGACTTGAAGTTCTTTCACACTTCTGCAGACAGGGGAAGGGATTCAAGTCAAAACCTGCTTTCCTTTCGAATCTAAGCACAAATTTCTGTATAAATTATTGACTGCACTTTGGCCCCATCAGAAACATTAGCCCCACAGGCTGATAAGTTCTGACCCCAGGTGGCACATCAAGCCCTCTCAGAAGAGGCCGAAACATTAGTCCTTTGCACGGAGGACTAGGGCATGTGAGCCAATCAATCAAGCTCTCTGACAGTTTTCACAGCCTCTGAGCATTAGGCTCAAGTCAATCCCCAAGACTCCTATGGCTCGCATTATTCTCGTCTTCTCTGCTCTGATGAAGTTAGGGTTAAGTCCAAGGTTTCAGCAAGAGAGAAAGGCTATTGTTAGTCACTCAGTCTTTATTGACTCTGACCTGCAGGGCAGCCAACTTGAAGCCTTCTCCAGAAAGTAATGCACTGTTAATTGGTGCTCATCACTGGGATGTGTTTTATACACCTCTTCACACTGAAAGACCTGACTAAACATTTCAAATGCCTTCCCAGGTTGTCTTGTATTTCTGTGAAGACGGAGCACACACAGACACACACTATCGACACACAGACACATGCATGCATACACACACACACACACACACACACACACAGAGAGAGAGAGAGAGAGAGAGAGAGAGAGAGAGACAGAGAGACAGAGAGACAGAGAGACAGAGAGAGAGAGGACAAAAATCTGAATTCTATCCCATGTTGCAAACAGAGGTTGTCTGTCTAGGTAGAGCTAACACTGGAAGCTGGCACAGGAAGCAATAGATAAGGTTTTTTTTTGTTTTTGTTTTCATAACAAATAGCTGTGGGGTTAGTACACAGGACAGGAAAATGCCTGCTGGAGGAATGAGGTGCAGACCTATTATTTCCTTCTGATGTCTTTTGCTTACAATAACTAAAGATGTTTTCAGTAGAAACTGGGAGCTGTATTTATGAGCAGCCAGCAGCAGAGAGATGGCCTCGGGGTGAAGAGAACAAGATGCCACTCGGCTTTGTTTGAAGAATCCAAGCTCTCTAAAGCTGTTGCAGAATTATTGGTCCAAAGGCTTCCTGGCTTTCTTTGAAAGAAAAGGCAAGCAAGCTATTATCTCTTCTGCTCCGGGAGAGGGTGGGAAAGCAAGTGGCTGATGGAAGGTAATCACCAGAGGACCCTGCCAGGCCGATTTCTCACTGCACCCTGGCCCTGCCAGACCCACTTTCTCCTGCATCCTGGCCTGGCCCAATAGGCCTGTTAACTACTGTTCGTAGGCCCTACCAGGCCTTTTACAACCCTACCAAACACCTTTTGTGGTTGAAAGTGGTAAAGGACAGGGCAGAATTTGAGGGAAGAAATCATATATTGACATTTTGGAAATCAATATTTTTGAATGGGGGGTGGATAACACTTTTAATGACTAAATCAAGTTTTTGATCGAGACACTTTTTTTGTGTGTGGGGGGGGTGGGGAGCACAAAAGCTATTGACATTTAGTCAAAAGAGTGTTGTGTTTTGGGGTAGCGTATTCCAGGGTATGGATCGGTGCACATGAATTTGAATACATTTTTTTCAAGGAAGGAAAGATTTTCCCAGAAAGCCACTGTGCCACTGCCGTGTTAAAGTCTTCTCCGCGAGTGTGCTGGTAACCCATGGACACATAACAGGTTCCTAAACTGAGCTTTCTGAAAAACGGTTGGAGAACGTTGAGTGCTGTTTTTTTTTTTGTTTTGTTTTGTTTTTTTTTGTCCTGCTTTTCTGTGGGACCATTGAGTCCCACTCAACTTGAACACACGAGAAAATGAGATCAAGGAAAACTCAAATTTGCAACAAACCCTTGCTCTTTAAATGACAGTCTTGCACCTGTAGCTTCCATGTGTTTTTACAAATCCTTATGTATGTTTACCCACTGTCATAGCGGATTAAACTCACAAAACAAGGGACCCCCAAAGACCACAATATATGTTGTGAGGAGTTCAAAATGAGAATGACTGTGGAACCTGTTTTCACCTCGGAAGCTTTCCCGGAAAGTCCTTTTCTCCTTTGTTTTGTTTTGTTTTTGTAGGCCAGAAGTAAGTTAGGAAAAGAACCAGAGAGACACCAAGTAGCTGCCTGAATAAAGCCAGCGTCGACAAGTCATCGCTTGGGGTCTGGGGGACTGCTTTTAGAACAGACCCCTCTTCTACCACAGACACTAAAAGCTTTACATACGGGGACACAGTAATTGCATAAGACCATTGTATATCCTCTCATATTCTTATAATGCCTAAACAACACAAAAGTTACATAAGTAGATGTTGTATTATTTAGGTGATGTGATAGCTAGTATCTTGGCTATCAACTTAGCACACCTAAGAAGAGGAAACCTCACTTGAAGAATTACCTCCACCAGATTGGCCTTGTGAGCATGTGGGGGTGGGCATGTTCTTGGGTGCTAATTGGCAGAGTGGGGACCAGCCCACTGTGGGTGGTCCCATTCCTAGGCAGGTGGGGCTGGGCTGCGTAAGAAAGATAGCTGAGCGGAAGCCTGGGAGCAAGCCAGGAAGAAGTGTCCCCCTCGTTGTCTCTACTCCAGCTGCTGCCTCCAGTTTCCTGTTCGTGTCCCTCTCTGCCCGGCCTTCCCTTGATGATGGACTGTAATGTAGAAGTAGATGCAAAATAAACCCTTTGTCCCACCATGCTGCTTTGGATCATGGTGTTTCTCAGAGCAACAGAAGCAAATTAGAGCAGGGAGGGGCTGGTGACATTTTTTTTTATGCAGTTGGTTGGATCTGAGGATCTGAAACCTCATGCCCATGAGGCAAGCATTTTATTTACCCAGTGAGCCATCTCCCCAAGCCCCAAGGCCAGGGGCTTGATTTTAGACTTCTTCGGACCCAGGATGGTGGGAAAATAATTTTCTGTGCGTTATACATCACCCAATCCCAGGCATTCTGTTGTAGCCACACAGAGCATCCTAGGGCAGACCTAAACATGTCAGTAAAAATGGAACCTGGGGTGGAGATGTCCACGGAAGCATCCAAAAGGCAATGAATAACATGACATTATCTTGCATATCAAGTGGTTAACCTGTATCACAGTTGCCGAGAGGAAAGCGGGAAACAAATACAAGGAACACTGACGGAGAACTTGCCATGCATGAGTCACAAGAATCAGTATTTTTACACAGAGCATCTCATTTGTTTTCACAGAGCTTGTGTGTCAGGTTCCTTAATTATTATCTTACTAATGAGCAAATTAACTCTAAGGATGCTTAACTGGTGTCCCCTGGTTAGAAAGTCAGAGACGTGAACACAATCTGACTTCTGTTGTCCTGCTCCCGTGGGTATCGGGTTATAGCAACATGGTTTAATAAATAGCACAGTTATGTGAGCATGGATGGAGATCCCCGATGGGTAAGCAAGGATGCCTTTATGACAACCAGAGGTGTGCCAGAAACACATGCTGCAGGTGCGCAAATCTCAACTCTAAGTTCGGTGGCCTCACCTTAGAAGCCTGAAAGTGACCACAGTGGTGACATGTGCACATGCCCTGAAAGCAACAAATACGACAGAGCCGGGCTGTCCCTCTGCAACCCCCATGCCAGGGCCACATGGCTGATGCTTACGGTGGCATTCCAGCAGTTCCCACATTCATTTCTTACATCATAATGCTCCTTATCATAGAAAATGGTGTCTGGGGAAAGCACAGAACCTCAAACCCCTTCTAAGCCTACGTTTAACTACTTGGGAGGTAATTTAAAACCTGAGGTATATGATTTGAGAACTCATTGTGGGCTAGAGTAGAGTTCTAACATCTTACAATGTGGGTTGTCTTTCAAAAGAATCCAAATTCACAGTCCAGACATCTCTTTCTGCTGGAGCGCTTACATCTCATTGGTCATTCGGGTGTGCCTACCTTGACCTCTTCATCAACTCCTGACACCACTACTTTATCCACACCCTTGACCACTTCCAGACTTGGATTTGGTTTCTACGGGTGTCTTCTACTGCTTCATACTTCAGGGTGCCTTTAAACTTTTCTGGGACCCAGTTCTTTCAAATGAATCCTTTGTTTCTAGCTTGGGCCTGAAGAACTATGGCCCACCTTGCCTGGCTGATCTTTAGAATTCAAATTCAGGAGCACTGAACCCCAGTAAGCCTTTTCCCAAATCCCTCACCATTCCTGGGGTACTCCTACCAAAGCAGTTTCCATGAGACCCAGGGTACTGACACTCACCAGCCAGGTAAAGGGGAGGCTAGATATTAAAATGAATGAAGGCATCAAAGGTGAAAGCTGTACAACCATAAAGTTCTCAGACGCTGCTGCTCTGTGTCTCTTTGGAGAGCAGAATCCCACCCTGGGTAATGCTTCCCACTTGCCAAACAATCTTATAACATACACTGAAATCACTTGACTTTCCCAATCTTTTTTTTTTCCCTTCTTCTTTTTAATAGAACTTGTGTGAAATAAGCAATCGTGCAAGTTAAAGAAGCAGGAAACTTCCTCTGGGATTTCAAACAGCATTCGCTTTCTTTTCTTTTTCTTTTTTAACTATTGCAAAAGCACGATGAGGTACATTTGTCGCTCACCTGACGCAGAGGCTCTAAATGCAGACCATAACCCGCCCAGGCATGGAGGATGCAGACTGTTGGCCTCCTGGACTACTTGCAATTTAATGAACAGTCATATCCAACAAATCTGATCCCAATAGCCCGCCAGTGGTTATTCTCCCAGACTCAGAGCCCCAAAGAGAGATCTGTCATTGCTTAAATAAATTTTACAGATGTAATAGATAAAGGCAATAAAGAAACCAGAGCTTTACCTAAAACAAAGTTGACAGAGCGGAAAGCTGTCTCCATAATGGGCATGCGCGTTTCTGCCTACTAGGCTGCTTGTGTGTGCCAAAGAGAAAGACACAATGAAGGTTAGGAGGCATGAAATGGCAGCCTTCTTTGCCTTTCAGGGAACGTAAATTTTATTTGCTGGATGTAAATATTCAAAAGTCGTGGTTTCCACCTCCGTGTGTGATCAGCAGAAATTGATTTCAAGGAGACACAAAATTATTCAGCTTGTTGCTTGGCAATGTGAAGCTCAGAGATCACATGGTCACAAGCAGCCACATCGAACAGCTCAGGAGGTGTTTTCCTATTGTGACCGGTGTTGGCACAGAGGGCATTGTGTGCCCTTGGTGAGTGTGCTCCTGCCAGACAGAAATGGACACAGCTATAGCTAGTCTTCAACAAGTGCCTGTGACCTGTAGTAGGTGCTCCCTTCACAGTCCGCTTCTGGGGAACCTTAAACCTTATGCTCCAAATAATTCAAACACAGTGGTTTCATTTTAAATGCCAGCTTTTTAGCAATCATGTACCTGGTCCCCAATATAGAGGACAGACATGGATACAAGTTAGTGTTAATATTCTTGTCCACATGATATATAGTAAAGGAAGATTGAGTTAGGTTTGCTCTGTATGTGTTTGAGTGCACTTGTGTGAGTGTGTTTAATTTGTTTAGCAAATCATGGCCTCTAATATCAGCTAATTAATTAAACTAATCTAATTTTATGTGGATGCATGTTGAAAAGTAGAAATAATACGTAGATAGAAACCCGGCCATCCAGGCGTGTGTTACACAGGACAGAACAGAAAACACTAAAAACAAGCATTTTTTAAAACAAAACTGCCCTTCTAAAACAACATGGCCATCTTAACAGCCCAGTGCGGGTGCTGATGTAAGTCTGGTCAGTGCTATCCTCTTTCCAGAAGATTACAGAAATGTAAACTCCATTTCCATAATCTAATTCAAGCTCAAAATGGACTGCCTGATCCCCGGCTGTTGGTAGATTTGGGGGTCAACCGTATAAAATCACCTCTCCTTGGACTGTGTTGGGAACTCCAGGCCTCACATGAAAGGAATAAAGAAACCTATACCCGTGCAGTTGGAAGGTGGGATAGCAGGATAAACAGGAGGGGCTGAAGTAATTTTAACAAAGCAATTGGCTGTCAAATGTGTCTTCAATCACAGTGTCTCGCAATTTACATTTTACCTCGATCCAGAGAACAGCTATAGGGGGGCAGTCAGAGGAACTGGGTCCCGGGCACACGCACTGTTCCCTACATGTCTGCTACTGTGGGTGTGACCCTCCCCCCCAACCACATGTCACTTCTGTTGGATACATACATAGCATTACCACCACTGCTAGTCACTGTAACGAGACCTGAAAATTTGAGGAAATCCGAACATAGGGTGCCTGCCTCGTGAAAAGCTCCCTTGACTATTTCTAGAATAAACATTATTATGTACAACACTGGTATGCACTTTTGTTTGTTTAATTTAATGGCGGGCATAAAGTGCTGACTGTGTGTTAAGCACCTTTCAAAGAACCTCATAAGTATTAATTTACTGAATCCTACCAACAATCTAAAAGGGAGAGTCCTCCCAAAATAAATTAACAAATAAACAAAGACCCAACTGCTTTTCAAGCACAGAGCATCTTGGGGATCTTTATTGAGAAGTAAACACCTTAAAGGCCCAGAGAGATGAGACAGTTGGTCTTGGATCCCAAGACTAAAGAGACAGAGCTGAAACCAGGACACTGAGACCACTTGGGAGGGTATCACCTCCTAAGTTCTTCCAGACCTTGGTCCTGACATGGCTGCGTGGGTGTAGACACCCATCTAGAGCTCTTGGTGTTTCCTTCTGAGCATGAGGTTTGCTTAAAGCCCAGATGTGGCCCCACAGCTGGAGCCCTCAGGAATTCTGTTCTAGGGAGGCTGGCGCACAGTGACAGGAAATTGCTTTGGAGAACAGGAGAATCAAGAGCAGGTTTCTGGGACTAGGGATTGTAGCTCAGTCAGCAGAGTGCTTGTCTAGCATACACAAGGCACTAGACTCCATCTCCAGCGGCACATAAGCCAAACAGAGTGGTGCATACCTATAGTGGTGACTTGGGTGGTGGAAGTAGGCAGATCAGGAGTTCAAAGTCATCCTCAGCTATATATCAAGTTCGGAGTCAGCCAGGCTATAAGAGAAACTCTCTCTCTCTCTCTCTCTCTCTCTCTCTCTCTCTCTCTCTCTCTCTCTCAAAAAAAAAAAAATCTTTTCAGAAAGAAAGAAAGAGAAGACTGGACAAGGAAATGCACTGGGTAGGACTGAAGCCCTGTGGTAGGTGACACAGGAGTCCTCACTTAATAAATTTCAAGTTTCTTAGCCCAGTTAGCAGGGGAACTAAACTAAAAGGGTTATGTCAAATGCATGGCATATAAAACGATTAAAAAGATGAGCACAGAGATTATTCATGGCAATGGACACACTACAAAACTCAACTTGTTTAAAGTCATGTTTAGAACGCCAAGAAAACAAGCAAACAAAAACAGAGAAAGCAACTCTGAGAGACAGGACTTCATGAATGACTGTGACCACAGACACTTCAGGACAGTACTTGAAGAAGACAGCCTGCGCCCCAACTCTTCTATCCCTCAAAATCGCAGTCGAAAGCAGGGTTTATCTGACCCACACACCAGGAGGCACCTGCTTACTTTTGCTTTATTTTGTCATAACATCCAGAAAGTAGTTAATGATGGCTGAAAGTCACAGCCTCTGGGATACACTTTGGATGTGTTCCCAAAGCGGAAGCAGAGGTGTTCTCAGAATGGTGATGAGCCAGCCTGCAACTACTCTGAAGGCCGGGAAGGACAATGTGGGGAAGGACAATGTGGGGCTCACGATGGCCAAGACAAAGAGAGTGTCGGTGCATGGGGAACTATAGGCTTCAAGGCTCTGGCTTTCTACACGTGGTGAGAATCAAGGGTCCAGCTCCATCCTGGACCACATGGACTACAAGGAATGTGAATCCCTTCTCCTGAATGGTGTCTTTGTACTTTAGCTCTAGGCACATGGCATATTTTCCCCAAACTCTCCAGGTGCTAAACAATCCCCTTGGGTGCTTATTGAAGATGCTAATTGCCAGCTCTACCGACAAGGACCTAAGGTTAGATTCACCAGGCTAACATTCTTTAAAGAAAGATGTATATCACATAAAATAAGATAACCATACCACACCTGAACATTTCTAGAAAAAAAAAAAATGGGGAGCCATGATTGTGGTGAGTTCCTTTCCCGCACTCTCACGGTTGGGGGTGGGAAGAGCATTTTGTTACTCCTTTGGGGAAAGTCAGTAAGGCATTTTAACAGAAGCTAAGGACTCTGCACAGCCTGAGCCTTTTGACAGGAGCATTAGCAGAGCAGCATTACTTGATTTAAGGCAAGAATTATTCCACCATCCACACTAATCTCTTCTGGCAAGAGGCAGAATATCAACAATGGCTCCTCACAGAAGATGGCAGAGCCCCAGCCATCCTTTCCTTCATGGGCGGGAATTTGGAACTCTTCAAAATATTAATGTAACCTCACTTACGAAAACGAAGTTGCAGAAAGTCTTACATCACACGAGCTTCCTATTCTACTCCCAACACGGTTCTACTCTACAAACCATTTTGAATGGACTGTTATCTATAGCACGCCTGTTTTCTTCAGACCCCTTACACATACACACACATTCATGTCCGCGTGTGTGGTGTGGGCATGCGCACCAGCATATGCACAGACCATCGAAGGATGACAGATGTCCTGCTCTGTCGCTCTCCACACACTTCCCATGAGAAAGGGTCCCTCACTGAATGTGGAGCTAAGCGGATAGCCAAACAAGGCCCTGTGAGCCTTCTGTTTCAACTGCCCATAGTGCTAGGGTTTCAGGTGAACACGCACAAACGTAAGCAGATTTTGTTTTCCCTTATTTATTGGTTGATTTGTTTATTGTGTATGAATGTGTATGGGGTGGACTCCTGCCCCAGCATACATGGGAAGCTCAGAGTACAACTTGTGGGAGGCGTTTCTCTCTCTCTACCATGTTGGTTCTAAGGATTGAACTCAGGTCCTCGGCTTTCATGGCAAAGACTTTTACCCACTTGAATGATCTCCCTGGCCCCACGCCCAACTTTCTTACGTAGTTGTTAAGGATTTGATCTTGGGTCTTTGTACTTGCTCAGTAAACATCCTTAGCTATACTGAACCATTTCCCAAGCCCCAACGCCTGAAATACTAACACCTTACCATGCTGTTGTAATTGCAGGCTAGTTTGGCAAAAATCATACAACTGGACAGGTCCCAGTGTGTGATAAACTGGCCCTGAGATAAAATGAATACCACTGCTTGCTTTCCACACTCACACTGGGCACGACGTCTCTGCTGAATACCTGTGTGGGAAGGTGAATGTGCGCCACGGGTCACACCGTGCACACTTACTCAACCTCCTGGGGACCTGTGAACCAGAACCCTTTCCAGTACATTTTTCAAAGCCCTTTCCTTTGAAAAAGCGAGAAGAGAATAGATAAACTTGCCTTTTCGACCCGGCCCCACCACAAAAAACCTCTTGTGAGTGCTTTGGTAATAGGGACTCAACAAGTCCTTGGAGCAGCCACTGAGTCAGACGTCCACGTGCTCTCCAGAAAGCAGCGTTCAGTGAATGCATGCCCAAGACTGCCGTAGCTACTCTTAAATAGAAAACTTTCTGGCCCTCCTCTACCCCTCTGGAAATTTGGTAGCCATAGATTGTGTATCCCGCTGAGCCTTGATATGTAGAGCTGTATTCTACCTGCTATTAAGCTGCTGATAGCAGTGTTTCTGTTGCAATTTATGAGCAATGGCAGCTGAAGGCAGAGAGTATTGTACACACTATATTTTCCCAGCTGGAGAGCTCCGTGAATGGAAAGCAAAAACATGAATACACATGCACTGCGGGCTTGAGGGAATAAAAAGGCAGGGGAAAGCGTCCGCAGGCTAAAATCAGGTGGGTGGTCTTGATTATAAACCAAGTAGATAATAAAATATTCAAAGGAAGTGCCAGCTAAATGGTCAGGAAACACATACAGAAAATGAGGAAAGGCCCAGGAAAGCCTTTCTCTATTTGTACCTTGCCAACCTAATTCTTAGATGTGCCAAGACTCACCTTCCTGCTTGGGGTTTTAAATAGCTTACCATAGCCAAAGGTCACTTGAAACCACAAAAACAAAACCCACTCTGTATCAGGTTTCCAAGAGCTACCTCAGCAGGCTGCCATGGCAGGGCAGGCGATCTCTGCACCTCCGCCCACACTCTTCCTCAAAAGGCAAATTGTTTTCAACCAGAAATATTTCACATGGCGTTCCATTTGTGGTTAGGAAATGGATGCCTCATATTGTCCAACTGTCCATGGGCTTAAAAAAAAAAAGAAAGGAAGAAATACATAGAGAAACCACCAGTTCTCAGAAACCCAATTCTACAGAGAAAGGCTCAAATCATGAGTCAAGAAACTGACGGACAAAATCACTAGAAAGCCATTCTTTCCCTAAAAACTCTACTAAGAAATACAATAGAAAATATCCCCAGGGATCTAGTTAAGCAAGCTTCATTTAACTTCTAGCTGAAGAAAACGTAGAATTGCTGTCTGCATAGCTGGTTTTCAATCCTGCTGTGTATCATACTTCTGGGGATTTGTTTGCCTACCCACCATACTATAGCCTGGTCCCTAAATAGTGTGGTTCAGTTTATCTGAGTTCCAGGTCAGCTCTTAAAAGATGTGAGGCTAACATGTGGGCAGGGCTCAAATCCACCTGCCTCCGTTCTTTCTGTGGGAATGATGGATCTCAAAAAAAAAAAAAAAAAAAAAAAAAAAAAACCACAGAAGCGAATCTGTGTCCTCCATTATTGCAGAAGGCTGTATTGACTATAAAAACTGTCTTCCAACACATAAATAAAAAACTCAATGCATAATGAGTAATAATAAGAAGCAAAAGTATTATTCACTTCTTCTCTATGGAATATAAACGAACATTTTAATGTATAACACTGAAACAGATCTTAAACTGAAGTATTCATCTGTCTTTTAAACCTGAATTTAGGTGGTTTTGATTCAGAAAAATTCATCTCACAGTACCAACAAAATAAAATAAAAATACCAAGTCTAGGAAATTTATCAAGCTCAGAGCTAAACCAGGGAAAAGTAATTACCACTTAAATATAGCAACATGAAATTCTTTGAAGGAATATCCTTTTGATGTTAGGTCTCAAATGCCAAGAGGCACAAATCTCAGATCTTAACATTGTTCAGAGGAAGTCTAGAGAAAACAAATGTGTCTCCTGAAACTTCTCTCTCTACAAAGAAGTATGAATCCATCTGTAGTCAGTACATCATCTTAACAGTAAGATTTTACTAAATAACCACAGGTTCTCTAAGAAATACTGGGAAGAAAGGGGTACACGATGGTAGACTACAGTCAACCTGGAGGAAATGCATAGACTGAAGAATTGAGCACTTGGACTTACGTTTCTGGAGATCACCATCTACTAAAGGAAATCTTACTACAGATAACTATGACTCCCAGCATCCTCCAGGTTCAGAAGATTGTTCATCCTTTCAGATTCGGCATGGAGCTAGGAATCTGAAGGGATGGCTATTCAAGTTGGATTCTTTCTTCCTTTCCTTCTTCCTTCCTTCCTTCCTTCCTTCCCTCCTTCCCTCCCTCCCTCCCTCTTCTTCCTTCCTTCCTTCTTTCCTTCCTTCCTTCCTTCCTTCCTTCCTTCCTTCCTTCCTTCCTTCCTTCCTTCCTTCCTTCCTTCCTTCCTCTTTCCCATCCTCCCTCCCTTCATTTGTTGTTTGAGACAGGGTTTCTCTGTGTAGCTCTGGCTGTCCTGGAACTCAGCTATAGACCAGGCTGACCTTGAACTCAGAGATCTACCTGCCTCTGCCTCCTGAGTGCTGAGATTAAATTATTTCTTAACACACACCAAGGGAACTGTCTTTGCAAATGATTGGAAATTTCTTATAAATAATCAGAAATGCGGGACAGCACCTTACCTGTAGATGGAGATAGATAGATTTCCCACTTTTTCACAATTACTTAACAGTTGGTGAGTTAAAAATGGATTTTCCATTGTACAGGTACTTTTATAGTTATCCTTCAACCACAAGACATTGACATACTTCTAATTCCTTTGATAGTTGCATATACAATGTGCCACACATAAAATAATTCAATAAATTCCATTGAATACTCTTGGGTTTTCACAATTGTTTTTTGTTTGCTTGTTTTGTTTCTCTCTCTCTCTCTCTCTCTCTCTCTCTCTCTCTCTCTCTGTGTGTGTGTGTGTGTATGTGTGTGTGTGTGTGTACTGTATATGATCACAGACGCCCAAAGTTGACATCCGATGTCTTCCTCAATCCTCCATCTCATTCTTTCTACTGTATTTATTGAGGCAGAGTTCCACCAAAACTGAATCTCACGAATTCTGAAGAGCTATCCAGCTTGACCTGAGGTTCCCTCTCTCTGCCTCCCAAGTGCTGGGATTACAGGGGCCCTCTATGCTTGCCAGGGATGAAAATCACAATCCTCACACTGGCATGGCAAGTGCTCTATGCACTGACCCATCTCTCATGTGTGTCAAGAGAATACACACACACACACACACACACACACACACACACACACACACATTGTATCACTACAAAACAAAAGCCATGAAAAGGAAATATAGCAAAATAGAAACCCAGACAACTCCCAATTCAAAAAAGACAACAGAGAGGAGGAGGAGGAGGGGGAGGGAGAACCCTCCAATATAATGAGTCTTCTCATCAGTTCTGGCTTTAATTACCTGTGATAGCTGCACTCCTTAGAATACAACTAAGAATTTGCCATATTCCTATGATCAAATACTTATCTCAAAACAGACTGTTTATTTCAAGGATTTATGTCGCATGTAGTTTATGATCATTTAACTACAGAAAGAAAGCAATCATAATTGCTCCCTGAAATGGCATAATTGACACCTTTTGCTGCTTTTCTACATTTCCCCCTAAATATCAAAGTCTTTAATCTTAATTATTCAAAAGGTAGCATGTGTCTGCAAAGCAGGATTTCATGTTCAGAAGCAAAGCAGGTAAATTTCGTGACAATTTGCTCATAATCACAATATAGTAAAGAGGTCTTTAGATTTGCATTACAAAGCACACACACACACACACACACAGAGAGAAAGAGAGAGAGAGAGAGAGAGAGAGAGAGAGAGAGAGAGAGAACCTGGAAAGGGGACACTGTCTATGTCTGACACTGAAACCTGTGTCTGAGTGTTAATGATTCAGAAATTGCTGTACATTAGGACCACCTTGGACTCTTTTAAATATTCTGATAGCCACCCAACTTCAACCAGGGTGCGGGGAGGGTCTCTAAGCACTGGTATGTTTTAATCTCTAGGTGATTCGAGAAAACAAGCACTTTTATGAAGTGACATCTTAGTCTAGATGAGTAGTTTTCGACCCTGACAGTTCATCTGAGTGACATGCATTAACTTTACAGGCTGACCACAATAACTCAAAAAGGAAGGAAGGAAGGAAGGAAGGAAGGAAGGAAGGAAGGAAGGAAGGAAGGAAGGAAGGAAGGAAGGAAAACAAGAAAAAGAATGTCATTCCATCTTTAACCAAATGAACACAAATATTTGGTCCAGAAGTCTGAACCAAACTTACAAAAGCATACTTTTTTAAGTTCCTAAAATGGTCTGAATGCGAAATTCAGATTGAAAGGAACATAGTGGATTTTAAAGTTAATAAAACACACTTAAATGATTTATTCCATTTAGCCAAACATATTTACTTTGTAAAGCAGAAGACTGTGCCTTGCCAAATACAACACATTTAAAAAACAAAATAATTTCTCCTGCGGTAAAAACTGAGCTCATCTGGTCAGGTAAATAATATACTAAGGTCAAAGAACAAGAGAATAGTACAAATACTCCATCAACAAAGGAGATTTTTATAGGACACAGAATACCTTAAATGTTGAAAAGAAAATATAAGTGTTTCCATCTCCTGTTGGCTAAGGGCATAAAGCATCTATACATGTCCAGATTCTGCATGAAAATGTCTGAGACTCACTTGGAGGGAAGGGTTTGAAAGAAAACATCCTCCAGAGCCTTCAAACTTGACCCTGTCTTTTCTCTTTGAAGAATGTCTTTTTCCTCCAGATGAGGTCTGCAACATGTTCACCCTAAAAGCCTTCAGTGACATGAAGGGCTAGTGTACTGTTGGACAGTTTACACATCAACTTTTTCAATTTTTTTCAAAGCCTTCTTTTTAATATATGATCATTTACTACTTTCCAAATCCTTAACCCCATTGTGTAGATAAAGCAAGACCATGGGAGTTTAATGGTTTAGTTATACACCTCTTGTTCCTACCAAGATTCATTTCCATGAGACTATAGCCATTTAGAAAAATCTTTAGTCTATGTGTTACTTAGGTACCAGTAATTTCCTAAGCTTATTTTTGTTTTGCTCTCTTGAAGGCTTAGGCAGTACTGTGAAGGTGGACTACAGCCATATGCAACAAGACAGATTATCACACTAAGGGAACAGTGGCACTTTTAGGCATGATGTCTCTGACCAAAATTAACCAGGCAGGGGTCTGCAAAGGGATAGGAAACAAGGCATTTGGGGGATGGCAGTTGAGGAATGCTTCATTGGGGAAGTAATAGCAGAGCCAAGAGCTGAAAGCTGTGAGACAGAAGGTCATGGAATGCTAAGGTCCACAGGCAGCAGAGGAGAGGGTGCCCAATCCAAGAGATGTCATCAAAATGCCTCTGGTGAGGGCCCGTAGAGAGACATGAGCAGAATTCCAAAGGGACAGATGAACAAAGGTTCTGTGGACCCTTGCAGAGGTGGAAGTAGCCTTGCCTTTTTTCCTATTTATCTTTTTCATCTTAAAATTCCACTTGATTCCCCAAGCTTTGGTCTGAGCAAACATTAATGCAATGCGTTTTGCAGCAACAATGGCTTTTATCTGGATGGCTGTGAAGAGGAGGAAAGCCAAACTCTGGTGCCCTTCCACTGCCGTGTAAATGCATGCCTCTCTTTGAAGTATGTAATAAGTGATTGTTTCATAATCTGTAATACCTGAAATACTTGGTGACGTACCCTCTTAGCCAAACAAACCTTAAGGAAAAACAGCAGCGTACTGTTTAAAGGAGATTGGTTTGTTTAAACAGGAGCTTGGAAACCAAGGGACAGCATTTGAAACAGCAAAGAACTGGCTGCAACCCAAAAGTTCATGAGCACAAGAATGAAGAAATAATGAGGATGTGTTCAGACAGTCTGATGGAGCCATTGTAATGGGCTCCAACCTAGCGCTAAGTGAAAAGAGCAAGCCAAGGAAAGACCCTGTGGGTGACTCTGAGGAAGGGAAGCTAAGCAGTATTTTGTGTAGAGTTTAGGGTTTATCTGTGATAAAATATGGGAAGAAACCCTCAAATTTCAGAATAGAGATTACATGATTACACGGGGAAAGAGGAAGACAAAGACTGAAGAAGGCTCACTCACAAGTTTCAGAAATTGGAAAATTCCATTCTTATTCCTGTGTGGAAGGTGGATATTTGTTTCCATGTTGTTCCTTATAAGTGACACATATTTTTAGTAATATTTTGCATATATGAAGCATTAACAAGATTTCAGATTCTTTCTTTAGCAAGAATCCAGATCTTGCCACGAAAGACACTCTTGCCTATTCCATGCACTGAAATCCCTCTTTTAAAGCTTACAGGCATCCTTCTTGTATTTACTCTATATTTTAGTGAGCACAGTGTCAGGAAAAGCACTCTCACTCTCTGGAAGGCAAATAAAATGCAGAATCAACTGTGGATGAAAAGATTCAGCCAGGAGAAACTCAAGTGGGTTTATCCATCTTTTTTTTTGTCGTTGTTTATTTCATTTGGTTTCAGTTTTTGTAAGACAGGGTCTCACTATGTAGCTCTGGCTGTCCTAGAATTCACTCAGTAGACCAGACTGGTCTTGAACTCACAGAGATCCTCCTGCCTCTCTGCCTTCTAAGTGTTGCGATTAAAGGTGTGTGCCACTACACCTTTGACTGAAGAGTCTGTGGTGTCCTGAGCTAGTTGACATGTGACATAACACCGGGTATTCGAGGAACACTGCAAGTACATTCACTTAGAATGGTGTGTTTACAGGAAGCTGAAGATTAATTTTCTCAGGACTCACAGGCAAGTACTTCCAAAAAATAATAAAAGAATAATAAAAGCATTACATATCCATGCAAATCAAAATTCACAGAACAGTGGCAGGCAGCCAACCCAACTATTTCAGGTCTGCTGTCCCATCTGCTTGGCCTGTTAACTGTCGGAAAATACAAGCAAATCACTTCTTCTGCAACTAATTCACGACAGGGTTCCTAAAATCCAGACTTCATGATGCAACGTTAATAAGACCAAACAGCTTATTATGATCAATAAAACAGAGCCTTCCAGCAGTTCAGAGGCAAAAGTTGGCTCAAATGCCTCTTTGGTGGACATGGGGCCCAAGTACCAGCATCCTTGCCTGGCACTGTGGAAGGCCCACAGCCAGGAAACCCTCAGACATCAGGAAGCAGCTCTTGGCCTTGATTCCTCTCTGCATATGAACCCAAAGGCATTCTCTTCCTGTTAGACTTTATTAGCCCCAATATGTGGTAATTAATTTACTGCAGACTCTTAATTCATAAATGGATCAAATAAAGCTTTCCATGGCTTTTGGCAGGCACCTCTTAGTAAATGACGATGACTACAGTTGGTTCAAATGCTGCTTCTAAGTCAACCCCTTTAGCCTGCAAAGTTCAATTAAGGAGTTCTTTGCTTATTGTGCGTGGTAAGCCTTCAAAGAAGGAATTATTCATGTATTTTCCATCGCCAAAAAAGAAAGTAAAGCCAGTCATGAAGCAATGCCTAGAATGTTGATCCAGGCATTCCCAAGAAGTTGAAACCCTTCCTCCTTACTACCCAAAGGCCTGTACATAGTGGAGGAGAAAGGCAAGTAAAGTGTAACACACTAAAATTAATAATGGAAATCTAACTACCAAGGAACGTTCTGGACAAGCAAACACAAACAAAACCATCTAGTTGAGTTTTGTCCTCTCTGTTCCCCTGCTCAATGCCACCAAGGGGTAAATAGAGTCTAAGTTGGACTTGGGACTTAACTGGCAACCAGGGAAGGCAGATTGAAGATCACCACAGGAGGACTGCTACTTGAACCTTAAAAAAAAAAAGATAGAAAGAAAAAAAAAAAGACATGTTCTTGTGTGTTCTTGGCTTTCCCTCATCTCATTATGAAGCTGCGGATGACTCTGAAAGCCTACTACTCCTGCTTCAACCTCTGGAGACTGGGATTACCATTATGTGCTACCATGCCCCTATATGAGTGGATTACCAGTATGCACTACCATGCCCCTATATGGGTGGATTACCAGTATGCACTACCATGCCCCTATGTGGGTGGATTACCAGTATGCACTACCATGCCCCTATATGAGTAGATTACCATTATGTACTACCATGCCCCTATATGGATGGATTACCATTCTGCACTACCATGTCCAGTTCATAGGTGCTGGGGATTAAACTCAGGGCTCCATGCATGCTACTCAAGTACTTTACCGACCAGCCTCAGTTCTTATGTGTATACCTTGACTGGCTGGCCAAGCCAAGCTAAGCTCAGGTACCAACCCACTCAAGGGCCGTAACTAACTAGCATGTCAGCTAATGTGTATACTTGCTGTTTGCTGTCTACTTCTACCAGGCTGTCGACAGCTCCGCTCAGGGCAGGGACCCAAAATCTTTCCCTCTGATTCTTCCCTTCCCAACAGGTTGGGGACTGGCCTCCAGTTCTCCTTTCTGTGGCCAGGCTGTGATTGCCTCAAGATATGAAAAAGATGAGTGCATTTCTCTTCCAAAACTCCATTAATTCAGAAATGTTCTGTGTCTATCAGTAAAAGAAGCATTTGGTCCTGCTATTCTGTAAACACACAACCTTCCCAGAGCCCGGCAGCACACTTAGATGAAGGAAGAGGACAAGAATTCCACTCTCCACCCGCCGGCCAGAGAGGCCAAGGCTCTAAATCTCCTTGAAGCTGAAAACAAATTAGCAGCTTGGCCTGCACTGACTTGGCCCTGTTAAAAGTGGCTTCTCTTCACTCCTGCGTTCCAAGCCGTGCTCCTCCAAGATAACACTTCTAAGGACATAAAAGCATTTCCTTCAGCGTACTGACTGTCACCTCGTTGACCCCTGACTGACAGAACAGCAAGAACCTATCACCCTCCCCCACTCCGTGCCAGCACAGACTTGAGCAGGGTGGAAGAATGGTATGGGAAGGAGGAACAGATTTCAGCACCATCATCTAGGTTGGAGAATAAAGTCTTGGGATAAGGTTCATCCACTCAGTATTGGGACTGAGAACTTCCCATATGCTCTATATTGGTGAAGAAGACAGGCACCTCTGCCTCAGAGACATCAACGAGATGTTCCTATCATCGCTCACAATCTCTACACTCAAGGAATATAAAGAAAGGTACCCTTTGTTACTCTACAGTGGGCAGACTAAACCAAACAGGACCTTTCTAGACAAATAACAATACTTGAAAATATAAGTAGTTGCACACGCTGTGGTTAAGTGAGCAAAGATGCTCCGAGACACTCCAAACACACCCCTCCCAAGTGTGGTTTTATTAGTGAATGAATACAACAGTGGAACTTGGTTCTCTTCATCACATCTCTCCCTTGGAGAAAGAAAGTACTTATGAAATCCATCTCAACTACAACTTCATGGAAGGTCAACAAAGAAGAAAGGAAGAGTTTTACAACAAATACTGAAAAGAGTTTTGGGTAAATAAGGAAAGTATCAGTGGTGTGAGCAACTCTTCTTGTTAAATAAAAATGCAAAGAACAGAGCTCTGGCCAAAATGATGACTGGCAAGGGTCCATAAGGAGGTAGGCAGGGTAAGGGCTGCAGAAAGCTCTTTCCAAAAGCCACTGTCTTGCATTAGATAACCAATAACCAAACAACAACCAAGTTTTAAGTTTCCTAACTTAAGAGTCTGTACGAAAACCAAACATAACAGAAGCCACATTTGTGGGGATAACTAGATCTAATAATCCATAATAACAGACTGACGATAACCCCAGCCCGTGGGAGTCTGATGCACCAGGACCCCAAGATCCAGGCCATTCTAGGGTACATGGAAAGGCTTCAGCTTAAGAAAACAAACAAACAAACAAATAAACAAAAAACAAATAGCAATAATCTTGAAAAACATTGATTGCTGTGTGTAAGTGATAATTATGATGGCATATCTGAAAGCAACTAAAATGATCTCATGGTGGCTACCAGGAATTTTCAGCTAAGGAACTATAGTATGAAGATAACATTGCAGTAAAAAAAAAAAAAAAAAAAAAAAAAAAAGTCAGGAAGATTAAGCTAAATTTGCATAATGCAGAGAAAACCTTCAGCCTTTAGTTCCCTAGAATTGACAGCAAGAAAGATGGCAGTCAGCGCTGTAGAGAAAGCTTTTCTTAAGAAATTGATAAAAGCAGACTAAAGTTAAAAAATGATCCACAGCCCAGGGGCACTCTGGAAATGAGCCCTCTAGGTTCTTTTATTCCCTCATTGAGTCCCACCAAGGTATACTCCTTAGCAGTTAGCATCAGACAGCCAAGAACCCACAGACATTTGAGGAGCTTCACTGCTGAGAAATGGAAAGCCCAAATTAGACACAATCAAAAGAGAAAGAAATTAAAAATAATACTGAGAGAAAAATAAGAAAGAAAAAAAGTATTTTTGGAGAAGCAAGAAGAGAGTTATTCATGAAACTAAAATGAAAGGCTTAAAGGGACAATTCTGGGTTGTTGTTGTTGTTTTTTAAGGCTTTAGAAATGAAAGATACATGAGAACAGATTTGTCAGTGAAAAGACAATGATAAATTTGGGAAAAAGTCTGCTGAAATCAGAAAATACATAAATACCTATAAACCAGGGTTTTGAGAAAGGAAGGGAAAAGAGGATGTAACAGGAGGTTCTAAATAAAAGGTCTAAAAAGAGACTAGAATGTAAATCATAGCCACTCCATCCCAGCCTGTCTACACAGACTCAAAAAGGAAGCCGATTCCAGGCAGAGGCCCAAGCTTAGCACTGCAGGTTTAAAAGGACTCATGACAAAGGATGTCAACAAGATATGTCAGAGTGCTCTAGACAAAAGATGAAGGCTTTGGGGACAAGACAAGGATCAGATACAAGACCTCAAGTTGGGGTGGCATTACGCATCTCCCACACAACACAGGGGAGCTCAGAGCAGTGAGGTACCACCTTCAAAGGCCTAAAGTCAAGCAACTCCCAATCAGCTCTGGAGCTGCCACAGCATTAACTAAGTGTCAGGGTGGAAGGAGGACATTGGTAGGCCTTCAGGATTTCATAACTTTTACTTCCCATGAACACGACTGGAAGACAGTTAAGATTAAGGACAGACTAAGAGGAGAGGACATGCAACGTAACAGGTGATGTCATCTTCAGCAAGCTGGAAAATAGCAACCTCAGATTTGTGTAGACATGAATAATGCTCTTGTAATCAGTCCAGACTGGAGCAGTTCAGAAGACTGGGAAAAACTAGTCCTGTATGTAAACTGTGTGGGATACTTGATGCCTTTCAACGTAATGAGAGGCAATTTAATTCTGGCAGGATAATGGATGGTAAATTAGTGATGGACTCAGAGAACACTAAGCAAACAAAATAAAAATCAAATATTAACTCCAGGGAGAAAGGTAGATGAGAAAGAAAGGTAATCACAGTACACTGCTATGCTGCGGGTAGTATTCATAACCATAATAATGTAAACATTTCCAACAGAAAACTGCTTGTGGTAGGCAGCCTCTATAATGGTCCCGAATTCCACCACTTCTTAGTATTCATACTCTGCTTGAAGTGAGTACAGCTATCAGGTCTAACATTAAGTTACACAAAAGGATGGATTCTATTTGGAACTTTATATCCATTTATCTGTCAGTCTGTCTATCTATCTATCTCTCTCTCTACCTATCCATCTATCTATCCATCCATCTTCATGGAAAAGCAGGCTGCCAAGATATGAGGGGTTCTAATGGAGAGGCTCATGTTAAGGCCTTTGGCCTAGTAGCCCACAACAGATTAAAGCTTGCCAACAACCACATAAGTGAGCTCCAAAGGGAGTCCTTCAGGTTCTGCCAAGTCATCGGCTAACAGGAGCACAGCTACAGCTTGACGGAAGGAAACCCCAGGAGATAGTTTGGTCGGGAGCAACTGGCTAAGTTGCTTTCACAGTCCACATTCCTGACCCAAGGAAACTGTGACACGATATATGTTTGTTATTCTAAGGCTCCATGTTTCAGAATAATTTGTCAAACAGCAATAGGGAGCTCATAACTCAAAATTATATTGGGAGTATGGGTGGGGTAAAATATATTTGTGTTGGAGGGTAAGAGAGATTAGTCATTATGTTTCCAAATAAGAAGTTCTGTAAAACACCCAAATCAGAGGAAAATTCAAGAAATGTTTACAAAGAGAGAGAGAGAGAGAGAGAGAGGAAAATGTCACCTAAGAGTTCAGAGTAGTTAATTGCCTCTGGAGAGCAGAAATTGGGAGAAAGGAAACTCAGGATATGCAACCACTGCTTTTTTAATCGGCCTATAAAAAAATCTGTGGCCTTTTGAACTAATGTGTGTATCTATGTGCGCGTGTACGTGTGTGAGCATGTGTGTAACTTGGATAGAAGTTAGAAAGTAAGTGAAGCTACACTCACATGCTCACTGCCCTGTTAACATAACATCTCTGTTTCACAGTGGTGCTTGCACAGGTCTATTACGCCAGCAGCTTCAGGACCTGCCAGGGAAGCGGTCTTGGCCCAGGACAGCTTGTCAGAGGAGCTCTTCCTCAAAGGGAGTGAGCCACAGAATTCCCCTTTCCTGGAGGAGTGCTCATGGTTTGACATGTGGGTTGAGTAAATAAAAGAGTCCTAGAAATACCAGTTTATGAAGACTCAAATCAAGCCTACCCATCCAACAGGACTTGGCACTAGCCCAGCGGGTATTTAAGAGTAATGCCATCGGAGTCATCTGCTAAGCATTCTCTGTAGAACCCTTCAAGTGTGTGATTGCTCTGGCATGAACACCTAAGATCATTACACTCCTTTCCTACCAGAACTTCGTGTATCAACAGAAGATCAGGCACTCTAGCCCACTCCATTTCACACCTGGGGGAAGCCAGACCCAGGGCCAAGAGAAAGCAGCTAATGATGTAAGTTGAGACTGTGGCCTAGTGCACACATTTTCTCTCCCTGTGTTCCTCTCTCCGTACCTCTGTTTCTGTCTCTTTCTCTTTTCTGTGTACCTCAGGTTAGCCTTAAACTCGCCATCCTCCGGCCTCAACCTTCCACATGTTGGGATTTGCAAGCATGTGCCACTGAACCCAGCCCTGGGTTCTTGACACCCAAGCCAGTGCTGTTTTCCAGGGTTCCTTTTATTCACTGTGCTTTATTAATGTTCCCAAGTCCCAAGGCAGGTCTGACCCACATCCTGTCCTTTGAGTTACGTAAAATGCATTAGCTGTCAAAGTGAACAGGGCATCAGGTCTACAAAAGCAGGGTAGACAAGAGGAATCTATTCAAAGTATTTTACCAGGCTATTATACACACGGGTATTTATGTAACAAATGGGGACGGGGAAGAGATCAGCCCCCCAACCTGGTCTTCCAATCTCACTCCCATCCCCCTTTTTTGAGGCAGGCTATCACACTGTAGCTGCCTTAAAACTCACTATGCACTCAAGCTGGTGTCAAACTCATGACAATCCTCCGGCCTCCGCCTCCCAAAAGCTGAGGTTATAGGTGTGAACCCCCACACCTTGGTTGGCCTCTCCTTTAAAACCAACTTATTATCCTTAACTTAGAGATGTGGCAATTCTGTCACCTTAGTTTTGGTTTATTGTTCTTGGTTTCTTTGTCACTTTATTTTTTTTTTCTCTTGGTTTAGCTACCCATCTTTTCTCCAAAAGTGTGTGTCTAGTAGTCAGGACTGAATTACTAAAAACTGTTGATGATTCTACCATAATGTATTGTCTGTCCTTAAAAAAAAATATGCTAAATGGAGAGACAGTAGAATATTACAGATGATGAAAGCAAAGATTTTTTAAATCAAAAGTGTTAAAGATGCTTCCTAAGCTATACAATCACGCCCCTTTGGGTCTTCACAGACTCCACATTTTATATGAAGTACAAAATGATTCCTCTGTATGATTATCACAGGAGATGAAGACCAAGGACTTGTAGCCAGGTTATCCCTGCCTTCTTACTAGTCACACTTAAAAAAGAATGAACGAGAGAGAGGATTAAAGAATGAGAAAAAGAAGTCCACAGGCAGTGGGGGAAAGGCTCTGGCTGCCTTGGAGGGATTTCCAGGTTTCCATTCTGCACTCTAATCAATGTGATTATGCCTACCAACAGACCAGGTGTGCCTATTACCCTTTCATCATTTTTCATTAATGACCAGAAAAAAATACAAGAGAGAGTGACATCCAACACCAAGCCATAACAAGTTGGGCTGCCAGAATTCATAGTTGAAGAATACAAAATCAGGCTCCCTGACAATCTCTTCTGCAAATTGGTCCTTCTGCTTTGCAAAATCCACCCACGATTTTCCCCCAGTATGCAAAGAGGACCACCTACCCCTCGCTGGCATAGCTGCCTTCCCCACAGATCAAGTACAACGTAAAGAGTAATTCTACTGATCACTGTGGTCAGGAGAGGCAACCCTAGGAGGAGAACAGTAATTCCTCATCAGCAAACCCAAAACTGAGCTCCTGGGTAACGGGCTTAGCTGCCAGGCTGACTCGTCCAGGGAATCCAGTGTGGTATAGCCCACCCTCTCCGGGAACTCTGAGGTGGCTTTAGTTGAGCAAGCAGGACAAGTAGATGCCCCCACCCCCACCCCAAGCCATCACGAAAGCTCTGGAACTTTGTGCCTTTCAATTCTCTTTTGGATCCTTCCTTGACTGCACAACAGGCCATACATTCCCCATACCGTTTCATACCGCTTTATTTTCTTCAGCGTGAGAAAATAAAGATGGGACTCTAAATCAGTCTCCAAGACTCAACAATTGTATCCGACACATGATCTGCTTCGTTGACATTCCATACTTAGCAAACCTGCTGCTTGCAAGAAACTGCAGGCTCAGGGGGACTGGCCCAGCTCATGGTATTTATTTCAAGGAGATATTTAATCCACACGCTAGACATAAAATAAGATCTCCTGGAAGTTATACACTTGGGGAATTCTCGAGTAACTGACTGGGGGTTTGAGGCAACCCTCTCCTCCTAAAAGTTACTAAAGATTCATGTTAGTCCATATAATTTTAAGTAGCTTACAACATTCTGTTTCTTTGAAAATGGACCCCTTATTCTCCAAGTCTGATTAAGTTTATTTGCCCCGTCATCGATTTGAAACTAAAACAAAACCGAAAACCTCCCCAGCAAATGCATGGCCTTCCCGTCTTCCTACCAAGCAGGGGAGCTACAGAGAGTTCACTGTGGCTCTGGTCCTTCCCAGTGAAGAGGATTCGGAGTCTGTACTTGAGTACTCAAAACATGTATTGAAAACAAGACACCTCTCAGACAACCGTATTGCTACAGCCACCTTGGTGACAGGTTCACAGTGCTCCAAACCAAGATGGCGGGCTCTGATTCTGTTTCCACCCAGCTTGAGTACCTACTCCCAAACATCTGTTAGGACAAGAAATCATTCTGTTCATGTACAGGAGAGGTGCCGGTAAGATGTGACTCAGTTCACCCGCTGTCTGGAGTGGGTTTTAAATGTTCACAGCTGGCTCATCTGACCTGAGTGACTTCAAAAGTTGTCTGTCCATGTAGATGTCATCTCTACACGGCAAAACCCAGACTGTGGATGTACATGGGCATCTCTGAGGAGCTGGCAGGATCCAAGCCTCCTGCTAGCCCAGAAGAACATGTGGTGCTCCCTCTCCGATGAAAGGAAAATGGATGGTTGTTTTGATTTTTCTTGTTATGAAGCACATAGCCGAAAACTAAATTTGGGGGTATTTTGTAAAAATATTTAGTGAATATTAAATTTAAAAAAACATTTCTCTCTATAAGCCAAAATGAGCTTCCATGTATCAGCCAAAACCTTAACAGACAGGAAAGTGTTTATTTGCTTTTTGGCAGTTTTTAAAAACTAGTTATATTCATCTACACGCTCACAACCAGAGAAGACCAATTACTTTACTCAGGAACTAGAGATTCTGAAAAAAAAAAAATACTGCCAATAGTCCCATTATGTAGATGTTTTGCTGCTCTGTAGAATAACTCTTACAACAGGGGTCTTCCCTCCAAGGCTTGGGGACCATCACTGGGGGCTGGGAAAATTGTAAGATCCAGAGGTTGGGAAGAACTGGGGCAAGAAAAAGTATCTTCTGGAAATGACAGAGCTACTATTCTCCTGAACTTCCAGCAGCTGTGATTTCCTGAACCAGACCTCTACAAGATCAAACCAGTCAACAGTCATCTAGGAGAAGGTATGGGCACATGAACATCCATCCCCACCTGAAGGGCTATTTATAGCTGAGGGGGAGAAGAGTCAGCATTCTTTAAGGGTGTGGCCCTTGGTGGGTGATCATGCTCCAAGGCATGGTTGGTACCCACGAGTCTATGAGCAGGATGAAATGGGACTCAGTGGGTTTTAAGAAAGAAAGAGGGGCTGGGGAGAGAGAGAAAGAGGAGAAAACATGAAGTTGGAAGGGGTAATCTGGGGGGAGAGTCAGGGGTGAATATGCTCAAAAGGCATTACATGCATGTATGAAATTGTCAAAGAATTAACTAAAATATTATATCTAAAAAGAATGAGTTGTTATGGGAGCCTTCCACGTAAAGGACATGAGACTAATTAGAAGGAGAGCTTCATGCATATGTGCTAGTTTTCTCATTGTTGTAACAAGACACCCAAAGGAAGCCATATAAACGAGACTGATTCATTTTGACTCATGGATTCAGAGTTCAGTCCATTGCAGCAAGGAAGGCCTGACAGCAGGGAGAGCACGAGGCCCCCTCGCAGGAAGTAGAACATTAAACAAAAACTGTGGGCAGGCATAGCCTTCAAAGTCTTGTGCCTAGTGACTAACACCTACCAGCTACGTCCCAAAGGTTCTGTACCTTACCCAAATGGCACCACCATCTGGGAACCAAATACTCCGGGTGTGAGCCTGATAGAGGGGCATGGAAGATTCACACATGAACAATAAGAATCTCTCCAGACCAAAGCCCTGAAGGACAAAAACACCAAGTGTGTCCTGTGTCACCTTTCTAACATCCAGATAATGAAATGCCACCAAAGGGCCTCAGATACTTATTGAGTCGGAAGGCTTAATTATAAAAAATATATATATATATGAGCATACATATGACTGCTCAGTTTAGTATTCAGTTATAAGAAATTACCAAATGAGCAATCAGGGTTTTGCTTACCTCATCACACTTTTTATCTGCCCCTCTCTTGAGTCTCCTGAATGCATGATGTCAGACCCTGCTAGATATTCTGCAATTGTGCCCACGAGCCTAATTCCTGCAATTTTCTTTGCTGAGAACAGCTATCTGGAACCTATGATTTGCCTTCTCCCACATTACAGCTTATTTTCCCTTTGCCAAGGAAATACCAGCCAAGCTTCTTTTTGAACAGGAAGGCTGGAGAAAGGCATATGGGAGGTCTTTGGTTGACATTACTGTTAAAAAGTACCCTGAAAGTCCCACCTGCCAAGGGGGGGTCGACTATGGGAGGAAGCATAGGAGGCAGGCAGAGCGACAAGGCAGGGCTTGGATGTGTCAGAGAGAAATCTATATTGCTTGAATATGCCAAGGGACAAATTGTGTACTATAAACAGGTTATGACACTCAAAGGGTTTTCTATGACTATCCTGTCCTCACTTCCTCCTGTCTCCGAGGAAACAGAACTGAACAGAGAGACATTGGGAAGACAAGCCTAAGTGGCTGCGATTCAGAAGAACTAGGGATTACACTAATATTTCCCTGTTGTGGGTCTGAATCTCTGGTGTTTAAAAGTCTCTTTTAACTACCTCACTTTTCTTGGGGCATAGGATGCTACAAATGCCATTCGAGACACAAGCGGAGGCCAAAGCCAAACATTTCTATGATGGAGAGCAAAGGCCTCCACTGAGGCGGAGGCCAGAGAGCCTGGACATCAGCACCACAAGCTAGACAAAGAACTTGGAGCCGGATTCCATCTGTTATTAAAATGAAGGTGGTTCCAAAGCTAGGTAGGGTAAGGAAAGCACCCACATCTTTCCATCTAGGATGTACACACTGATCCAGTCCCTGCCAGGAAGGTGTTAAACCATGTGTCCTAGTATATTACAAATGTTTGTTTTCATAGACTTAGCAATCAGATTCTTGAGAACTGATACCAGCACTGCAATTCCAAACATACAAACCAAACAAACGACTCCCTTTACCTAAAGATATACCATCCTATGAACTTACTCAAAACTTGAAAGCAATGTGAGTAAGCACTGAAGAAATTTTAATTAAACCAATTCTATCCATTCCGTAGAATATGCCATACTCACGAAAAATGCTTCTTAGAAGGGAAGCACCTTCCTTTTACAGTGTAGCACAGGCTCAAATTCATGATTCTCTTGCTCCAGCCTCTCAAGCGCTGGGTTGATACAGTCATGCTCTACCACTGCCAGCTTCAAAAGTGCTCTAATAACAGCAGAATATCTCACAAGCTCAAGAGAGTGTAAGAGCCAGAGGATCAGGAAGTCTGCTATAAGATCATGTCTCCCAGAAAAGACGGAATCGACACTCAAGATACCGCACCAATATGGCTACCTAAACAAGACCCGCACAAGTACAACACCCGGCTGGCCCTACACCTAAACAAAGAACAGGGAGATTAGTCTTTTATTTTATTTTATTTATTAACAAGGTTTCTCTGTGTAGCCCTGGCTATCCTGGAACTCACTCTGTAGACAAAGCTATCCTTGAACTCACAGAGATACACCTGCCTCTGCCTCCTAAATGCTAGGTTTAAAGGCGTGTGCCACCCACCACCACCTGGCTGAGCATTAGTCTTTTAAAAAATGCTTAAATAATTTTAAAAAGAAAATAATAAATAAAGGTTTTATAAACACACACACATATACGTATTTTGGGTTTTTCACGACAGGGTTTCTCTGTGTAGCTCTGGCTATTCTGGAGCTCGCTCTGTAGACCAGGCTGGCCTTGAACTCAGAGATCTGCCTGCCTCTGTCTCCTGAGTGCTGGGATTAAAGGTGTCCACCAACATGCCCAGCTGTATGTAATGAGAAAGAAAAGGAGAGAAGGCAACATTTAACTATGTAGAACTGATAAGTGATGGCGCCAAGGCACAGGACACAGAGGCAGTCACTCTCTCATATCTCAGTAATAAACAAGTGGAATTTAACACTTAAAACGTACGATTGTCAAGGTGGCTCAGAAGGTAAAGATGCTTGCCACCAGCCCTGATGACCTGAATTTCATCCCTGAGTCCCACACTGTGGAAGAAGAGAACTGAATCCTTCATATTGTCTTCTGAACTCCACATGTGCACCACGGCACTCCTTTGAGCTCACTAAATGTGAGTGCATGTACATGCTCACTCAACAAATGTAAGAAACTCTTTTTAAAAGATTACACTTAAAACATACCATTTCCATTAGTATCACAAAACATGAAATAATTCTAACTGAACGTGTATGTTATCTACATAAGGGAAACTATAAAATTTGATTAAAGCAATCCAAGAATTAAGTAAATGAAGATATCACATTTGGAGAATGACTTGATATAATCAAAATATTAATTCCTCCTACTTCATGTGTAGATTTAGGGCAATATTAATCCAAACCCCAGGAAGTCATTTAATGGAGCCTGGCAAACTGATTCTATTGTTACCATGGAGAGGCAAAGAGCCAAAAAATAGCCATCACAAAGCTGAAGAAGAACAAAGCTGTGAGCCACAATGGTGTGACCTCAAAGACCACTCTAGAATATTCAGAACAGTGGTTCTCAACCTTCCTCATGCTGCCACTCTTTAACACAGTTCCTCACGTGCTAATCCCCAACCCTGAAATTATTTTCCTTAGTACTTTGCAACTGTAAGTTTGCTACTATTATGAATCATACTGTAAATGTCTGTGTTTTCCAATGGTCTTGGGCAACCATTGTGAAAGGGTCATTCAACCCCCTCAAGGGGTCATGACCTACAGGTTGAGAACCACTGCTCTATAGTATAGCTGTAGTCATCAAGATTGTGGTTTGGGCAGAAAAGAATCAAGGTATTCCAACAGAACAGCACCCAGGCATAAACACATGATGATATAGTGAACTGATCTTCAACAAAGGTGCAAAGGCAACAGATTTAGAAAGGTTCTACAACAGCTGGGTATAAAAAACACCTAGACACAAACCTCACACCCTTCACAACGTTTATTCTATATGGACTAAAGACCTCAACATACGTGCAAAACTATGAAACTGAAAGATAGCACAGAAGAAAATCTAGACGAAGTTGACAAGGGTTGGGGGAGGAGAGAGGGAGAAAACCATCGTAAGAAGAATAAAAGACAAGCTATGGACTGGCAGAAAGTATTTTTTATCTAAAATAGGCAAAGAGCTCTTCAAATTCAATCAACAATGAAGTATTTCTAGAGCTATATTTTATTGTCTAAACCAAACATAATTCAAAAATAGCATATTCCTGGCTTGAGGCTCCACTACTCCAACTTACACAGGTTTTTAGTCTGTATTACTTGGTTCCATGAATTTATCCAACAGTCAACAGATACGTCTGTTTGGGCTTGTTCTATGCCAGGCGTAGAGGACACTGAGGAAACAGATGGCTCACACTTAAACAGCTCTCGGGATAGTGGGGCTGCAGAGGATGGTGGGTGCACACCAACCCAGCTGAAGTTTGAGGACAACCGCCAAACCAGACTCGTGAACTACAAAGAAACTCTTCCTTCACACTTCAAATAAGGCCTGCGGTCAGTTACCACACCACATTTGCTCCCTTTTTCCACCCAGCATCTTGGGGAATACACGAGAACTCTGATGGAAGGAAAGCAGAAATCCGGAAGGCAGGGGTGTTGTGAAGAGTCAGGTCTCTATGTCCAGCTGCAGCGAGTTCGAATTTAGACTCCCACTTGCCAGGTGTGCTGCCCGACACAGGTGACCTGAGTCCCATGCCCCCGTTAGAACCGAGATGGAGATGGTGAGCTTGCTTTCGTTGAAATGAAATCAGTGCCTGATAAACACCCAGGCACAAAGTAAGTGCTTGCCAGATCAACCCTTTGTCTTAGCCCAAACCCCGCATGTTTACCCATAAACCAGCAGAGAATCAAGAACAAACATGAGAAAGTCATTTCGGGAGGAGTAAAGTCCTGGGTTTCATCTGGAGTGATAAAAAACCTATTTGAAATTAATTGTGATGATGAGTGCCTAACTGTAAATGCAGTGAAAAGCCAATGGATCATACATACACTTTCAATGGGCAGATTGCATGTTAAGTGAATTATATGTCAATAAAGCTATGAAAAGTGTAAGAAAAAAATCAATGAAATGCTTGAATCTATGTGTATAGATGGGTCAGTAGCTATTCTTTGCAAATAGTGAGATCATTTCCATCTTGCGATTATAAATGTATCTTCAGTTTGAAGTCACTGTAACAAAGACTCTTGGAATTTCTTTATAAATTCCTCCATTCAGGGAAAAAAAAGTATGTCAGTTACACACACACACACACACACACACACACACACACACACACACACACTTGCATGCTTGCACATGCTTTCATCTTTTCTCACATCTAAGTCCTAAGAAAAATTGACTTTTGAATGCTTGAAGTCCTGTATTCAAATATAGAAGTTTGTCTTTGAGACAAAGCAACAAAAAAGGTTTCTAAGTGTCTTTTCTAAAGTACTCACTTCTTCAAGGCTTCTGCTCCATTACTTAACACCTGATGTAATCACCAAAGGATAGATACAGAGAACCAAAAATTAAACGTTTGTCTGAACCCATGAAGCGGAGTCCTACTTGGAAGCAGCATGTGATTCCCATTGGTAAGAGGAAAGTGACAGTATTGGCTTCCCAACAAAACACACAGCTCTAATTCCTCATCGTGCCCAGTTTGGACACGTTACTCCATCAGAAAAGCGCGTGTGCACGTCACAGAGTTCTATCATTACAAATCTTTTGTTTGTTGGTTTTCGTTTTTTGAGTCAGGGTTTCTCTGGGTAGCCCTGGCTGTCCTGGAACTCACTCTGTAGCCCAGGCTCGCCTCGAATTTACAAAGACTCACCTGCCTCTGCTTCCTGAGTGCTGGCATGTAGGGCCCTGGCCCCCCAATTTTGGGTAGCTGATGCCAGTGTAGCGGGTGGTACCGCGACACTGGGATTAAATCGTGGGCCACCACCATTTGGTTTACAAATCTTTTCTTAATTTAAAAATGTTGGATCCACACTGCGGTTCACACCTGAAACTCTAGCTAAAGCTGGAGTTAAGGAGCTAAGTTGAAGTAGGAGGATGGCTTGTTCCTGGGACAACTTAGTAAAACTATCTCAAAAGCAAAACCGAACAACAACCCCGCCCTCAGAATAAGAAGAGGTAGCATTCGGTGAACACTTGCGTTGGTTTTTGATGTGGGTTTCCCTTCCGTGTGAATATGCAATCTGGAAGAGACAACCTGTGCTCTCTCTGCTCTGCTACCAGTGATGGTGGCTTTCAAGGGACCATCTGCACTCTCTCATTGGCAGCCTTCCTTATAAACTGAGCAAGAAAGACTATGGAAAAGTTCATACCCAGTGCAGGCAGTGGTACTAATTAATACTTCTTTCAGCTCCTCAACACCTCTGTGGGGTTCTGCAGAGGATCAAGGCTAGACCCTTTTTCTTACCAACACAGTAATTAAACAATTATTTCTTTTTGACAAACCTATGAACTGATAAACCTCAACTGAGCACTGGTCACTAGCTCCAGCCACCGTTTATCTCCACGTTTGCTGTGACTGTGTGGTTATTAGTGATGGGAAAGGATAATGAGGCATGTGAGTCAACAATGTCATTTCACGCCCCTGGGGATACCAGTCGAATTTTTAATGACACAGCTCTCAATCAACAGTTTCTCACTCAGCAAAGCACCACACAAACTCCAATGCTCAGGCACAGAAAACACGGCATAAGCCTGGATTAGCATGTAATCTCTTCTCAAATTAATCAGAAGTTTAAAAGAAATGTTCTGTTTGAAGTAGTGGGATCAGGAAGGAAATACGGCAGAACGGGAATCATAAGGCTGTATTTTAGGCTAGTCTCAGTTATGCAGATCATTTGCCTTTTAGGGAGTGATCTTGAAACTCCCTACACTGCACATTTATGACTTTGGAAATGCAAGAGAAACAGAGTTTAAGAACATCCCTAGTGGTGTTAAAAAGAGTCATTTATTTCTCCAGTTAATTACCTTTTAAAACCATCATTTCCTAAGTCTTCATCTTTTTTTTTCCCTTTTCTTCTTCTTCTTTTTTAAACTTGGAAACCAAAGGCACAGAACACCGGGTGAAGAAGTTCCTATGTGGCACTCTTCCCTTCAACACGATTCTGTCTCACTACAATCATACTGACTGCACCACTGGCATTCCACTGTCTCCTAGGAAATCTCCCACTGATGATCTAAGCAAGGTTTGTCTGTTTGCTTGTTTGTAGACAGGGTCTCCCTGGAGCCCAAGCTGGCCTCAAGCTCAGATTTGTTCTGTCTCCTGAGTGCTGGAGCTACAAGTGAGATCCATTTTCTCCAGGATATATGCTACATTAATGTTACTACTAGTTTCTGGACTATTTCGAAATTAATTCAGCAGAAACTACAAAGAAATAAACCTGTTGTGCGTGGCTCGTTTGAAAACTCAACAGTAAGGTGCCTCCCACCATTTTAGGAAGAGTGGTATCAATCGGTAGTTCCTGAAGGCTGTGGCTCAAATCCTCTGTGGTTCATCTGGATGGATGTTCAAGGCTCCCACCTTCCCTCACAAGTAACTGAACAACTATGGTCCCCCGCCATACTTCAACATCTTTGTAGGTCTTGTCAGCTGTCAGGTAAAGAATGGTAAAGAATGGGAACTTGAGACAATAAATATATGTGACTCCCTTAGAGAGAAAAGATCAAGGAGCTTGCAAGGGACCTAGTGTTCTCCCTTCTCTCCCCATCCTTCACCTTCCCCTACCCCTCCAATCACCTTTGGAATATTAAAACACCAGTAGCAGGTCATCAACCAAACCAGACCAATGCCCAAATCCACACCAACTCAGACTGACTCGGTGCCTAGGGTGGTACCTGGGCATCTGACAGTTTTAAAAGCCGTCCCTAACTGGGTGAGTCAATAGCACGGTGCTGAGAACTCATGCTCTGTTCTCCCGTGGGTGTTCAAGAGGCCATCATTGGCAAATGCCAGTTTTCTTTTCTCTAAGGAGCTTTACTCAGTTAAGCATTAGGACACTAAAGGGGATGGTGGATATACATGAACCAAGTCTTTTCTCTCACATATGGCCACCCACCAAAAAAGGTCCAATAAGAAATGTAATTGAGGGGATGGAAAGCTGGTTCAGCAGTCACGAATTCAATTCCCACCACGCCCTGTGCCCTGCGGCTCACAACCACCTGTAACTCCAGCTCTAGGGATCCAAACCCTCTTCTGGCTTCCTCAGACACCTGTGCTCATGTGCACATACCCAGAGAGGCACTCATATACATAAAACTAAAAATAAACAATAATTGTTGAAACCCCTCCCCCACAACTTCAATAAAAACGCAAAAGAAAACACATTCAAGACTCCTAAAGCCAAGTTCAACACATGTATTTACACACAGTGCTGAATTCACCAATTCCAAACTGCCTCCCCCTTCTTAAGATCAAATTCAAACAAACTCTTATACTTGAGGCATGTGTGTCCCAAATGTCATGGGTGAAATGCTATGGAGATTCTTCCAACATCTGTGAGTAATTTCGTACAATTCATCATTGTTCCTAAACATTCACCTTAAAGAAGAAAGATCAGAGTAGGGTAAGCAAACATGCACATGTAGTAATAGTTTTTCTCTTCTATTAAGCATATTCTGAAGCCGGCTAATTTTTTCCAGAAGCAACTTTACTATTAACACTTTATTCCTGAGCACAACTGGGTTCTTGAACAACCAGAAATTCATGACGGGCAGTAACAACAAGAGCAAAGACCGACTAAAGGAAACTGACTCTAATGAGGGCTTCCTAGAACAAGAGGCAACTAAGTCCTTAACCCAACGTCAGGTCCCAGTCTCCCTATTCCTTCCCCACTCCAAGAGGTTGCAAGAATATCCACTATCCCCTGGAGACAGTAACTATGAACTCTGGAAATTCTAGGGTCTAAAAGCACAGGCATATACAACCTCCACATATGTGACTGCACTATCAAATTAAATTTTGGAAAAACACTACTCGTTACAGTAGCAATGGAGAGATTTGACTCAACTTAGCTCACAGGCACCTGTCAATTTTCTAAGTGTGGGGACAAGTAGCTCTTCCTTTAGTGAAACCTCATATGACAAATTATTGTATGTTGCTTTGCCCTCCCCTTTCCTCAAAACCATCTTTCCCCCCCCCTCTGCAAAAATAATTGGCTCCAAATGTCTTTGTTCTGTGGCTCTCTTTGTTTTTCCTGAAAAGGAGACATTAATAGTCAATTGAGTTTAATTTTTAAATTGGTGCCAAGGCCTTAAGCACACAGTACCAGGAAAGAAATGAAAAAAGTAAATGCCCTCTTCTTGAAAATGAGTGTATTAAACACATGTCTTAGGACCCAGGCCTTCATAAAAAATAAGTTCTTTGATTCTACGTAGGTCAGAAATTCAGCAAGAATAACCCCTATGAATGGCTCTGGCTCTTTACGTCACCACAGTGAACAACTGCCCACGCCATGCCCTGGCACACGTGAGACAGACAGCAAGGAGATGGGCCTTGGTCACGGTCAGCTACTCTGCCTTGCTTCTATAGTTATGAGTTGGGGCAGAGACACCCAGAGATATGGCTGGGTGGAAACATAGAAACCCAGTTATAGCAAAATCTGTAAGCCACCAGGCATAGGGACATGTGCTTGGAATCCCAACAGTCAGAAGGCAGAGGCAGGTGGATCATGAGTTCAGTGCCAGCCTCCAGTAAAGAGTGCAACTGTCTCAAAAACAGATTGTTTGTTTGTTTCAAATCAAAAACCATTTTTTAGAGGCTAGGGTGGAAGTGGTAAGGCTTTATATATTATCAAAACCATTATCTTCACTCTCCTTTAAACATGGGGCCAGAGTATCAGAATTCTACTTCAGTTCACGGACTGCTTTGGCTTTTAATCACAAGCTCTCAAGCCCCCTGCTCTATATAATCCACTTTTATTAGAGGCTAAGGTTAAAAGTCAAAACTAAGCAGACTTCTAGGCAAACTGAAAAATAACCCAAACTGTCCCAGAAAGCTTATGGCTAATTTTGTAATAGCTACCACCCAGTGAGATTACAGGGCAGGAAGCCTGTCCTACACCACACTTCCATAAATAAAATCATGGCAAGCAATAAACCCATTAGGAACCAGAAAGACAGCACCTCACTTTAATGGGTGAATTTTCCAGGAAATCTCCATTTCAAGTTTATGGAAGTCAACCCCTATTTTTTCTAAATCCTTTTTTTTCCCTTGTTGCTGAAAATCTTTATGTAACTAATTAACTGTGATGTTGTTAATGTCTCAATTCTCTTTCTACAAAAAGAGGGGTCAGCCTGAACCCCTTCTCCACCACGTCTGCTCTACAGGAAGAACCCTAGGAAGGAAAGCTATACAACCTGAGGAGTGTGGGGGCCAGACAGAGACCGGCCTTGGCCTTGGCAATGGGTCCCGAACGAACAGACGATAAGAAACCTGTATATCTATGTGACCTCATGTCACACTTCATGCCCCCATATTCTCATGGTATTGTGCTAATCAGCTTTCCAGAAGGGAGACAAACCCAACAAACTAAAACTTCACAGATGGAGAAGATTTTGGAAAAAAAAAAAAAAGTCAATCTAAATTTTAGGTATCACTTCTACTTAAACAAACAAGAACTATTTTTATTCCCCTTTACTGTCTAGTTAATTATTTTTCTTCATTATTGGCACAAGCTGTAATCTTTGTTTTTAATTATTAAGAAACGGGCCATACAAGAGTGCGCAAAATAATCTTTGTTTTTCTTTCTTGAAACAGCCAGAAATAAAATAATTTTTTTCTGCCCATCAATAAACCCCTCCTAGGGGCACACCCAAACCCCCCTCCTGGGGGCACACCCAAGCCTCCCGGGCATATAATCTACCTTCTTCCTTTGGGTTTTGCATCCTCAATCTTCCCCCATAGCAAATCCAACTAATGATTGAGTCTCTGCCCATTCTTGTCTCAGCCTTGTCCCGACTCTTCTCACAGAGGCCATCCATGGCCCTTGCCCTTGACCAACCTAGCTTAAAGGGGAGAGAGAGGTCCCCCGTGCTCATTGCCTACTGCTCCTCTTGAAACAGCTAGTGTGTTCCCTCCTTCAGCTCCTTGCCTGCTTTTCTCACTGTACTTGGAGCAAGCTGCTGTCAGTCTCTGGGAGTTGCTTTTCAGTCTCTTCTGGCTTGTTAATGATGCATGCCACTTGAAACACTCCACACACCACGTGCTCCGAGACATGGCAACCTGATCTGGACCAACTATCTGCATGGCTGGTACTCTGACTTATATTCCCAATGGCGGTGATCGATGGATCCCGTTTCCCCGGGCGGTGTTTCCCCGGTGACTAATGGGATGCATTTGCCAAATGGCTTGCTGAGTTAAGGGGCAGGAAAGGTTCTGTCTGGAGACGGAGGAGAGATGACTGGCTCAACCGGGCCTTAAACCTTTCACCTTAGCTTCATTAGCTCTGAGCACCAACCAGCCTCAGCTACATCACGACAATGGCCCTGGCTATGCACAAGGGGCACGTTAGGTTCAGAAGGTAGGTACATAGAAGACTCCGCAGAAAGAAGACAAATGGGCTGGCACACCACAAATAAAATGATCTTGAGCTCTGTCTCGTTGATACCTTTTAGGAGAAAGTTGCTCCTGACCCCGCTTCTCACAGATTCTCCATGTTAGCCCTCTGTACGGAGAAGCATTTTAAGGCTCTGACATATCTTTAAGGTAAAACCAACCAGGAACACGCCAATCAAGTATCGTTATTTAAACCAGGTCAGAGAGCCTACAAAGAACCTTTTTGCCCTCTCAAACCACAAAGCAAATAAAGCCCCTTCACAGGTGGACAGAGATACATCATGGAGAAGAGGGCAGAGGGAGATAAATAAAAATAAATGGTATTTACCTTCTTCTGTTTCATGCCACACGATCCCTTCCAAATTGACACTGGTCCCAGGTTCACAGGGCCCGAGACACTCTGGCTCTGTCACTACTCCAACTTCACACGTATTGACACCCACGGACCGAGTCCGAACCAAAAGCTGTTCGACGGGTGCTGCAATATTGGATGAAGATGGGGAAAAGTAGGAGGGCAGAATCTGAGGTGCGAGACTGCTGGCAATCGGCGGCGGTGGTGCCGGCACTGTAAACAGGGGGTCAACCTGAAAGACAGACAGGCTTACTGCAGGGGTGATGCATTCTGGGAGTTCTCTGTAATGCAATCTGCTTACATGGCTTCTAGAACAGATCATTACTCTACATTCCATTTGCAATTATCATTGAGTGCTTTCGTGGTGTCAAAAATATAAGCAGAACCGAAATGAACAATTTGTGTTTTCAGATCCAAGAAGGTGACGAGGAGGAGCCCTAGCTTCCTGAAGGAGAAGCAGGCCTTCTAAATTTACCAACGGACAACCTTTCAGTCTCCGGAGACGTGAATGGAAATGCGTTGTAAAATTAACACTATTTCCCACTCATACAGAAACCTCATTTTCAAAATTATTACATTATCTAAAGGAGAAACTGATAAATACTAATAAAAAACAATATCTGTGTTATTGGACATTTAAATAAAGGAGATGGACTACAATTGTTCTCAGAGTACTTTATAAACGATAATGAATTAAATCACTACTAAAATATATTAACTTACTCTGCTGAATCTATAAAATTTATAACTTGATTATACACACTGAAGCATGTAAGCTGAATATTAGCCTGTGTTAAGAACCAATTCCTAATTAAGTGTTCTAGCGTGAAGTTTAGCAGGAATTCATAAAGAGGATAAATAAATGTGTGTGCCTGGCATCCACACAACCAACCTGAGCCCCCCACCTACAGAGCCTTCAATAATCACCTTATTGAGACGACTGAGGAGCTCGACCAAGGCTGGGGAGCCCCCCACCCTCCAATCCAAAGAAACGGATACTGTAGCCAAGTGCAAGGCCTTGAGGTGCAGGAATGTCTACTTTGCACCCCTAACCCCAGAAGGACAGCAAAGGTGTTCTTTCCAAGTTTAGACGCCGGAACGTGATGAAACCGAAGCCCACATATGTCCTAGACAGACCGCCAGTCACTCCTTTGGCTACTTAACAAGTACAAGGACTGCGATTGAGCAACTTTGATTTGACCGTGGAAACAGGTCACGGGTTGTGGAAAAGACTCAGAGGAACACACCTGTGTACTAGGACTCCAGATTACCTGTGCACTGTGTGCAGACAGGGCCTCAATTCAAGGGACAGCATCTTGCATTCATTATCAGTTGGGGAGACAAACAGTGAATGTTAAGAAGGATTCACAGATGGTTGACCTAGTAAAACCTGATCTCATCTGCTGTGCATATATCCCTTGCTTCATAAAGTCTCTTTGCAGCCTTTTGGCTACAGATTTAATGTTATATAGTCTTTGTTGCTTAAAGAAAAAAAAAAACCTAATAGAACAAGTATTTCAATAGCGTCAGATGAGGAACTGTGCTCCTTGAATGGCGGAGGCAGTGGTCTGTGAGGGTTCCTGGATGAAATGACCAGGAGGTCATTCCACCTAAAATGATAACCTGGCATTCACTTGCCTGAGGATTCTAGATGCTGTGAACTGCCCTTCGCCCATCTGCATGTTAAAGAAACTTAATTTCCTGCTCTCAAAGCTGCCATAAAACTTCTTTGGCACCATACTTTTTATTGTTCTGCCTTTCTGGTCCTGATCACAAAGTCCCAGGAAGAAAGGCCCTCAGCAGGACCACATCCCGATAAAGTAATTCACGAGGAACCGCTTCTTGGGAGCTTGAATCCTAGTTCCCACTGAACGCCCCTGTTTTAAAATGGAGGCTGACAAAGGAGGAGAGAGGTTCTGAGGAAAGAAATTAAGGCAGAGGAGGGGATAAAAGAGCTCAATCCTAACTACAGTCTTTATTGCCGCTAAAACCCTGTGTGAGATTAGAGTCACTTCCCCAAATTAAAAACTGTGAGATGATGTTGGGTGGTATGAAGCCAACGGGGCAAAACGGAACAGTTTTCTGAAAATAGCCTCAGGTGGCCTGATCCACAGCCCACATTAATGCTGAGAACAGAGACAGCTTGAGCTGATGTGTAAGAACATGGACCAAAATAAAAGAAGTGAGGAGCCGAGAGAGCAGGGCTTCAGATTTGGGAGGTGAGAACTGAATGAGGACAAGGAACGGGACCTCTCTGGATGCACCCAGGCTCCTGGCTCCAGGCCTGACACAGTCCATGACCTCTCCTAGTCCTTTTAGCTCGGTGAGGCCTACTTTCCTCAGCCTCCTAACATTGCTAACAAATCTTATTACACTTGTTTCAACACTGAATCCCCATTTCAACACAACCCCACTTATAGACAGAGCGATCTGTGATGCATCCCATAATATTTGTGATACTTATGTAAATTCCAAAAAAGTCAACTTTCTTTTTAAAATTTATGTTATGGGGGTTGCTGCTGCTGCTGCTGTTGCTGCTGAGGCCAGACCCAGGGCCTGGAGCAGGCTCAACCCATGCTCTATCACCGAAGGACACTCTCTGCCCAAAGTCTAAATTTCTGAAGAATTTGGGTGTCTGGAGAGCAACGGCCTCCAAATAAGCTAGCCGTGATTTCCAAGAACACAATCTAAATGTGGTGTCAATGCTGAGGTAGTGATAATGTAGAAACCCCATCCAACAAGTCTTCAGATAAGGAAGTGAGGGTTCAGAGACCATGACTATATATACAATCTCATAAAATAATAACCATCTAAAGCCCCTAACACCTGGTGTCTCAAATATTCAGATCTCTGATGGACAAAGTGAAGTATTCTCTCACTTTTCCTATTATCCTAGTTTTCCTCCTGGAGCTCAAAACTCTTGTTTCCAGAAGAACTAGGTCTTGCCCTACCCTGCGTTCTCCCCCACTGCCGTATGAGTCCTGCAGAGACCACCCATGTGGCCTACAGCAGGCCCGCCTCCCTAGAGGTCCCCAAATGGAAAGAGGGCTTTCAGGGTGGGAATTGGAGCCACCCCCAGAGTGTTTTCCTTGGCAGATATGCTGTTTTTAAAAGCATTCCTCTTATTTACCAATACTTAAGGGCTCAGAGAAGAATCTGAATTTCCATTAGCTCAAATCATGATTGGAGACCATGCTTCACAGAACCCACATTCCTCACATCAGCCGCGCGCGCAGCTCTGTGTGTCTGAGCCTTTGCCTGAGACCATCAGAGAATGTTTCAGCAAGAAGGCCACCTAGACCAACCCACTTAGGTCTAGGGGAACTTGTGTCCCATACTTTGTGCAAGAACAATAAGCCAGCGCCACTGTTAGCCAGAGGAGCAGAGAACACACTTCAGTGGGAAATTCACAAGCAAATCACCTACCCCAGGAGACTAGAACCTAGCGCAATATTCGGACACTGTGGCCAGTATTTTCTGCCAGGTAATGCCCTAGTGGAAATGTCCCTCTGAAAAAGGTCTCAGTTCTCAGTGTGTCATGGTGTTCCACACAGAGCACATGTACCATACAGAAAGCGGGCGCTTAAAGGATATTCCATAGTTAATTTCGTATTTGTTGAGGCCAGAGTTCCTTAAACAGAGTAGTCTGGCTTCAATCTGGGGACTCCTCTGCTTCCATCTCTCTAGAGCTGGGATTTCAAGACTTCCCCGCCACACCCTGCCTCAGTAGTTATACAAAAGCTCAACTCCTCTATGCCCTGACTTCTCAGGTCACTGATTCATACTGAGGCCCTAATTTCTTCAGCTAGTGAAGCTTGTTAATGCCGAGGTTTCCTCCACAGGCCTGCCTGCTATGAGGCAGTGGCTTCTGAGCAGGGCAACTGAGGTGG
The DNA here is from genome assembly GCF_007827085.1 of Peromyscus californicus insignis. Taxonomy (NCBI): domain Eukaryota; kingdom Metazoa; phylum Chordata; class Mammalia; order Rodentia; family Cricetidae; genus Peromyscus; species Peromyscus californicus. Next base: position 43,543,212 of record NW_026294469.1, read on the forward strand.
GTGGGGGTCTAGGGTTTTGCTAGCAGGAGGCCAGGGTTCAAGTCCTGGCTCGACCAGTTCATGCTCCAGTGACCCTGAGCCAGTGACGGAACATCAGGATCAGAATCTAAGAAGTAGGGGTGGTGATGACCATCACCACCACTTTGCTCAGGCAAAGGGAGTGCTCAGCACAGGGTACAGCTCAGTAAACACTGGCTTAAAAGGTTGGGGAGCCACCAGTCCGATGTTCCAGCTCTCTAAAGCATGCACACAACCTTACAAAGCTGCTCTTTATATGCTACTATATTTAACATAAACCTGTAATCCCTTCCAAAGGCATGGTTAAGTGCGGTTAAAGTGTGTTAAAAGCGTAAGAAAAGGGGGCTTAAGCCAGAGAAGCTCAGCCTGGGAAAATAGGGCCTCTTCAAACACTGACACCAGGCAGCAGCCTGCGGGCGTGATGCACCCCCATTTTATACTTTCATAGCAGCGACAAGAGCACCCCAAAGGTCCTGATGAGCCCTTAATTACTCCCAGATCTCTTCTTCTAATCTCCAGTTGCCCCTCTTTCTCTCGCACGGTCTCCCCCAAAGTCTCCTTCTGCTCACCTCAAACCCCTCCACACCCACTGAAGAGCTAAACTCTGAGACCGGCTACAGAAAGACTGGGCCCGAAGTCCCTGTGCCCCAAGGCTGTGAGCTGCATCGTGGGGATCAACCAACACTAATTAAACAATCACAGATGGATCGAAAAGGCGACGGTCAGCTGTAGAGCTGCGTTCGAGGGAAGAGTGCAAAAGGCTGGACATGAATGACCAACAGTGTTCATGTCGAGGACGTTAGCAGACAACGGTCTTTAGAGTGGGAATCCTAGCTTGGCCATTCACTATGGAACCCTTGGCCAGGCACCTGATCTCTGTGTGACTGTCTTCATCTGGGAAAACAGAAATAGCACCTAGCTAATGTGACGCGGAGTCATGCCAGCAACCTTAGCTCAGGGTGCGGGACAGAGGAACACTCGCTAAACAGGAGCTAGCTCGGCCATCAGTATTATTACCACCGGTGACAATCTATCAGAGACCTGAATGAAAGCCAACGGATGGCCGGTTTGGTCCTAGGCGGCCCAAGGTTAGGCTTTACCTCACTCAAAAGCAATTCACATGAGACGATTCCTAGAGGAAGAAACACACTCCTCATCAGATGATCCTCGCTTAAAACTCGCTGGGGGTTATAGAGGACTAATAACGAGAATTAAAGTTCAGAACCAAAGTACTGGCAGTTTTAGCAAGGGCTCCTTTGTCAAAGCTCTTGTCTGTCGTCTTGATTGGGATACTGATGCAACCTAGTAGAGGCCAAAATAGGAAAGCAGCCATCTCCAGTTGGGGGAAGGGAAAAAAAAAAAAAAAAAAGACTCGTAAGTCTAACAGCTGGTGGTGGCAGCCTGTCAAACTGAGGAAAGTTAATGTCAAGAACAGACGCGCCGCAGTCTCTTACTGTTATTTTTGCATGATTATTCCCAGGTGTTACTGCACGCTGTGCAGTAGCCGGGCTATTTATCACGCCAGAGAGCCCAAGAGCAGGGGGTGGGGGTGGGGGGGTGGGGGTGGGGGTGGGGAGCAGAGAGGGCGGAGGGAGGCGGGGAAGAGAAGGTTATTTACACAGATAGCGGCACTTAGTGTGTGTGAGATCAGAGGTGGGGGAGGGGGGAACCGACGACTCTGCAGAGGTCCTGGCAATATTTTCTCTGTTCACCCTTATTTCAAGGGCTTCCTGAGTGCTGATGAACCAGGAAGGCTCCAGAGCTGGAGTGCTGGGGGTGGCTGCTTTTCCTCACCGAGCATCTGGCTGTGTCAGCCAGAGAGGGTCTACAGTACCAGGAAACCCAAAGCTGATACAGAGGGGTCTCCCAGGCACGGCTGAGGGGTACTGCAGCAGGCGCTCTAGACCAACAAAGACACATCCACGTGGCTCTGCTGCAGGAGACAGCCAGGGCTGCCAGGCGGAGGGAGAAAGGAAAAGCCCAGGGCTGCAGACAGGGGAGCCTCCTCCCTGCAGAGACCACCCCCACCTCCATCCCGATTGGCCTGCATCGAGGCCGAACCCTGACGGGGCAATGTGCCCTGGGTTTCTTCTGCCTGTCCTCACAAATCTCCACACGGGTCCTGTCGTTAACCCCTCAATCCTGGGATTCTCAGACTGCAGACCATCAGAGGCAGGAGGAGTGGTGTTTCATTTTGCAGAGTCAATGTTTTGATTCTCTGAGCACGCTGGGGCATGGGTGCTTAAGGCTCACGTTTTCTTCATATCCTGGTATTTGCCTGTTTCATTAGATTGCCCAGTCACTTCTTAATTTTAAAGGCATTAGGCAGAAGACTGCTCTGCCATCAGCGGAAATCCCGGCGTTTGGGAGGTGACCAGTGCCCGCTGATGGCAGCGAATCTGTGCTAGGCGTCTGCTTGACGTCACTGTTTCACTAGCAGAGTGGGGTCGGCTTAAAAACATGTCCCTTGGACGCTAATCCTCCCGCCAAAGCTAATCACGCTTGAATTTCCATTCCCGGTGGACACACCAGAGCAGCTCCAGCTTTGGTCATTATTCTTTGTGTAGCCTCTCCTAAATGTGGTAGACACTTCTGAGAGCCAGGATAAAAGCAATTTATGCTTTGGAACTTGCAATGCAAAAAAACATAAAGAGAGGTGGGGGAGCGAACTCATGCTGATAATTTAAGGGACCAGTTCTCCTCTACCCCGGAGTCTCCACCAATACCCCTTTACAGAGGCAGAACAAGATCCCAAAGCAGGGGCAACTTATCCAAGGATCTAAAATTTAAGACCAAAGCCCTGCCTGCACAGTGTTTTCGACTTGTTTGTCCCGAGTTCACATCCTGAGCTACTGTTTAACACACACAGCGTAAAAGGATTAGAATAGTTTTCAAACAGACATCCTAGGTAGGACTCTACTGGGCACTCCATTCTTTTCTCAGTTCATCTTCACAAAATTGTGAGAGGGTAAGGAGAGTAACTTCGAAGGGTCTCCCTTACAGAGGGTGGCCAAGCCAGAATTTGAACCAACCTAGGTCAGCCAAAAGTAACCTCTTCTAAACGTAAAACCAGAGCAGGAGATGGAGAGAAGCCTCCTTCAAAGGGAATTTCTGCGCCCTTTGTGTACACAGGAAGCTACACACCTGAAGTTCTTTTCATGCCTCGAGTTTGAAGCTCTCCCTCAAATACTGTGATCCCCTGACCCCCGAGCGAGCCCCTCCCCCACCCCCAGAGGCGGAGGAGATGACTCAGCAGGTAAGAGCACTTTGGATGTGAGCACCCGAGTTCAAATCCCCCAAACCCATGAAAAACCGATGGGCGAGGTTGAGCACACACCTATAAATCCAGTGGTGGAGGACAGAGGGATAGCTGGGGCTTTCTGAGTAGTATCCTAGCTCAGGTTCCGGAAGAGACCTTGTGTCAAGGGAGACATGCCAAGAGTGATAGAGCCCCTCAGAGGGTATGAAGAAACACACATACACACACACACACACCCAGCACACACACACACACACCCAGCACACACGTACAGTAGGGAGTTAGCTCCATGGTAGAGTACTTGGTACAGCATGTGTGAAACCCTGGGCTCAATTCCCAGCACTGAGAGACAGAAACAGCCACCTGAAACCATAGCAGAGACGCTGCCAAAGCCTGGCCATGACCATGACTCTGCTCCCCTGAGGCCAAGAAGACTGCTTCCATTTCCAGCCAAGACAAACAGAACGCTGGACACACAGAATGCCAACAATCTAGGCTTCTCCGTAACGCTGGGTCGGGGGAAAGGTGTCACTCACTGTCCATCAGGAATCACCTCAGAGGTGGCCCTATGTGCGAGCACATGTAGAAAATATGCTTGAACAACAGCAGCACGCCTTTGCACTTCCTTGTCTAGCCTTGGCTGTTTTCCAAGCACCATCAAAGGTATGAGTGTGCACAGACAGTGTAATTACCCCACTCAGCCCAATGCTTCACGTTCTGTTTTGTTTTGAAGCTAAACTGAATCTACTCTCAAAGATGCTCAGTGTATAATTTCACAGGGAGCTGGGGCTCGAGAACTCATCCACCACACCGTATCAGCTGTCACCTACTTAGCCTCACTTGTGTTCTCTGAAAGACTTCTGCCCCACTGCTGAGCCACAGACACTTAATCTATTCTGAAAGTGCCACTGACATTTTTCACTGCTCAGAGTGGGTATGCTTTAAATAGTGGTGGTAAATGGTCGGTGTTGTCATATCTGGTTCAAAGGGATTCTCTGATTTCCTCTCATCCTATTTCCAAAGACGCTTAAAACATAAAAACAAACCACAGGGAAAGGCGGTTGCAATCATAGAAGGTACTAGAAAAGCCGGCTTCGTTCCGGGAAGAATTCTTGTACTGTCTCCTTGGTTAAAAAAAAAAAAAAAAGTCGAGTTCCTGAGGAAAGTTCCACCCAAATTCCATGTCTACCTCTTCAGTCTCATTCCCTTCCCTTGACAAAGACAGCTCAGAGGTGAACTCAGATGCTGTTCAGCGGAGGATGCCTATGGGAGCCAACTGGCCAATTTCAACTCAGCTGAACAAGGGATGTATTTTAGTAGCTAGGACTGACTCACTGATATGCACACTGCCTGTAATTCCAGGGTTCCTGAATTCCTATGAAGTCAGGCTGAAAGGGGGGATAAATGGCCATGTCTCATCTCACTCTGCCAGATGAAGGCCGGAAAGGAGGGGGAAAGGACAAGGAAGTCTATTTGGAGAAAATCCTCTATTTCCTGTTCTTGACTAAAATCCTGTCTCCACCAGGGTTAAGTGGCCTCTTCTAACCACCCAGAGTCCTGTAAAAATGTAGGTATTTGAATTATACCATATATGCCGCTGGTGATAAATAACAAGAACTGAGTCACATCAGGCCCTCAAGCAATGTCTTGCAAAGAGTCAGAACTTGTTTTCCCAAAGCATCATAGGCCAACCACAGGGGCTAACAATGGTGACTTTGTCTGTCTTGGTATCAATGCCTACCTATTTTGAAGGCCACATTGCAGCATAATCACAGTCATTCCCACCCTGCCTCTACTGGAAGTCAGATGGGAGTCTTCTCGTTTGATTTTGAGAAATGAGGAAACCAATCCAAAAGAGAAGCTGCCCATCCAGGTCAGAAGAATGAAGGAGGAGGAGGAGGAAAGATAGGAGGAGGAGGAAGAGGAGGAGAAGAAAAGATAACAACAAACAAAACAAAAGCCATGAATTTCCCAGTAATGCCTGTAAACACCTCTACCAAGTTCACTATCACATAAATTCTATTATGTGTTTGGTATGGGGGATCAGACTCACCCAGGGCTTCAAGCATATTAAGTAAGTTCTCCCCCAGCCCCATAATACAACCTTTAAAAAGAAAAGAAAGAAAGAAAGAAAGAAAGGAAGGAAGGAAGGAAGGAAGGAAGGAAGGAAGACAAAGAAAGACAGAAAGAGAAAGAAAGACAGAAAGAAAGAAAGGAAGGAAGGAAGCAAGCAAGGAAGGAAGGAAGGAAGGAAGGAAGGAAGAAAAAAAAGAAAGGGAAAAAAAGCTACCCTCATAAAGTCCTACATGAGTAAATTGCAGTTCCCAAGTTCAGGATTATTTTCCCTTCTGAGAACAGAACAGATTTTAAAACCCAATAGGTCTCTCTCCAGAGACAACATTTTTTTCCTAACATTTTTCAAGTGTCCTCTGAGAAACTTTATCCATATGATAATGCATAGGGCAGGAGGAGAGTCATCAGCTAGTTTTCAATGTTAATGGCACTTGTGTCAATAAAAAAATTTTCTCTCATTTGCTGTTGATAATGTCTCACACTATAGCCTTACACTGCCCCTGAACTCACACTGTAGCCCAGGCTAGCTTCAAACCCTCAGCTTCCGAAGGATGGGAATTATAGATGTGAGCTAATGTACTCAGTTAAAAATAAAAATTAAAAAAATAAAAATAGAAAAAGTTAAAAAAAAAACTTTTTCACAAAAATGATGCTAAGCCATTTCACTTCATATAAAAGCCAACACCTGATTGTAGTGGTACATATCTGTCATTCCCGGACGTGGGAGGTGGAGGGAAGTATATCAGGAGTTCAAGGTCATCCTTAGTTCCATAGAGCCTGAGCTATATGTGAACCCATCTCAGGAAAAAAAGAGAATGGAAGGAATGGAAGAGCTAACAAAATCCAGCGCTGAGGGAGAAGGCTCATAATGAAAGATTATTATTTAGCTCCCCATGCAAGAGGTATTGAGCAACAGAGTGAGTCAAAGTGTGAGGGCCTAGTTTCTGTGACAGAGCACCGTGTATTGTTGACCCATGCCCTCCCCTTTGTAAGAGTAGCTAATGAAAGCTGCCTCACTGTTAGGGAAGTCATCCTCTTATCCAGTATCTTTCTGTCAGGTGCCTCTATGTGGCAAGCATTGTTCCAGGAGCGATGAATAGTCACTGCAGAGGAGAGACTATGGTCAGGATTCAGATGGTCAGTTAAGCCCAAGGCATTGTGGGAGCGTCGAGGGGGTGGGGCAGGGAGTGTGCTGAGGTGGATTTATCAGACTGTGTAGGACTTGGCCTAGCGAAGAGGTTAGGATCGATCTAAGCCAGCCTGAATGCAGCAGTAGTTAAGGGGCAGGCAGTTTAGAGAGTCAGACATCGCTCGAGGGGATTCAAGAGTCCAGGCAAGGATAAGAATCTAGGGGTTTCTATGAGACTAAAAAAAGAGCATGGGGGTTTCTGAAGTAGGAGTGAGGGAACATCAACTGACTCATCACATTGGATGAGAGAGGGCAAGAGTGGGCAGGGAGAGGGAGAGAGAGTATAAATGTGTGTTATGATGCCATGGCAGAAGTCCGAGGAAGAGACACAGCCAAGCCTCCAGAAGGCGGGAGGTGAGGATGAGCTCAAAGCTGAGTATCAAGCGTCTGTTTCTGTTAGGAGAGAGAGTTGGTCTCTGGGAAGGGGAACCTGGGCAGAGGGCTATCTGTGGGGAAGTGCTTGCTGGGTAGACACAGGACCTGAGGGGAAATGAGCTAGACTTGAGTAATTAGCACGCAGAAACTATGAAGCCAGTGGAAGGATGAGATGCTCTCAGGGAAAACAGGAGGAGCGGAAGGAAGGGGGAAGGAATCCAGGAAACCCCAAGGGAGCTGAGGAAAAAAGGGGGAAAGCTCAGAATGGTGGTGAGGTCCCAGATATCAGAAGGAGAGGACCAGATTTGAGAGGAAGCTGGTCTCAGAGAGGTCTGACATTCAATGCCACCAGGAACTGGTCCTGTGAGGCCTCTCTCTCTCTGTCTCTCACCTCCCAGAAAAGCAGGGGTGCTAGCTTTTTAAAGTATGTTCCATAATTTCACCCTAACAGCCACAGGCCACCCCTGGTGTGTGGTCTTTTCACCAACCAGGAGCCTTCTGTCTCAATCCAGGCTGAAGAGCATGACTCAGTATCCACAGCCTTTCTTCCATCAATGACTCAGTCTTGGAGAAACCCTTAAAGGCCTCAACCTTTTGTGTATCACTGGCAGCCAGGAAAGAAGGTAAAGTGACCTTCACCTCAGGAGGAGTCACAGAACCTGTGGGTATCAAGTTGTTTCACGCTTCTCTCCTAGCTCCTTCTGCTCCACCCAAGACCCCTAAGGGCACCAAGCTCACAGGGTCTAATTTGTCGCAAGGCTAATGTGGCTGGAGTAGCATTCGACAGTCTTGCTACTCTGGCTTCTGCAAACCAGAGGTGGTTTTTCAACACTGAAGAAAAGCGAAAAGCTTCAAAAATCCCTGGAAATGGATTTGTAATTAAATATTTACAACTACTTCGAATCTGATATGTGATGAGATTTGGACAGAGGGTGATTTGGTTTCCTCCTCTAGAACCTGTATTCTGGCCAAGACCCTAGCTGAAGACTGAGGTCAGGGTGTTCTGATGTCATCTGTAAAATGGCACTTAGAAAGCTTGTGACAGTTATGTCACAGGAGCACTTCCAAATTAAAAAAAAAAAAAAAAGAAGAAAAGAAAAGAAAGAGGAAAAAAAAGATCTTTATGAACCTCAACTGCAAATAGAAACTGAAGTTAGAAGCTATTTTTACTGTCACACTTACTATATCTTGTGTTTAGAGAGACCAAAGAAGAAGATGGAGGAGATGTTAACAGGATCACACTCTCTGGACATTCATTCATATTTCCAGAATACTTTTAGCTATGTTTTATTTCAGAAGAGAATTTAGATCGTCACGAAAAGGTGCTGAGACTCATTGCTGGAGGGACAGACAGCTCAGTCATTAAGAGTGCTTACTGTTCTTACAGAGGACCCTGGCTCAGTTCCCAGCACCCAGTGAGGCAGCTCACAAATGCTTATAACCCCAGTTCCAGGGGCTCAGACACCCTTTTCTGGCCTCCATGGATACCACTTGCACATGGTGCACATAAACTCACACAGAACTGGGGGTGGTGGCGTATGCCTTTAATCTCAGTAACCGAGAAGCAGTGGCAGGTAGATTTCTGTGAATTTGAAGCCAGCCTGTCCACATTGAGAGTTTCAGGCGGGCCAGAGCTACATAGTAAGACCCTGTCTCAAAACCAGCAACAAAAACTCCTGCAAGCACACATATAAACAAAAGTCAACCTGAAAAGGAAAATATGTATGTATGTGTGTGTGTGTGTGTGTGTGTGTATATATATATATATATACATATATATATGAAATTAGGACTATCCCGGGGGCTGGGAAGGATGCTCAGTCAGCAGGCAGAGCCTAAGAACCTGAGTTCATGTCTTCTGTCCCACTCCAAGGTAAAAAGCTGAGCGTGGCAGCATGAACCTGTAATCCCACTCCTGGGAAGCAAACAAAGGCTACCTGAGGCTGGTTAGCCAGCCAGTCTAGGCAAATCGCTAAGTTCCATGTTCAGTTAGAGACCTGGATCAAAATTATACGGTAAAGAAGGACTAAGAAAGACACTTGAAATTGACCGCTCAGCGCACACACACCCCGCGTGGGTGGCGTACTAACTCAGGGACCATTCACCCGACCTCATTCACACCTAACAAATCATGTCTGTTCTAAATCTTAGTCACATCAAGCAGAAGAGACGACTTCCTGATGAGCATGCGGCTACACCTTTCAGAGGTTTGTTCCAAATGTCCAGGGTTTTTTAACGCGTGAGCCATACCGTTTAGAGGACGCGCCCTTCCAAAGATGACAGGGCTTATTCCATACACTCCTGTCAAACCCCTGGGACTCCTCTGGCCACCAAAGCTGCCCTTCTCTATCTTACAATCCGTATTTCTGTTCACTTTTCCAGAGAGTCAAGGAACACCTGCAGTTTTAGCAGTAGACTCAGTCAGCTAAATTTAAATCAAGCTGACTTGAGTCATTTAAATCATCAGTCAAGAAAAACTGCCATCTTTTAAAATTAAAGAACTCATGCTCATTTTTGCCACAATGGCGATAAACTTCATCAAACTCACAGGTGGATTATTATTTAAGGATGGGGAGAGGAGATCTCTTCAAATATTCTCATTATTTTATTTTTAATATCATAACTCAGCCCTTCTACATACACATATTGTTATAATGAAAACTGCACTCCACCCCTCTTAATGCATTTTTTTTCTTATCTTACAGCTATTAGAAACCCTACATAGCTGATTCTATAGCAAAATTAAATGGAGCATCTCTTTAAATAGCCGAAGAACTATCTTCTCAAAGTTAATCATGGATATTTTTCCAGCATATTAAAATCTAATAACCTTAACCCAAACAACCTACATTTAAACTGTTTTTGTTTAAATAAAAAAACAGAATTACTCTGAACCATCAATCGTGGTGAGATAAGCAGCTGAGATAAGTACCTTTGTTAATCAGCATTAACACTTATCAATAAACATTCAGTTCTTGATGGTAGTGCTAATTTTAATTACAGCATTAAAATTTACTAGGAAAAATGGATGTTCATGGCAAGCCACAGTCAGCAGATAAGGAATACACTGGCACCTAGGATTGAAATATAAAAACTGGGCTAGTGAGATGGCTGAGCAATTAAGTTTGGACTATCAGGGGATTTGAGTTTAGTTCCCACAATCACCTGTAACCCCAGCTTTAGGGGGTCTAACACCCTCCTTTAGCACCCATGAGCTCATAGACACACCTATAATTCTTACTAAATCTCAAAAAAATAAAAAATCCTAGCTCTCTAAGATCCACATGGTTTTAGTTTGGTTTGATCTGGAATTGTATTTTGTTGAGTTGGGGTCAGGTGATCTGGATGGGCTGGTAAAATTTATTTCAGTAGCTTTGATAGTAAGTACATTCTCATGCTTTGAGATAGTTTTTTTTAAACACCTCTTTAAATAATCACAATGAACAAATCCCTATTCCCAAGATTTTACCCTGAATAAACCTATACATTTAAAAAAAAAAAAACAACTATTTATTTGGATGGGAGGCATAAGCCATCTAAATGTGGAGTCATCCAAATGTGTACATGTGGAGGTCAGGGGACAACTTGAAAGAGTTCTTCTCTCCTAACATGTGAGTCCTGAGGATCAAACTCAGGTCTTCAGGCTTGGTAGCAAGTGCCTTTATTTAAACAAGCCACCTCACTGACCCAAAAGCTATCCATTTTGGTAAAGCAACTTCTAATACACCTTAAAACTCCATAAGTTTTTCTTTAAAGGCACTATCTCAAAAAACAAGCAAACAAAATTCCATTCCTTATCCAGGCACAATGCCTCCTGTTCGTAATCCCAGCACTCAGAAAGCTGAGGCAAGAGAATCACCAATAGTTCAAGGCTACATAGTGAGTTCCAGACCAGCCTAGGCGACAGAATGAAATCCTATCTCAGACACACAACAACAAGAAAATCCATTCTAAAATATCACATTTTTTGATTTAACGATTTTTTTTTGAAATTTACAAATTTGTGGTCTTAAGAACTTATGGGTGCAAGCCAGGCGTGGTGGTGTAGGTGGGAAGCAGAAGCAGGATCTTGGTGAGGTCAAGATCAGCCTGGTCTACAAAGGGAACTCCAGGAAAGCTAAGACTACATAGAGAGACCATGTATCATATGTGTGTCTGTGTGTATATATATATATAAAATATGTGTATGTATATATTTACATACATAATATATAAACTAACACTTTAGTAAAAAGGATCTCAGAGACCTTGTAACAACTCAAGGGGATATGCAAAATTTACAGAAAAGCAACAAAATGAGCTACGAAATTCAGTTCCTTTGTTTTGCACTTTTGTATATGGTGGAAGTAAGCTCAGAGCCACAGGAGTTTGTGGCCAAATAAACACCCATGACTTAGCGGAAGTTCTCAGTCGCAGCCCGCTGTGAACAAGCATCCTGCAACCTGGTTTCCTATCTCCAGAGCAGATGGGAAACTCTGGGTGTGTCTATGGCCTTAAGTGTCCCCAGTGGGTGGTGAAGGACAGCAGACAGAAGCTCTGTGGCTGTTACCTCATCTTGTAAAACCTTCCGGCTTCTTCCTCTTGGCCTTCCGTAGAAGGAAGTCATACCTGACACGGGGGCTCAGCACACACGGTGACTGAATGGTTACTGTAACCTCACAGTTCTGGTTGCCCTGCCCTGGCCACATGTCACAATGCGAGCACAGGCCCACATTCTCAGAACTTCCTCTGCTCTTCGTCTTTCACTGTGTCACGGGCCCTAACTCCACTCACCTTGAAGGATGGCAACGGCGGTGAAAATTCCATCTGCCGCCCAATCTGTACATCCTTCAGGAGCGAACTGGTCATCTTTCACTGCTTATCATCCTCCAACTGCCTCGTTAGAGAAACAAAACAAATTCTCTTTCACTTGCGTGAGGGAGTCTAATATTTTGTCAAACAGAAATGAAAAATAAACGTCATCTAAGCTGTCAGAGAACCATGAAATGCCCCTGGCAGTTCAGTACGGACTCTTTGAAGAAATGAAACTTCAGTTTATCAAGTGTGATTTATAAGCAACACTGATTTAGCTGGTAGATAACACTGCTGCCTAATCATTAGTAGTCAACAACAGCCATGTGAACACATCAATTATGGGCCACTGCCAAAAGCCCTTGAGATCTTGGAGATTAACAGCCAATCCTCTGTTTTACAAGCTCACATCAAAAAGAATATTAATAAGAGGAGGGGCGATGTGAAAGCTTGTCAGAGTAATTCAGCCACTAACACAAGGATTTTTTTTTTTTTCCTTTGCCTTCTCTGTTGAATTGGGCCCAGGAAGAAGCTGGCAGGCAGCTACAAAGCGCAGTCCTGCCAATTTCTTGGAAAATGTTTTTCACTAACATATGGGAGCTTGTAAGGGTCTGCAAACTGCTATTTGGTGAATAAAGACAAGCAAGACTTCTTCATGTCCCCTTGCAAATGCCAGGATGACACAAATTGAATCGTTATTGAATTATTTTTAAATTAGCATGCACGGTAGAAATAGCCACTGGCTTACCTCAATCAGAAATTCTGCAAAATCTCCTATGTATTCCGTTCCTAATACTTCTTCCATCCACTGAAACTTAATTAAGAGGCACTACTAGCACTAACCTACACATTAATGAGTTTCTCCAAATTAACACAGTGCTTCCCATTGTCAAAGAAATCACAATGTGTGCTAAGACTTCACTGTCTTCTCTCCAGCTCTCTCAGGAAAACAGATATAAATTCACTGATCTCCCTAGAATTAGAATTACACCTGTTTTCACCACCCACATCGGTAGCATTTCCAAAAGTGTGTAACGGAGGCACAGCCTTCACTTTAGTCCTCTAAGTCTTTACAGAGAGGACGGCTGTATTTTTGTAAATGATCAGATTAAGGCAAACAGCTGGCAACTAATTGTTTAGTGGGGTTCCAGCAGGCTCCCTAATATATGAACAGAAGCCACCGCAAACTGTGTGGCCTGGGTTTCCCTACTGTTTACAGATTTGTTTGTGCTCAGATCTGTAAAAGACTCTATATTTACAAAGTGTTTTCCTATTCTCTCGTTTGTTGTTCTTCATTTGAAACTCAGCATGGGGTGGTGGGGAAAACATCAGGAAAGGGAAGCGAAGCAGGGGGTTCCTGTCACTTCTCCATAGCCTGTCTGGTCCCCAGTAAGCCACTTAATTCAAGGGCTTGTTGACGAGTATTTTAAATCAAGGAGTCTGCTCTTGGGTTCAAACACTTTGTGGAACCTAAGCAGCCCAGCAGTCTCCGAAGCTCCGGTTTCTCCTTTTGTGTGTTTTTTTCCTTTCTCCTAATCCCTGGAAACAGGATCCATAGATCTCAGTTAAAACCCTAACTTGTGAACCTAGAGGCAACTGAGCAGGAGGTAATTCAGGCAAGGATTGTGCCGCTTTTCCATTACAGCAGACATCCCAAGAACTGCTTCCAGCCAGGTGTGATGACACTCGCCTTTAATCCCAGTACTCAGGAGGCAGAGGCAGGTGGATCTCTTTGAGTTCGAGGCCAGCCTGCTCTACAAGGTAAATTCCAGGACAGCTAGGAGTACACAGAGAAAACAAAACAAAAGCAACCAAACAAACAAAAGGGATCTCTTTATAGACCCAGGGTTCTGACATTCATTGAAAACCAGCTTCTCTGCCTGCAAACCAGAGATAATAGCATCTTACGATCTTTGAAAGTTGTCATAAAAAATGGACAAGATACTGCTTTGAAAGTCTTTAAACGTAATTGCAGGAGCTACTGTCAAGAAACATTCATTGGGTAACAAGATTAAAACTTATTGTATCAAGATTAAAACGAATTGACTAGTTGTTTTTCTTATTAGGACAGAGCTAGCCTTCTAAGTAAATAATGTGTCTGGGGGGGATGGCAGCTCTCCCTGGGTTTTGCTAATACTATCAGAAGGTTACACCAAAAGATGCAAAGATTCCCCATCGCTGGGCATCCTCTTTTTCAATAATTCACAGTGAGAATTCTCTTCTCCACCAGTTTTGCTCAAACTATCTTTTTGTTGTGCCAGTAATTTTTGTTTTGTTTTTCAAAACAGGGTGTGACTGTGCAGTCCAGGCTGGCCTCCAACTTGCAAGGCTACTCCTACCTCTGCCTCCCCAGAGCTGGGATTACAGGTGCTGGCCACTTTAAACAACTAAAACCATTAAATGTTAAGAAAGACACAACCTAGTAGAGGCTTCCTAAGAGCCACAACCATGTTTATGCAACACAGAAGCAGCAGAATTCATTCAGCTACAACTATACAAACATGCATAAATTTGATCTACTGAATCTATACTAGAAAGTATATTTCTTTAAAAATGTTTACACTGGGTGTAGTGGCTCATGCCTTTAATCCCATCACTCCAGAGGCAGAAGCAGGGGGATCTCTATGAGTTCAAGGCTAGCCTGGTCAATACGGTGAGTTCTAGGATAGCCAGAGCTGTATAATGAGACCCTGTCCCCCCCAAAAAAAAACAAATAATAATAATAATAGTAACAATAAAAATAACAATGAATATGCTTAAATAGCATGTTGAGGTTAATGGGTAATTTAAAGGTTAAAAAAAAAATAAAACCTCCCTTCAACTCTTTTTCAGGCAGAATCTCACTACGTAAATCCTTGGCTGACTCGTAACTTGCTATGAAGACCAGGCTGGCCTCAAACTCAGAGATCTGCCTGCCTCTGCCTCCTGATTGGGGCGTGCGCTACCGTGCATGACCCACTAAATCCACTGTTCTTTTCAACAACAGTTATAGCTAATGATTACACAGGGGCACAGACAATGGTGACGTATAGAAACCCTCAGATAGGGTAACGTTTCAAGTTCTTCCGTGAATTTTAGCATAGAGGAAAAAGGTTGAATTCATGCATGATTTCCTCAGATCTCATCACACTCTACGCACAAGGGCTGACTATTTTTATGCATATATGTATATGCACACGTGTGTGTGTGTGTGTGTGTGTGTGTGTGTGTGTGTGTGTTCTGGTGTGCACACATGCACAGGCATGAAACTGACTTTGAGTGCCCCCCTTAACCACTCTCCAGCTTAGTTTTTGAGATAATAACTCTCACTGGACCCAGAACCCTCCATTTCTGCTAGCCTGTCTGGCCAGTACCCTAGAGAATACTGTCTGCACCGCCCCAGGCCAGAATTATAGGTGAGTGTGGCCACACCTGGCTTTTTAACTGAGTGCTGCTGACATCTGAATTCAGGTCTTCACTCATACATATCAAACTTTTTCCCCCTGAGCCATCACCCCAGCCCCGCACCCCAACATTTTTCCTTTGCAAATCACATTTGCTTTGGTATGAACTTTCCCATAGGCATCTCTCTCTCTCTTTCGTTTGAATATTGAAGGTATTTTCTTTTCATTTTTGGAAGAGTAGCTGTCCATTTTAGCTCTGGGGGTTTTGTGGCTAACAAAGAAACCATCAGACAAAAAAAAAAAAAAAAAATCTCCCAACACACAGGACACCATTGCAATCTGTTATTCTGACACAGCGTAAACTTTCTGAGGAAATCATCTTTATCTTTGTTCTTTTAAAATTCAACAGACAGGCCCGACCAGACTTGGGAAGCAGATGCAGTCCAACCAATTACACAAATAATGGCACTTTTAAAGAATTTTTAAAAATGCCTGTAAATGCAAGACAGACAAAAATCCAGATCGTTTCTAACAGTGTCTTTGCCTGTGGTCTCATAAGAGAAAAAAACAAAAAGATCTGGGCCCAGGGGAGCCACACTGAAGACCCTCCTCTACCCTGTGACTGCAGTAAAGGAGTACTCTGTTCAATTACTGACAGGGATAAAAATAAGTACGAATGTCCTCAGGGGTCCCCTGGCTCAAAAGAGAAATGTGCACGCGCAGACCACAGAAAAAAATGGAAAAGGTGTACATAAAAGACTTTCATCACAGCCGGGCGGTGGTGGCGCACGCCTTTAATCCCAGCACTCGAGGCTGAGGCAGGTGGATCCCTGTGAGTTCGAGGCCAGCCTGGGCTACCAAGTGAGTTCCAGGAAAGGCGCAAAGCTACACAGAGAAACCTTGTCTCAAAAAAAAACCAAAAAAAAAAAAAGACTTTCATCTGCGGTGCCGAAAGCAGAAACGGGGATGGGGGAGGGGAGGTGTCCTAGCTCTTGGGGAAATGGAAGGACATTGAGAAAATGCTGTTCCAGAAAGAAAAAACCCCGGAAACAGAGAACAAGATCCCCTAACAGTGGCTTTTGCCCATTATCATAAAAGGTCAAAGCGCAGCTGACCAGAAGAGGTGGCCTGCACAGGTAACACTGCCTGCCGAGGAGGACATCCATGCAACTGAGTGTTTGCGCACTGCCCTAAACATCTCTGCCATAGCCGGTGTCTGCACTGCTCAGCCAAAGGGGCCAGCAAAGCACAGCCTGGCTCATCCTGACTACGTAAGCAGTTCGTTTGTGCAGCCGAGTAAGTGTGTCCCGGCCATAAAGCTACCTGGGGCTAGACCTGCACAGTCAGAGCCTTCTGGTTCCATCTCGCATTTGGCCACACCTTCCCAACACTTTAATGAACTGGTATTTAAAGCAGTACTATGGTGATTTTTGTATAAGGAGCTATCTCTTCTAAAAGTAGATTTGAATAATTCTTGGGAGGGAGGAGGGAGGGAGAAAGGAGAGAGAGAGAGAATCTCAGATAGTGGCTTGAAATCTTTATCCAAATGCACACAAGGAACAGGGCAGGGCACCTGGGATTAAGTGTATGGGGAAGGGGAGAGGCTTTAAACATTCCTTAAGTAACTGAGATATACAACTCTGATCAAAGCATAGTGTTCAAGCCAGGCATGGTGGAGCATGTCTATAATTCCAGCACTCAAGACGGAGAGGCGGGCAGATCTCTGGGAGTTCAAGGCCAGCCCTGTCTACAGAGTTCCAGGACAGTCAGGACTCTAGTGAGACCATGTCTCAATAAAACAAAAAAAGACTGAAAGAGAGTCACAGCACCAGAAAAGCAGTAGGAAACAACTTGATAATCTTGGAACAAGAAAGGTCTCCCTAAGCCGATGCAGCGTCCAGCAGCCGTGAAAAGAAAATTAATTATGGACTTGATTACACAGTTTAAGATTTTGGCACAGGGGTAGTAGTTGGGAGTAGGTGGGGGACGTGCTTAATTACAAACCAGAGCTAAGAGATGGGAAAAAATATTTGCAGGGGTGAAGAGATGGCTCAGCATTGAGAGCACTGTCTGCTCTTCCAGAGGACTCGGGTTCAATTCCCAGCACCCACATGGCACCTCACACCTGTCTGTAACTCCAGTTCCAGGGCTTCTGACACCCTCACAACAGACATACAGGCAGGCAAAACACCAATGAACATAAAATAAAAATAAATTATTTTTTTTTAAAATTTGCAAACCATCTACCATGGAGACTTGCTAGACCTCAAGGGAGTGTGAAAGGATGGGTATGAGCAAGAAATTTGCAAAATGTAAAAAATTAGTGTGTTTAATTAACATACATCTGAAATACTTTCAAGTCAAGAAGTGGCTGGCTCAGTAACAAACCAGGCCAAGATTACAAGTTCTCAGTGCTTAAGAAAATACTGAAATACAAACTGAAATGGTAAATTGCCATCAGATTAACATCCAAACCAGAAAATCATAGCCCAGGGTGGTAAACTGTAGCAAAACACACATTGTATGCTCTAGTTTTGGGTGATCCACAACATACAATCGGGTTGGAGGAAAATTAAATTTTGAGATGTATATATGAAAAGATGTTCACTAGGACATTTTTTTATAACTGAAAAACACTGCCAACAGCCTCCATGTGGACCAGATGAACTGGAATCCACGGTAAAAGAGTGTTCCACAGCAGAGCTAAGTGAAAAGGGCCATGTACAGATCAGCTTCTGTAATGTGCTCTCATTTGTGCAGGAGATGAGAAGTACAAACCCATATGGACAGATAGGGACCCTTTCAAGGAAGACTTGGAGCTTAACCGCAATGGCTCTAGGGAGGCGGCTGGGGAGGGTGAGGTATTGGGCAAAGAATGCCCAATCTCCATTATGAGACAGATAATCCCAACTTCAACTTTTCCAGACTCCTGTACTGATTTTGAAAATTTTTAAAAAGTCATTTAAGAATTACTTTAAGTCCGAGGAAGATGAATCTCCAGTTTGAGGCCAGCCTGGACTACACAGAAGATTCTGCATCAAGAACAACAAAACAAAGCAGCAATTTACTAAACACAACTAATTTACTCAGGCTCAAAGTGGGAGACAGGCTCTTTGGCTTTAAGTCTGTTTGTGACAAGGGTCCACTGTGTTGCCCAGGCTGGCCTCGACTTGTGTGATCCTCCTGCCTCAACCTTCTGAGTGCTAGGATTAACAACCTGTGTGACAACACCCAATATGTAGATGTGTTACACTCCAAGAGAGTGTGAAAGTAGAGGGGGGTAAAACAGGAGACCCAACAGGTCGGTCTTTATAGCATCACCCCATCATTTTCTAATTCTGTTGTTTGCAAATGTAATAATAGTCAATTTTATTTATAATGTGACAGCACATGTGGTGTGTATGTGTGAGTATGTGCATGTGTGGGTGTGGGTGAGTGCGTGTACTTATTAAGTGTGTGTATAAAGTATGTGTGTGCATGTGTGAACACCTAAAACCTAGAAAACATTCCCTCAGGAAAGAATCTTTTCTCCATCAATGTGTTCTAAGGAAGGTTCTAGATTGCCCATTTCCCATATCCCTCAGGATTGGCAGTGTTCCATGTGGAATCAGTGGGCATAATTCACGCAAGATAATACTCCCATCTCCCTTCACCACTCAGAAAGGAAAACTCAAAAGACCTAGGTAGGAATGGAGTCAGAAGTTTCGCTAAGACCACTGAGATCACAGCCTGCCCCCACCACTGCCCTCCCTGTACTCCTCCTCGCCATCATCCAGCTCAAGCCACTCTGGAGACTGTATTTCCTCAGGCACACCAACACTCCCCACCTCGGGGACTGCACGCTGGGATCTTCACTCCATCCGCGGGTCAAATGGCTCTTGACTGTACTCATGTCCTCCTCAAGCACAAACATAGAAACTCTCCCTTCTACCCGTTCACTCTTCCACCCTCCCCTGCTGGAGCTTTCCCTTACAACACACACCACCATGAAACAAAAGGGTTTCTCCACAAGAAACTAGCATATTTGCTTCAGAGGGCAGAGTCTTGCTCACTACGGTGGCTTGGAGACCCAGACCCGGGCATTCAAAAATTACCTGTTCAATGAAGAAACGGATTAAAGGCATGAACAGAAAAACACATTGAGATATGTGTAGGCATGTATATCCCGACTACAAAATAGTCAAAGATCCCTAAACCACAGGAGGGATGGGGGGAAAAATGGATACACGACTGTTGTCTACAACATCTCTATTAATGGAATTTCTAAGCCCCTTAACACTGTCACAACTGGCACAGATGGCAAAATAAAGTCTTCCTGGCCGGGGGCATCGTGTCCCAGCATGCTCAGCATGTGCAAGGCCTGTGCAGTCACCAGCAAAAATTTGCTAGCTGTTACTGTTGTTTTAATCCGAAGGGGTTTGGGTTTTTTAGCCACAAATTCTACCAACTCTCTGTGTGTGACCCTCTACTCCATCTTTCCATGCTACAGCAGAGGACTTGTTCAACTGCAAACGTCCAAGGCAGACCCAGGTACCCAGTCTCCCTACCCTGACCCTCATGCCTATTAAAGAGCATTTATTGCCTTCACCCTGGTATAATTATACTCCTCCTCCTTCCACAGCAGCATACAAACAGGCTAGTAAAAGTTCCTTACATTTTGAAAATGATAGATGGTGATTTTCCTGTCCCTTTTTAAGACAGGGTCTCATGTATCCTAGTCTGTCCTTGAACCTGCTTTACAGCTAAGGAGGACACTATGGATCAATCTTAGGGCTTTGTGCAAGCTAGGAAAATACTGGACCTATATCCACAGCTAGAAACATATACACACACACACAAACACACACCCCGCCCCGCAATAACAAATATTTAGATTAATATTTCTGTCCTTATGTCAAGCCATTTAAAAAGTATTGACATATTCTGATTTTTTCCACCATCTAGAAAATAACCTAAGTCATTCAGTGACATTTTGTGTTTCCCTGTTCCTGTGTTTCAGTAAGGACTACAATTATTGAGCTTAGCAGCCATTGATTCCGAGTCTCCTCATCTTAACCTGAAATCTTGGCAGCATTTGGCACAGATGATCAGAGCCACCTGGATGGAATTTCTAAACTTGCTTTCCAGAAACACCAGATTGCCTGGGGTTTCCTGCTCCACCGCCCATGTGCCCCTGGCTCCTCTTAATACTCCATGGCTCAGCTCTGGTCTCTGTCTTTCCTAAGGACACTCACTCTCCGGGTGACTGCTCACAGCTTACCAACTTCCAAGTCAACTTGTTCGAGTTCATCCCAGTCTGTGCCGACCCTAACCATCTAACTGAATGAATGAAGGACCCAAGCGTCAATGTGCCTAGGCTGCATCAAAAGTGTATCATAGCTGGGTGTGCTGGTGCATGCCTGTAATGGCAATACTCAGAGGATGAGGGCAGCTGATCAGAGGTTCAAGGTCATCCTCAGTTGTTTATTGAATGAAACCTGTCAGGAACACATAAGACCCTGTTTCACAAACCAAAACAAATTAACAAAAAAGTGACTCGCTGGGCGGTGGTGGTGCACGCCTTTAATCCCAGCACTTGAGAGGCAGAGGTAGGCAGATCTCTGTGAGTTTGAGGCTGGCCTGATCTACAGAGTGAGTTCCAGGAAAGGCTCAAAGCGACACAGTGAAACCCTGTTTGGGGACGGGGGTGGGGGGGTGGGGGGGGATGGGGGAGTGGGGGGGGGATAGGGGTGGGGGAGTGACTCATGACTCTTGATTCCATTGACCCCACCCCATTCGGTTGTTATCCTTAACTCTCACTATTTCATTCACAACTCCAGATTGCTTTAGCCCTAGTCTTTCTTTACCTTTGGACAACATGACTACTTTCAACCAAACTCTATAATTAACGAAGACACCTACCGTTTCTCATGGGAACTTCTGAAAAAGTCCTGTAACCAATTTCACCGTGCCTCTGGCCGCCAGTTCCTCATACCGAAGAGCAGTCCAGAGGAAATTTTTTAAAACTCAAACTAAATCATGTTATTCTCTTGCTTAAAATTTGGAATCACATTTTTATTCCAACTAGAATTTGAACTCCTTAACCAGGGCCTACAAGACCCTGCATGACCGGGCTAGGCCCAGGTCCCAATCCAATCTGGACACGGTCTGTGCAAAACACATGCCTCGTGTGTTATCTGAGGGGATTTAACAGCATGTGCAGTCAGCCAAGAAAAAGGCTAGGAAGCACATCCAAAAAAATAGTGCTTGCATCCAATCCAATCAATCCAGATTCCAGGCTCAGGCCCCCTCGAGCTCGGCATCACTTGCAGGATCTGCTGGCGCAGCTCTTTCTGCTCCAACTGGTCTTCCTCTTCCATCCCAAGCGTACACTTGACAGAGCTCTTTACCCTCTAATGCAGCTTCAAACCATAGCCACCTCGGCCTCCGAGATTCAGCCTCTTCCATCAGAGCAATGTCCTGTCATTGAAAGTCTTAAAGAAACATCGCCAAAAGAAGCTCACAAGCAGGGCAAATCTACACGTTTTTTCCAGTCACCCTCTTTTCCACGGTGTAGTTTTGTTTTTTTGTTGTTGTTGTTTTTTTTACTCTTTTGGCTCTTTGGTGGGCCCCCCATCCAGCTCCCAAATAATCACAGAGGCTTATGCTTTCTTATGAATATCCGGCCTTAGCTTGGCTTGTTTCTTGCCAGCTTTTCTTAACTTAAATTATCCCATCTATCTTTTGCCTCTAGGCTTTTATCTTTCTCTATTCTATATACCCCTCTTTACTTCTTACTCTGTGGCTTGCTGTGTAGCTGGGTGGCTGGCCCCCAATATCCTCCTCCTCTTCCTTCTCTCACTCCTCGATCTCCTCTTCCCAGATTTCTCCTTCTATTTATTCTGCCTGCCCGGCAGCCCTGCCTATCCCTCTCCTGCCTAGCTATTGGCCATTCGGCTCTTTATTAAACCAATCAAGTGTTTTAGACAGGCAAAGTAACACAGCTTCACAGAGTTAAACAAAGGCCACACAAAAGAATGCAACACATCTTTACATCATTAAACAAACATTCTACAGCATAAACAAATGAAACACATTTTCAACTAATATTCTACAACACCATGTCTTAAGATAGTCCAGAATTTCTTTCTTTTTTTAAAGATTTATTTATTTTTGTGTGCATTGGTGTTTTGCCTGTGTGTATGTCTGTGTGAGGGTGTCAGTCAGGTTCACTGGAACTGGAGTTACAGACAATTGTGAGCTGCCATGTGGGTGCTGGGAATTGAACCTGGGTCATCTAGAAGAATAAGCAGCCAGTGCTCTCAACCACAGAGCCATCTCTCCAGCCCCAGTCCAGAATTTCTAATGGAAAAAAAAGCAACTGTGTGCTCTGTCAACCCTAACTCCCAATGTCCAAATCAAGGCTTGGGATGAAATAAAATATACCACTCCTGGCACAAATCCTGTCCTCTTATAACCCACTGTGGCCTTGGGACTCCTGAAGCCTGAACTGTGTAAGGCAATCCTCACCTCATCAGTAATGTACAGTAATCTTATTTCCATTCCTGGAATTAATTTATCAGTTTCGTGAGAAATCTGCAACAAATTGTAGAAACCACAACATAACTGGACATACATATATGAAATTCATAACAAATACAAAATACAGAAACAAACAGCATGAGTATTACTCTCAAGTTGTCTCACAGTACGCTTGAGCGACGCCATCCATCCTCAGGATCTCATGTGCTTACTGGCTCTCTACATTAAGTTATAAAAGGTTTTAAAATTCAGGAGGGGGAAATGTCACATTCTGCTTCAATCGTATCACTTTCATTTGTAATACCATATTAAAAGAAATCTCTACAGAAGGGATAAGGGATGTGGCTCAGTGATAGAGCGTTTCCTAGTATGAATGAGGCCCTCGGTTGGGAAGAAGGAGGGGAGGGAAGGAGGAAAAAGGAAAGAGAAGAGGGGTCAGGAGAAAGACTAGAGCGAGCTGATTCTAAAATCAGACTGACTCATAGGAAGAAAAGATGGCTCCTCAAAGGCTGTCACAGAAGCCAGCAACCACACCCTCCTGCCTGTCTTCCTACCAGACAAACCCTACATTTGAGCCTCATTATCTCTGGCCTTTATCAGTCCATTCACCACAGGACTAGGGAGTGTAGGGAGCGCTATCTCAAAATCACCATTAAGAGCCAACCGATGGATTGCTAACCCAGGGCAAAGCTCTTGACAAACAGAGGGAGAAAAAACAGACTGTAAACAGATAGGAGGCTATCAGAAGATGGAGAAAGATAGTTTTGCAGAAATTTAGCCAAGGGGACCAAGGCAAAGATCACTTCCTCATTAGGGTAGAGAACCTTCAGCTAACCCTGCTCTCCAATGCTGGCTGCCGTTTGTGTAACAGCCCCACAGACTTCAACTTACTCCCACACAGGAAGCATTCCCTCCTTACTCTCTTACACATGTCTTTTCATAACCTGAAACTCACCATACCAACATGACTGCTATTTTCTTCTTCTTCTTTTAAATCTTCCTTTCTTGCAAAACAACCTCGGTCTCAAAACCTTGGACTGATTTAAAGATCCCATCATCAACTACAAAAGCAACTGGTATATGGTTAAGTATGACACATTGATTTAGCTCTCTTAGCTCACTGCTCTACACTTTCGGATGTCTGGTGCATTTCCTTTCCTGTGCAAGAAATGTGCCTATGTTGCTTCTACATAGACCGTTTTCCATAGCCCATGTCCACTTTACTCAAACAAAACAAACCTTGTCAAGAGCCGCACAGCCTCCCCTTCTGTCTGGCTATTTCCTGAAGCCATTGGTACATCATTTCTTTCTCTCCCTATAAATCTAGGTAATACCAAGGGGGGAAAAAAAAAATCAGCATAGAATCTATTAGCCTACCAACTTCAAAGAAAATTTACTAGGGGGAAAAAGAAAGGTAATTTATGAGGTCAAGAATTAGGTCATCAGTAGCCTGACTACAAAGCATGAAAGAGCCCCTGTCTGCGCTTTCAGTACCCATCTGCATAAGAAGTGATAGGAAGGAGGAGGTCTTAAGTCATCTTGAAGGCGTCCACGCGGGTTATTTTCACTCATTGTGGCATGGCTATCACAGGCAAGAACTGAGAAGAAGAAATAGATGCTGAAATTAAACTCGCTGTGTCTCTGGGCCACACAGCATCAGTGTGAGAGGGACACGCTGGCCCAGGTGGGACATGGCAGGACAGCACAAGCAACTTGAATGGCTAATAAGTTAGCAACCAATGACCTTAACCAAGAATCGCCAGTGACGAGGAAGCCGGAACTTGCCTCACCCTTGTGAGGAAGCTGGCTCTGAGCTCAGGAAAGACTAAACTCACAAGTATTAGGAGCAGAATATAATGCAATCACTCTTCTTCCACATGCTAACCCTTCCTGTTTCTAGAATCAGGTCTTGAAGCTTTCCCCTGCCTGTATATACATGTATGTGTGTGTTTAAGTCTATATGAATGTGTGTTTATAAATATAAACTATCCATATATGCTATATTTAGTGATTTATGGTTACTTTTAATTCTTTTTGTGTTGTTTACCCGTTTCCCACACTCCCCCAAAGGGTACTTTGAAATCTTTCCAGTTTTTACAATTAAACCTAACCATCTGGACAAAAATCTTCACATTCACTAAATGAGTCACAGATTTTGTGGGTAAGCTGAGAAACTAAATGCTATGCTCAGCGCTAGGATTTAAACCACATCTACCACAGCAAAACACTCTCTCTCCAATAATCTCTCCAATTATGCACGCACATTCAGACTCAAATAACATGGAGGCGACTACACCCCACTGCACAGAGTTATTTATCAAGTTAGCTTCATTCTTTACGTCCTAAAACAAGCAACAACAAATTCCAAATGAGGGAGACTCCAGAAACCTTTTAGGATTCATGGAGATGAAAGAGAAATCATTACCTAGTTCTTCACCACCTTTTAACTCTTGCCTTCTCTTGGTGTATGGTGGCAAGCCGCTCACCAGACTAAAAAGTAACTTGAGGGGCTCGGGAAACCGCTCAGCAGTTAAAAACCTATACCTAGAGGACTTAAGTTCGGCTCCAACACCCACGCCAGGCTGCTCACAAGTGCTGTAACTCCAGCTTCAGGGAAGATCCAACACCTCTGGCCTCCACGGGCACGGGCACTCACACACACACACACATGCACACGCGTGAGCATGCACATATCCCTACACACACACACATCATTTTAATAAATAGAATAAATCCTTAAAAGAAATCTATTTGAAAGAATCTGTATGTTGAGTGTTGTATTCTAGTAAAGATGTGGACTAGATAAACAGTTCAAGCATAAAAGTCCTCTGGTTCCTTCGGTGTTTATGACATTTGTCAGAAACTCAAGGTGTTTAGGATTTACTATCCGGACAGCTGAACTCTAACAAGGCAAGTCATTTCGTGTTGTCATCCGATCACTGGCACATACCAGCAGCTACTAAGAGTTCCCGTCACTCTAAGACCAGGCAGGATTAGCCCCTGGAAGTAACCGCAGCTACACTAGCTCAGGGCCATGGAAGAGATTGGTTGGTACCAGGAAATAATGTACGCGATCTTGCAGCAGGCTGGCGGATTCACGTGGTAGTCTTTCAAAGTGTACCTTAAGCCTTTAATATAAGCTAAGATAGAAAGTATTAGACTTGGTGTAAGCAGATTTATAGAAATCATTTTCAGAGCATCTTAGCTTAGCTCCCTCCCCCACACGCATTTTATACTGGTAACAAAAAGGATCCATCCAAATAGCATATAAAACAGGCCAAACCGGACCAGCAAGACCTGAGAGGAGCTCCTATGTTAAGTTATAGGGGCAGAAAACTCAGCTTCGAGACAGGGTTTCTCTGTGTAGTTTTAGTGCCTGTCCTGGATCTTGCTCTGTAGACCAGGCTGGCCTCGAACTCCCAGAGATCCTCCTGCCTCTGCCTCCCCGAGCGCTGGGATTAAAGGCATGCACCACCGCCACCCGGCCCTCCCCCATTCTTTATCCTCTTTGTGAATAGAAACGGAACACCTGAGTAGAAGGCATGTTTAGATGACGACTTCTTAAAAGGCTGGCGAGTATTTCCATCATGGAGGCAGTGACAACTGGCAAAAAAAGCTTTCTTTCCAGGAAAGGTTAAGGCTGTAGGGACATTCATGCTCACACCGCCCCCATGTTTTCACACAGGTAAATATGGAACGCTTCACGAATTTGCACGGCATCTTTTCGCAGGGGCCATGCAATGTCCCTGTATCATTTCAACTTAGGTATATGCGCTGCGGAAGAGAGCGCCATGTTTTTCCAATTTTTACACTTACATTTTGGTTTGCTAAGCAAACATTAACATTTAAACAAAGAATGATCACCAAAGAATCAAATTTAGGTGAACATTTGAAGAAGTTCATCATTTTAGTAATTTTTTGGGGGGCGGGGGGACAGGTTCTCCTGTGTAGCCCTGGCTGGCCTAGAACTCATGAAGATCCACCTGCCTCTGTCACTCGAGTGCTGGGATTAAAACTCTGAGGCACCAGGTCCAGTAATTCTTTACATTTTAAAGCACATTTTCATTTGCTCTGCTTGGTGACAAGGGTAGTTGTGGCCAACGTGAAGGTGTAAAAGTCTACAGTGTCAAATAATTAAGCTGAATTCTCACAGGAGGAAAATCAGGCCTCTTCACTCATTAGTATAGAATGTATTACCAGAAAAGCATCAGATATAAAGAACAGCACATTTAAAACGTCAGAAGTAGTTTGAGAATGAGGCCATTTAGACCTGATCTTTTATATCTTTTTTGTTCCTCAATTCCTTCATCGCCATTATATATGAGTCACACACTAGTCCCTCGGAGAGAGCTCCCAAATAAAGCTACCAGCCTGCCATTTGGAGGAGAAATCATGCCATTTCAAAGGGATAAAAAACATTAAAATAATAGGACCAAACCTTGAGGGAGAAGACAACCCAGGTCACTTTAAGCAAACTGGGATCTTGTAAGCTCCGATTTTTAAGAATGTGTCAAGTGGGACTAGAGGAGTGGTTCAGTGGTGGAGAGCACCCAGCTGGCCGGGCATGGTGGCTCACGCCTTTAGTCCCAGCACTCAGGAGGCAGAGGCAGGTGGATCTCTGTGAGTTCAAGGCCAGCCTGGTCTAGAGTTAATTCCAGGACAGACAGAGATACACAGAGAAAGCATATCTCAAATAAATAGATAGATAGGTAGATAGATAGATAGATAGATAGATAGATAGATAGATAGATAGATAGATAGATAGGTAGGTAGATAGATAGGTAGATAGATAGATAGATAGGTGGATGGATGGATGGATGGATGGATGGATGGATGGATGGATGGACAGACGGATAAATGGATGAATAAATGAATGAATAGAGCACCGAGTTCGAAGGATTGGGTTTCAACACATAGCAGAGAGGCAGCTCACAACCATCTCTAACTCCAGTTCCAGGGCATCCAATGTCCTCTTCTGGTCTCTCTGGGCACTAAGCCTACACGTGGTGCACAGACACACTTGTAACCCAAACAAACAGCCATGCACATAAAATATTAGAGAACGCATCACGTAGTGAACCAGTTGTTTTAATGTTCTGGTAGGATGGCTTTGATGGTGGTCAGGCAGGATCAGAAGCCACTAAAAAAATATTTGGAACTGGAGTTATCAGAAAGTGTGACAGTTTTTAGACAAAAAGAGCAGTTTGAAATAAGGGGTTTCACTCCTAAGACTGATGTAAAAATGTAAGTAGTGAATGAGGAAGTGTTTAGACTTGACACTTCCAGAAAACAGTAGTTTACTGGAGACACCCCTAAATCTTTTTATCCAAAAGATTAGAAGGCTGAACTACAGCTACCATGGGAACAAAGGCCATTGTTTCGGGTATTCTATTGTACTAAGAAAAGTTCATCTGACATTGTCTAAAGAGAATCGCTCTGGCTTCAGACTGCCAGACAACAGCTCTCTGGCCCCTAGATTGCTATGCGACTTCACTGCCTTCCTGGAGAGTCCCTTTCTATTCAGAACCATGCTACTACCCAATGAAATAGGGGTATTTCTAACAAATGTCCCAACAGTTCTGGAGAATGTGTTGGGTAGGACCTTGGGGTACCAAGGGCCCTCCGCTACCCATCCTCATGCCCAAACCTGTCTTCTACTCCAGGTAGTAGCCCTCTTTGCTTGACCCTCCCCACCACCATCCCAGGGAAACAGAAGACGAAACACAGCAAGAGTGCTCGAGCCCTTCTCTCAGCTACAAGAATCTTAGGGTTTTAACGTCGTGACCAGGCAAGGAACTGATAACCACCCGCCTTCCCAACTCCTGCCTCATTTCTCAATAGTTTAAGAAATGTTCTTGGCCAAGCAGTCTTCCTGGTAAATACTTAAATAATTCATTCTCTTGTCTCCCTACATGCATAGAAGGGACCTGGGAGAAACACTTGCTCGTGATCACGAAGCACAACCCTGGGCATTCAATCTCTGTCATTTACAGGCTCATTTTGTCACCCACCAGTCCATAGGATTTAGTGAGGAGTAAGTCTTAGTGTGTAAACAAACGGTTTGCTCTACAATTAAACCATTCATTTGTCCTTTTTTGTTGTTGTTGTTGTTTCACAGCTTGGCTGCGGCCCAACCCAGAGACTCCTAGGTTCGTCCATTATTTTGCTCTCCCAACGGTTAAAAGGGAATAAGCTCATTCGAGTTTAGAAAACTATGCAGCATCAACAAAGGCATGTAATGTTTCCAAGACGCACAGTGGCTTTCCAAATACACAATGAGTAGCTGTGTGCAGCAGCACCTCACCCCCCACCCCACCCCCAACACAAATGCCAGGCCCCAATTAAGCACCCTGGGGGCCTTCAAAGAAGTTATGCTAAGTTGCAAATACAGCAAGATCCACTTGAAATCCAACTGTCCTGTGTGCTTTTCCTTCTAAGATAGGCAAAAAGATTGGGGCAGACTGACCTTATTAAGGGGTAATTAGTGAATCCCAGGAGTGGAAAGACCACCACAGTCATGCTTATTATGAGGTTTCGGTAAAGAGATGCAATGCTTTTTAAACTAGGGGGTCTCCACAATCTAAGAGGCCCATGTTTTAAAACTGTAGGGATTTCAATCTGCCCGTTTTTCTTTTAAGACATTAAGGGAGAAGAAAGGAAGTCACACAAAAAAACTTGCTTATTGCTTTTATGAAGTTTGTATATAGTTTAAATTAAGGACTTTTGTAGAAATCAGTTGAGTCATTTATATTTCATAGATAATAAACATGAAGAGTTTTGGTAAAATCACCTAAGTTATTTACATTCCATATATAATAAATAAAGTAAAATAAGACCTGTTTAAATACAGTGAAATAAACACTCCTTCTTGATTACAGAGATTGAAAATAGCACATAAAAAGGATGATAAAAAAAATCAATCAACATGGGGCTTTTATTATTATATGACAATGACCTTGAAAAGACAATGGCTGCATTCATTTACACGTGAAAGTGTTACTTAGAAACTGAGTGACGTGATCAACATAACCACTTTACCATCAATAAAACCCTTCACACCTCTTTAAAGCCCATTACTGTTGTTGGTATCAATCTGCCAAGATGCTTGAGGAAGGAACTCTCCTATAAAATGTGCCAATAAATTCCCCTGTTTACATCCTTTAATGCCAAGAGTACCACCTCTCCACCAATGCTAAGCCCCAGGTCCACTGTCATGTGTACTAAAATTCTCCAGGCCAGTATTTGAGAAAGTGGTTTCCAAGGGATGTAATGAAAGAGCATTCTTAACTTTTCTTTCTTGGCCAAGATTTAAACACCTCCAATGTTCACACAAATCAAGTGTATCAACAACTTTGTGAAAATTCATTGAAAAGGAGAAAATAGAGTAATGAACAGTGTTGTATAAAAATTCCTCCCGCAGTAGAAGCAACCTGAAACCCAGAACCCAGTCCCTTCTCATAGTCTGTGCACGTCTGTATGGGGGTGGGGGTTAGGTCGTGGGACTCTATAGGTAGCAATACAGTGGCACCAACAACCCCAAGAGGTTGTGCTCCATGGGCTTGGGCACAATTTAGGGGAATGGTTAGTGCCTACAATGACATCATTAATGCAATCCTATTTATCAAACCAAGCGATGACCCAATTACTCTATCTGGGGTTACAGCTTTTGGCCATAAAAATGAAAGAATTTTAAAATGTAGCATGTAACTGTCTCGGCCAAATATAGCTGTGCTATATTTAGAAGTAAATTTGTATTTGTGTTCTATTAAAACACTCCACAGGGGCCCCTCCTTAGCCAAATATCCTGTTTTGTTTATTTCAGAAATTCTACAAAATGTTTTTTGCAAAACTTAGACATATGCAATATGTTCTGGGAAATTTTGAAAGATGGCTGTGGGAGCGGGGGTGGGGTGGGGTGGGGTGGGGAGCGGGGACCCTAACCAAAGGACTAGCGACCCCTGGAAGTTCCTGATAACCGAGAATTCTCCCTCTTCGAGTAAATCCAAGGGCTCAACAAATGATAGATAGATAGATAGATAGATAGATAGATAGATAGATAGATAGATAGATAGATAGATAGGTAGATAGGTAGGTAGGTAGATGGATGGATAGATAGATAAACAGACAAATAAATAGATGGATAAATAAATAAATAAATAAATAAATGTTGAAGGGCATTAATTTGTTTCTAGACGTGTGCGTGTAAGTAAAACAGCAGTCATAATGTGGAAATTTCAGTCACATTTTACAACTAATTGGAAGCAGATTAGAATTCCGCCTCGGGGGAACGTTGTCAGACTAGAAGCTGGAGCAAATGAAGAAAGAGGTGAAGGCGTCCTGAAGAGCTGACAGATTTACTGCGCTCAGGGCCATAAACGGGTCCCCGCTGCAAGGAGGGCGCGTCCCGCAGTCCAGGAGCGCGCAGCGAGGCCCCTAGGAATCCGGACTGCTGGATATCTGGTCCCCTCATACACAAAACATAAAAGGGACCTGCACAGTGACACATGGGTGGATGCCCAAGTCCAAGGGGGAGGGCCTTTCTTTGCCAGGTGGGGGAGGGGACGGGGGAAGGGGAAGCAGCTTGTGAGGGCTCATAGAGCCATGAAGTAATGGAAACAGCTGCTGGCTTTCGACTTCAATGTCTGGCATCTGCTGCGCCATCACGGGAAAGGCTGGGGAAGGATTTGGGCATGGAATGTAAATGGAGACAATTGCCCAAATGGAGCTGGATGCAGGGGGTGGAGGGAGACCAATTGCTCCCTTCTGACACCACGTTGCTCCCTGTGGGCAGCAGCAAGCACACACGTGAGGGACTTAAGTCAGACTGCACCTTCCAGCAGTTGACAGATCTGGGAATGCGCAGCGCTTCTCCATCAGTTACCAAGATGTCAGACAATGCAGGCTGCCTCGTTGACCGAGTGTCCACCATTCGTCAATGTTCTGCCCAACTTCCACTCAGCTTCACACCGACTTAGAACTCCCTATTTCACTCACTTGCGTTGTGTTTTTTTTTTTAAATCACCACTTACTTTTGATCTAGGTCAAAGGTCAGGTTCTATTTGTTCTTGCCTATTTTCTCCTTCGCTTCCTAGATTCAGTCCCTAATTTCATTCCCATCACAAAAGAGTTGGAACCCGGGAACACAGCACCAAGAGCCACTCTGCTAACCATGAACCCATAATAAAACCCAGATTCGATAGCGTTATCCATGTACTGTGGTGAGCCACATGCAAATAAACAGTTCTCTCTGTGAGGAATGAAACTCCAAGGTTTCCGTCCTTCCAAGCCAAACATTATTGTTTTGAATATGAGCTAT
Organism: Peromyscus californicus insignis; assembly: GCF_007827085.1. NCBI lineage: Eukaryota > Metazoa > Chordata > Mammalia > Rodentia > Cricetidae > Peromyscus > Peromyscus californicus. The sequence goes on from NW_026294469.1 coordinate 43,575,137, forward strand.
CCATAAAGTCAGTGAAGGAGATGACAGGAAATTCAAAAGTAAGCTGGTCTGGCTGAGCACAGTTTGAAAAAGGAAAGGGGGGGGGGGTAAAAAGAGGGGGGGAGGAGGAATGTTCTCCAAGTCCCCCTCTTATTTTAAGTGAAGAATGAGCTAAACTGTAAAATCCACACAGGAACATAAGCAGTGATTTTATGCTAGCGGAATCCAAAAGTGTGGTGAGGCTAGTACCTCACCCAAGCGTAGCCCTCCAACATAGGTCACTAACCTAACTAGGAACAACTTGGACCTGACCTTTGAACCTTCAGTGACTAACAGGAAGGACAAAGAGGTGTAAGGAATGCAGCCACTCAGAGAGCCAGTCATGCTTTCTCACCAAACCAGGAGTTTTCTCTAATCAAAAGGGCGAACAGTAACTTTCAGGAGTTTTCCAAAGTGTGACCAACTGGAACTTTGTCATCTGTTGCTAATTGAAGCCTATAAAAGAGCCCATTTCTTAAAACACATCACAAACACTATATATATATACACATGCATATATGTATATGTATAAATGTATGTATGTATACACACACTCACATATTTACTGCCACATGAGAAAAACCAGAATCAAGCTCTCTCACTGTTAGAAGATCAACACAACCAAAGACCAAGCTATTATTTCAAACTGTCAGGGGAAAGGCAGTAAAATTGCTACCAGGTCTCCTTAAGTTACCCTTCAATAAAAAAGAAGCCATCAGGGAAATAAGAGGAAAAGAAAACACATCAAAACCTTCAAAGTCCCTTTAAGTAAAATTATACGTCTGTGGCACCATGCCATCTGCTCTCTGGTTAACATAATAAAGCCATTTTCAACCCGAAATATGTGCTTTCTAAAATCATTATGACGAGCACAAAACATAGCCAATATATTTTTATTTACTCCTAAACTGTGAAGCCTACAGTCCTATGGCATTATTGGGGTATGCCTACATGTCCCCCGCTCAGTGTGTTGGTCTGAAGGTGCTGGCTGGCAAAGAAGGGTCCCGGCGAATAATACTCAGACTGTGTTGGGGTGATGAGGTGGGAACGAAGAGGGAGGGCTTTGACAAAGTTCACAGAGATGTCTGTTCATCATTTCAAGTCCACTTGTCCTAACCAGAACAGCCTGATGGTCGGGTTCTTCTCCATTACCGCTACATCACAGTCTTTACATTTCCATTTAGCTTCCCTGGGAGTCAAACCTCCTTCGGAGCACCAGATGAGAGCCCTGTAGTTTAAGGCCCATTGGCTGACCAAACACAAGTCTTTGCTTGGTGATCACTTCAGTTCTCGAAGCAAAACCCATCTCTTCTACTACATCCCCAAAGGTGTTTCTAAGCAAAATTCAGCAGGCATGCCACGTTCAGCTTTCAGAGCAAAGCGCCAGTCCCACCATCTTGAATTCCCCTGAAGCTCTCAAAATGACATTACAAACAGCCCAACTGCTGGACAGCCAGCTAAGGGGAGTTTAACAACCTTGCATTCCGTGGCAATGGCGTTTGTTCCACTTGCCAAAACCTTTAGCAGGAAGCACTTGGAACAGGAAGCAAGCAGTCGCTAGTGAAATTTCACTGGGGAGACAGAACTGGACACAGAGGGAGGGGCCTCCTTTCTCTGGAGCAGAGTGAAATGAAACATTAGTGGTGTACTTTCTTTTTTAAAGTACATTCATTCATTCATTTATTCATACAGGTATTTATGGGTGCATCTGCCCTCATGTGAGGGGGTGTGTCCCTGCCACAGGGCACATGAAGAGGGTCAGAGGACAGATCACAAGAGCCGGTTCTTGGGACCACAATGTGGGTCCCAGTGTGGAACAAGGGCTCAGGTCAGTGTGGCAACTGCTTTTACCCTTTGAGTCATCTCAAAAACTTTGGGGTTTTTTGGTTTTTTTGTCTGTTTGTCTGCTTTTGTTTTGAGAATAAAGTTCATACTATCTAAGACTACCACCCCAACATCTATATATGCAATGACATTTAGGGCCTCTACGAAAAACCCCTTACCGGGCTCCAATGGAATCCTTACATTACTTACCCGGTGACCACCTGAGCCATTACTGAAGTTTCACCTGTTTCCTTTCCCTTACCATATTCAGTGACCCAGGCATCGGGCATGTATGATTTGCTGGTAGCAATCCTAATAAAGAGGTGACGTTCTCACTGTGATGTTGCTGCCAAGGGTAACCCAGTGTTTCCTTCATTCTGGCTTCTACATGACAGGAGAATGCTATCCAGGTGACTTAGAAATCAACTGTTTATTATTCAGGCAAAACCCTTGATGTTCAGATGGCTGGCAAGTTGAGAGTGCTGGCTGGCAATCAAAACTGTGTTGTGCTGTAGTAATTACTATGACAAACTTCCCAATGCTTAATATGAAAGAATAGGAGAGCGTGATCCCTCCACCTCTTCTACACCTCTAGAGTGTGTTCAACGTGGCAATTATCTCCGTTCAAGCTGCAGAGTTTAAATTGCATTGAAACTCAATTATACCCATGACTTTTTTAAACATACACTTCAAAAGGCAGGTTTCATCACACTCAAATCACTGAGCAAAATCTCTTTCCCAGCTTATAAAAAAGAGATTTTTATCCCCCTCCCATGAGACATCTTCAAATACAAAACTGACTTTCCCTGAAGCTTTGGATCTACTTTTTTTTTTTTTTTTTTTTTTTGGCCTGTGAATGCAGAAGGAAGGCTGAGCATTGTTAAAAGACAAAAAGGGTGCCCACCTGGTTTTAAAACAAATGGTTCAACCTGCAGGTCTCCCAAATGTCATTCATTACCAACAGCCCCGACTGCCATCACCTTCAAAAAGCAGAACAGACACAAAAACACTTTCCTTTGCTACTCTTACAAAACGCAAAGAAAGGAGAAGTAGTAACTTTATGATTTAAGTGCTTGTGGCTAAAATAGCTTTCCAATTATCAAGGGCCTCTTAGACTGAGCAAGAATGCATTATGTGCTAATGACCACAACCAGGGGTCCCTTCTCCACTCCTTTGTCAGAACCCAAGCAGATAGTCCCCTGCAGCTTCACCATTAACATGTCTGTTTCCTGTCAGCCCACTCAGAGATAATGTCATTTATCTCAGGAAGGCACAAGCCCAGTCATTAGCTTCAATAAAAGACCTCAAACAAAGGCCGGATAATGTCTTACCCAGGGTTCCCACTAAGCCCAGAATCAAAAATCCTGGCGTCTAAGAGTCAAGGACTCAAAAGTTACCCTTAACGGAGTATATTGTTGCTCATGGAGGATTCTAAAGTATGGCCTATGTATAGTAAACACAAGTCCCCAGGACTATCACACAAAATTAGATTAATGAAGAGTGATGATCAGGGTTGGCCTTAGGGAGCCTTTCCCCCTGGTAGCCTCCAGGAGGAAAATTGACAGAATCATTTAGATCTTTTGAAGACCTGACCCCCTCATTGTGAGGGCCTGTAGAAATGGAATAACCCATAGGAAGTGGTCAATGGCTGAACTTTTGGAAACCCTCCAAATAAAAGTGGAACTGGTTAAAAGAAATGTGGGAACATGTGTTTTCACAGTGGTGCTCGAATTACTGCAATTTCAACTTTCTATGAAGTACCAGGTGAACTTTTTTTAAATTAAAAAAAAAAAAAACAACACACAGCCATCGTCAAAATTGGGGCAAATCTCAGCCATTCATTCAATCCCCATGTTTCATGCTGGAAACGAAGACCAGATGGTACTTTCCATGTTATTTGAGTCTGGTTATTGAACACCTCTGTGGCTTGGGAGATTTCTGCTTAGCACTTTCAGCATTCATTTCATTTACTAACTATAAAATGCTGCTTAGGAAAAAATAAGTCTTTATAATACTCTAATTAAAACAATCTTGCACCCAAACAATTTCACTTGAAGAACATACTCTTAACCTTAGGACATTTGAACATCCAGCCCCTCCTCCTGCCTCCCCACCCCCCTTTGGATTTCGAGCTATTTGACAAGGTATTAAAAGCAGCTGAATATTACCCTCTAAAGCTCAATCTGGAGCGATGGTGCCTATTTTCACTTTTTTTTTCCTCCAGCAAACCTAACAGATTTCAAATGCTAAACTCAGAACTCAGTGATGGCTCTGATCACACACAAATACTCCAGGATCCATGTGTTCTCACAGATACCACTGAACCACCTCGGTCACCCTCCCAGGGTGTCTCCTGGAAAGGGGGGAGGGGCACCTATGCAAGGCTCCCAGGAAGCCACCTTTAGCTAAATCCACATGTAACTTTCAAAACAGTGCACCGTCCAACTACAACGGACTGGGTTGTTTCATTAAAGCCAGTGACCTTCCTGCCCTTTCATTCCGCCTTAGATCAAATGCGCTCCCTAATTCACAGGACACACTGTATTATGGGGGTGGGGGGGACAGAGGCACAAAGTCATTAATCAAAATATGTTCTTAAACTGCTCGCACTCGCTTACAGAATGTGTCAGGATTCCCTGGTGAAGAGTAAAAAGGCTTCTACAGGAGAATAAAACAAAATAAGTGATGTCCTCTTATAGGCAGATCCATTTGTAGACACCGTCTTTAGGAAGACAAGGCCCATGGAAATGAAAAGTTTATGGTATTACAGAAATAACCCTCCTTGGAACACCTACTGCATAGGACCCTAAGACAAAACTGTATGACCTGTGTGCCTTTCATTTATTTCTGTTTCAGTATCGGCTGTTGCTAGGGTGGTTTTCCTGTGTGTTCCCCAATAATCTAGTGATGGAGTGACCCCCCCCCACTAAATATAACAGTACTCAATATAACTGTTTAATCCAGCCCAGTGGCTCTTTGTCTGATAAGTCTAAGCTGTAAGATGATGAAGGGAGACAGCTTCAACGCAGGACCATTATGCTGTGAAAGGAAGGAGGGGGAAGGTGGAGAGACAGGTTTTAACAACCAAAAGCCAACCCATCAAATCTACTTACTCAGACATGTCACTGGTGGCTTAACCACAAAATGGGCTATAGAAATATAGCTCAAACATCTTGGAATTATGGCATGTTTTGATTTTTTTTTTTCACGTATTAAGGGAGTGGCGACTTTTACAACATACTTGTGGTTTCCACATAAAGGATCCAGAACACTCACTGATTTAATTAGGTTTTTCCTAAGGTCCAATTTATCATGTTTTACATGACTCTGTGTAGTGAAGGAACAGAAGAAACAGACCAAAAATAGACAGTTAAGCATGCTGTGAAAATTAACCAGTGACAGCAAGTCTTACGAATCTCATCTAACCTTCCAGCCAGGAAAAAAAATATATATACTAACAGCACACACATTGCCCTTAGGTTTTCAATGTGCTCCCCCTACACACACTAGAGCCACACATGATTGCTGCAGACTAATCATGTTTACTCTGGAGGCACTTGCTCTTCAGTAACCCGGTTCTTCAAGCAATGGTGAACTTTTAAAAACAAAAAAACTTCAGATATGAAGCATTTTTTTTTCCAAGTCAAGTGGGCCTACTAAGTTTTTGCTTTCTAAATAGGCATCTTTCTGCCATGAGAAGTATTTTCTAAAGCCAAGCCCAATTTGACATAACCAGTAGTTAGTGGAATTAGGTTTGCTTCCCTACATGGTATTATTATTCATGCCCAAGAGTTGCCATCTCTGGGAGCCAAGGATGGACGTATTACTAAGTCGTTTGGGGGATAGAGAGGACGGTGCTTAAGGAGTGATGTTTGAGATCTCAAGCCAACACCCCAGCTTGACAAGAGTAGCCAACACTGTGGGTTCCAGGCCCCTGGAAAGCATCCGAAGAAGATCTCTGGGCCAACACTAGTGGCTGAGGTTGGTGCACTCTGCGGGGCAGTGTTCTCTCTTCCCTCCCCCACCTCGGCCCCCACCGTGACACGTTTGCTCTTCATTTATGGAATTCATATGATTCCATTTATCCTGCTCTGCCTGAAGATGCGTTGCATGTGCGTGAATAATTTAGCCCTTCCATTCCTCAACCACTTCCCTCTGTGACTGGGAAGCGAAAAGAACACAAAAACCGGAGAACCGACACCTCGCACTAATCTTGGTTGCCATGACAGCAGCCTTTGAGATCCTGAAATGTTCCGATCGCCAGCTAAACAAAATTGTTGAATGTGAACATTTGGCTGGAAGATTAAAAGGCTAAGGAGAATGCAAAAGGGCAGAACCTCCCACATTCCCAGCAGCCAGTGGATCCAATCAAACAGCGCTGACTCCTTAACCACAGCATTGTGAGCACTGGATTAGGGCAATTCATCCAGATAGTTAAGGCAGATTAGAGCTGCAATTTGAAGACTGTTGGCAACAAAAGTAAATGCTCCACTGTACTAAGTAATAAGAAGATTTCAAAACGTCTTGTAGTAGAAATTACGTGAAATCGCACATTTAAACTAAGGAGCAAAACCTGAGTATTTTTTTTAACTTCCTTTAGATTCATCAATGTAAAAGGCTAAGAGGATTTGGACTCAAAAAGTAATCAGTGGCCTTTTGCAAGTTTGACATTGTTGTCTACACCCTTCTCTACCTCCATCAATGTCTGCAATCAGAACTTTACGCCTATGTTCTAATTTAAATTTTGAGCATGTGAAGTCGAAAATAAAAAGGATTAGAGAACTGTGAATCATTGCATGCAGAAATAATTCCCAGGAGATTTCTTAGTATCACTTACAATTCTGATCAAGACAGAAAGGGGGGGGGGAACCCACATCATATAATAAGCATATATAGAAGAAATCCCATTGCTACAACCACGTGGTAGAAATACTACATCTGCATGCTACAACTTGTGGAATGAATCTAAAGATTAATTTCATAGAAACACCACTCTCACCTCCCAATCAATGTTCCTGGTAGACACAGACCCATCAGTGGCCAGACATTACCCCAAAGCAACGGCATCCCAGCCAAACAAGACCCAGGCCTCCATGCCTAAGCAAGGTAACACTGGGGGCAGTTTTTCCAGTACAGCTTCTAACCACAGACTTTAAAACAATGACCAAGAGGGGTGCAAGGGTCCAAACGGCCTAAGCCAAGCATTGTTAAATGCAGCACACATGTCTAGTATTTCCCTTCCCTGCTGCCACCATGCCCCCTTTGGTTAGAGCGTCACATTTCAGGAACACTAGCCAAGTGTGCTTTCCAGTTCTTACTTACTGAGCTTCCAGCTGCCCAGACAACCTAAATACCCAAGCGATAGCAGTCTCACAGCTCCAGCTGCAAATAGGTGAGAGAGCAAAGGGAGAGTACTCATAGCCACCAAAACCATCACAGTTGGCTGCATAGTTAGGAAATCAGTGACCGGCACTCCAAGCTCGGGAGTCCATCCTTTGCAGAACTGTTTTGGGATAAGTAACAGAACAATGAGTGCAAATAACCCTTCACACTCCTTTCCACAGAGGGAACTAGAACCCTGTTCCTAAGGACACATTCTTAACAATAACACAGACGACAATTCTCCTTTGAGGAGAAACCAGGACGAAAGACACGCTAGTGTAGCAGCAGGTTTCCTATTCAAAGCACACGGACAACTTGCTGGCTGACCAGAAGCCCTTACAAGGCGAAAGGCACTTAGGACACCCAGAGCCTCCCACCCCATGACCTTTCAAACCCGGCACCACGAGCGGCCGAAGCAGCAGAAGCAAGAGCCGAACACTGCACTCAGGATAGCCCCCCCCCCGTCCCCGTAAAGGATGACCGTCATAGGAATCTCACAGAGAACCCGAAAGCACTAGGAAGTAAGTGTAAGGCACCCGGAGGCACGTCCCGCATCCCCAAACAGATGCACACAGAGTGGGACACACAAGAAGGCGACCTTATTATCCTACCTTCTCGGTTTTCAGTTTCTTGATTCGCCTGTGGCTCTCCTCCTCCTCCTCTTCCTTCTTGACCAACATAGAGTTTCCCATGAGCGCTGAATCCGGAGCGCTTTTGCTAACTTCCCCGGCAGCCGCGACGCCGCCACTCCCAGCGCCCCCGCAGTGGAAGGGGCTCGCACCGCTTCCATTGCTCTTGGACCCAAAGCCATAGAGGTGCCCACCACCGGAGGGGGCCTGGCCTCCGCTGCCATTCTGGTGGACCTGCAGCAGGTCGTGCTTGTCTTTCCGGGATCTCGCAGCATCCTTATCCCGCTTGGCGCCTCGGCTGCTGTGGCTTTTCCCTGGCTTCTCCTCCTTGCTTTTCCCACAGGAGCTTGCCCCCGCGGTGGCAGCCGAGGTCCCGGTGCTGGTACCGTTGCTGTTTGGGTTGCCGCCGCCGCCGCTGCCGCCGCCGCCGCCGCTCACACTTTGACCCAGCGCTGAATTCATGCCAGCAGCCTCTCCAGGGCGCCCTTGGACTTCCTGCCTCTTGCCAGTGCTGCTGATCTCGGGAATTCCATACAAGGCAGCAGAAGGCAGAGATTTATTAGCATCCTTAGAAGTTTTAGCCCTTTTCACTTTGGATTTGCTGGTCTCTTTGTGTGAATTCCCCTGGGGAGCGGAGGGCTGAACAGAAGCAAATTTTAGGCCATCAGCTAAGGCTGAGGTAGCACCGGTCCCATTGGAGGCCGGACCTCCACAATCCTTAGTGTTGCTGTTGGTAGTGGTGTTAGTGGGATTATTCATCTCAAATTTCTGTCTGTCCTTCTCCAAATCGGCGTCCAAATCAATGATTAAATTTCCAACCCCGATTTCCCAATCATCGCCACTGTCGTAAGTATCAACTGTATTTGGATCCACACCTTTTCCTGCAGTCGAAACGTTCACGGACATCCTGAAGATGAGCTCTCTAGATTAAAAATCCGATGAACTTTCCTTGTGAGATGAGGGGACATTCGTTTAACTCCGCTGGGCTTTCTCTTAAAAGAAAAAAAAAAAAATCTTCCAATCTTCTGCTTTTTCCTGCCCCAAGAATGTGTCCAGGGATCCCACACCCTTCACACGAGGTCCACCATCTCCTGTGGAGGGGGGAAAAGTCGAATGTTTCTTGTCTGGATGTTACCGGAATAGAAAACGATTAATACTGGGGAGTCAGTAAGGGAGGGGTACAGGGAAGGACAGAGAGTAAGGGGCTTATTATTGTCTCCACAGTCCAATACCAGGTTTAAAGGAAAACAGCCAGACTTGAAAAGCACCCGCTGATAAAAAGCATCTTATAGAAGCTAAAATGAAAAGCCCCCTCAACAACAGGGAATAGCCAGTTCTTTAAAAGCGTTAAAATATCTCCGAGGATCTGATTCAAGTCCAGAAGGATTTTTGTGGCTTTTTTTTTTTTTTTAAGTTGAACATTTTTGCCTGGCACATGGGTTATTTCAACCCCAGGAAAAGATCCCGGACACTCAGACAAGAAAAACACAGTGTTAAACATCTCTAAACATGTCCTGGCTCTTACAGTGTAAATAACCAGGCCCTGAAAGTTCTCTGGGACCCGGGCTCAGAGTGATGTCACTAAACCTTCCTTCTTTCTCATTTTAATACTTCTTACAAATTGCCTGGGAAATCTAGGTTTTGTTTCCCATAAGAAACAGGAAAAAACAAAACCGTAGTCGCCCTCACACACACAAACATACCACCCCCTTGCCCCTACAGCCACACAATTCTTTCTGAAACATATACAGACCTCTCTAAGAGTATTTCTCTCAGTAAAAAGACAGTGTGAGAGGAAAGGTTAAATATCTGCCTTTTGAGGAAAAAAGGAAAATCCATCTAAACAATTCTGCCATACCCCTGGGTCACAGAACGGCTCAGTCTGTTAAACATGGTGCTCCTGACTGTGGAGAAACTGATTAAGACATACACTTTAAGTGATCTGCACCACGGTGGCCTCAGTGACCACAAATGTGTGTTTGACAAAGAGCAGTTAAAACAGTTTTTAAAGGGATCAGCCCCTTTTAACAGTTGATTGTCAAGAAAATAAATAAATACACACACACACACACACACACACACACACACACACACACACACACACACACATAGAATGCTTACCTTTTAATCCTTTATCATTTTTTTTAATTAGGCCCGAAAATCAAAAGGTATTTCTCACTCCACTCGGCACACAAGCCTGTGCCTCATTTTACTTAAACACCAAATGATGAAAAAGGAAAAAAACCAAGTAACACATCTCAGCCAAAATAATCACTCAGTAACATTATTCCACTTCCCCATCCCCCTTTTGGCAAAAAGCTCTGGAGTCCTTTTCTCCTTAAAAAAAAATGTGTCACTGTGCAGCTGGGAGATGCTTCACATTCACAACCCAAGCACCGAAGGGTGTTTTTCCTCTTAACAAGCATTCAGAATAATAGGGTGTTGAGAGAGGGGGGAGGGGAAGGAAGGGAGAGAGGGAAGGAGGGAGGGAGGGAGGGGGAGGGGGGAGAGAGAGAGAGAGAGAGAGAGAGAGAGAGAGAGAGAGAGAGAGAGAGAGAGAGAGAGAGAGAGAGAGAGAGAGATTGAGATTGGAGAAAAAACTTTTCCGAACTTCGAATTCCGCCTTCAGTTGCAGACTCGAGAGTCACCGTGATCAGTAAGTAATGATCTCATGTAGCAAACCTACAGGCGTCCTCTAGTAACGAGACAGAATGTGCTAACATCGGGATAAATTAGTGAAAGGGAAGAAAGAATAAGAAGAAAGGACTGAAAATCTGGGCTGGATTCCGCCTGTTAGTCGGGAAGTGGCATTTTTCCGCTCGTCCTGACATTTGATTTCTCCAACTAACTTACGGAGGGGGTGAAAGGATGGGGGGGGGGGGCGGGGAGGAGGAGGAAGGAGAAGGAGGAAGAAAGGGTGGAATGAGGAGCTGGGATGGAGGAGAAAAAGGAAGGTGTGGAGGAGGAGGGAGCCGACGTTGCAGGGAGCCGATAAACCAGTTAGAGCAGCTTTCGCCCGGGGCGGGGGGCGGTGGAGCGGGGAAAATAACGGCGTCTAAAAGGGGCTGTCTTGGAAACCTGAAGGATGTGATGTTTTCCTGTTTTATGTTGTTTTTGAGAAAAAAAAAAAAAAAAAAAAAAAAAAAGAACCGAGTTCTTAGAATAGTCCCCGAGGAGGGGTTAAAATCCTCCGCCGCGCAAGCCGATCTGTCATGTGGTAATTCGATAATTAGAGTCAAAAAGATTTTTTTTTTAAGGCGACCTTTTTCCAGGACAATTTTTTTCCTCTCTACACGCAGCAAACAGTGCGTCTCTATTTTTTTTTTTCCCTCCTCTCTCCACCTCTCGCCCACCCCCTCCTGTGTTTAGTCAGATGGCCTCAGAGCTTGGCTTAGTATTTTTAATTAGCTGGCGTTTGGAAGCTAAAAGCAGTAATGAATTGTTGATGGATTGGAAGTGGAGAGTCGCTTTGCTGGAAATGTCGGGGCTGGGAGAGGGGGGATGGGCGCGTTAGCAACACCAACCATCTAAAAGGAGCGATTTTGTTACAGTGCAAGCCTTTCACATCACGTGAGGATCAAGGGCTCAATTGGTTGTCGTGAGAACAAAAATGGTGACAAGCGTATCAAGAAAATACTGATCTGGTCTTTTAAAAAAAAAAAAAAAGCTGAAGGTCTCTCCCTTCCTCCCCCCCCCTCCGCACGTACCCCCTCCCCCCCCGCACGCCCTGCAATGGGCGAAGCTACAAGTTATGAATGTGAAACATTTCTCAGCCATCTAGGAGCTCAGGAGTTCCGAAGGAGGGAAATGGCCACAGGAGCAAAGCAGATGTTTTAAAGAAACACCTTATAAACCTATCCTCAACTGATCTCCAATTTGTCGGCTTTCCCAAGGGGGCCAGGGCGGCGGCGGACGCCTGAGGGAGGGGGCAGGGTACCTCGGAGCAGCTGGGATTTTAGGGACAACCCCCCCCCCGCGCGCGCCACTTCATGTATTAAACAAAGAAAAACATTTTGCTAGCTCCCAAACCCAGTCTTGTAATAAACACACCATTGTTACTATTTGTGGGTTTGTTTGGGTTGGGTGGGGCTCCCTCCCCCTTCTCTTAATGGTGTTATTTTTTTCTTCCAGCTCTTTTTTTTTTTTTTTAAGAAGGTGGAAAATGGTAGTTATAGCCATTACATGTAATGGATGAATATTCCCTAGTTTACTATTAAATTACTGAGCAGGAGGATGTGACAGGAGAGAAATCGGCTTGTTCTACCCGGGTTCGCATTTGCCTGCCTCGGTCTGGGCGGGGGTCTGCTCAGCTCCGGTAGGAAGACGGGAGGAGGGGGAAGGTGCGCTAGAGAGCTGACACGGCGGACCAGGGTGTGTAACTGAATCACTCTTAGTCTCCTTTGGGTTAGAGCCCAAAAGGTAATTTACCCTAAGTTAGCCCAAGTGCCCAGTCAAGCTTAATTTGTCTAAAGAAGTTACAAACGCTTCACCCTCCACTGAATAAAATTCACCCTTCTTGGGTTGTTCTAAACGCAAAGCCCAGCCCTGTAACTAGTTCCTCATTTCAATGCATAAAACTCGCACATTCCCCTGCATGAACACCCCACTAAAAGTGCTATATAGCGACACACCACGCAACCGTACTTACGGTCTGTATGGGAGCGAGTTGACCTTTTCCTTCTAACTGCATTGAGTGTGTTTGGTTGCAGCCGCTTTATTTTGGAAATTATAATCTCTTCAATTTTTTTTTTTATTATTAAAGATGGACCAGCAAATGTCACAGACCGTCCCGTGTATTTTTTTTATAAAAAATAAAAAAAACAACAAAATAAAGCAAAAAAAAAAAAAAACAGAACACAGAAATCCCCCCGGTGCACACACACACCACACCAAGCTTGTTCTGGAACAGTGGAATCAGAACTGAAACACAACACACGCACAGGGGGAGTGGAGCCAAAGGAGCTCTCAGCCTGTATACCTGAAAGGGACTTTTCTTTGTTCCCAATGCCCTTTCGCATCGGGCCAATCAGAGAGCAGCTTTTATGAAACTGGGCTCTCTCATTGGCTAGCTGCTTTCTCTTGGCTACTGTAGGGGGTTGAGATATACACACGTATAAAACACACACTGAGCGCGGGTGGGGGTGCGATGGGGGGTGGCGGTGGAGACAAAGCGTTTTATTTTCCAAGCAGATTGGGGTTGCGGAACCTCCCGCAGGACGAAGGGAGGGGGGAAAATGGGGCTCCTGTTTCAATTACTACATCATTCACATAAAACACTTATTTATTAAAACACATCTCAAGCAGGGCTGCGAAGAGAGGATGTCGGTAAATGCAAGTTTGATTGTGTTATCTTGGGGGAAATAATGTATGTGATCGCTCGGTGGCAGAGGGAAGCCAGCTGAGCCACCGGCGCAGAGCGGGGACGCCGCTCCGTGGAAACCCACGCGAGCGGTTTGCTCTTGTCCCTTCCACGTCCCAAGGACTCAGCAGCCCAGCTCTGCAGCTTCTGCCTCTCAGCCTTCCCCCACCACCTTGCCCTTCCTGCAAAATTTCTCTCTCTCTCTCTCTCTCTCTCTCTCTCTCTCTCTCTCTCTCTCTCTCTCTCTCTCTCTCTCTCTCTCAGAAAAATCAACTGGGGGCGTCCAGTGATAGGGGAACAAGTAACCCTTTTGTTCCCATGCGTTGGGTCTGCAAGCACTAACGTGTGGACCCCGATGGCCATTGAGCCAACCTAATGAATGGCTCTCTTAAATTAGCAACAAATCTCTCCACCTGATCTTCTGTGACTCGAATAGATAAATAAATATAAAACAAGGACCCAGACCAGCCTTATTAAAAAATAAATCGATTTGTGAAAGATAAAATACACTAGGCATTATTAACCCCTTAAACGTGCTCTGTCTTTAATTTTTAACCATCTGGATTATCTGTCAGAATTCTTTTCTCAACTCTTTAATTCTGGAGCGGGCAGAGATCCTAAATTCTCTGAATGCTGTGTCCACAAACCACAAACATACAAAATGTTCTCACTTTTATGGTAAGACAAACGCAGCCAAGTTAATGGGACTCATTTTCCAGGACAAGAGGCTATTGTAAAATAACAACTCGTTAATATATTTAAAACAATGTAGCTTTACATAGTAAGCCTTTAGAACATGGTTTATTTTTAACTTTGTGTTGTTATTTTCAATTATTTTAGGAGCTAAAATATGGAGATTTTAAAGTCACTTAGTCTATGAATTTTAAGTAAACCTATTAAAACCCCAAGTTTGAGGGAGTGGGGGTTATTGGGATTTTTTTCACCAGACAGTTGGAGTTTTAGATGTGCCTTAGCTTAGGCAAATAGGCACATAGAGGAAATTACCTTTGGCAGAAGACAGCTATGATGTAAATGTTTGGTGGCGACTTTGTGGATCAATAAAAACATTTATGCCACATGTTATAAGTAATGGCTATTGACTAATGTTTGTGTTTTTAATATATTTAGTCCATTAAAAAATGCCAATTTGTTGTTTCACTGCCCTAGATGAACTAGACTTGATGTCGCAAACATTAACAAACAGCAATTTCTGACCTTTATTAGAGTAAGACGGAAAGCGATCTATAAGGAGGGCTTGGGTGGCCTTGACTCCTTTGCACTCAAATAATGAAGCTGTACATTAACAAATAATCTGGGGCAAATTAGATGTCTGATGTCCATTCACCTTCCATTTTAGCTCTGAAGTTTGTGCAGTGTGCTTGACTGTACAGGTTTTGCATTTGTGTGTGGCTCCTGGGTAACAGCACAGCACTGTGGGGAGAGTCTTAACTTCCTTTAGAAGTGCAGTTCCTCAAAAGAGCAGCACAGGCTTGTGTGTGCACTTCCTGTCTCCCTGGGGTGTTGTCTCCATTTCAGGGTATGGCTCCCCCATATGTTATAATTGTTTGGAAAAATCAATGCTTATCTCTTAAAACAAAAAATACTTCACTGGGTATTTAAACATTATCGTCTCGTGACACTTGGGAGAGTAAAACTCTTTCAAAACATCCCCTTACTAAAGACATTACTGAGTCGAACCACAGGTTTAATACAACCAGATCCAAAACTTAACCATCCAAGATGTGGAATTGAACCCAGCCCTGACTTCAACACCCAAACCTAAACCTTAAACACCGTTGGCCAAAGACGAAGGTTTATGCCCAACGTGACTACAGATTTAATTCAAATTATTTTGGCAAATTAAAGCATTTTTCTTTCCATGTTAGCATTCCCACAGTCCTGTATTCCCCACCGCCATCTCTCCCACCTCCCAAACTCTTCCGGGCAACTTTTGAACAGACGACTGTTTCATTTTACTGACTTTGCATGGGTTTGGTTTTTTTTTGTTTTCTTTTGTTTGACAAGGGTTGGGGGACAATCAGGAGGCATCAGAGGACTCCCAGTTAATAGAAAACTGAAGGAAAGACAATGAGCTAGCAGCTTTGAGGAGTGGAGGTACTCTCCTCCCTCACAGAGTTGGAAAGCTTGGTCCTGTTTACAGAGCTGAAATGTTTCATCTTGATTATTTTTTATTCAATTTAATCTTTTTGAGAGTTTTATACACGAGTATTGCATTTGCATCATCTCCACCCTTATGTTCTGCCCCTCCAACTCCTCCTGTGCCCTCTGTTCCCTTTCAAATTCTTGACTTCTTCTTCATTATTACCTATACGTCTTATCAAGGTAATGTACCAGGGAGTGTTGCTGTCCCGAACAGCATTTACTGCATTTTCTTGATTACACCAGTACACTCTTTCAACACATGCACTTTGTAATTTTATGTTTCACTGGGTGTCTACCCAGAGAGGAGATGACTGGGGAAAAGAGCAGTGTTCAGAATTGAGGGGTGGGGGAAACAGGAGGTTAGTGTAAAGGAGGGAGTTCAAGTGTGTCATCCTTCCTGCCATAGCAGCCACCATCACCCCTCTCTGGGCCCCCAAATCAGCTCAGCACTCCATCATTAGCAAGGAGGTGGACAGATCCTGACAGGAGAGACTTTGCTTCGGCTTTTTTATTTTTTTATCTACAAAGAGCCCAAGAGGAGGCCAAGGGCTTCAAATAGCACCACAGAAAATTAAGGTGGTCTTTGGGACTCTTTCTTCTGTTTGGGGGTGTATTATTAAGGGCCAGAAATCAGTTTTACCTCCTTCTTCTTCTTTTTTTTTTTTTTAAAAAATGAACATTTCACTAGGTAGTCCAGGATAGCCTAGAACTTGATATCCTCTCCCTTCCAAATGGTAGGATTATAGGAATGTGCCATTGTGCCTTCCAGACATAATTTCTTGAGTTTTTATTTACATGGAAACAAGTGGATGCTTTTCTAAATCTACACACACCACACACTTGGGGGTTCTTGGGAGCTCTCAAGACCAAGAGAAGAACTAGAAAGGGAGATCCTAAAAGACGAATTCTATGTCAAAGTGAACTTAATTTGTAGGAAAAGGAATTTAATTTAGATATAATGAGAAATGTATTGGCTACCCAATAAGACTATCAGGAAAGATTCTTATCTGCCTGGAGCCCTTAAGCAGAGGTCTGCCTGAAGGCAGTGGGCAGGTGACCTGTTCTCTTCTAGAGAATACAGGGTTGATTAATGAAACCTACAAATATTAGAAGGTCTTCACTCTTTTCACCTACAGATAATTGCTCCTAGTTGTTAAAGAGCTATTAAGGAAAAAAAATACCAAACCAAACAACAGCAAAACCCCACAACAAAACAAAACAAAAAATTGCTGCCCTTTTACACCTGCATGCTAAAGTCAGCTAAAGTTTCCTTGGGGTACTTTCAGCAATATCTATCTCTGGATAATTTTCATCAAAAGGAGCCAAGCAGTGTTCTTTGGTCAAACATATGATGTTTTACATTATTTTGAAGTAACCTTGGACCAAAAGAAAGTGCCAAGGGGGAAAAAAAACTTTTGTATACAGAACCATCCCAAGTCCTTGGTAGTGAGCGATGAGGGGTAGAGAGAGGTAAGGGGCAGAGAGAGATGAGGGAAGAAAGACCTGATGACATTCCCTGCTGGAAAAACACATGTCTGATAGACAGCCCACAAATCCTCTCCCACATCTTCTAACATGGCTACATTAGCTTTTCAGGTGGCTTTATGTCCTGCTCACTCTTTTTAGCCTAAGGTCTTATAAGTCGACTCACAAAAGACAGAGAGAATCGCGCCATCTTGACAGCTCTTAGTAATATAGCTTAGGTTAAACAACGAGAGATGGTAGAAAGCAAATATATCAATTGATTTAACATTGCAATGAATTTCAATAGTAAAGAAATAAAAAGCTAGGGGTATAGTTCCATGGTGGGGTGCTTGTCTAGCTTGCTTGAGGGCATGGGTTCAATACCAAGACAGAAAGAGAAAGATGGGGTAGTGTCTCCCTGTACGCCCGAATAACTCCTGTCCTCTTGTGCAGTTCCAATGCCTTAATAGAGGAGAAAAGGCAGAAGCCTGAGTCTGCTATGTTTCACTTTGAGAGAATCTAGCAAAACAGCACTTTTTTTTTTCTTTAAGGAAAACACTCATACTGCTAGCATTGGGAGAACAGCTATGTAGGTCAGTGTTAAGTGTCTGAAATCATATGTCAGCTTGGCCCTAGGCACTGTCAGGGTGGTGTGGGCTGTGTCTGCACGGGTGCTCTAGCAGGGTCTGGGATCGGCTAGCAAAGTCAGGCAATTTACATCCCATGCAATGAGACCATTTCTAGGAAAAGAGTCTCTTTTCTGCCTGTGAAGACCGGGTACACGAAGAAGATCAAAACACAAGCTGCGTTTTTTAGAACTACTTATTGGAGATTGCTGTTGCTGGTTTTATTACAATATGTATTTTACAGATTTAGGTAATAGCCCTGATTTTTCAAATCGACCTCTGTTTAGACACGTTTCACTTTGGGCTGTTTCTTGTCTGCAAAATTACAGTCATTTGCACGTTATTACAGTGAGTAGGAGACAGATTGTATTTAGCGCTGGGTGGGGGAAGGGTTATTATGGGAAGTGATCTGCTACGGTCAGCACATAATTTCAGCCTGAAGAAAATTGCTTCTGAATGGCTGGTCTGTTAGGCAGCCAAGGAATGGTCACTGGGAAAGTCTGCAAAATACTTGTGCTTAATCTCCATTGCTGTGTTAGTCTCCCGTTGCCAGAAAGCGAGTCCATGGTGTGGGGGGGAATGTTTGTAAAACAAAATTTAAAAACTTGTAGGTGAGATGTCACTACTCAGTGTGAATTTAAAACAAGAGAGCAGAAAACCACCATGTTGGGAAAGGACAAAAGACAGTTGGATACCGTCATTATATTCCTTGTCCTTTTCTTTCTTTGTGTCCTTCTGTTAGGAGACTCTCTCCATGATTTCCTGAGAGCAGAGCGTTGTAGGTATAAAAATTTGTGAGATCATTATGAAACACACTGATAAACGTCTCTAAAATTGCTGTATATATGGCTACAGGAGAAAAAAAGAAAAACAGGGCAGCTTTGTTATTGAGGGTGGTGTAACACCCTTAACTAAAAAAAAATGCTCAGGATGTTTAAAAGGATTTTCACACTGTTCAGAATCCGGATAGTTGACCCACATGTAATAAAGCAATGGTGTTCATCAAAACCAGCAAGCCCTAATTATTGATGTATGATCCGTGTGCATCTCCCAGACAGTCTTCACGTATTTGGTTAGAAGGAATCAGGAGCCTCACCCTGATTTTAAGGAGGACATCCATCCTGCTCAGCTTCTTGGCCGTCAAATGCCTCTGGTTGTTGGGAACAACTGTGTCTCCTCTGTTTCCCAAACAAGACTTCCTACAGGATGAATCCTTTGGAGAATATGCAGTGAACAACAGAGAGTTATTCTGCTATTTTCTCAGGAGAGCCTTTCTTCCCCCATCCTCCTGCAGCTCAGCCAGCCTCCAGACTCCTAGCCAATCATCGTTATGGAAATGTGGCTTTAAGCCTTCTGATTGGCTGATTCCTGGGCCTGGGCTGTGCGGCTTTCTACAGCTCAACACGCGCTGGCAGGCTAGCCTGTTGGATGGATCCTTCTAAAATTATTTTAATCATTTCTTCTTTTCTTCCTCATCCCCCATTCTCTACCCACATTTGTACACACACTGCACACACACACACACACACACACACACACACACACACACACACACACACACACACACACACCCCTGTAAGGCATAAAGCATAACAATCTTGTTGGGAAGCTGTTTAAACATAGAATGTTAAGGTTTATCCTGATTTATGTGCGTGTTTCTGTGTGAATGTAATGCTACATGTGTGCAGGTACAGAAAGGACTTTGGATTCGCTGTAACCAAAGTCACAGGCAGTTGTGAGCTGCAGTACATGGGTATGAGGATCCTCTAGAAGAGCTCAGGACTCTTAACCACTGAGACAGCCCTCTAGTCTCTAAAATAGATTTTTAATGCACCTCTCATCTAACGTTTTCTGTTTGTTTAGGTTCTCGCTGTGTGGCCCTGCTTCATAGAGGACTCCCACAAAGGGTAATAGAACAAAGGAACATTTGCTTTAATTTTAAACATTATATACTCTGTTTTGAAACCTTTTAGCTTAAAAATCTTGAATTTAGTCAGACAGTGGTGGTGCATTCCTTTAATTCCAGCAATTGGGAGGCAGAGGCAGGCTGATCTCTGAGTTTTCGGCTAGCCTGGTCTATAGAGTAAGTTTCAGGACAGCCAGAGCTACACAAAGAAATCCTGTCTTGAAAAAATAACAACAACAAAAAACCAATAATAACAAACAAACAAACAAAAACTGATTGTAACTCAAGAAAACAGCAACTGGACACATGTCTGACTTAACATGTACAAAAATTCTCCTTAATTCTTCAAGCAAATTAACGTATTTAATCTTTCCAGTGGAACAACAAGCTCCATACAGTTCTCATTAAATGAAGAGATTGAGATTTAACCCAGGAACTCTGTGTGCCTCACTGCTGTCTGGGCCTGCCACAAAAGTGTGTACCGGCATCATAACCCTTTTAAGTCACACACAGGAGCATTAGAGGGGATGAATTCTTTTCCTGGATGAAAGAATTTAAACATTTTCATATCAAAGAAAAATAAAGCGGTAAAGTTTTCATTAAAGATCTAGACTGTGTCAGATAGAAAGCATGACACTGATAGGTGACTTTTTTGTGTGTGTGACAAAATATATTTTCCCTAGTGTTTCTCAGAAACACGGGCATACGTGTGTGTGTGTGTGTGTGTGTGTGTGTGTGTGTGTGTGTGTGTGTGTCGCACAACTGTGTTACACAGAGAATGATGTGGAGTTGAGAGATGGCTCAGTGGGTAAAGGATGAGGCTGAAGATCCAAGTTTGAGCTTCAGATCCCACATAAAAAGCCAGATAGGATGGCACACATCTTTAGCCGCAGCACTCGTTCGTGGTGACAAAGGGCATAAATCAGAACATCTGTTTGGATTTTCAGGCCTGGATGACGCAGCACAACAATGAGGAGGTCAAGTAAGACACCGTAGAAAGGTGAGAACTGACTCCCCAAAGCCATCCTCTGCTCTTCACGTGCATGCTTCTGCTTGCACACGCCCCTAGGTGCTAACACCTCTACCACGACCCCCATACACATACAAACCCTTGTGCAAATAAATAAATGTTTTCCAAGGTCATAACTAACATTACTTATACAGTGTATGTATGGAATTCTTTGTATTAAAATTTGAAGGAAAAAAGCTACCAGGATTCGGGAGAAAAAGCACCACTCAAAACTGCAATTTGACCCTTGGCACTGCAACCCTTTTCACATACATCTCAAATGACATTATAACATGTGCAGACAAGCAACAGATTGCAACTGAACCCTAACCCTGACACAGCTTGGTTTCGTGTGTGTGTGTGTGTGTGTGTGTGTGTGTGTGTGTGTGTGTGTGTGTGTAGTTAAACAAACGTCCATTTAAGCCCATAGATGGTGGAAATCTGTAATGTTCCATGTGTAGCTCCAGCATGCATCTCTGAGATTAGGTTGAACACTTCACAGCTTCCCTCCACAAAGTACATTTCAATCAAGAAGTAAAAATATCAGTCTCATAGGGGAAATAGAGTCAGTAGAAATTAAGAAATAATGATTCAGTGTTTTATTACAGGTATATTATACTTCAGGATAGAGGGGGAAATGATCATTTAGATTTCCTCAGTGTATGCCTTCTTATTCCCTCAAAACATAGAATTGTAGAAATGTGGCCTGCTCAGTTCAGATGAAGAATTAAATTCTTCAAATAAAATAGCAACATACAGTGAAAGACACTTATACATGCAACATTGAACAGGACTTGACTAAAGGAAGAGAAGAAAAATGTTTAATCTTTTCACAAAGAGGGCTAAGACGTTGACACAGAAAAGAGCATTGAAGATAAAATCATGGTAACAGTTACTGTTCTTAACAAATAGGATATAATTTTGTAAAATAATGAGATTATAATACAAGGAGTCGCTGATAAAACTGTTACAGCAGAAAATGGATAAATCATTAAATATAATGAGATTTAACTATCACTGTGAGAGAAATGATATGTAATTAGAAAAAGGAACAGAATATAAAAAGAAAGTCGTGTTTCCATCCATGGTTCCACATTCGTAGGAGTCTGGTAATAAAGAGGAAATTATCTGAGTCTGTTAATAAATTATAGACACCATTTTCAGTAATTACAATAACAATAGTCCTTCTAAATCCAAGCTTATGTCCTATCAACCTTTCACTTTATTTAACAAACACCTGTGTAACACTCTGTGCACAGAATTGCACTAAACATTCGATAAATATTAACTCATTATCCATGATTAAGTTTGAGGCATTCACAGGGTAATTCAGCAAACCTCTCTGGTGCTTTAGGAGGTTCACAGCAGACATGGAAAGACAGAGGACGTGGACTTTGCCTTTGCGATGAATGATTCAAGTTTCCTATGTAAGATAAGGTGCTTGCCAAACTGAAAAGGAATTGATTTATGGTAATAAGTACAAAAAGTATGACTTGGGGGGAGAAGAAAGGCTAGCTTTATCTGAGGAATCAGTCTAGGCTCTGGGGAAGCAGCAGGTTAAATTGACTGCCATGCTCAACGAGAGATGGAGGAAAGGTCTGCCGAGCAGATGAACATGGACCCAGAGGGAAGAAAGAATGGGGCTTCAGTGTCAGCTCAGGTTGGCTGAATCTTAGAAGTCTTGAAGGAGAACAGTAGGTTATAGAGTGAAGTCATGTTGCAGATATGACTATTAGGAACTGATAGTAAAGTCTCCTTTGGGAACAATGGAAGGTGGCATCTGGCTACTCTGTGCTTGCTAGTGAGCCCTCGGCTCTGTGCTGTGTTAACCCAAAGCATGGCTGCCTTATGTCACAAGTCCTGCAAAGAGGAGTTTGAGTTAATCACAGGGTGGTGGCCTACCCTTAATAGTAACTATGAGAAACACCTCAATATCTTCTCATTTATAGGCTTTTATTGACATACATAAAAAGTATTCTGAAAAGGTCTAAGAGTTAGTAAATGAATCGTATAATACATGTCTGGACAAGTAGTTTTTAGAAATTAAGCTATTAAAAATGTTGGTATTAATTTATAGATTTCCCAGAAGTGTGGGGGAAAGAAATGAATAGAGAGCAGGAAGAATGCACTGAGATATTGTCTAAGCTAATGAGTGCATTCAATGGAGAGAAGATAATCAGGCTGGGGGTGTACCTCGGTGGGTAGAGTACTTGCATAGCATGCTGGGTTTGATTCTCCAGTGCTGAGAAAACTCAGCTTGGTGGCACATGTCTATAATTCCAGCTCTCAGGAGGTGGAGGCAGGAGGATCAGAAGCTCAAGTTCATCCTCGGCTATGCAGCATCTTTGAGGCAAGCTTGACCTACCATTCCCTGTCCCAAGACAGACAAAAAAACAGATAACTCTTTTCTGGACTAAGAGAATCCTGAATTTAGAAACTCTCAAGCCAGAAGGTGCAAATTCTATAAGACTACTTCTTACTTATAAATTCTATAGACTAAGTGAACTAACCAGAGCAAGAAAGGGGATTTGTCAGTGAAAACCTGAAGAGTGAGGACTCCCTCTCTGTAAATGAAAAATATGCTCATTAAAGTAAAAGTTAAAGTCATTAAACAGGACATCAAAATCAAAATGGACAACCAGAGAACACCAACATGTTGTATATTATTTTAAGGTGTGTTACTTTTGTTTATGCTCCATTTGTTTAACTCTGTGAAGCTGTGTTACTGTGCCTGGCTAGAACACCTGATGGTCTAATAAAGAACTGACCAGGCCAATAGCAAGGCAGGAGAAAGAATGGGTAGGGCTGGCAGGCAGAGAAAATAAATAGAATGAGAAATCTGGGAGGAGAAGAATATCTAGGAGCAAGAGAAAGAAGAGGAGATCAGGGGCCAGCCACCCAGCTACACAACCAGCAGTGGAGAGGCAAAAGACACACAGGTTAATTTAAAGTTAAAAAAAGCTGGTAAGAAACAAGCCAAGTTAAGGCTGGACATTTATAATTAAGAATAAGCCTCCCTGTGTGCATTATTTAGGAGCTGGGTAGTGAGCCCCCTAAAAGAGTAGAAAAGCAACCAAAAATACCAACATATGAATATGGAGCAGAAAATGTAAACCTTTGAGCATCCCAGTATAGTGGTACATACCAATAACTCATACTCAGGAGGCAGATTCAGAAGGAGAGGCAGAGGTACAACCCAGTTGGTCTATGTAGCATCTGCACAGAGTTCCAGCCTAGCCAGGGTTGCATATAAGATCAGTCTCAAAAGGAAAAAAAAGAAGGAAATATAAGGACTTGAGCAAATAAAAAGAAAGGTAAATTTAATCAAAACAAAAAGCAAAGAAGGAATTGGGAGTATGTCTAAGGAGCAAACGGTCAAGGGTTGCAGACAGCTCAGGATAATCAAGTGATCTGCCGCCTGAAAAGCCTCCATTGGTTTTATTTCAGGGAAGTGTAAAATTAAATGAATTTTCACATTCAGCCTTGCAACCATTACCACAATGTAATTTTAGAACAGTATGATTACCCCAAAAGAAACTGCATGTCTATTTATAGTGACACATGGGTTTCAAAAAGTAAAATTAGAAACCACATTTACATGGTATTACATAGTAGTCACATAACAGTTATGATTAAAAATAATGGGGCTGGTAAGATTGCTGGGCAAGCCTGATGACCTGAGTTCAATCCCCAGACGCATGTAAAAGTGGAAGAAGAGAACCAACTCCACAGCGTTGTCCTCTGACCTCCAAGTGAGTGCTATGGCTTGCACACACTCACTGCACATACTCACACACAATATTAATAATAATGTTTTAAGAAGACAAGAAAAAATTTCATCACCACAATTGACCATCACTAGCAAAATATTCACCTCTGGAAAACATTGACATGAGAAATTCAAGCTATCTCTCCTAAGGTGAAATCCTGGCACACAGCAGACAGTAATTCCAGTTTTCTTTTCTTAGCCTCTCTGGACTGAAGTGACCCATTCTGTCTGCTAGGCGAGGTGGATCTGAGCCCTTAAGATGCTTTTCCTTGCTGGCAGGCACAAGGCTAAGCATTATTAGCTGAAGGTGCTGGAGAAGAATTGAAGAAGGAAAGGGCTGTGTGTTTTGGTTTCTGCCTGTTCAACTGGTAGGTTCCTGAAGTGTAGGAGGTCTCTCCAGAACCAGGATTCAGCAATGAAAGTACCAGGATTCTGAAGTGGAGAAGAACCAGCAACATTCAGTCGCCTACCCTTACACACTGTCCACCTCAGGTGTGCAGCCAAGGCTACCTATAAGTATAGCCTAACACAAAATCGCAAACTTAAAATATTATGAAGGGTGTGTGTGTGTGTGTGTGTGTGTGTGTGTGTGTGTGTGTGTTTGGTTGCTTGGTTTATGTTAACTTTGTACATGACAGGGTTATGTTACAATATCTACAGGTTGGCTCTAGCTGAGAGTTACTTCTGGTTCCTGAATTCTGACTCTGTCTCCCAAGGTATGTAAGTCTTCAAATTATTGGTAGCACCTTAATCTGGACTTGAAGGTCAGGATGGGTGTATCCCTGACTTATCCTCATAGTATTTGTAAATGCCTGGGTAAGTCGTTCAGTGACCACCATAAAAAATCTCTCACTTCAGAAATTGTCAATTCAAGAGTTTATCCTGGGCTATCTCCAAAATGCTCTGATGATTTGATTGAACACCTCAAAGCAGGAGGCAGTATATTAACCAAGAACATCAAATAATACCCTGTATTGCCATAGAAACTATTATTAGATCCCTACGAAATGTGGAAAATGGAGAATATTCCAGGAAAACCTATTTAATTGTCTCCCTTATGCTTAGGATTAACATTATTAGGGAAGAGAAAAACAAAACAAAACTATGTTACAGTGGCTATGGCTGAGCATGAGAACAAATGCCACATCAAATATTTGTTTTCCATGGGTCATGTGAAGTTCTGTCATCTCTGAACACATAGCCTTGAGCTGCTGAAAATCTAAATGGTGGTTCTCAACTTTTCCTAATGCTGTGACCCTTTAACATAGTTCCTCATGCTGTGGTGACCCCCAACCATAAAATCACTTCATTGCTACTTCAAAACTGTAATTTTGCTACTGATATAAATCATAATATAAATATCTGGTATGCAGGATATATGATATTCAACCCTCAAAGGGGTCATGACCCACAGGTTGAGAACTGATTTGTTTGTTTTTGTTTTTGTTTTTCCAGACAGGGTTCCTTTGAGTGTGACCCTGGCTGTCCTGGAACTTGCTCTGTAGACCAGCCTGGCAATGATGCTTGAGGGGAGTTGAGTAAAAGCCCAACTGTGATAGGACACAAAAGACCGTTCAGATGATAACAGCTATATAGGCTAGTGATAGCAAGCTTAAACTGAGACCTCCTTGTTAAATTCATGTGTATGTGTTATCTTTCTAAAATCAAGGCCATAGACGTAGACTGTATTTTGGCTTGACCATTCCCTTTGATAACTTCTGCAATCCAAGTCATTGTAGTCCGAGTTGTCCATAGATTGCCACTGTTTTTTTCTATAAGTGCTGAAATAGACTAAAAGAAATTATTGTTGTTGTTGTTATTATTATTATAATTATTATTATTATTTTGTAGTTATGAAGACTTAAACTCCCAGGTCAAGGTCTCTGGCTCATTTCTTTTCTTTTCTTTCTTTCTTTTTTTTTTGAAAGACTTTTAAAATTTGATTTTATATCTTTGAGTGTTTGTGTACATGTAAGTGCACCTTGTGGATACCTGGTTCATATGGAGCTCAGAAGAGGGTGTCAGATCCCCTGGAACTGACTCACAGCCTATTGTGAAACATTCTGTGGGTACTGGGAATCAAACCCAGGTCCTCTGGAAGAACAGTCAGTGCTCTTAACCTTGGAGCCATCTTCCTAGTCCATGTGGCTCCCTTCTAACGAGGTCCTTTTCCTGAGTTTGCAAATGGAGAAGGGAAAGAGAAGAACAGGGAGAGAAGGTCCCCGGTATCTCTTCATATAGGATACTGTTCTTTATAGGATCAAGTTCCAGCCTTATGAACTTATTTAACCTGTTTCCTTCCTTAGGGCCCCCTCTCCAGACATAGCTAACCTGGGGACTATGTGAATTTGGGGAGCTATTAACATTGAACACCCAAGTATATTTTTGTGTGTACTTGTTTATTTGACTTTGCTTGTTTGTTTTTTATGCTTGTCCTGAATCTATAATCCTCCTGTATCACCCAGAATCCTAAGATTACAGGTGTACACCACTATACTTTGGTAGCCAGTGCATTCTTGGATGTATGTGTCTTTCATGACTTCAAGTTCACAAACGTTACTTTCTATGTTTCTTTCAGAAGAATTAAGCTGCGGCTAGACATGTCAAAGAATTGAGCAATATATAAATAAAATTTGACTTTACTTTTTAGTATACACTTAGTTTATTTATTGCTTATTGAGTTGGTGCTCTAACTTTCTGAGTGCGTTCTAGGTTAAGCGCTCTACCGCGGAGTTACAGACTCGGCCCAGATTTTGCAAATTTACAACTCAAAAGACACGACGTAAAACTGCTGTAACACATGAGAATGAAAGAGCACAATGATACAAGATTGAAAAGGTGATGAAACCTTTCAAACCTCCAGGCTTTTGTTGAAAGAGATTAATAGCGACTCCTCACGTTGGAACGGCAATAAAATTGGGAAGGTATGTTTTAGTCAGCAAGAGTGAACATCTGACCTCATGGTTCATTCAAGGTCACAGCTAGAACTCCACAGTTCAAATGGTGACCATTTTTCACCCTTTCCCCCAAACAGCAATACTATCTGCTTCTTCACTAAATCCTGGTGCTTGGTATTGCTTAAAACTGATTTTTACATCATTTTCTGCACCAGAGGATACCGGAGGAGGTGAGTACACACAAAAGCAGGGCATAGCCAAGGTCTTTATCTCTAGTAGGATGTGACATTTTTCAGCTGTCAGCCACATCTGTGCACTCCACTAGCTTTTCTTCTGTATGGAAGTGTGTGTGTGTGTGTGTGTGTGTGTGTGTGTGTGTGTGTGTGTGTGTGTGTTTTAATGTAACTGATTCAAAGACCAGTTCTGTTTCATGGAAGTCAGGCAGCCAGTGGGTAGGAGAGATCTCTTACCACTGTGAAGATTTGGTGATGGGCATTTCATGAGAGTGAGTCAGCTGCTAAGAATGGGGGCAGACAACATAGAAATAACCCTGGACTGAGAGTTAGAGTCCTGGGTTTCTGTCCTACTTGTTACTAATCAACCGTAGTGCCTAGGGCAAGGCACTTCAGTTTTCTGCTGTGCCCTAGTTTTTCCTGTATAAATTGGGACAATAAGCTTGCCCTACTTACCTCATTAGTTTGTTGTGAGGGTCATAGGAGTCAGTGTGTCTAAATGTACTTTAAGTCTTAAAGCTCTAGAGGTGGGGAGGGACAATGTCTCTCCTGCCCCTCAGGAGAGTTAACAGCTAACACCTCCATAGCCAAGTTCAAGCTAACAAGAAAAGCATACCAGATTTTGTCACTCATACTCTATGCGGCATAGAAGCCTTCAGGAGGACGACTCAAGGGAAGATGTTTATGTCATGCTTAGGTTTTGTGAAGCTGGGTCAGTTGTGCAGAAATGTGGTCGGATGAAAAGGACTCGTCCACTGGTAACAGGCCGAGTGGACCAACCGGAAAGCCCTGTCTGTTCAGATTTTTTCTTGGATTCCTTTTGGTAGAATTTCTTCCTCGTTGGTGTGGAGCAAGCTCTTTTCTGGAATGAGGTCTTATCACTTACCGTCAAACAAGGGTGGTTGAAGAATTTCTTTACGACCAGCACTTACGGGAAGTTGGAGGTTAGAATCATGTTTTCAGGTTTTATGGCTGGTTTGAGGAGAAGGTTCTCGTTTCTGTGAGGTGCTTTAGGGAAAGAGTGGAGGTTAGAACCTGAAGACAGGAGGGCCTCACAGAGACTTTACTGCTGGGTCCTTCACTTGGGGATGTTTTTCTGAGTCCTAACAAATCTACCCACAGAGACGATGCATTGCTTTTTGTTTTTTTCTTTATATATCGTCTAGTGGAGCTATCAAACCTCTAATCTGATGGCATTCCATCTTGACTTGGTATGAATTGATAGAGGAATCCTATTGTTATGGATATGTGTGTATACATATGCCAAACGGTTAGAAATTGTCAGCTGTAAGAGATGCTGAGATACAGAATAGCACGTATAAAACCTTCATTAGATCATCTAACATTGGAGAAAACGGAGAAATGTCTACAGTAGAAATTCTTTGACTGTCTAACCTGGAAAGGTATGGAAGTCAAACATTTACTTGCATTATTAGAGTCAAACATTTTTTTTTATTAGAAATAACTTTAAAGAACACTCTGATTTATTCACTATTCCCCCGGTCCATTTTCTCCTCCTGCTCTTCCATGCTGAGAGGTAAACACTGGGATTGAAGGAAAACCCTTCAATACTAAGAGACACTCACAACACTTAGAGGAGATTCGAAACCAACTCTTCTCATTTGAAAGAAGAAAACATGGAAACTAGGTTAGCGTGTGGTTTGTCCACAGCTACACATCAAAGACATTGACAAGATTATTCTGATATTTAGGCAACTCATAGTTTTCTTTGGAACCGGTTTTCAAGCCCCAAACAAGGGACTGAAGGAAGGTGGAAGTTAGATTTAGAATCTGATTCCAGGACTAGACCAGATGCACAATGCTGGTGTGGACAAGAAATGAAGCTCTCAGGCACCGCCATGGCTGAGTGAGTCATTCCAATAATAGACCAGATAGCAACCAAGCCAACTTCATAAAAGAAAGCCATCCAAGCTGGCTGAAGGGATACCTTGAGTCATAGAAATGTAGGCAGAATGAATAGATTTCAGAAGTTCAGTCTGGCTAGCTAAAATGGGTAGGGAAATAACAGAAATAATAATGTTTCCATTAATAGTAGTTTTTATTGAATGCTATCTACTAGTCATGACACTAAGTATCTCACATAATTCTCAGCTTAAAATTTCAAAAAAAAATAAGTAGGCATAATGATCCTTTTAGTGAAGAAGCAAACCAGGGCATTTTGGGAGAGCAGGAACTTGATCTGCAGAAGTTCGAATCCCATCACTGAGGGAGGGAGAGAGAATTCGAAGATAGGTAGTTCTAACATCAACAGCTGAAGAGCCAAGACTCATTGGTAGGTACACAGTGTGGGGCTCCCACAAACTGTCAGTGAGTTTGAACACAGTAAGTTACCCAGAACCTACATCTAAAATTGTCTTTAAGTCATAAGTTAGCTGATAGTTAACATCTCCTGTTGATTTGAGGTTATTTATTTCCATTTTATGTTTCCTTTTCACTGTAGATGTAAAAAAAAAAAGGTAGTGGTGATTGGATCTTGTCAAACAATTAGTTCTGGAGGGTTAATGTTTATACAAAGCAATAATCAAGTAATTTGAATAGTAGTTAAATATTTATTCTTTCAATAAGCATTTATTGAGTGCCCATGGTATGACAGGCTCCATTCTAGATGCCAGAGATACCACCATCTCTATTTTGATAGGACTTAGATTCTAATGAAGCTGAAATACAGTAACTAAACAGCTAACCAAATATGGTGATTTCAGATGGCAACAAACACGCTTTGAAAAAAATAAGAAAGGCTGACACTCGGGAGGCAGAAGGAATTGATCTCTTTATCTGCTTCCCTTTCTTTAAAATATGTATGAGGATCTTCTTATAATACAGAATATTCATTAGAACTGGGATTACTATTATTTTTAATTAAAAAAACTTTATTATAGCCACTCAGTGCTGGTGCACGCCTTTGATCCCAGCACTCAGGAGGCAGAGGCAGGCGGATCTCTAAGTTGAAGGCCAGCCTGATCTACAGAGCTGGTTCCAGTCCAACCAGGACTATACAGAGAAACCCTGTCCCAAAGAACAAAATAACAACAAAATGTTATTATAAAAAAATACCCTGCAGATAAATCAAAACATCACTCACCGACATCAACCAGACCCAAAGTCTATACACAACTTAATGAACATCTGCACAGTTAGAATGGACATTTGACACCGAAGCTGCAGATCTTCCTACTGAAATCTTCACGTGCAGGATACATTTCACACACCTATGCACTACCAAAGCCCAAAGCTCCAATGGCAGAATTGAAACTAGAAAGAACCATTTAGCTTCATATTCTCTTTTATAACTGGTGTCTATTACCTACATTCAGTCCTTCCTGGTCCTCTGATACTTAGCTTTTCTTGTTTTCTTTTCTTCAGGTTATACTGTACCAAGTGTGCATTTATTTACATTGACACAGATATTATTGCCTAGATTCTCCATATGAGAGAAAACGTGCATTTAAGATGCTTTTGTTTGTCTTTTGACAAACCTCACTTGTTATTATCCATTCTCAGCCCATCCATCTTCTTGCAAGTATTTTAACTTCATTTTTCTCTGGAGCTGAGTAAAGGTGTAGAAAGATACCAAATAACCAACAAGAATTGGGCTTAATGCCGGGCAGTGGTGGCACACGCCTTTAATCCCAGCACTCAGGAGGCAGAGGCAGGCAGCTGCCTGAGTTCGATCGAGGCCAGTCTGGGCTACAAAGTGAGTTCCAGGACAGCCAGGGCTGTTCCACAGAGAAACCCTGTCTCAAAAAAATCAAAACAAAAACAAACAAACAAAGAACTGGGTTTAAAACAAACTTCAAAATTATGCTGTAATTAGAGGGAATATTAATCAATAATTGCCTGCTTCATTAGGGCCAAGCCCGGAGAAAGCACACTTGGGCGCTGTGTGCCTGAGGGATTCCACGAGAAAGGTCGTGTCGTCCACCCCCCCCCCCCCCCCCCCACGGTTTCCGCTCCACCACTGGCATTTTGCAGCATCTCCTTTCTGAGGAACTCAAAGCCTGGATCCCAATCAGCTGTTAATGATTGATGAAGTAGCTGACTGCTGTGGTCTGCTGAGTTCACACAGTAAAAGCACAGGACACATCCAGCCATCAAATTAGGCCAAGTTCCTCATACTGCATCTCCTTGCCCAGCCTAAATACAAGGGGAGGCGCTTAATCCTAGGGCAACTTGATCCGCCATGCTTTGCTGATACCCAGGGGAGGCCTGCCCCTTTCTGAACAGAAACAGAAACAGAGGAGGAGTGGATTAGAGGGGCCTGGAGGGGTGCAGAGAGGGGGAGGGAATGGGAGGCAAAGAGGGAGGGGAAACTGCAGTCAGGATGTAAAATTAATTAATTAATAAATATTTTTTTAAAAGGGAAAAATTAGGCCAAACTGAAAATCCAGACTGGTGTCCTGAAGGTACTACCAGGAAACATCCAATCTTGGCTATATCGTTTCCATTTCGTTTTCATCGCCAATCAATAATATTGATAAATATGGTATAATACTATCCAATAAATAAATAGATACCAGAGATACCAAAGTCCCTGTTTTTAATGGGATTTCTAGTCCAATGAAGATGCAATATAATGTTTGGGAAATGCTGACTGCCATCCTTCTGCATATCAATCCAAGCCCTTGCTGAAGTGCATACATGCGCTGCCATGAAGTGTGCAGACCAGACCTTGTTTCTGTAAACAAGGTCTATTGCGTCACTGTGGTTAATACAGACTTCGGTTCAGGTTGCAGTTGTGGCCATGTACTGTGCAGGGTGCATGCCTGTAACACCAGCACCCAGGAAGCAGAGACGGGCAGACATTGAGTCTGAGGACAGCCAGAGATGCGTCACAAGAACCTGCCTCAAAGAAAAAAGTGAATAAAAAAAAACTTAAAAGATAAGGTTTTGTGAAAAGAAATGTTAAAACTGCACAGTTTGGGGGTAAAGAATAGGGAATAGGGAAGACTGTGAGGTGGGAGCGGAGAGAAAAGGGACTGCCTGTCTATATAGGAAGGAGAAGTGATTACCCCGCTGTGGGGTCTTGACCACAGATCCACCTTGCGACGTCCTGCTATCAGAGTTACGTAGAGATCTGGGTGGTTGTCACACGCTCTATGGAAGCTATTCCTCAAACAACAACAACAACAACAAAATGGTCCCAGGGAAGATGGAATACGTTGAAAAGCACACTTGGCTTGGACCAAAATCCATAGGCTTCCATTAGAGGGCGGTCCCCGGCGTTCCTCCTTGGAACCAGGGCAAGCCATGCAGTTTCTTTGAGCTGGTCCAGAATCCCTGTGGGATTCTGACTCCATCAAATGCAGATTGACATCTATTTGCAGTGCAACTGAATTATTTAACATGGCAACATTTTGCACATATAAATCATGTCCGGCTTTATTAGATTAGGCCAATTGAGGAAATATATACACCTGCCTGTCATGTAAAGCCCTTCATCTTGGGGAGCAGACTCCCCAGGGGGACATCCCAGGAAGTAAATTGAATACTGAGTGGTTTACCCAGTGATAGGCCCGAGTTGAAAATTGAAATTCGTGTATGGACACTGAATTCACATCAAAAATGAAAACCTAGGTATCTCTCTCCTGGTTACCAGGATGCTAATCACCAGAGAAGTTTAGATTGGCAGGACTATGGTGGTTGGCTCTGTGCCTTTGTGTTGGAGCTGGGCCCTGTTAATGTGATAGTACACCTAAGGTCCTCTCAGGTCTTCTGAAGAAAGACGTTCGACAAACGGCAGGCTATTGCTTGCATAAATCAACCAAGCAGCTTGATATGATTCCTCTGCATTTGGGGGTTTGTCAGAAAGGGATAGGAGATGGCAAGTGTTTTACAGCGAACTACAGCACAGAGATTAGCCAGCAATGACTTTTTAATCAGACAAGGCGACATAGTGATGCTCGACTGATAGGCTTAATTTCTATTACGGGAGGCGAGGGTGGGGTGGGGGTGGGGTTGCATCCAGGCCAGACTATATCTCAAACAACCGCCCCATGTTAAAGCTCCTCCTAATTTAAAATAGGGGCGGGGGGGGGGGAGGGGAGAGAACACTTAGTGCCACATATGGGGACAGTGTTAAAAAATGGCATTGTGTCTCCAGTCTCCCCCTAATCCACCCACCCCCCACCTCCCCGCCCTAGTTAAAGGGAGAAACTATCCCTCTGAAGGAAAAAGCACCGAGAGGACCCAGCGCCATTACTCTGAGAGCTGAGAGGCACAGAGAGAAAAGGCCACTGGTCTCAGTTTACCGCCACAATGGCCTTTTATGAGAGGGATTAGACACGCCAGGATCTGGTGCAGCGTTCCGCAGTGCCCCTGACGACAATCTGGAAAAAAGATGATAAAATCGGTTTGTCGTAAGGTTAAATCACCAAAGACTTCCTAAATTGGCTTTTTGGAATTTTTTTTTTCCCTTTGGAAAGAAGATGAAAAAAAGAAAGAAAGAAATATGGGCTGAAAGCTGTTTTTTTGTTTTTTTTTTTTTTCCTTTCCCTTCCTCCCCCCAACTCCCTGTGTGCAAGATGTAGCATTCAGAAAACACGTTGAGCGAGTTGAGGCATTAAAAAGATCAGTCTTTGGCTGCTGAATGAAAGGCTGGTGAGTGTGTGACTCACATACTAAACGGAACCTGCCTTCAAAGCCCATTTTACTGCCTAATTATATATACACAAAATGTAGCTGTCTGTTTCAATCAAATCATAGGAAAAGGAATAAAACTCCTCTAAAGATGCAATTTTCATGGTTTGTCATAACCTTAGAAACACGGCTAACGCCAGAGGAGGAAGCGCAGCTGCGTGGTCCAGATAAGGCTCCAGTAATTGTTTTTCTTTTAATTATTACTTTATAAAGACATTATACCTCCTCCTCCTCCTCCTCCCAAGGAAAGTCAGTGTCCTCTGTCTCCTCTCCCGCCCCTCTCTTCCCGTTTTCACAGGGAGCTTGTTGATATGCATTTCAGCTGGGGCTGGAAGCCAGCGTAGCTATGGAAATAATATTTAAGTAACCACATAACTACAGGCTTTCCAACAGTTCCAGGGAGGAAACCATTTTGAAATTTATGTTCTAAATTGAGTGGAGCTTTCCAGCACATAGATAGAGCAAGAAAATGCAGATAAAGTGCTCAGACCTAAACAACGTCAGCACCCCGGCTTCACCGGAGTCCTTTCCGCTCCTAATAACTAATATGCTTATTTTTTAAAATTATTAATCACATGAATATTTTCATTCTTGTCAGCCTCGCTAAAGAATGATGTAATAAAACACACAAAAGGCTCCCCCTCCCCCCCTCCCCCTCCCTAACATTTTCTATGTGGAGATCTTTTTTTTTAACAATAACCCAAAACTGTAAAGTTTAATAAGCCATTACTAATTTACATATTTTCATAGATTCAAGTCATTAAAATGCAATGATATTTTAATGGCTTAATATATATCTAATTGCAGATTAAAAGTTTCTGCCACTGAAGATGGCGTTGAACATACCACTGAGGGCCAGCAAGTGTTTAATTCAGAGCACATTGGCTCCTCCTAACAGTTCTTGGAGAATCAGGGCTCATTGCTGGATGGGTAAACTGGTTATCTCTTAACAGGCATATTCTTAAAAAGTCCTAATCTTAGCTACCATTGCCCTTTCATTTTCGCCCACCCAGGATTAGTTCTAGCTCCAAGCCTGGTAGGTTTAGGATCTGTTGTCCAAATCCACAGAGTAAATAACTTGATTTGTTATGTTGATTAGGCAGAGCCTTCTGTAAAGCTACTCTCAACCGCTCTGAGCACTTCTGGAGCAGAAGAGACAGGCCAGAAAATCAGAAGGAAGAGTTAAAGGGACTTAACACTCCGGAAAGCATTGCTTGAACCCCATATTCCAAAGTGGAGCTTGTGATCTATTAGAAAGAAGTGTGCATGATGTTCCAGGATCATTATTCTCAACAGCTGAAAGTGGAGCCAGTCCAAATGTCCATCAAATGAACGGTTAAACAAATTATAGTATGCACGTATAATGAAATATTATTCAGCTCTAAGAAGGAGCAAACTACTCATAGATGCTATAATGTAGATGAACCTTGACACTATTATACTAAATGAAAGAAGTCAGACATAAAGGGTCATGTGTTAAATGATTCCATTTGTATGAAGTATGCAGAATAGTTAAATCCAGAGATATTGAAAATGGAATGGCAGTGGTTAGTGGCTAGGGGAAGGAGGGCATTGGGGATAACTGTTTTGCAGGTGTAAGGTTTTCCATGGGAATGATGGAATGTTTTAAAATCTGGCATGGTGGTTGCAAACCATTGGAACACACTAAATACACAAGAACTGTGTTTCTTTTCAAATTATTTTGTTATGAACATTTTGCTTCAATGAAACAAACAAACAGAATCTTAGTACTCACACATTTACTCACTCCCTCACTGACCTATGCATTTTTTTTTTTTATATCAAGGACATCTATTTCCCACCAACCATGGGTCAGGCACCTTGGTGGGCACAGAGATTTAAAGCTGAATCAGCTGAACAAACCTCAGGGAACTTACATTTTAGCTGAGGAGAAAGCATGGCACAGAACCAGCATGGCACTTATACTTACCATCTTTATTTGTTTTTAAGATACTCACTGGATAGTCCAAGGCCAGTCACCTTCCAATATTTAGCTCAGGCTGGCTTCCAACTTTTAATCCTCTTGAGTGTTGGGTTTATGGGCCTGATTAGACAATATCTAGCACAAATAACTTGAGTAAGTTGTTGGCAATGAAGTGTCTTACTCGGAGAGGCCAGTGAAGGCCTTTCTGACAAGCTGTTATTTAAAGTCGGACATGAAAAGTAAGAAGGCATAATAGGAAGAAAATGACCAGAAGAGTAAGAAATACAAAGATAGATGCTTGTTGTGTTACAGGGAAAGGATAGTCCAGTGTGGTAAACAAGATACACAGAGCTGGAGATAGCAGGAGAATCTGTGAAAAGGAGGCACGGAGCACCGTGTGGCTTCTGAAACACTGGTTATGACTACAGCCCAGGGTCATTTCAAAATGCTTCCTACTTCATGTTTTCTAGACCCTTTGCTCCAGTTTTTATAGCACATGGTGGCATTTTGCAAACTGATGAAAGAAGAAAAGCATTTAAGAGAAAAAATTAATGTGTTTAATTAAAAAATTAAAAAGCATTAATGAGAAAAAAATTTAATAGGCTAAAAAGAACTGGACAAGAGTAAGCCAGAGAAGGAAGTGACCTTGAAACTTGACAACCAGAGGACCATGGAGGCATTTACTAAGAGATGATTGAGTAGTGTCAGGATGAACCCCAGAAAGTGGAAAAGGGGACAGCAGAAACTACTCGGAGGAAGTTGGACCATGAAGGAGAAAATTTCCAGAGACCAGTTTTTGTTGTGGAATAATCTTTTTGTACACTGTGAATATGTATCCTGTAGATGTAACAGTCTTATTAAATAAGAAACATAGAGCCAAATGCAGAGTTAAAAGTCCAAGAGGTCAGAGCAGTAGCTAAGAGCTGATACTAAAAATAACCCTTTCTTACCCTTCACTGCCGCTGTCGTCCTTCCCCTCCAAAAGAGACTTACTTCCTGTGTATCTGTCTTTTTATTGACTTTCTGTTCTGCCTTCTTATTGGTTGTAAACCCAACCACATGACCTCCTTGTCACTGCCTGTCTATACAGACTTCCAGGTCTTCTATGGTTGGTATTGAGATTAAAGGCATGTGTCTCCATGCTGGCTGTATCCTTGAACACACAAATATCTGCCTGTCATGTGATTGGGATTAAAGGTGTGTGCCACCACCACCCAGCTTCTGCTATGGCTTGCTATTAGCTCTGACCCCCAGGCAACTTTATTTATTAACATACAAATGAAATCACATTTCAGTACAAATAAAATATCACCATAGTATCCCTATGATTGGTTTAATAAAAAGTTGAATGGCCAATAGCTAGGCAGGATTTTTGGGACAAAGAGGATGCTGGGAAGAAGAAAGGAGAAGCCAGCCAGACAGAACAAGTTGGACACAAAAATGGTAGAAGTTAGGTAAAACACAAAGAGGTTAAAGCCACATGGTAGAATTTAGATTAATAAAAATATGGGTTAGTTTAAATTATAAGAGCTAGTAAGAAATAAGCCTAAGCTATAGGCTGAGCTTTCATAGTAAGAATTCTCTGCATGATTATTTGGGAGCTGGCTGGCAGGAAAAAAAAATCTGCCTACAAGTTTTAGAGGTCTCTGAAAAAAATCAAAGGAGAGTTTTGTTGTCTTTTTAAAAACTTAGAAACATGTTGGGTAATGCCTTTAATCCCAGCACTTGGGAGGCAGAGGCAGGCAGATCTCTCTGAGTTAGAGGCCAGCCTGTTGTCTAAATAGCAAATTCCAGAACAGAAAGGGATAAAGAAAGAGATGCATATGTGTGGTGATATTTTGTTGTACTCTAATAAAATTTGCCTGAAGATCTGAGGACAGAGGACTAGATTGAACATGGAGGTCAGGCAGTGGTGGCACATACCTTTAATTCTAGCACTTGGGAAACACACGCTATTAATCCCAGCACTAGGAAGGTTGAGATAGGAAGTGAAATGGCTGGGCGGAGAAAGACATTTAAGGCGTGAGGAGACAGGAACTAGAGGCCTTTTTAGCTGAGGACTCAGAGGCATTCAGTCTGAGGATTCGTGGAGAAACAAGATCTTCTCTTTTTGGCTCAGGAGTTGGCGAGGTAAGAAGTGGCTGTGGCTTGTTTTCTCTTATCTTTTAGCTTTCACCCTGAAATCTGGCTCTGGGTTTTTATTCTAAGACCATTTAGGATTCGTGCAACACACACACACACACACACACACACACACACACACACACACACGAGCAAATATATGTGATATATATATAAAGTTAGGTTGTTGGGTCTCCCAATGTGGTCCCAAGACCAGCAACATTAGCATCAGCTGGGAATTTAACGGAATGGAAAACCTTGGCTTCAACGCCATTCTTGTTGAAAACAAGCTACTCCTCACTTGTAGGGATCAAATCCAGAGATGGTGTACTAAGCATGCACTTTCCCAGTGAGCTACATCCCCTGCCTCTGTTTTCCTTTGTAAAAATAGGACTAGTTAAGTTGAAAGAAAAATTAATGTTGTAAAAATATATGTTCACTACAGAAAGATCTAAGATAAATTACCAATGACATGCTAAGCAAGGGTAAGCCATGAAAGCTGAACAGTAAGTGATGTGAATTGAGGTATGACTGGTCAGCCCTTCAGAGAGATTTCTAGAGGTCTCTGAATAGCAGGCACCAGTACTAAGACCTTCTTGCCAATATTTTGTTATCTACTTTGCAAAAGCCAGGGGGTAGGAGAGTGATTATTAAATTTGACACACCATTAGGAAGTTGATGTCTTTGTTGATATAATGTGGATTTAAACAAACTAGGATGAGACTGATAGTAATGAGGAAATTGCACAAGGACAAAGAATATGTATGGTACGTGCAGACAATTTGGGACAGAATTAAAAGTTGTTTTGGGACTACTTTATGGGAAAAAATCATAAGAGATTTGATTTCCTGAAAGTTCCACATTAATTGTAAATCTGCTCTTAAATGACACCAAGGAAAAGGAAGCAACTGGGAAGCACCTCTGTCCTCTTAACTGTCCTCGAATCCAGGAGGAGGATTATGCTAAGTCCTGAAGGACTGTGAAGACAAGATGGCATTATGCAGCAAGCTACAGATGCCCGGAATGAAAGATCCTGAAACCCTGCAACAGGGGGATTTTTGAAATGATTTGAACTGCATTTGGTCGAGAGCTCATTAAACTAGCTGTCGCTCTAGATGCTACGGAAGAAGTGGAGAACCAAAGTTTGATACTGTCTAGTGATACTTAAAACTGAGAGAATGAAAATAGATCATGAATATGAGAAAACCAGTGAAAGAGATAATTTTTTTTTTTTGTTTTGTTTTTTTTTTTTTTTTAAAATATTTATTTATTTATTGTGTATACAGTATTGTGCCTGCATGTGTCCTTGCAAGCCAGAAGAGGGCACCAGGTCTCATTACAAGTGGTTGTGAGCCACCATGTGGTTGCTGGGAATTGAACTCAGGACCTCTGGAAGAGCAGTCGGTGCTCTTAACCACTGAGCCATCTCTCCAGCCCTTTTTTTGGTTTTTTGAGACAGGGTTTCTCTGTGTAGCTTTGCGCCTTTCCTGGATCTCGCGCTGTAGACCAGGCTGGCCTCGAACTCACAGAGATCCGCCTGGCTCTGCCTCCCGAGTGCTGGGATTAAAGGCGTGCGCCACCACCGCCCGGCGAAAGAGATAATTTTATAGAGTGGTAATAATCAAGAGAAAAACAAAATAATAGAAGAACAGAGAGGGTTGGTTAAAGCAGCATTCGATAGAGGCTAGAGTACACCTTTCTAAGGATGGAGCATGGAAATTCCATTGGAGAGCAGGAGTGGTTTAGAAGGCAATTTTTAAAATGTAGGGCAAAGTTCTCTGTGCAGAGGGAACAGCCCATGCAAAGGCCATAAGGCAGGGATGGGCTTGGTGTCTGGAGGCAGAGAAAGAGGACAGAAGCAAGGGAAATACGGAGGGGGGAGGGTGACTATGCTGTTAGAGATGTGGATAGGAATGGGGATCAGTCAGGCTCTTCCAGCCAAGTGTAGGAGCCTAGATTTCACTCTAAGTGAAGAGGGAAACCACTGGAAAGTACTAACAGGGAAGTGATAGGATCTGACTTGTGTTCTTAAAATACTGACTGGGTTCTTATCTAGAGGGCAGACAGAAGGGCCAGATAGAAGGAAGGCAAGATGGCACGAGGAAGTGAGATGAGAGACAAGGTAGAATCAGAGTCCCGGAAGTCCAAGGGTGGCTAGAAGGCGGCATGGATGCCAGTGGAGCTGGTAATGACCTTGAAGGAGAGCATTGTTCCAGGCTGTGTGCTGGGCAACTTCCAGCCACTTATAAACAGAACCTGAAAACCACATAGACTGCAAGTGTGGCAAAAGCCATCAGATAAAAAGGGGAAAAACAAATAACCAAATTCAAGTAAAAGCCCACAGAGGTGGGCAGATGTGATAAGCAGTTGTCACTGTAACAAAGACCCTTAAATTTACACAGAAGAAAACGAGCCATTCACACCTGTTAAAAGCAAATACAGATGACATGTGGCAGTCATCCCCAAAGTCAAGAAGTTCTTGAGTTCAAGGTCAGCCCTGGCTACCTAGCAAGAACTTGTCTCAACAATTCTCATTTCCAGCAAACCAAGAAACAAAATCGGAATCTGCTCTCATAAAAAAGATCTGCATGATAAGACAGTGTTTTCCTGGTAAGATGTCACTCTCATCCATGATGTGAAACTGAACAGTAGCTGCAGCTGTCTAAACTCCTTTCAATGCCAACACTTTGGCCACTCTCCGAGTCACTGTCCTACTGCTCTCTAAGAAGACACCAACGAACTCTTATAAAAGAAAACATTTAAGATGGGTGTTGGTGGTGTACACCTTTGATACCAGCATTTGGGAGGCAGAGGCAGGAGGATCTCTGTGAGTTCGAGGCCAGTCTGGTGTACGGAGTGAATTCCAGGACAGGCAGGGCTATGCAGAGAAACCCTAGCTCAAAGAAAAAAAAGAAGAAAGAAAGAAAGCATTTAATTAAGGACTTGCTTACAGTTTTACAGTTTCAGAGGTTAAGTCCATTATCATTGTAGTGGGGAGCGTGATGCTGGAACAGTAGCTGAGTTCTGATCCACTGGCAGTGTGGGGTGGGGGGAGGCGGGTGTCTAGCATGGGCTTTTAAAAACTCAAAGCCCACCCCCAGTGAAACACTTCCTCCAACAAGGCCATGTCTCCTAGTCCTTCTAATCCCATCACAGAGTTCCACTCTCTGGCGACTGAGCATTCAAATCTATGAGCCTATGGGGAGCACTCTTGTTCAAACAACCAGTTTCTTTTCCACAAAAAAAAACTACTCTGAGATGTCAGAGAGTTCTAGACACCCCCACAAGATGACCCAGTTCTCTGCCAAATAAGCACCTCTAGGCTGGCTTCTCTTCCTGCTTATGAGACCATTAAATCTCAGGTGCTGGGCGTTGCCTCGGACCCTCCTTGTCTCTTCACTCACCTGTCTGCTCAGTAGCCATGACCTTTGTTCTACTGCCTTGGGTTTTTAATTTTTTCCCATTACCCTTTCCTTTTCTGTTTTCTTCCTTATAGCCATGTCTATTACATTTGATGGACCTATCCCGGCAGTCGGGAGCCAAGGAATACCACAAAGTCCCTGTAAGCATGACAGCTTTCAGCCCTGCTCTAGGAAAAGGTTTCCCTAATGCAAGTGTAAGAACTCTGCTCCAGCAAGGGAGGGATTCCCCGGGGAAGCTGGTATAGCTCTGCTCTGCTCTGCTCCGGAGAAGTGTCACAGCTCTGCTCTGCTCCGGTTCTGGCGACAATTGTTACAGCTGGCCTCCACTCTGGTGAGAATGTCACACCACACAGCAAACCCCACCCAAGATATTTATTAGGAAGGAGGAAGAATCCAGGAGGGTGGGTGCCTCTAGGGTGAGAAGCAGCACCAAACTGAACAATGTGCAGAGTTTATGTAGGGTTTCTTGGGGGTTGGGTGGGGGGTGGAGGGGGTGGAGCTTTCCAGGGTGGCTTGGGGTTGGTGAATTTTTATGGCCTGATTTTGGGCCAAGCTTAGGGATTGGTGGGATTTCGTGCTCAGGGACCTCCAGGAAGGGTGGGATTCTGTTCCTAGAGATGGTGGGATTCTGCAGTCTGGGCAAACTCAGGGATTGGTGAGATTTCAAGCCCTGGTCCTGGGGGTCAAGTCAAGGTCAGGGTGTTCTTCCTTGGCCCAGGTCTAGTCAGGGGCAAAGTGTTTCTCCCTTGTCCCTTGTCACCGTACACTCTCCCCTTGGTCCAGGATGATCCCTTTCTTTCATTGGGGTACAATTTCTTTGTCTTTTACATCTAGGCTTGGCCACCACCGGTGCCTTGGTCAATGGGACGTTAATGAAAGTACAAACTGAAAGTCTTCATACACGGGCTTACACTCTTTTGTTTGTGATTATAACCTTGAGATCATACTATGAGTGAATTTAAGCTGTCCTGCTGCTCATGGGGAAGAAAATGAGGAGCCCAGAGAGACATACTGAGATGTTTTAGTTGGAGCAACCTCAGCGAAGTTATTGTATGGCTCTGACCTAAGTGTCTGACCCCAAGATAAATAAGAACCATGTGTGGAGTCTCTTCTAAATTGTTGGCCCTCATCATTTTCAGCCATAAAATGGATTTTGTCTTAAGCTTGCTCAAATTGGGGTTGCTGCCTAACACAGCAACAAATAAATAATTGTTTGGGCATGGAAGTGGGACTTGGAGAGTTGCTCATATTTCACAGGAACCAAAGTGCTGGAGCTGAGGTCCCGACTGAGGTCTCCTGACTGCACAGGTCCATTCTCTGTTTCAAGTCAGAGTTTAAGCACTGTGACAAAATACTGAAGAAAACAGCTTCAGAGAGGACGATGTTCTTTTGACTGAGAGTTTTGGAGGCTTTGGTCTGTCAGGATGGGAGGGCAACTGAAACAGCAGCACACATCATAGCGGCCTCGAAGTAGCTAGAGCTAACTGCCTCTCTCCATTTTGCTGTTTAATCCGTGTGAACCTCTAGCCTAAGGAACAGTGGTACTATTACATTCAGAGTAGACCAAACCTTAAGTTAATTCTGTCTTAAAAACTCCTTCAAAAAACTCACAAGTGTGCTTGACTAATCTCCTAGCCCCTTCTCAACCTCACTCAAGATTAAATAACACACTGAGATCCACCCCACCATATCTCCCCAAAGCCACCCCTGAGCTTAACTTGTGTGTAAATGAAGAAAGGATGTTCACACATATACTGAATATCCTAAATCATGAGATAGTAGTTCAAGAGACCTCAGTGTACGGTGAGACTGTGTTCTTGTTAAAAAGAGCAATGCCTCCAGGCGGTTGTGGTGCACTGCTTTAATCCCAGCACTTGGGAGACAGAGGCTGGAGGATCTCTGAGTTAGAGATCAGCAAGGTCTACAGAGTGAGTTCCAGGACAGCCAGGGCTACACAAAGAAGCCCTATCTTAAAAAAAAAAAAAAAGGCAGGGGGCAATGCCTTTTAAAGTCCTTATGGTGGTTTGAAAGAAAATGATGGCCCCTATAGGCTCATAGGGAGTGGCACTATTAGGAGGTGTGGTCTTGCTGGAGTAGATGTGGCTTTGTTGGAGGAACCACATCACTAGCAGGTAGATTTTGAGATCTCAGAAGCTCAAGGCAAGCCTAGTGGCTCAGTCTCTTCCTGCTGCCTGTGGATCAAGATGTAGAACTTCCAGCTCCTTCTCCAGCACCATTTCTGCCTGCATGCCACTGTGCTTCTCACCGTGATGATTAATAGACTAACCTCTGAAACTGTTAGCCAGTCCCAATGAAATGTTTTTCTAGTAAGAGGTGTCATCGTCATGGTGTTTCTTCATAGCAATGGAAACCCTAAGACAGTCTTCAACCAAAGATATGTGATTTGTCCTATATTTGGAAAAAGTCCTTGAACTCATTTTTATGTGTCTCTAGAACTTCAAACAAATCTGTTGACAGTCCTTTTTCTGTTAAAAAATGTTTTAAAAACTTTTGAAGGCTCCAAGCATCTACATCAACTCTAAATCTGAGAGGTGTCCCATCCCTTTACTACTGGGGCTAATGGACAGATTTCCTATGGAACTAGCATAGTCCAATGCCAGAATGATGGGAAAGCCAATTGGCTGAAGTCAGGGTTGTATAATGTATACCTGAATGGCCTCTCCAGGAGTTGTACAGCACATAGCTTGCATAACAAATCATAGAATAAACCTGACTGTGGAGCCAGAAGATGAAGGATGCCTGTTGTCAAGCCAGAACTCAATGTCCAGGGCCCACATAATAGGAGAGAACTGATTTGTACAGGTTGTCCTTCCATCTATACACATGTTCTGTGGCTCACACAACCATGCGCGCGCGTGTGTGTGTGCGCGCGCGCGCGTACACGCGCGCGCGCACACACACACACACACACACACACACACATCTTAAAAGCATGTACTGAGTCTGGGACATCACAGTTCAGTGAATGCAGGTTGAATAAATGAATTACCATATGAATGAATACATTACAATATAAGACCACGAAATACTCATTGGAATGCATATCCTCCCGTCTTGGTTTTCACATACATTTCAGTAGTTTGTTTCTTCCCACCAGACAATAACCAACTCTTCAACTTTTAATACCAATGAAGATAAGGCCACTACTTGTTCTTCTATGTGTTCTTTCGAGGTCTAAAGGAAATCCAGCCACTGCAAAGCTCCAGGAACAAAACTACCCCCTTCTCCTCAGACTCAACAAGAGACACAACCTCCCAACACTGAAGAATCCTGGGCAAGTTGTAGTTAAACTGTAAACACTTACTTTGAGTATAGTTTTATGACTCAATTTTCCCTTTTCATGAGAGTATGAAACGTATTTTAAAAAATAAATAAATCTTTAATGGAAGTGTATGATGGTTGGCGTGGGAAGTGT
The DNA here is from genome assembly GCF_007827085.1 of Peromyscus californicus insignis. Taxonomy (NCBI): domain Eukaryota; kingdom Metazoa; phylum Chordata; class Mammalia; order Rodentia; family Cricetidae; genus Peromyscus; species Peromyscus californicus. The sequence continues at coordinate 43,619,997 of NW_026294469.1, forward strand.
CTGAATCTGTCATATACAATGTAAGTACATATTTAAATATGCATATTATGAACATTTAAAGCAGCCATGGCTCGAGATAATGTTAAGCTTCTTATTTGAAACATTACTCTCAAAATATGAACCCACTAGCATCTTAAATACAGATTACATTACACGTATAGGCAAACACTATAAAATATTTTAATCTAATGTTTATTCTTGAATTTTCTCTGTCTTTCAGAAAATATTGTCCTACATGCCCACTATACTAAGATAAGAACATAAAAATTCCTCATCTGTACTTTTTTGTGTGTTAATGTAAAAATCTATCACATAAATAGAAAATAGTTTCTCTCCCATAATTCCTGTCTTGGGCTCTCCTTATTTCCATTTTTACGGTGTTAACATTCTCATCCTCTCTTATGAGTCAACCAGATGTAAGTCAATGTCTGAACCGCTATCAGTCATCGGTGCCCTAATACCCAGCCTTAATGGAAATCACCACTTAAACATTCTCCTGACCCTGTGCCTTGGCGACAGGGTTGCCATCTGTACATTTAGCCCAATGGACCAGCTTGCCATCACCTTGGCTTGGTTTCCCTTCATGCCCCCTACTCTGGCTCCACTCCGGAACTCAGGCAAGTGGTCCCTGGCCATCTGGTTCCTCTGTCCTCCCTCCATTCTGTGGTTCCAGTGAGGCTGTTCTAACAGCTTCTTCTGTCATGACTGTCTCCTCCCCTTTAGAGACAGTGATTCTAGCTCCTCACTACCTGATCTGCCATCAGTCTACCCAGACCTCAAACTACAATCCATGTCTAACACAACCAGGCTATCCTAATTTTTGCACATAAAATTCTTCATAGACTTCTCATTGCTCTTCAAACATGGTACATGTTTGTAAACCTTTGAAAATGGGATCCAACCCCAATAATAATAATAATAATAATAATAATAATAATAATAATAATAATCCTATCTCAGGCCACTCTCTTCCACTTTTATTTTTTATTTTTTATTTTTTTTGGTTTTTCGAGACAGGGTTTCTCTGTGTAGCTTTGCGCCTTTCCTGGATCTCACGCTGTAGACCAGGCTGGCCTCGAACTCACAGAGATCCGCCTGCCTCTGCCTCCCGAGTGCTGGGATTAAAGGCGTGTGCCACCACCGCCCGGCCTCTTCCACTTTTAAAAGGGGATTTCTGCCCTACCTGTCCTATGACAAAAGGAATGTGTAAGCAGTGTTGTGTGCCCTGCGAGCATTCCCTAGGTGTCTTCAGTTCCCTTTACCTGATTGTTTCTCATTCCTTAGCTTCCAGTAAAGTGTTTTCTGACTTCCAGTCAGATGAAATCATCCTCTTCTGTTTCCCCACTGAACCCTGTTCAACTTGCACGTGCCTGGTGTCATCCTACCCGGGTGGGCCACTCAGTTCCTGGAGGAGGTGAGGAAGAGGGCTGTGTCTCCATTTTTGCACAGACAAATAGCTAGGTAGCGCCTGCTGTTGAGTATGTACTGAAAAAAAAATGTTTGGTGAGTGAACATCCATTTCAAATCTTCCGAAAGACCAGAGATGGACCTATAAAGTTCCAGAAATAGGAAAAAGAGGGCCCACAGGTTCAAAGAGTTATATGGCCAGGGATAGTAAAAGCAGGCCTGCCATGTCCCAGACAAACTGCAATAAGTTAAACCCCTTTCGCCTGTCTCTCCTCTGTGGTTTAACAAATATCTAATTTTAGATCGTTTTCACTTGCTCCACTTCCAAGGTTTAATGTTCCTGATTAATCTGGGTTTGCCTTAATACTGCTGAGAATGTGTCAATGACCTCAGCTGAACTGGCAAATATGTTACATGAACTGAATAAGGAATTAAAACCAAGACCAAAACCAAACCAAACAAACAAACAAAACCCCCTTCAGATCCTCAATAAATACATTCATGTGAGAATCTGTTGTAGACCTTTGCTCACTGGAAAACCTACCATGATTCCAAAGAGCAGTGGTTGGGGCGTAGTAAACAACAGGGAAGGGAAAACAGTCCTTGTTCAAGAAAATGCTGTTTCAGGCTAAAGTCCCAGAGATCATAAAAGATACATGATGTGATAAACAAAACGAACCAGACAGGCCTGTTCGGTGACTAACCACTGATTGAATTTTCCAATACGCCTGGACTGTCTGAGAGATAAAGCATTCATAAAAGGTCCATGTTAAATATTAGGCTGTCAGGGTTTTTTTTCTTTTCTTTTCTTTTTTTTTTTTTATGTTTCTACTGAGGTCCAAGAACAGTTGAACATTTTCCTTTCCTCTTTCAATTTTCTTCCATTTCTCCCTCTTATTGGTTGTTTGTGTTTTTGAATTTTTTATGATGTGTGAAGACTGGCAAACAGTTGCTATGATTGTCAAATGCCTTAAATCAAGAAGAGAAAAATGCAATAAAACAGTTTCCATGGTAACCCACTGCAACTTAGTACCTCTGGATTATGAGCCAGCTCACATCCATGATCATTACTTGTTGACAGGAATAAATGGAGCCTAAAAGCATTAATTTTAGAGATAAAGCTGAGATGTAGGGCTAAGTTATAAGAACGTTTCAATATTTCCAAGGCAGCAACAGCAAACGGGCACCAATTGTCTTCCCATTTGGATGACATTAATAAAGTAAGCAGAGAGTTTTGGGGGAAATTGACAAGCTTTTCTCTCTAGGTGCCATAACCAATGTGCACTCCCCTCTTGAGGCTGCAAGTAGTAGCAGGCACTTGCTTGATGGAGTTAAAAGAAACCTGATGCGTGTGTGTGTGTGTGTGTGTGTGTGTGTGTGTGTGTGTGTGTGTGTGTGTCCAAAAGAGGCCAGGAGAAAGCGTTGGATCCGTTGGAGCTTACAGGTAGTTGTGAGCTACCCAAGATGGATTCTAGCACCCAAACTCCTTACAGAGAATCTGTAAGAGCCTTAACTGCTGATCCATCTCTTCAGCCCCCTCTGCTTTTCTTCTTTCTTTCTTTCTTTCTTTCTTTCTTTCTTTCTTTCTTTCTTTCTTTCTTTCTTTCTTTCTTTCTTTCTTTCTTTCTTCCTTTCTTTCTTTCTTCTGTGGGATGATCTGTATGTCAAATGTGTTGCTGATTGGTCAATGAATAAATCACTGATTGGTCAGTGGCCAGGCAGGAAGTATAGGCGGGACTAAGAGAGAGCAGAATGGAGAGAACAGGAAGCTGGGTGAGGGAGACACTGCCAGCCGCCATCAGGACAAGGAAGATGTAAAGTACCGGTAAGCCACAAGCCACGTGGCAAGGTATAGATTAATAGAAATGGATTAATTTAAGCTGTAAGAACAGTTAGCAAGAAGCCTGCCACGGCCATACAGTTTGTAACCAATATAAGTCTCTGTGTTTACTTGGTCGGGTCTGAGTGACTGTGGGACTGGTGGGTGACAGAGGTTTGTTCTGACTGTGGGCCAGGCAGGAAAACTCTAGCTACATCTTTCTTTCTTTCTTTCTTTCTTTCTTTCTTTCTTTCTTTCTTTCTTTCTTTCTTTCTTTCTTTCTTCCTTAAAAAATAATTTATTTAACTTAATTTTGCATTGATGTGAAGGTATCAGAATCCCTGGAACTGGAGTTACAGACAGTTGTGAGCTTCCATGTAGTTGCTGGGAACAGAACCCGGGTCCTCTGGAAGAACAACCAGGTCTGCTAACTTCTGAGCCATTTCTCCAGCCCCCTTCTTTCTTTTTAAAAGAATAGATCCAATTAAATGTGAACAACCATGTGTTTTTCTGCACATTCACGCCCATATTCCCATCAACAGCACTCAATCTATCATCAGATATTTTAGTGTTTTTTTTTTTAAATGATACACTGAATATAGCTGCTTCCAGCTGGCTTCTGCAGTTCCCACTAACCAATGTAATCAACAATTGAAAGATGGATGATTTTCAAAGCTGTAATATTTCTAAATATATCTTCATGATAATCCATAAAATCTGAAAGGATTTAATACAATGTAATACAATAAAATTGGTCCGTTTTCTCAATATTTAGATTTTAGCTAAGAGATAACTTCATTTTCTGAAGACTTCTGAGTCCCTTTTCCCTCCAAACATCTTTAAAGTAAGAGATGGGATTCTGGGCCAGCAAAAGAGCTCAGCAAACAGAGGCGCATGCCACCAAGCCTGATGACCTAAAGTCTAGCTCTGGCATCTACATGGTGGAGGAAGAAAACTGACTCCCACACGCTGTCCTCTGATGCCCACATTCATGCCATGGCCTGTGCACACACACGTATACCAAATAAAATGTAATAAACAGAAAAAAAAAGAGACAGGCTGTTACTGCTGGACACGGTGGCTCATGCACTCGGGAGGTGGAGGCAGGTTGATCAAGAGTTCAAGACCAGCTTTGGCGATTTATCAACTTAGTAGCCTGGGGTACATGAGATCCTGCCTTAAAACAAACTGTGTCAGACAGCTGGGTGGGATGGTGGCACGTGACTTTAATGCCAGCACTTGGGAGGCAGAGGCACGAGGGTCTCTGTGAGTTCAAGGCCAGCCCGGTTCCACACACTGAGTTCCAGGACAGCCAGGGCTATACAAAGAAACCTTGTCTCAGAAAACCAAACCAAAAAAACGAAAACAAACCTACCAAAAAAACCACAGTAACAACAACGAAAAGCCAGACTGTGTCAGATGCAGGAAAGGGAAGAAAGAAAGACAGAGTGGAAGGGATTGCTTTTCTTTAAAGCTTGGTTTTCATTATCTCATGCCTCATATTCAGAGGGAGTATTTATCAGTGTCCACTTCTCTCCTCTCGGGTTTAAAGCTCCAAAGAAGGCTGCTGTGAGGACTTACTGAGATGGAGGTATGCCAGGAGCTTTGAACAATACTTGATGCAAGTTAAGTCCTTTGAGAATATGTTAGCTGTCTTTACCATCACCATTACCACCATCACCACCACCATCACCACCATCACCATCACCATCACCACCACCATCACCGTCACCACTACCATCACCACCTCCATCACCACCACCACCACCCACGCCATCACCATCACCACCGACATCCTTGTATCTTATGTCCTCCATTGCATTTCAAGTCTACACATGCCTAGAAATGTTTGCTAATTTGAATGTCTATTTGTTAACTGGATTTCACTAGCTTTGTCAGGCTATGTGAGATTTTTCAGGAAGTTTGGTTTTGTGGTCTTTCTTCCCATGCTCTGTACCCTCAGAGATTCATAAAGCTCTCATTAGGGGAGCTCAAGTGTTTCGTGCAGGAATGCTATCTCCTAGTATTGCCAATTTGTAGGATGAAGCCCCTAGGAATACCGCAGGGCCTCTGAACCAATGCAGCAGAGCGGGCTGCATTTAACCTCCTGACCTGAGCGGGCACATATTTAAGAATTCTCTTTATTTTCAAGCAGTGATTTAGGAACTCGCTAGCTACTTCAGTGTTTTCAATTATTTTTCTTTGCTTAGCTTTTAAAGAATATAACCATTTTCCAATCCAAGTAATTTTCTTCCATTCTAGGACAGAGGATTATGTCAACACAGCATTTAGCTTGTCTGAACAACAACATCAACAAAATAGACACTGACCTGTCCCTATGCTGTTTTCAGAACTCATTATTAGGAATCCTCCCGTGTATTTCTAGCCGTTTCCGTTTGCCTCCCTCAGGGTGCATATTCTCATATGGAATCAGTCTCTGGTTATGTCTCTCTCGGAGCCACTGTCCTCATTCTATGAACACAGAGAAAATAAAGGCTACCAGGGTCCAGCTTGTTTCCCCAGGTTCCTAACATGTAAGAACTTGCTAGTACACTGTTGTGGCTGGCTTTTGAAGTTACTAAATAACGTTTGCCCTGTATCTGAAGGAAGAGGTTTCTTAGTTTAGAACAAAGGGTTTTTATTTTATATTATTATTTATTTATTCTTTTGTTTGGCTTTTTTGAGACAGGGTTTCTCTGTGTCGCCCTGGCTGTCCTGGAACTCACTCTGTAGACCAGGCTGGCCTCAAACTTAGAGATCCTCCAGCCTCTGCTTCCTGAGTGCTGGGATTGATTAAAGGCATGTGCCAGGGTTGCAAAGGGTTTTTTTTTTTTTTAACTGTTATTGTTTGTTTTCTCCCTATCGCTTTGTTGGCTTTTTTTTAAAGATAGGGTCCCACTGTGCAGCTCAGGCTGACTTCAAACTGGTGATCCTCCTGCCTCATCTTCCCAAGTGCTATCCTCTGAGTCATGTGCTGCCACAGACCAGTGATAATGTCGTACGGCGTTTGTTTGTGGTCTTCATTTAGAATACTTTATGATGGTTTGTAGCATGAATCTTAAAAGTTCTTATTAATAAAATCCAACCTGAGGCCAGTTATTGGGGTCAATGCTGGTCGATCAGAGAAACAGAACAAGCCACAGCTATCTCACCTTGCCAGTTCCTCAGCTGGTCCTGTTTCCTCAGACCGGAAGCCTCTGAGTCCTCATCCAGAATGAATCTCAGCTGAACTGTGTTGCTCCAAAGCCTGAAAGCTTAACCAGCCAAATGCTGTTGTTTCTGGTCCTCACACCTTATATACCTTTCTGCTTTCTACCACCACTCCCTGGGATTAAAGGCTGCTTTCTGGGATTAAAGTCGAGATGAGTCACCATGCCTGTCTGTATCCTTGAACACATGGATTTCTGCCTCTGGAATGCTAGGATTAAAGGCGTGTGCTATCACTGCCTAACTAGTGGCTTTTCTGTTCTCTGACCCCAGATAAGTTTATTAGGGTACACAATATTTTGGGAAACACAATACCACAATGGTTTGCTTTAAAAAAAAGATACATTTAGAATGTGTCTTGTGCTTTCATAATTGACTTTTCATGCCAAGGATTATTATTAATGCAATGTCATCTAAGAGCAGACAGCTTCAGGTGGTTTCTCACCGCAGACACAGCCTTTCCATCGCAATGATGTCTTCAGAGCCGTCAATGCTCCAGTTTATATATATACATTTATATATATATATATATATAAAAACTTACCGTTATCCTTGGCGTGCAGGCAATTTCACACCTGTATTTACTTATTTTTAATTAGCATACATATTATTAGGCATCGTTTGGCCATTTTCAAGCTTTGTCACCCTGTCGTGGTTGACTCTCTTTCTCCTTCGTCTCCTGCCTCAATACCGTGGTCCGCTCTCATGGCATGTGTGCCCTTCTGCCCTCTGCCTGTGTTTGGCCTCTCTTTTTCATCCTCTTTTGGCTCCTTTTTTATAGGGTTTAGCCACATCCATATTTTTACATTACCAGCTAGGATCCACATGATTTTTCTTTTTTCTTCCTTCTGTGTTTAGATCACCTTCCTTCTGGATATTCTTCCACATTTTTTTTTTGCGTATCCTTCGTGTAAATGTACCCCGTTTTCATTATCCATTCATCTACCAATGGCATCTTGGCTTCACCCTATCTTTATAGAACGTTATTTCATAGTTACTTTGGCTGCCTGTGTAGGAAGATGCTCAGGGTTTCCTTTCAGCCTGAGAGACTTCACTCCCAGACACCACGTGACGCTGGCATGCGCAGCAGGAGCATGGCCACAAGTCACCACAGAGTGATGGTGCTTCTGGATGACTCAGAGAAGAGTGACCTCAGTTTTGGGGTGCTCCTGTTCTCTCTGGAGCCCACTGTCCTTCAGCCCAGGGAAGGGCGTGGCCTGGGGGGCCGCAGGAAGTTGAGAGAGGGATATTGAGCCTTCCCTGGTTTGGTCAGTCAAAGGAATACTTCCTGTCACCAAGATCTTCAAAATGGTTCCCTGGAGACAGTGTCTTTCTTACTCTGCGTTCTCATACTCTTTTTACTATATGAGAATGATGGTAGTTAACAACTGTGTTTCCCTTACCAGGAGATCATACTAGCATTCCCCGCACTTTTGCTACATCCACGGTTTCCCTGTTACGGAGACTTTGAAAGCTTGTAATGAAAGGTGGGGGAAAAAGAAGTCAGTGGCCCAGTTTGCCTGTCAGAGACTCTGCTGAGGCTCAGAAAAAAACGATCTCTGAAAATTGACCTCTCTCAACTTCAAAAGAAGAGCAGCAGATGCTGGCAAGGAGTCCCTCTGAAGTATCCTCCTGGACCTCAGAGGACAGATCTTCCTGGAGATAGTCAATGGCTGGGACTCCCTTCCTAAGGTAGCTCATTAGTGGAGGAGGCCGATGCTTGTCTTATGGACAAGGTGACGCTGCACCCAGAACCCAGAGAAATTTATCCCAGGTTACGCCATCTTGCTCCAGGTCCATCCATCTCCTCCGAACTCTCTTACTCTTTCTCGAGCATCCCCTCCATCTGCTTTCATTCTCCCCTATGCAGAAATAAGCAAGCTCCTAAATCTCTTTCAATGGTCACTTTTCACGCTGCCCAGCACTAAATTTGCACTCTCCCCTCCTGTTTGTCGGCTGCTACGTTATTTCAGCAGGTCCAGTGATTGGCACACCAGGGAAGAAAGGCTGGCTCTTTCATCTCTCCTTTCCTGAGCTCCTCATACACCCCTGCTCCGTGTTCTAGCTTCAGCGCCCAGAGCTGCCTCCTAGTCTTGGTTCTATTTGGCATATGAAATGGTTGCCCTATGAGGACTCTGGGTAGATCCCTTCATTTCTCTAAAGACAGTGTAAGACAGGAAGTCATCTCTACATCTACAGTCTACAATTCTCTGTGTTGTCTTACCACTCTGCTCCCAATCTCACCTCATTATTCTCATTATCAAGCTTGTCTTTGAATTACAGCTTTATCACTATCCGTTATTGTTTGATTGATTTTTAAGAACTTACTTTGTATGTATGAATGTTTTGACTGCATGTAAACTCACCGCATGTGGCCCTGGTGCCTATGGAGCCTAGAAAAGCGCGTTGGATCTCCGAGAACTGGAGTTACTGGTGGTTATGAACCACATTGTGGGTTCTGGGAACCAAACATGGAGCTCCCAAGTACATTTAACTTCTGAGCCATCTCTCCGGACCCTGTTTGGTTGATTTTTGAGACAGAGTCTCCCTGAATTGCCTAGGTTGTCTTTGAACTGTTGATCTCTCTTTCTCCTTCTGAGCTGGCTAGTGCCAGGAAGCCTAAATTAACTTTCTGCCTTTCTATTTAGAATTTGTTTTTAAAGGGACAAGACACTTGTGTCGTTTACTATTTCCACACCACAGAGAAAATATCTAATACGTACTTAGTGATAGTTGAATTCAACTGCCCTGGATATTTTTTTTTTATATGACAAGTACATTCAAATAATAGGTAGCATAGACTGGCCAGGCATCACAATGATGTCAAATTCCTTGTCTGAATGGCACTTTAGAAAAAGAATTGATGGAACTCAATTTGCGATGTCTTTATGCAAATTTGGAAACAGCTCCCCCATCATGATGAGAAGAAACAGAGAGAGGCTTAAAATACAGATCCATGAACATTAGTGTAGAGAGAGAACTGCCTCCCCTTCTTGCCCTAGAGATGGGTCATTAGCAATTCCACCTTTATCTGATCCTGCAGGGAAACAGGATCTCACTAGCACAGCAACACATCATAAACTTCCTCCTTACAAAGGAAATGAAAGAGGGCATCCCCACCCCATGTCATGATGCAGAAATCGTGGACATTCTGAACTCACCCACCTCTCCACTTATCCCAGCTTTGTCAAGATAAGCCCTTTATTACACTGTTCCAAGGCTTTATAGAGGAGGTAATTTACATGACAGTAATTATGTTGCTATATTTAGAAGTGTGCTCTTTACTCATTCCTGCCAACTTGCATTTGCTTAAACATTCGATGGGCTTTTGAAAACTCAGAAGGCATGTATATGTTACTATTTAAAATATGACATTTTGGTGAAACGCAGTGTTGGTATATCTTCTGCACCTCAGAGGTTCTGGGAAAGACCAGAAGAATACTAACTCTAAAGTTCTTTTGTAAATAACGTAGTGTGAAGAAAGCAAAGTGCCTGTGCTGACTAGTCTCTTGACACAAGCTAGAGTTGTTTGAAAGAACCTCAACTGAGAAAATGCCTCCATAAGATCCAGCTGTAATGAATAGTGATTGATGAGAGAGGGCCTATCCCATGGTGGGTGGTGTCATCCTTGGGCTGGTGGTTCTAGGTTCTATAAGTAAACAAGCTGAGCAAGGCATGTGTAGCAAGTCAGTAAGCAGCACTACTCCATGGCCTCTGCATCAGCTCCTGCCTCCATGTTCCTGCCCTATTTGAGTTCCTGTCTTGACTTCCTTTGACGATGAACAGCAATATGGAAGTATAAGCCAAATAAATCCATTCCTCCCCAACTTGCTTCTTGGTCATGGTGTTACATCACAGCAATAGGTACCCTAACTAAGACAAAGTCCTTTCCCCAAGTACTTATTTATTTTGGACAGAGTATCATGATGTAGCCTTGGCTGGCCTGTAAGTCAATGTGTAGACCAGGCTGGCCTTGAACTTACAGAGATCCACTTGCCTCTGCCTCCCTAGTGCTGGGGTCAAAGGCACGTGCCACCACCACACCCCACTGACAATAGAAACTTTTAGAAGTTGAAAAGCAGAGCATACACCTTTATTTGTTATATGTTTAACACAACATGGATGCGTGTAAGAAAATGAAGACCCCAAGAAACAGATAGTGCTAAGCACTTTTAGCACTGGTTGATAAAGTGGGTAGCTGTGGAGAAGTATGGATAGGCCAAAGACTACAACTTAATGGGAACAAAGTGAGGAAACAGAGTCACCATACTTGTTATTTGAGATTCTTCTCTAATTCTTTGGGACTCAGCTGATGTCCTGCAACCTGCTTCCAAAGGTCAGAAAATCTTCCCCAGGTTTGGTGGCTGGCTTCAGAGAAGGAAAGGAGAATGTCAGAGAGACTTCCCTGCTTCTGGAATTCTCTCAACTCCCTTTACCTTAAAATAGTCAACATGCCACGGTGCCATGTTTTAGGGTAGCACATCCTGAACCCTATCCATGTCTGATTAGAGGGACGCCTCTATGGGTTTATTGGTCTTTCTCTTCAACTATTCTTAGTACTGTTTTTGGAATGTGGTACCTTCAAGCTATCACAGGTTTTTGGTTTATTTGTTTGTTTGTTTTTTAAATATGAGGTTGCAAGACACAGTGGTTTATAGTTACAATCCCCAAACCGGAGAGCTTGAGGCAGGAAGATTATGAGTTTGAGGCCAGGAGGAACTACACAAAGAAAGCCTGACTCAAAAAAAAATAATAATAATAATAAATATAAATAAAATAAAAAATAAAAACAACCTGATATTAGTGCATTTTTCTTTATCCCTGAGTTCAAACAACGAAAGGCAAGCAATTGTTTTGTGGGACAACTTATCTGAAACTTTGACTTAATGCAGGCCCTACTAACATTTATTTCATGGCACACGTTTGTTTAACCTTTGGACTTAGCAAACACACTGAGTGAGGCCCACCGGAAGTTGACTGGCCATCTGTGCTGTGTCATATAGATGAAGCATGGGGCCTTTCTTCCTCTTCTGGTGTCGCTGGTCTCAAGGATTTAGTCAAGATAACAGTGCCCGTCTTTTGTGTTGATATATTTCAGTATCAGGGTCAGTTCTAGAGGGGGAAACGCACACAAGCGTACACATATTTTCTTTTCTTGTCTCTCATTTACGTCACAGTCAAGGCTTCTATCACCAAGTGAGATCAAAAGAAAAAACCAAGACACTGATTTCCTACACCTTTTATGTGACTGACTGACGTGCCTTTATAAGGAAACGAAGAAGTGGGCTAACTTGTGTAGTCTTGTGCTTGGCCTTAAGGAAGGGTGTGCTGCGGCAGTGAAATAAGATTGGAGGATGAAAGGGCAATATTTACCGGTAACTAACAGGCCTGTTGTTTTGGTTTGAATGTGAAACTCTCCCAAAAGCTAGTGTGCTCAAACATTTGGTCACCAGCTGGTGGCTCTGTTTGGGGTGCTTATGGAAACTTCAGGAGTTGAAGCCTCATTGAGGAAGTGGGTCATGAGTCACTAGAGTGGGCCTTGGGGTTTCGAAGCCTGGCCCTCCTTTCCTATTCACTGTTTCCTGAGTGTGGATGTCACCTGACGGCCTCTTGTCCCTGCCACCGTGCCTTTCCTTGTGTGCTGCCGTGTCTTCTCAGGCATGAAAGACTGTATCCTTCTACATCCGAAGTCAAGATAAAACCCTTTCTCCCCGAAGTTGCTTTTGTTAGTGTATTTTATGACAGCAAGAGAAAAGCAACCAAGACACTCCTTAGTTTGTATTTTTGCCGGATCGTAGTGTCTTTAGAGAGGAAGGTGCACCTTTTACCAAAGGACAGTTCCTCTCATGTGAGGATCCTATGACCTTTAGAGGAATCCTTCCTAGGTTTTATGACCTGGTTTAGGAAAGAGACCTTCCTATTCTTCTACTGTCTCAAATTCCTTCAGCTTAAAATGTTTAGTATGCCAAGGTGCCACTTTTCCAGTCAGTGTGCCATTGATCCCAGAAGGCCTTTTCCATTACAAAAGGAAGAAAACTGGGCTTCACTGGGAAGCTTTGCCTTCCTGGCTGGAGTGGGAAACTCGGCATCTACGCTTTCCTTGACCATTCTGTCAGGTGAAGCTCATCTTCCATTTCATTGGAGCTATTTTACATCTCTGTGGGTAATTTATAGACATGCAAATCTTCCCTGTCTGGTAAAAATTTAATTGACTTCACTCCTCTATCACTGGGGGAATAAAAAGAAAAGAAACCCACTGGTTTCTTCTATACCATCCTCACTTCAATCCCGTTTTTCTATGTATCACTTTTGATTTGCTTGAAGAGGTGACAGTATCTGCTGGCTCCTTTTTGATTGATGGCCAGGATCAAATCTTGAACATGTGTTCATTTTTATATCTATAGCAAGGTCATGATTTTACCCTTCTTTGGAAAATGATCTTTTCATACCTTTATCCTTGGCCTTTAACTATTGTGTCTACCACCTGTGGTAATTCTTTATGTTTTTAAATAGGGAAATTTTGTTTCCCAAATTTGAGAGTTAACAAGGATTACCATTTTTGTGTGCATGGTGAGCTACAACACGATGGCCTGAATGTTCCAGAAAATCTGGAATTCACGATTGAAAAATGGTGTTTTTTCATAGAACTATAAAAACAAAAAATGCCTCAAGCTTATCTGTTCTCCATTGCAGAACCGAGGCCAACCAAAGATGAGAGAAGTGGAGACTCTTTTAAAGTTTGCACAGATTCTGAATTGGAGGCAGTGGCACATGTGTATAATCCCAACACAATGGAGGTGCGGGGAGGGGGCACTGGTAGGGACAGGAGGCTCTGAAGTTAGTTCAAGGTTGTCCTTGACTACATAGAGTTCAGTCTGGACATGACACAACCATCGCAGTCGTCAATTCACTGAAGCTTTGGTAACCGCCACAAGAAATGTTCAAGTTCAGGCTCATCACCTCATCGTGCAGGAGAAAGGAGCTCATGAGGGCCAGAGGCTCACTGGAGGAGGACCTCTGAAGGAATGGGTGCTGGGAGAGGAGGTATCTTCTTCAGCGGTGTAGCCACTGACAAACTGTTCCTGTTTCTGTGAACAGTCTCCCCTCCTGCTCATGTGAGCAGCCATCACTAAATTCATTGGAAACAAAGAAACTTAAAAGTAGGAGGTGTTGTATGACCGCACACACGCAGTTCAGGAGGTAAGCAAAGGGTCTTGCGTCTTACATCATCAGTGTGCGCTGGTGATCAGGTCCACGTGGCGTGGTCACACAATCTGTCCCTTAAAGAGCCGTGACTCAGACCCCACCCTCTCTCTCTCTGCTCTGCTCTCTCTCCCCCCCACCCCACTATCTTTCCCTCTGCTCTCCTGCTCCTTTCCCAGGTCTGGTTCTTCTCCCTCACCCCTCTTCCTCCTAATAAAGCTCTAAAACTAATACTGGGTTCTGTCATGACCGTGACCTTGCCACCACCAGCACCACTTATCATTCATTTCAGGAGAGGCCTTGTGAGGAAGAAGGGTTACTTTGGGAAAGAGGAATAGGAGAGGGGGTATAGACATGTATGAAATTATCAAAGAATTGAAAAACAAGAAAGCCTAGAGACTGGAGAGAGATCGCTCAGTGGTAAAGGTCACTTGCTACTCTCCAGAGGACCCAAATTCAATTCTCAACACCCAAGTCAGGCAGGTCAAAACCTCCTGTACCGCCAGACCCACGGGGATCTACCCCCTATCTTCTGGCCTCTGTGGTCAACTACCTGCTCACGTACAAACAGTCACTCATGCACATATACATAAACACACAAAATAAATATATTTTTTTTAATCAAGTGAAATTAAAACCAAAACCAGACAAACAAAGTCAACAAGATTGCACAGGTTTGAGGAGTCACAGAGTTGATCATTCTGGTTGGACAAAGCTTTTCTTTGCCCAAATCCATGTGAAAGCTTAGTTGCCAATGCACCATTATCAAGAGTGGATGGGATCTTTAAGAGGTATTAGTCATGGGGGCAGGGTCCTCCTGGGTGCCTTGGTACTTTTCTCCTGTGACTGAATTCCCTCCTGAAGAAATTTAATCAGCCCTCTCTGGACCATGTGCCTACTTGGCCATGGCAATGAGACTCTCAGCAGGAGCTGAGCAGAGGCAGATGCCCCATTATGGACTTTCAGCCTCTAGAACTGTGAGCAAAACACACATTGCCTTCTATATTACCCGCTCTTGACTAGTCTGTTATAGCAACAGAGCACAGACTAAGGCAGATAAGAAATTAAGCCAGACTAATTCAGATGTCTAGAGTGCCCCAATAAATCTGCTCCTTTGAAAGTGGGAATTACAAGACATACTTAAAAATTGTCAGATGTACCCAATACCATGCAAGTCTCTGGTGCTCTCTTAGGTACAAAATGAGATGATGAAGAGAATGGTGCAATTTATATATCTGATTGGTCTCCTTAATCTGTAGGTACTCTTCATATTTCACGTATGTATTTCCCACAATGCCTAGGCCCGTAATAAACACTTGATAACATTTCATTGAATAGACTTGATTGGAGTCAAATTAGTTATGCAAGCCAACCTCAGCTGATTTTAAACAAAGCTTCCTCTGACTGTAGCTCTGGAAAAAGGGGGCAGGCTGCTTCCGTGACTAGTTCTAGCCTAACCTTTATTCCAACCACAGATTCTAAAAATAGTCCAAGCAGGTGAGTGGTGAATAATTTAGAATCTAGAGCAATTGTTGTAAGTGAATACCTGGACCTACTTTCTGCCAGGAAAGTCACTCTATGTTCTGATTTGCATAGGAATATTTCCACAAGGGCTTCTGCAGAAGCAACTGTTCATCTAAGCCAGTGGTTCTCAACCTGTGAGTATTTACCCTTTCCCAGGGTTTGCATATCAGATATCCTGCATATCAGATACTTACATTGCGATTCATAACAGTAGCAAAATTATGGCTATGAAGTAGCAATGAAAATAATTTTATGGTTTGGGGGTCACTACAACATGAGGAACTGTATTAAAGGGTCACAGAATTAGGGAGGTTGGGAACCACAGCTTCTCAGCAAATCAGCAACTGTACTTTACACTCGATAGCTGCTTCCTTCCCCAGCAAATATTCTCAGGTCAGAATTCAGCTCAGGGGCCTGAGGCAGGGCAGTCTTAGCACACCGAGAGCCCTTTAGGTGTGTGCTAACAATATTTTGATATACTCGGCTTCTCCTCCCCCCAAGCTGTTTCCTTCACTGCCTGAGCTGTTTGGTAATGTCTCAACTGCTGCTGCTGAAGCCTTTTCTGGCAGGCTGCCCAGGGAGCAGCTCGCTCTAGATTCTGCCTCTCTCCAGGACTTGCCTGCTCCCGGTATAATGGGCAGCGCTGAAAGCAGCAAGGCGTTCGGTCGACAAGGTCAGAGCGCCTTTCATTCCTGCAATAATCAACCAGTGTAGCTCTTCCTCAGACCCGGAGAGAGAGAAGATAGGAGTCAAAAGAGCAATTACATTTCACGTTGACTCCAGGAAAGGCTTGGATCACGAGACAGAAAAGAAAAAGTAGATCCTGGCCTCATTCTTAGCTGGTCCCCTTCTGGTCATCTTTGTGTGATTGACACAGTTCCGAGGCGATCGTGAGTTTCGGCTTGATGACGTGAGAAACGCATTTTCTGCCTGCAGATGAGACCCTTCGTAGACATTTAGCACTGTCAGCATATTGCAAAAGAATGCAAATGAGCTGCAGGATCTATAACCAGAGACAGTAAGCAAAGGCCATTAATTATGTTTTTAAAAAAATGTTAACCCTAGCAGACTGTATAACAAGCAATTGTGCTAATTTCAATCTGTAATCAGTCCCTACATTAGCATAACTTTATTTATTTATCATTAAGGCAACCATTTAGAGAATATAATTTGGTTGGAAATGTCAGTAATTTTGCAGTGGCAGATTGCTGTTACACAGCTACCTCTGTTTGACCTTACAGCTGCCAGGACTAATTACTTTAATTGCATTAATTGCACTGACCATTCTGGTGGTTAATGTAGTTGCTGTTACTCTTTCACCGTTGAGCAAATCAGCCTGGCTGCATTCTTAGCAACATGGGCCAATACACTCCTGTAAAGGTCTCTGCGGATTCCTTTTGTGTTTGAGAGCCCAGATGAGCTGCTTGATATTTCATCGGTGCCCCTCATCGATAGCGTGAATTCTGAAGAAAGCCTCAGAACACTGAAAAACAAGCCCCAAGCTCTCCCAAACCCAAACCCGAATAGCAGCAACAATAACACCCAGACACACACACACACACACACACACACAGAGAGAGAGAGAGAGAGAGAGAGAGAGAGAGAGAGAGAGAGAGAGAGAGAGAGAGAGAGAGAGAGAGGAGAGAGAGAGGGGAGAGAGAGAGAGAAACTGTTATGGTTCTAACAGATTCTCATGGCTTATTGGAAGTTGACTGAAGTACAGTCGGCTCACTCGAGACAAATATTTAAGAAATGATTGGAGCAATTTAGACAGTAAATTAAAACTCTTTCATGAAGTCTTCTTGAGAACTCAAGGCTGTTGTTTGGACCTAATAATTGAACAGGTAGCTTTCCCGGGAACTAGACTCGACAGAGATTTAAATATTTGATTATGATGTGACTGAAGGCCCATGGTACTGGGAATCTACAAAACAGACACTCTCTCCTGCCAGGAGGTGTTCCTCAGGACATTTGATAAATAATTGACTAGTAGGAACATGTCTGTTAGTCGAAATGAAGTCCGTGCGAAGTTGGTGAGTCTCCAAGTCAGATGCCTGGCTCGCCCAGTGCATTAGCTTATCCAGTGCTGGAAACTATTGCCTGTTTCTTCCAGGTGACCATCTAGCCTCTGCCTAAACACCAGGTACTTCATTCTTTATTTCAATTTTGTTTTATCTTCACACTACTAGGGGATCAAACCCAGAGAGCCTTGTGCGTGCAAGGTAACCAACCACTCTAGCGTTGAGCTGTGTTCCCAAACCTCTTCAGGTATTTTTAAGTCGTATCATTGAAGAACTTGAACTGTAAAAGCATAGTTTGATATGCCATGGCATGTGCTTATCTGTTTTATGACAACTTGTACTCATTGGCTCCTAACGAAAGTTGACATGTACTGAGTGAGTGCTACTGTTCCAGGCATTGTGGAGACACTGCCACCCCACCTCAGAGTCACTAAGGAGCCGAGAATGACCTTGAACTTTCGGTCCCCCCAGCCTTCACCTCCCGACGGCTGGGATTACAGGTTGTGCGCCACCATTCCTGGTTTATGAGGTGCTGGAGATTGAACCCGGGACTTTGCACATGCTCAGCAAGCTTAATGCCAAGTAAGCTATACCCCCCAGCCCTGTTTTTGATGCTTGAACATGTTCGCTTAGCCCTCCCAACAACCTGTGCAAAACACACAATTCACAAACGCTGCTACACCTCGGAAGTTGTGTAATTCATGGCGGCAGGATCAGGCTTCCCCAACCCTTGGGAGAAAGGTTTATTTAAAATTTAATTTTATATATTATTTGTGTGTGTATGTGTGGGTGTGGGTGTGGGTGTTTGCATGCCGTGGCGTACATGTGAAGGACCAAGGACACTTGATGGGGTCAATTCTCTCCTTCCACCTCTCTGTGTGCTGGATGAAATCCAGGTTATTAGGCTTGCCCACTGTGCTCCATTGCCTTTCAATTGGATGAATTCTTCCTGTAAGGCCACAGAGAGCTGATGAAACGGCTCTTCTACTCTGCCAGGAACTCCTAGCTAGCTGTCTCTGGTTTCTCATATCACGGAGCTCCAGTTTGGCAATCTGTCTCCCTAAAGCAAGACAGCTGGATCTGAATGAATCTTAACTCACAGAATGCCGGCACTGTGGCTTCAGGCTAAATTCCACTCATCTTCAAGTTTTCAGGCCATCTGTCACTTCCTTGAGAGAGCCTTCCTTACCTCCAGTCTATCTCCCGGAAGCTTCATCATAAGCTCTGGTAGAAACGTTCACAGCCTGCAACTGAATAATTAATAATTCCAACTCTTTGCCCTTAATAGGGAACAGAGAGATAGTGTTGCCCATTTGCAGTAGCTTTACTGTGAACTAGGAGATTAACTAGTTAACTAACTAGCTAAGTAACTGGTTATTCACTACAAAAGCTGAAAGAAATTCACAGATTCTTCTGAGTATATTCTGTATTCCACCTACAGTATTGCTACCCTAGTTTGTTTTGTAATGCTATGTATAATAAAAGCCATACCCAAATGCACCTTGGGGAGGAAACAGTTTCTGTGATTTACACATCCCGATCACAGTCCATCCTTGTGGGAAGTCAGGGCAGGAACTCAGGGTAGGAATCTGGAAGCAGGAACTGAAGCAGAGACCGTGGAGGAATACTACTTACTAACTTGGTTCCCATGGCTTGCTCAGCCTGCTTTCTTATGCTGTCCGGGACCATCTGCCCAGGGGTGGCCCTGCCCACAGTAAGGTAGGTCCTTCTACAGCAATCCTTTCTCAAGAAAATTCCCCACAGACTTGTCTACAGGCCGAGCTGTTGGATTTCCTCAATTGAGGTTCCCTCTTCCCAGATGACCCAAGCTTGGGTCAAGTTGACAAAAAACAAACAAACAAACAAACAAAAAAAACAAACACCCCACCTAACCATCACATTTCTTCCATATGTATATGACAGGCTTTTTTGTTTGTTTGTTTCTGTTCTTCTTTTGAAACAGGGTCTCACTAGGCAGCCTTGCTTAGCCTAGAGCTCACTATGTAGACCAGGCCGGCCTGATATTCTCAGAGATCCCTGACTCTGTCTCCTGAGTGGCTAAAGGGCTTCTACGTACACATTTAGCTACACAAGGCGAAGATACATGACTGTGGGATTTTCGGAGACAGGGACTCATGTAGGTCAGGCTAGCCTGGAACTTGATCTGTTGCTGACGTTGGCCTTTAATTCCTGATCTTCTTGCCTCTGCCTCCCAAGTGCTAGAAACACAGATGTGCTCCACCATACCTGGCTTATATGTTGCTAGAGGTGGGACCTAGGATTTCAAGCAAGTCAGACAAGTACCCTACCCACTGAGTTACATTTTCTTCCCACGAACGGCTTTTTCTTAAAAAAAATCCACCTCACTGGGCATAGTGATGACTGCCTGTAACCCCAGTCCTTGGGGCTTGAAGAAGGATGATTGTGAGTACTAGATCAGACTGGATATTGAAAAACCTTATTTCAAAAAAAAGCATATCTAGAACTTGACCAGTTCAGAGAGGAAGTAAGTCCCTTTGACCCAGTCTTCCTACTCTTTCCTCTACTGCCCTTTTACACACAGCTAATTCCTTGGTGACAGCTTGTGACTCCGTCAGGCCTGGTGTCAGGTCACTGTGCCTTAAACCTCCCCCACAGAATGGGGACAGAGGGCAGCAGGAAGGATACATACTCAGAGAACAACACAGCATGTATAGAAATGCCACAATGAAACCCATTAATTTGAACAATTAATATATTTTTTAAAGAGTCACAATACAAAACTAAAACCAAATCAAAGTGGGGAAGAAACAACCCAATTTTCTGTCTCCATCATGGTGGGGTGTGGTTCCTCCGAGCTCTTGTTTTCCATACTCTTTCTGGCTTTCTCCTTCTGGACCCCTTTTCAAGACTCCCCTGGGATAGCACACCCTAAGTTTCTTTAGACAACTCTACCTTCTCGGAGACTCCCTCCTCTCCTCTCTCGCTGTCCTGTAGCACGGCCTCCCTCAGTCCTTCATTGCCTGCTCTCTGTACCATCGTGCTAGCTGCTGCTTCGGGCTTTCGCTCTAACACCTCTGTAAGCTTTCATAACTGCCACATTTCATTCTCCCATGGAGAACCGCCGGGGTCCCCTAGGAGCCAGAAAACCTGTGTGCCTTCAGCAGGCAGGCACATCTCCCAGGGATCTACATTTGCAGTCCGGGGTCACTCTTTGCCAGAAGCAAGATCAGAGGTAATCAGATCATTCTATTTTCTTTTTGTCTTAACATTCCATCTCGATTTCTTAGAAAGGTTATTGATGATTCCTCATTCTCAGCCTGAGCACAATGGTAAGAAATAAAATAAACTCAACATTTTTATCTTTATTTTTTTGTCAGCAGCATTGACTTTTTAAAAGGTCTAGTTTGCTTATATGTGTATGCACATTTGTGTATTTGCCACAAGGGTGTGGATATCAATAGAGTTCAGAAGAGGGTATGGGATCTCTGGAGCTACCTGACTTAGATGCTGGGAGCTGAACTCGGGTCCTCTGGAAGAGCAGCCAACACTCAACCGTGGAGCCATCTCTCCAGCCCCCGAGTATATTTTTTACTTCATTATTTTTTAGTTTTTCTTTTTATGTGTTGGTTTCGAGACTGGATCTCATGTAGCCCAGGCTGGATTTGAATTCACTGAATAGTTAAGAATGACCCTGAACTTCTACACCTCCTGTCTCTACTTCCCTTAAGAATGACCCTGAACTTCTACACCTCCTGTCTCCACTTCCCAAGTGCTAAGATTATAGACAACCATCATCACATTTAGCTTTAACAAACAAACACATAAACAAACAAACCAAATGAAACCAAACTCCGCCCCCCAAACTACATTTATTCTTTTTTGGGGGGTTGGGTGGGGAGGAAAGGCTTTATTTCAGCTTACATGTCCCGATCACAGGCCATCATGAAAGGAAGTCGGGTTAGGAAACCAAGACAAGAATCTAGAGGTAGGAACTGAAGTAGAAGCCGTGGAGGAACACTGCTTACAGGCTTGTTCTCTATGCCTTCCTCAGCACATATCACATCCCCTTTCCTTTCCATCCTTCAAACTATCCCACGTACCCTGCCCTTCGCTTTCTTTCAAATTCATGGCCTTTTTTTCTTAATTATTGTTGCGTGCACATGTGCCTGTGTGTGCGTGTGAGTGTGTGTATTCTTAAATATAAAATATATCACCCGCTCAAGCTGTACAAAGTTACTTGTGTGTATGTTTTTAGGACTGACCATTTGGTATTAGATAACCCATCGGTGTGCTATTCCCTGGGGAAGACTATTCTTCCCACCCTTGGGACTCCTTAGTTGCCTGAAATTCTTTGTCTAGGGCTGAAGCCTCATGAGCTTTCTTCTTTCTATGTTAGCGTGTCTGTTGGTGTCAGCCTGGTTCAGGTCATGTTTGGGCAGCCATGTTGGTGAGCAAAACTTTCATTCTTTACAGCACTGTTCTTCTAGGGGTGTGCTATTGAATTGCTTTTGTTCTCAGCTGCAGGTTCTCTGAGCTCCTAGGCATGCTTTTGAAAGGCTGAGCTCAAAGGAGAGTTCTCTAAGCAACCGTATTGATTTCTTTGGTTTTTCCTTCCATCTCTAATAATTTTTATTGTATCGTTAGATTTAATTTTCTCTTCCTTCTGGGCCTATCTGGATTATTTAGGAAAACAAAACAAACAACTCTCTGGACCTGGGACCAAACATGTTTCCTTCGAACTTTCAAAAATGTGTTTTTCCATACTGTGGGATGCGTGGGTAATGAAGCTCAACACTTCTGTCTTCTTATTTGAATTTTATGACGCTCTTCCTTCTCCCAAGCTTAGCCCTTCTTTGTTCTACAGCTGTCCTTTCTTGAATATCAGAATCAAGTTCAGAATAAATGTGTCCAAGCTGACAGGCTTCATTTCTTTATTTGCACTGGTCTTCTGGTTTCAGAGATCATGGGCATCCGAAATCCTATATGCTGAGCAACGGTCACACAAGACTTTGCTCTGATTGCATAGGCATTAGCAAGAAATGCCAGCGGACCAAGTGGCCTCAGGAGAGGTACCCACTCTCCTGACACTTAAGGTGATGGGTCACTCTCATCCCAGTGACTGACGCCAACATCCCTCTTCTGTGGTCTCCGTTACCTAGAGGCGCTCCTCCGACAGATGGGAGGAGACAAAGGACAAAGATGGGAGAACTTGTAAACAAGGAAGAAAAGGGTAAGGATATGGTAGATGTTACCTATGGTGACTGTGTTGTGAGTCAGGCCCGTGCTAAGCACTTATGCAAGCTCACCATTTCTTAGTGCTAATACTGTCGGAGAAAACTGAGTGATACATTAATTGGCTTCTCAAAGTCACATTCCGGGGGGGTGGGGGGTACTCTTAGGATAATAAAAACAGAACAAAAACACAGAATAGCTGAAGAAATAGCTTAGCTCTTGAGAGGACCCAGTTTCGTTCCTAGCTCACAACTCCAGTTCCAATGTCCTCTTCTGGCCTCTGTGGTCACCAGACATATGCATATGGTGTGCTTACATTTGTGCAGGCAGAACACTTATAGACATGAAATAAAAATGAATAAATATAAAGAAAGTGAAATACAGGCATCTCATTTATACGCATAGCAAAAGTAATGGCCTTATGTCATGACATAAACCTAGACATACCTGGGAAGAAGGAATCTCAACTGAGGAATTATCTCTATCAGATTGCTCTGTAAACATGTCTATGGGGCAAGGACTGATTGCTAATTGATGGAACACATCTTAGCCCACTGTGAGTGGTCCTGGGTTGGGTTAAGAAAAGTAGGTAATGGGAATAGAACTCTGGAAGCAAGACAGTAAACAGCGTTCCTCCATTGTCTCTGTTTCAGCTTTTGTTCCAGGTTCCTGCCTTCGCCTCCCTTGATGAAGGAATGTAAGATACAAGATGAAATAAACTCTCACCTCCCCATGTCGCTTTTGGTCATGACATTTATCACAGCAACAGAAATGCGAACTGGAGCAACTTATAAATGAGATGTTCATGCTGGGCGGTGGTGGCGCACGCCTTTAATCCCAGCACTTGGGAGTCAGAGCCAAGTGGATCTCTGTGAGTTCGAGGCCAGCCTGGTCTACAGAGTGAGATCCAGGAAAACCAGGGATACACAGAGAAACCCTGTCTCTAAAAACCAAATATATATATATATATATATGGTTTATACACCTATATAAATATATATGGTTTACACGCACAAAGTTTGTTACAGCAAACTTTGAGAGATTAGCTTCTTGGTTTGGTTATATTACTAATAATTCTGGCATTTTTCACAGGGGGCCTTTTATCATATTTTCTTTCTTAGAAAATGTATCCTTTATATGAGCATATTTTTTCTAGGTAGGCTTTTGTTTTTGTTTGTTTTCAGCTTTGAATTCTATTGATGAGCTTTCTAAGCAAAATTCGAAGAGAAAGATATGTGCCACCCTCCTGGTAGTCATGGATTTTGTGGTTTTTTAAAGGAACTGGTTTTCTTGGTACATTACTGTCAGCTAAACAAATAAATGTTCTTTGAAAAGTCTGCTTTTAAATGCTAATGGAAATATTGATTTTTCACCTCTTTTTTTTTTTTAAACCAGAAAATTCCTATTTACCTCCCAATCTCCATTCTGAGTTCCGCTCTCTTAAGCGTTAGTGTCGCAGGTAAGTGCCAAGCCAAGGTGACTAAGTGGATGTCAGGCCAGTTGCAGAAACAGAGGGAAGACTTAACTAATGGCACAGGTCTTCTGAGTCAATGGACCCCGTCTCTTCTGATTTCATTATCAATTCACCACAGGAACCTGACAGAGTCAGATGTTAAGTCCAATTTAAAAGCTGAAAGACAAAAAGATGGGGGAAAGATCCAATCTCAGAGTCAGGTAAAAACATCATAATTCAGAGTAAATCTTTATTATTGATTTATAGCCACAGACTGTTGTCCAAAGGTTTCCTCTTTAAATTAAGAATACTAATGATTTTGCACCCTGAAATAATCCAAGAGCTGTAGATATTAGAAAAAGGGATTGAATGTGTTCTTCAACCGGAAAGTGCCAATAAATGGATATTGGGTCTGTTTCCTCAGCAACTGGCCAGCGATGTGAGAATCCCTGGTTTCAGGGAGCTGAGATTTGTGATAAAGCAGCCTGTTTGCTGAGGCTCCTGTAACCTCCAACACAGTGACTTTCTGATAAACAGATAGACTGAGAATACAAGTTCTGCCTAATTAGTTTGGAGACTAGAAGAGGCAACACAGACCCCATGCGAGGCATGCTGGGAAACCTAGACCTGGGCAAAGTGCTGATCCTTTCTAGAGAAAACTAGTAGTTGCCAGGAAACCAAGAAGCCCCCCCCCCCCCACCCCTACCCCATCCCGGGAATACCAAATAAATGTTACTAGGAAATTGCTATAGAGTAGTTTTACTACTGAGTATTTTAAATTACCTTGTGCTATGGTGTATGTGTGTATGCGGCTCAGAAATCACTTCTGTGATATCATAGCATGGAAGGGGGTCTTTCCACCATTAAGCAAGTAGTTCTGTAGCTGCAGATCCCCCGCTGGGTGTCCTCTAATGCAATTAAGTTCTGGCACTGTGTACCTGGGGACAGCCTCAGATCCCCATCTGCCAAACTGCCCCCTACCTTGAGGTACCAGGCACTGCTGTTTTTATGTGGACAGCTGACGGGCTGTACCTGGGAGTTCCCACAATTCCCTCCAAGAGTAGTTCAAAGAATGGAGCGAAAGACATTTACTAGTTTACTCTACAGAGCACAGAACGTTTTTATAAAGAGACACACAGGGTGAGGAGTGAGAGGAAGGCTACAGAAAGTCTGTCTCCTTTGGGACTCCCCCTACCCGAGCACAGCTTTTACCAGAGCGCAGTTCCTCATAGGTGTTCAAGCGCTGGGCTTCAGCTGTGCCTGAAGCATAACCAGGCTGAAATGAACCTGGCCAAAAGGGTTGTGGTCTTGTGCAAACAGACCTAACTAAAACCTCAGAAAGGCCTGTCCGTCCAGATTCTTGCAGGCCTTCTGTGTTGCATTCCTTCCTTGTGGGGCACGGGCCAAGGCCTGCTTCTGAGATAAAGGTCTTATCTCAGAGGATTGGTGGCCATCTCCTAGGCAGCCAGGCAGGAACTCCAAGATAGAATAGGTGAAGGCCGGGCGGTGGTGGCGCACGCCTTTAATCCCAGCACTCGGGAGGCAGAGCCAGGCGGATCTCTGTGAGTTCGAGGCCAGCCTGGACTACCAAGTGAGTTCCAGGAAAGGCGCAAAGCTACACAGAGAAACCCTGTCTCGAAAAACCAAAAAAAAAAAGAATAGGTGAAGGAAGATTTGAGCTTTGATAACCTGTCCCGGAGAAGAGAAGATTTAGCCCGTATGGCCTGCCTTGCTAAGGGAGAGTAAAGTCAAGAACTATGGACAAAAACAAGGACAGCAAAATAATGCAGAGTGTAATATCACAGTTCCTCGGGGCTCGTAGGGGGAGCGTTCCCTGCATATATGACATATGGGAGGATTTGTTCAGTGACTTACGCGGAGTTTAAAATGCATCCTACATGAAGCATAGTGACCCTGCTATGCGGATACATTCTTGCGAAATGACTGTTAGGCTGGACTGAATTTCCTTTGCGGTTCCTCCAGACCACAGCCAGCTATGAAAGACAGAGCCTGGGCTACTCCCTTCTGAAAGTAGTGTCTACCGTTTGAGGGGTGGATCCTTTCATCTTTCTCCATCGGCTTCGTAATTTCTTTAACTTGCTGTTTCTTAGAGTTATAAAGCCAAGGAGGAACGAGGCCTCTGATGACTTCAAAGAGGCTTTTGGAAGCGTGTCCCCCACCCACCCACCCACCCACACACACTGAAGCATTAAGGTACATTGCATAGTCCTCCTCTGGTCTCTGTCCTTGAGACCTCTGTACCAGGCGATGACAAGCGGCGTGCAGCTGCCTCCAGTTACAAAGGAATTCACTGTCGCCCGTCTCCAAATGAAGCTGAGGATGTTCTGTGGAAGTCTTTAACCTTTTATCAACAAGACCCTGGTAGAGGCCCAGGGAGTACGTCTGTGTCTGCTGAGCTGGATGAGGCCTTGAGTTTGAGTCTCAGTACCAAAAAAAATGTAACTAAACACAACCCAACCTAATGAAACCACTCTGCCCATGTACATTCTTTCATTTTGTACATGAAAGGACAGTGTATCCGAGACCACGGTCCATACAGAAACCAGAGAGAGGAGGCCCGGAGTCTTCGTCAGGTGTTGGAGCTGGTGTTTGGGCACAAGGCTTTCATTCAGGGGACAGCTTGCTTCCCCACAACTGACAGTGAATCTAACCCAGTGCTTCTCATCCTTCCTAATGCTGCGACCCTTCCATCCAGTTCCTCATATTGTGGTGACCCCCCCAACCATAAAATTATTTCCTTTGCTACTTCTTACCTGTACTTTTGCTACTGTTGTGAACCACAATGTAAATATCTGATATGCAGTTTATCTGATAATGTGACACCTGTGATAAGGTTGGTTGACCTCCCAAATGGGGTTGTGACCGCCCCCTACCCCCACCCCCACAGGTTGAGAACCACTGATCTCAAACACTGTTGGCCTCCAGAGTGTCCAGTTAAAGACTAGAAATTATAGATTAGTAGCTCTAGGCCCTGGCTGTGCTCTAGACACATTGGGAACATTAAAAGGATGACTGAGGAGATGCTCAGTGGGAAGGGGCTTGCTGCCGACCCCAGGACCTGTGCTTGCTGCCGAACCCCAGGAGCCACACAGGAAGAGGAGAGAGCTGGCCTCCTCCCCAGTTGTCCTCTGACCTCTACGCATGCACATTGGGGGTCCATGTGTGAATGCACACACACATACACACACACACACAGAGAAAATAAAGAAGTGTAGTTATAAAAACACTAAAAAAGAAAAGAGGGACGAGTTGAAAATAACAAATATACTTGATTTTTTAAAAAACAAACTGGACGATTTTGGAGTGAGCAGTGGCTTCCTCCCATCTCTCTGTCTTCAGTTACCCAGTTTCCAAATTCTGCTCTACGACTGAAAATTACGTAGACGGCCAACTTTTGCCTCATAGCCTCTGTGAATTTTTTGGTGTGTTTTCAATGAGTTCCCAAGGTGATCCTGTTACCCTGGCAGATTATGAAAATGTGATTAAAAAAAAAAAAGGGGGCCAGGATGTCCCCCTGCAGCGGATATACTTTGTGCCGTATAGGCTGGGGCTCGGGCTGAGTACCACGTCAGAATCAGAACCCCTTCCTGTGCTTGTGAGGCTGAGGGGAGGTTTTGCTTTGCAGGTGGTGTTTGACTTACCAAGGCCTGACTCACTACGGTTTGGCTCTGCAAAGGTGCAAAACCAGGAGACAGCCAATAGACACCCCACCCCCTTTTTATTTCTTTCAATGCTGGAGACCAAGTCTGGGGCCCTTGCATATGCCTGGCTAGTGCTCTACCGCCAGACGGCATCCCAGAGCCCATTCTTCTAACTTGGAATTTTTATTGTTGCACAGGCTAGGATGTCCTGTGCATACCCTTGGGATGCTTAAGTATTGCAGTCACTGAACATTTGCGCCTAGTCTCAGCTCCTGGCCAGCGATTCAGTCAGTAGGAGGAGGAACTAGCTAAATATCATACATTACAGTATTGGGTCATCAGTAAATCACATGGAGCATTCATTACTTTAAAAGAAGGTATGTGTTCAATGACTTGCACAACTGGAGGGTAATAGAAGGTTCTAGCGGCAAGGAGGTAAGTTGGGTTGAGCCATGATAGTAGATGGGTCATCAACACATTTTCAATGTGTGGGATTTTCAGTGGACAGCGGGTTTCCTGAGGTCATGCTGTATCTGCACACAAACTGTGAAGCACAGCTAAGACAAAACAGGTCAAGGACAACCAAGTGAACTTAGAGCCTTGAACTTAAGGGAACTTTCTAGATCTGATTGCATTTTTCTGTTGCTCATTGTGTACCACTGCCCCACACTTGAGAAAGCAGGGGTTTGGACACTATAAAATCTGTCAGGTTTTCTGTTCTAATACTCTGGGGTGTAAAAAAGATCGATAGCTTATTCTGGGTCCATTCATACTTTTTCTTACTAGGTCCTGATTCTGTTCAGATAAGAGAGATTACCACAGCCTGACTACTTCAAGGGAGGCCGATTCCTCCATGTCTGCCAGACTCTCCCTCCCATCAAATATGGACAGAAAGCACCATGGGGATGAGGACCATGTGACTCTCCCATGACTGCGGTGAAATAAACCTTTGTCCTGAGCTAACACTGACCCAGGAGGGAGAGAATCAAGACTCGTGTCAATGTATTGAGCTCAGCATCCAGCAATGCTGTCACCCTCACTCTGTCTGAGCTTCCTGATATACGAGCCAATAAATCTACTGCTTGAGCAATTCAGAGCTGACTTTTCTGTTACCTGAAACTGAAATCCACCTAGATAATCCATCTTCTTTAAGTCTAAACCTCTCATTCAAGACCTTAATTCATCCCTCAATTTTAGGTATCTTTTATTAGTTTCTTGGCCATTTACCTTGTCTTTCTTTATTCTGTTCTTTTAGCTTTATGACCCTCAGATGACTTAGTACCCACTCATTTGCCATTTTTAAAAATCATTTTTCCTCTCTACTCTGGGTCTGGAGCAAACCAGCCTTCAGAAGTGTGTGTGTGTAACTTGTGTACCCCCACTCTTGTTCATACTCTAGAAGTATTCCACCCAATGACTAAAAAAGAGGAAGCTTTGTACAGTCATGCATTTCGAAAATCCAGTTGTCTGTAGGAGATACTGCCAATGTTCCATTTCCAGAGAAGCGAAGAACTGTTTGAATCTTGAGGCTAGTGGAGTGAGAAAAAGTTTCAAGTGTCTTAGAGTGCTTCCTTCTCCATCCTGGGAAGTCAATTTTATAGGAGCTCAAAGAAGGAATTAATTTCTTCTTCTGTCTTATGTCTCAGAGTTCTTTCATATGCAACCAGTTAAGTTTTACAAAAAGCTGTAATGGAGTTTTTTTTTTTAATCTCCTTATTACAGTTGGTACATCCAAAGCTTTTCCTTAAGGCCATTCAAGCTCATACAAGAGCCAAAGTCATCACAGTCATCCTTAACCTTTTATCTGCTCTCCTGGTAACTTGTTAAGACTTTTTGCCGTCCTGTTAGGTGGTAACCTTGGTGAGCAGCTGGTGGCCTTCATAGCTTCTGGCTTTGCGGGTTTATGGCTTCAATCTCTTCATAGCTCCCCTTGGGAGGGCAATGATAAAGTCCAGCTGCCTCCCATCCTCAGGCCTGTAGTAAACACAAGATCATTGAATAAATGGCTGCTTCCTATCACTATTTCTCTAGTTTGATCTCCCTTCCAGGTTTGGGTGGTCTTTGTGGTCCCCATGTGTGGAATTATAGCTTCGGTTATAGCTGCCAACATCGTAGATCTTTGAAATGGATTAGATTGTTCAGAGTTACCCACAGCCTTGTTTCAGGGCTGAATATTTCCTTTTTTTCTCCTCCCAAGTAATCCATCCCAACTTGTACTGGAAAGTGACACTATGCCAAGAAAAAGACATCAGAAGTACTCTCCGACATGTCAAGCTGGCTGTACAAAGAGTGATAGGGCTTTGGCTTCCCATGGCCAACTCTATACTTCTGAAAATTATTTACAGGACAAGAGCTACATAAATTCCAGATGATCCAGTCCCCAAATACATCCCGGTTCTTTAGAGTTGGCATGTGCGACAGGTCCTTCTTGTTACTGAAGTAACTACGCTTGGGGGTATAGCTCATTTGGCAGAGTTCTTGCGTAGCATACATGAGACCCTGGCTTCTCTGACCAGTACTACATAAACTGGGAGTGGTGCCATGCCACATCCCAGCATTCAGAAGGTAAAGGCAGAAGGACAAATGTTCAAGGTCATCCCTGACTGTATAGTTTGAGGCCAGGCTGGACTACATGAGACCCTGTCTCCAGGGAAATAACTATTTCCAGTATCATAATTCTCTTTCCCATAAATTGAGGGAAAGGAGGGGAAGAAATAATAGATACTCACATTTATTAGACGTTGCTTACGTGCCAGAATTTTCATGGTTATAAATTGATTTGTTCATCAAAGCTCCACAGTGAAGAGCAGTGGAAACTATGCCCCGCCCCCTGCCTTTCACAGAAACAAGTGACATACTGACCTTCAGAGAGGCTGAGTGGCACTTCCTCTCAGGAGTCACTAAGTAGAGACTTGAGCCTGGTTTTGTCCCAGTTCTTTCACAAGCATTCCACCTACAAAATAACTATGAGTCTGTCATTGTTCTGGGGGAAGCCAAATATCCAAACTCAAAATGTCAAGAGGGCTAGGATCCTCGCAAGGATGTAGGGAAGAAGCTAGCATACACATTCTGGCTGGTGGACCTGCCTGGTGTCTACCTTGGCTTGTGGCAGTATAACCCAGAACCCAGTCTTTTTCTTTACAAAGCCTTTCCCCGGGGTTGATCTCCAGATCCACTTCTGTTTCTCCAAGAG
Organism: Peromyscus californicus insignis; assembly: GCF_007827085.1. Classification (NCBI taxonomy): domain Eukaryota; kingdom Metazoa; phylum Chordata; class Mammalia; order Rodentia; family Cricetidae; genus Peromyscus; species Peromyscus californicus. Next base: position 43,650,700 of record NW_026294469.1, read on the forward strand.
TATTCACTAGATCAACCTCAACTCTAATCTAGAAGGATCTCACAGTCAGTTTCTTAAACAAAACTGATGAGTCTTTCTCTGAATTATATAGCATTCCGAGGTTCAGGATAGACCCTGACTTCTACAGGATACTACCAGTCAAGTCTCTACAGAAGTCAGGAATATTCTGCAGATCACATGGCTATGTAGGTTAAAGAACTAACTGGGAGTCATGGTAATTGATACAATTCCTCTTTATCACAATTGCAGAAACAGCCCCTGAGGATTCAAAGTAGTGAGCTTGGTGCAGGGTTCTGGGACCTAAAATAACCATGGAAAGGCAAGTGAGAGAAAGAGGTAATTAATGTGGCTCCATTTAGAACTTCTCGTTTAGCAAGTTTGGCAGTGCAGAAGAGAGAATACGCACGTGAGCATCTCCAGCGGGAATGACGAACAGGAGAAACGTGTCTCCATGACTGGTGAGGAAAGGTTAACTTATGAATGAGCCAATAGCTGATGAATGAGGGATACCGATGACAGAGTGTGATATGGGGCAATGAGGTGGGAGGCTCTCAAGACTTCAGAGACAGGACAAGACATCCGAGTTGAAGATTTTCAGTGGCATAGGAGGCACCAGATCCTTGGGTGCTCTGAAGCATGGAAGAAGGGCATAAATCAAGATCGGGAATTATTTTTTCGGCTGTTTGCCTTTACTTGAGATATGCCTGCAAACCAGGTTTAAGTTTTATTGGTGAACTTAGAAACGTTAGACACACGTTATATAGGAGTCAGTGAAAATTTCTAGCTATTCTGGTGTTTTTGTTTCTGTTTTTTTTTTTTTTTTTTTTAAGTATTGCCCAGACAAGGGAAGAAATATTCAAATATTTGAAGAAGAAGCGATCAAAGGAAGGTTAGAAATGGGAGAAGGGGCAGGACATCTACCCTCCAGCTAATGGGGAAATCAGGTTTACAATTGTGAATTAAATTGAAATTTAGAAGTCCACCTTGGCATCTCTGAGGGATGTTTTCTTTGGCCTCCTCACAAATCCTCCTCCTTGGGAAACTGTAGCCATTTACCACAGAACGCCAGGGTCCTACAGTGGGGTAGCCTTTGTTGAAATGGATGACATTTTTCAGTTTAAAATAATGAACACATGGCAACGTTGCTGACATCCATCACTCAGAGACTCATCTCCCAGAAGTCTGGAGCAGAAGCATAATTATGGAGGCTGGTCAAGGAGGGGAGAAATGGGATGCTGTTGACCAAAGGGTTTCCGTTCGATCAGTGAAGTAAGTTTGGGGCTCTGCCCTGAAACATGGCTATAGTCAATAGCAATACATCGTGCATTTCAAAAGAAGATTTGATTTCAAAAGTCTAATCAAAAGGAAGGATAAGACATTGAGCTTATGGGTATGTTAATTGACTTGATTTAACCATGCCATCTTGTATCCATATACCACCTTCTACACTGTTCTCCGTAAAATATACAATTGTGTCCTGTCAATCAAAAGTAATACTACTGATATTTTTAAGGTCTCTATTTACCTTAAAAAGACCTTTCTAAAACAGCATATGAGGAAACACACACACACACACACACACACACACACACACACACACACACTTGCACATACACACACACACACACACACACACACACACACACACACACACAGACTTGTGAACTGAAAGGGAAGATGTGTTTGTATTTGTTCACTCTTCTTTACCATAGCTTGCCAACAGAAAGAATAGAGAATAGAATATCAATTAAAAGTTTTGATTTCATGATGAGGTCTCCCCTGTCCCCTGCTTTCACATTTATAATCCAGCTCTGATGTCTCCCCCCCCCCCATCAAGTTAGTGGGGAATTTTCAGAGTCTTGGGAAGTCCTCAGTGTTTAGAGATTGACACTGAATTATGTCCCTTACAGCAGATTTAACAAGCGAAAAATGGGGAAGTTTTTTTTTCTTTTCTTCTCTTCCTTATACATTTTACAAACATTATCTTGGCAGAGTGTTTAAGAGAAAGATAAACAAAATGTCAGGAACATTTACAAAGGGACAGTACAACAGAGAGACCAAGGTGTCAGAACAGAAAAGAGTGGCCATTGTCCAAGGGATGGGGGCTGCCTCTGGAGTGATGAGGTGGTGGTACTGAGTGTCCTTCATGGACACGAAATTCACTTCTGATAGCCTGAAGTGGAAAGGCAGCCTCTCTCCTTCTCTTCTGGGACCCAGCAGGAAAGTCATAAAGTTTTTTTCTGTAGCTCAAGGCTATTTACTTGCAGAGAGGCTGTGAGAATAAGTGGGAGAATAAACGTCTAGCTACCCAAATCACCTTCTTCCTTGGGAAGCTTCATGAAAACCTAATAAGAGTGTGTGTGATGCTCCAGATCTGCATGTTCTAAGCATCCACAGATGTTTTCTCTTGGCACAGATAATAAGGATCTAAGATTAAATGTTAACGTTTAATAATTAATACTGTTCAGGCTCCCGATCCCTTCTGTTGAAAGTTGGCACTGTGGTACAACCACTGGTGTGCTGGCATTCTGTAACACCCAATGCGCACATTCCCAGGCTCTTGTAATGTCACATTCGGGAGAAATGTTACGTTTAGCTTTTCAGGATGTCATAATTATATTTTTCAAAAACTGGACCAGATGTTAGAATCTGCTTATATACATTTAGTGCCATATCTACACTTAAGAGTTATTGATATATTTTAAAGAGATTAATAATGTGCTCTCCTTAATATTCTTTGGGATCATTATCATTTTTATTGTTATATGGAGTTGGGTTTGAACCAGGGGCTTTACACACAGTAGGAGAGCTCTCTACCACTGTTTAATATGCTTCTGACTCCTCTCCCAACTTAACTGTAACTGTGAAATTCTCATCTATGAAATGTTAACATCTGATGAATTTGAACAAGGGGTATGCAAACAGTCTGTGTGTGAGTGTGACTTTTTCAGCTTCTCCGTAATTCTGAAATTAGGTCATGAAAAACACTCTTAGAAATTAGTCTACGTATCCAAACTTGTTCTAAACATTCTTTTAAAATACCCCAAGGGCTGAGGCTAAAACTCAGTGGTAGAGTGTGTGCACAAGGCTCTGGATTAAATCCCTGGCATTGTAAAAACGTGATCATAGAGTGAGGGAACCTTCACCTGCAGAAGCATCAACTAAAGGAAATCTGTCTTTCCATATGCAGAAGTAGAAAGCAGGTAGATTAAAGTCCCCCCAACCACCACCACAGGAACAGAGTATCAGTTCTGTGTATTGTGTAGCTAACAAGGTCACAGGCTGTTCAGCTGCCGGAGCAAACCTGATTAAGACTGTGATAATCTTTTGAAAGACTGTAATTCATCTCCATTTGAGGGACATTATCTTAGCGTCTCAGCCATCTCAGGGAGCAAGGTTAACAAATATTCAGTGATGAGTTTTTGAAGGCTGTAGTCAAGTCTTGTTCTCTTAAGTCCTTTGAAAGGCCTGTCAGAAGGCAGTGGAATAAAAATGGTCAAATTTGTACGCAGAGCCACAGAACGGCTGCTATCTGAGAAAGTGCTGCATGATTCACAGTCACTGTGTTTACTTAAGTAATTTCTGGTTTGCTTTCGACTGAAGACAAGCTGTTCCCATTGCTCACGTGGGAGAATTGACCACAAAAACTTCTGTTTACTTAAAATAAGGAACCCTGAGACAGAAGATCCACGGCGAGGGGGCTGTACTTCCACATTGTGCAGCCACTCTAGTGAAGGGTCAGCATAACTGATCATCTCACCAAACTCATTTGCGGTAAATGTGGATGTTAACATCCACAAATGGCTTTGAAATGTATTTTTAGGTAAAGGGGGATAGAAAGAATTGAAAGAATCAACATCTTCTGGGGTCTAGGGGACCTTTTTTTCTTTTTTTTTTTTGTAAACAGGTTACCCACATTGAATTCTCCCAGTAACCCCCATGAAGTATGTTTGCTCTATACTCGTGTATTTGTATGTAGTACATGTCTGGTGTATACTTATGTGTACTCATCTCACAGATGAGTACACACCATCAAGGGAAAAAGAAGTGTGCAGCACCAGTTCACAGACTCCATTGGGAACTCAGCTGGGGAAACACTCTCTGAATGGATGCACCTCCCACCGCTGGGCACATCTTTTTTGAATGCTTTTGTGGGATCCTGCCTGGCCACTCATTCCAGTGACTGGTTCTTTCTCTCTTGTTGGAAGCAGTTTCTTTAATATGGACTATCGCTGTAATGAAAACATCCAATGGGCTGGAGAAGCCTCAGTACCTATCATTTTTCTAGTATCATAAAGTGGGAATGGAGCCAAGGAGGACTTGTTGATTGGCCTTTCCCATCGTCTTTATATTTAGAACGTCCAGATCTAGTAGCATACTACTGATAGATTCACAACATGCCCCCAGGGTTGGGCATGATTGTGCAAGCCCGGCAGACCTACACATTTTCGCCTAGCCAGTTCCAGGTCAAAATAGCCAGTTCCGGGTCAAACCGTCTCACATGACCAGGACCCCATGGCTTTGCATGGCTGCGTAAAGTGTGCAATGCAACCATGTGATCTACGCGCATGCGTGGAGTAGCCACATCGACCTGTGTACGCATGCGCGACCCAGCCTTTATAAGCCCACCATATTCTGGCTTCCTTCTTCATGCACGTGTCTCTTCAACAGGCCTGTCTTTCTCTCTTATCTTAATAAAACTCGTTAGTGGATTCTGTCGTGTTTTGTGACATTTCCTCACAGGGTAAGAGTGCCGCCAAATAACTAACAACTACTTCATGAACTTAACTTCTTGCCATAGTAATTTGGGGGCATATTTAAGAAGGAGAGTGTGGTTAGCATAATGTAAGAGAAATACAACTTAAGTTTTAATAAAGAAAATGTATCATGCATACCCTTTGCCCCTTTCCTTTCTTTCTTTTTTTAAAATAAAGCTATGCATAAAACCTACTACTTAATTGTGATAAGATTTCTTAGTATGAGAAAACAGGATGTTCTGGCTTGTTTGATGGGTGTGATATGGTTTTAAAGATGAAGTATGGCTAAGATAGGCAGATAAACATTAACAAACATTTAGTGTCTTACACCGAGCAAATTTAAAGCTTTCATTTGCAGAATAGTAAATGGTTACATGATTAAAACGGTCGTTCATAACGCAAGACAGTATGATCAGAAACACAAGGCAAGCTTCAAGTTCTGTGATGGCAGTAGTCATTTGTCAGAATTCATTAGATGTTACACTTGAGGAGGGTGATGCAAATCATAGCTCAATACACCTGACCTTTAGAAAAAACAAATTGCAGTCTTTTCAAAATATTCCTGTGATTCTGTTACCTTATTTGAATACGTTACCAGAAACAAATGTAAGTTCCTTTTAGAATGTTAAGTTCTGGCCAGGTCTAATTATGTCCCTAGCCTGCAGGGAGGACAAGGACTTCATCTTGTTTACTTAGTTGCTTTGTTTAGTTTTGTCAACTTGACAGAAGCCAGAACCATCGGAGAAGTGGTAAGCTCAAAAAGAGAAAAACTGTCCTGTAGGCAAGCCTGTGGAGCAATTCCTTGGTTGATGATTGGTTATGGGAGTGCCCTGCTAATTGGGTGGTGCCATCCTGGAAAGGCGGACTTGGGGTGAATAAGGAAGCACACTGAGCATGCTTGGAGAACCTGGAGATCAACCAGGTCCGCTTTGGTATGTTAAATAGGCACCTCAGCCGTTTGTCCTGTTTTGGAATTTAGCATTGAGCTCCATATCAGTCTTTGGCCAAAGTTGTCCTTCAAGGCCAGCTGTTCTGTAGGGCCCTAAAGGTCTTCATGGGTATTGGTGGGTTTGTCATGGATTGGCCAGTCCCAGAGGAGGGTATACCCTGAATCTTCTGGACTTTTTTCTCTTTCATTTTGAAAGTAACAGAAGAGATTCCCTAGGAGTCCAATTCTTTTGCGTAAGAACTGTGACATAGTGACCTTCACAAAGTACAAGGACACTTCTACCTCGACTTGGAAAAACGAAGGAGCAAAGACAGCCCTCCTGGAAAAAGCATGCTTGTTCAAGCATTCTTTTTGTTGTGACGTGGATAATTGCTTTGGGGATTCCTTTCTGTTTCATTCAAATAGATAATTTTGGAGTTAATTGTCTTGAGAAACAAGGCTCCAAAACAACAATAAATCTGGTGTGGTGGCACACACCTGGAATTCCAGCACTTGGAAAGTGCAGGCAGGACTATCAGAAGTTCAAGGCCATATAGTGGAGTTCAAAGCTAGCCAGCTTGGACCTGGTTTCAAGCATCAACAAAACAGTAATAATATCTTAGCATCTTGGAAACCATGTGAGAGGCAGTGTCATCCCTCAGTATCTATGAGGCTCAGTTCAGGACTCCCCCCTGCAACTTCCTACCAGTACAGAGACAGATGGTTGCTTAAGGCCATTATATGAAATACCCCAGTATTTGCATATGACCTACACATAGCTTCCCATACACTTTAACTCACCTCTGGTTTACTAATAATATCTAATACAGTGTAAACCTTATATAAATAGTCAACACATTGTCTGGGGAATAATGACAAGAAAACAATTGTATGAGTTTGGTATGAACTTGGTTTTGTAATTTGTGTGTTTGTGATTTTGTGTGCAGTTGAGGATTCCACGTAGAACTTATGGATGTTGAAGGGCTGTCTGCACATGTGGAAAAACTCATTTGAAGCAGAGAAGTCCATTTATAATGTGTCACTTTCCTAATTACTCCTATTATTAATTTTGAATTCATCTTATTATATAAAATTCATTTAAGGAAATACTTCAACTAACAGAAGATCATAAACATAATGGATGTTTTCAGCTATTTATAGTTCAATATGCAAATTTAATAATATTGAAACACAATCCTTATACCATAATCACAAATAGGTTAAATTAGGCTGTCATGTTTTCCAGGAAATTGGCTGAAGTCTGTTTTCATCTGTCAATTAAAATAAATATGTACAAGTATGAGGGAAGACTACTGTCTTTTATGATACTTTGCCAGCACAGAAATATTTTCATAAATGTTAATTGCCCACCAGATTTCTAAAAATCATCCAATGTAACTTGAATTATTTTGGTATTTTTTTTCTGGAGGATAGGCCCTGCTCTTTTGAAGAGCAGAGGTAGAGCTGTTTTGATCTCTCTCTCTCTTTCTCACTCTAAATCTCAGAATGCTAATAGTGTTGTCCTGAGCCACATTCCTCATTACTAATTCCTCCGGTGGGACAAATCTGGAGGGCCATTAAACAAGCCAGGAAAATCCCAACAAGCAGAAAGAATTGGTCCTAAGAACTAATTATTATTATTTTTAAGATTGTGGCAAGTTGGTAGTTAGATAGTCATTTTCTTATAAATTAAATTTAAATAAATTTTATTAAAATAAAGAGAATATATCTAAAATCCCCACTTCTGGATTAATTCCTGTTGCTTACACTCTTGAGGTTATTTGCACCTATTGCATGAGAAAAATATTAATATAAATGGTGCACTATATCAAATCTTCCCATGTCTATGTTCAGATTTCCACCTTAGGACCTTGGAATGGGTCATTTTAGATCTTGGTTATCTTGAGATATTAGCAATACCGCAACTCAGAAATGCCTCCACCCACTCCCCACTTAACCACCGTCTTCCCCCAAAGGTTTGAAAGCATTTACCGGTATATTTAAGCACTTCTTGTTGAAAGTAATTGGATTTTTAAAATCCTGGAACTATGTCTCTAACTCTTCTGCTACAGTTTCAGTATGAAGTACCCTCCGAGAAGGCTTGATTACTTGACTATGTAATAGAAACGAAGCTCAGAGGTGGGGTTTTGGAGAGATATTGATTCATCTGACCTGATGAATGGACAAATCCCCTGATGGATTCATATAGTTAAGAACATTATTGAGAGGTGGTGAAGATACCATCAGGTGAAGCTTGGTAGGAGGAATTAGGTCACCAGGAAGTTCTCCTTTGAAGGATGGATATACCTTGTGTTTGGTCTATAATTCTCCTCTTATCACACTCTAAAATTAGGAGCCAAAATAAGTCCTTCATCCCTCATACTTGTCCCAGTGATGAAAACAAAACAAAAAAGGAACATACCTTCACTGAAGGAGCAAGTAGTTACAGTGTTACATACAAACACCGGGCCGAGGCAAATAGACACCGCACAGTTCCACAAAGAAATGGTGAGTGCTAGCCAGCACATGCGCTTTGGAGTCACGAGGACCTGAGCCTGTACTGAATGGGTAGAGGTGTGCTGCACCAGGAGTCATGCCCCAACTGTGAGCTTTGGGGAGTTAAAAAGGAACTTGAGTTCCTTCACGTTTCTGAGCATCAGTTTCCCCAAGTGTGGAATGAGGGAAAGAAAGCTGATTTTCCAGGGCTTTTATGATGATTAGGATTATATAGTCATTCTATGTAGGACAAATTTGATTTTACTGAAGAAAATAAAGGGCACTTTTCCAGGACGTGGGGTGTTAATATAAATTCCTTTAAACATGAATCAATTGGTCAATTAATTTAGTGTGTGTGAGAGTATGAGTGTGTGTATGTGAGTGTGTGTATATGTGAGAGTGTGTGTGATTATGTGTATATGTGAGAGAGAGTGTGTGTGTATGTATAAGAGTATGTGTGTGAGAGAGAAAGTGTACATCTGAGTGTGTGTGAGTGTATGTGAGTGTGTGTGTGTATGTGAGAGAGTGTGTACGTGTGAGTTGTGCACCATGAGAGGCATGAGGAAGTCAGAGGAACACTGTGAGAGTTGTCCTTGAGACACAGTTTTACTAACGTACTGTCTTTGTTTCTGTCAAATTTAAATTAACTGGGCCGACTGGATTATATTCTGCAACTCAGCCTCTGATCCCTTGCTTCCGAAGTCACAGGGCATCACTTCACTGTGACCTGCTCTGCCACGTTCTGAGTTGATAAGGGAGATCTGAGATGGGCTTATTTTGGCTCACAGTTTCGATTTGTGGGCGTCAGTCCCCCCACCTTGTGAGTTCCTGGGATTGAAGGCAGGTCATCGGCCTTGGTACCAAGCACCTTTATTCCTACAGCCATCTCACCAGCTGCCAAAATGTACATTCTAATTAGAGGTTTAGAATAGCCTGATAGAGGCTGCAGCCTTTCCTTTTGACCTGTTACCCAATTGTCAAACCGCTAGGAAAATCAGTAATTATTGCCTGCCTCTTGCTCTGACACCTCTTGCAAGTGGACAGAATGACACAGGCATTTAAATCTCAGTCTCTGAAATTCCTTAGCCTAATGATGTCTTCTGGTTGCACACTGGTGGGATAAAATTCAATGAGAAACAGGAAACCATGTTAAAATACCTGCATGGCAGGTCTTCCGTGAGACTCAAAAGAGATGAGAAGTTTCCAAACATTAATCAAAGTTTCTATTTCTACTTCCTTTCCATTGCTTTCCAAAGTCTAAACTATTGACAAAATATTATGCATTGAGTATATTATTGATATTACAAAAAACGTTAAAGTCTTTCATTTAACGATACTATTAGGCCAGAAGTTGAAGGCTCATGATGATTTAGAGGTCTGGAAGATGAAAGCAACATAAAATTTTGTGGTAGAAAATGAAGAAGTCCACATAGAAGGTGATCAAAACACCCACATCAGTCATCAGTAAACTATAAAGGGGATAGAGGGAAAGTGTTGCTGATGCTGGAAGGTATTTCAGGTAGAGATACAGGTTTGAACCAATCAATAGCCAGCCAGATCCATCCACAAACACTGATCTTGTGGATAGTGTTTAAAAAGCTCACAATGCTTTCCTTTTGTTCTTTATGTTCTGATGCTGTAATATTCTGATAATTGCTACTTACATCGTTAAGGATCATCCCCCCTCTTGTGAAGGCTGGGGGAAATGAAATGAGTCCCCAGGAAGACGCTTGGGTGACAAAGTAGAGATCTGGTGTTTGAAACTCCAGTCAGCTTCGGGTCTTTCATGTGTTTGCTCTCGTCTGTGGTCATCTCCCTTACTGAATCAGAGTGTGGCAGAGAGGGTCATCAAAAAACATGATGCCCTGTGACTTCTGATGCAAGGGCTCAAGGGTTGAACTGCAGAATGTAATCCAGTCTGCCCCATTAATTTAAAGTTTTCAGAAGCAGACACAACATTTTAGCAAAACTCCTCTCATCCTGTATGCCCCATATTTACACTAAAATTATCTGCAATTTAGAATCAAGTGGGAATTCCGTATTTTCACTTACTAAATCTTGGAAACCCTTGGAGGGCATCCGGCTTTGTCTACTTTCTTCCTTGGATTGTTTACCATGTCTTAAGGATGGTCAGGAAGCTTGTGTGAAGGGAAGCTGAGACCTCCTCAGGGCAGCAGCATCCAGATGTCTCCATGAGAAAGCAGCCTTGAGGTGGTCTAAGTGGCTGGCATATCTTTTTCCCTTATTCAAATGCACCTGTTCTGTTGTTGTTTGCTCGACAGTGTTCTTAGCAGGGCCTTTCCACAGGATTCACTAGCAAGTCACCCACCATGGTGTCCAAGTGCCCGAGACTGTACAATGCTAGGACTCCCTTCCCATCCCATTCTCTAACGCTTTTTGTTTGTTTGTTTGTTTTTGACACAGACTCTCACTGTGTAGCTCTGGCTGGAACTCGCTCTGTAGACCAGGCTGGCCTCAAACTCAGAAATCCACCTGCCTCTGCCTCCCAAGTGCTGGAAATAAAGGTGTGCACCATGCCATCTGGCTCTTTTCCCTTAAAATAAAAAGCTGTGGTGTGTGTGTGTGTGTGTGTGTGTGTGTGTGTGTGTGTGTGTGTGTGTGTGTGTGTGTGGTGTGTAGGAGCATGTGGAGGCCAGAGGATAACTTTGAGAATTTGTTTACACCTTCTTACCTAGTTAAGGCAGAATCGTCTCTGTCCCCAAGTGCAGCATACTCCAGGCTGTCTGGCCCTTGACCTTCTTCTAGGTGACAGTTCTGTCTCAGCCTCCATGCTTTGGAAGGAGTGCTAGAATTAGTGGTGAGTGTCACAAATCTGCCTTTTATGTGGATTCTTGGGACCAAACCCAGGTCTCCAAGCTTGTGTGGCAGGTGCTTTTACCTGCTGAACCATTATTTCCTCAGCCCCCTCCCCCAACCTTCCTTTGATAGTGTCTCATACTAGGAGCTAGTTTGGTCTCCATTCTTGATTCTCCTGCCTCAGCCTTCCAAGTGCTGGAATTGCAGACCTGCGCCTCAAGCCTGGCTTTGTTCTGGCCTCTATCTGTAAAACAGGGGAAACTGTTTTCTACCTTGTAGGATTGGTGTGAAGAATAAATCAGCTGAGAAGCTCAGACATGTGCCAGGTTCATGGGAGAAGCTCAGTGCTCAAAGGAAGAGCCTTCATTAGCTCGGTGATTAGCTTGCATGAGAATCAGCTGGAGGCATGGCTAACACTCTGATTACTGGGCCCCATTGCCCCCTAAGTTTCTGATTAAATAAGTCTGGATGTGGCCAAGTGCTGCCACTGCTGCTGTTGCTAATTCCGGGGTTGAGCCCTGCCTTCGCTAATGCTTTCAATGGCTGAGGCCTTGCTGGGAGAATGCTTTCTCATTTCTGTTTATAAATGATTGGTGTTGGCTGGGCACAGCTCTCAGCCCAGGCAGAGCTGTCAGGAGTGGGAAGTCTGATTTCTCTTAACTCAAGCAGGCACAGAAGTTTCTGATTTATTTCTGGCTATAATCAATACCTCGAGGCAAGGGGCTGCTCTTAGCCAGCAGGAAGTCTAGAAGAGTAGAAAGGGAGCGCTTCTGTTCTAAATTCAGAAGCAATCTCTCTTCAACGGCAGGCAGGCCTGCTCCAATATCCCAGGAGATGGGGAGTGGGAGGGGCCGCTTCCGGGAACCTCCCCTATCTCTCTTGTGCCCATGTCTGCTGATACAAAACAACAGTGTTTGTATACAACGCATGTACATCCTCCCCAGTACTTTAAATCATTTCTAGGTTATTTAGAATACCTTATACAATGTAAATGTGATATAAACACTTATCACACTCTATTATTTTGGTTTTTTTTTTTTTTTTAACAAAAAGAGTGTGGGCATGTTCAATGAAGATGCAGTTCTTTTCCTGCATATTTTCCATCTGTGCTGGCTTGATGCGTGGCCAACCACGGCTATGCAGAACTGAACGCAAGACCATTTTTGCGACCCCTGGACCCTTGAGGGCAACCCTCACAAAATGCTAAGAATTCAGTTAGAGAATGAAATGCTCACACCCAGTTAGAGATCTCACTTACTCAGACTTGGGGAGGTGGATTTAACGTACATAATCCTCTTCGGGCCAGGAACAAACATTTTTGGTTCTCTTTGTTGGCCCAGGCTTGTGTTAAATAAATTGCATGTAAAGCTGTTTTCTGTCCTTCAAGCAAATCACAAACTCATCCTAAAGTAGTGTGGGAGAGGCAAAACTCTACTCTCTCTCTTTTTGGTTTTTCAAGACAGAGTTTTTCCTGTGTAATAACCCTGGTTGTCCTGGAACTTGCTTTGTAGGCTGGCCTCAAACTCCCAGAGATCCACCTTCCCCCCGTCTCTGGAGTGCTGGGACTAAAAGCGTGTGCCACCACACCCAGTTGAAACTCCTCTCTTTCCAGTTATCTGGAAATTAACGGATACAAGGAAAAGGAGACGTACTGTATTAGCATGTTTATATGCACAAGGTCTTCACAGAAAAGCTGTTAACCCCGAAAGGTGTACAGCAAGGGCTCCCACATCAGCTCCACAAAGGATGAAGGATGGTGTTTGCAGCTCCTGAAGGCAGGAAATGGGTGACTAGGAAATATACCCTAGGAAGGGCTGCTCAGTCAAGTTTCCGACTCCTAGCTGCCTCTGGTCCTAAGAGCTGTCCTCCTTCTGGTTAGGAGACAGGCTGTCTTTACAAAAGGGAAATTTATTCCTTAGCTTAAAAAAAAAAAAAAAAGCTGTTCCCTCAGCTTCTTAAATGCTGTCAGCTACAAATAACCCTGCTGGAGTGGTGTTTGGGGGAGCACACCCTTATCACCTTCAGCACGTTTTTTTTTTAAATCAGACTTCAGTGTATATGCGAGACCACCTGGGGGTTTTGTCTTATTCTTGCTCTGACTCAGCAGGTCTAGACCGGAGGATTGTCATCCTGTATTTCTAGCCAGTATCACATCTGGGAGGTTTTGGAGCTCAGGAGTACCTGAGCAGGAATTCTTTTTTTTTTTTTTTTTTTTTTTCCCGAGACAGGGTTTGTCTGTGTAGTTTTGGTGCCTATCCTGAATCTCACTCTGTAGACCAGGTGGCCTCGAACTCACAGAGATCTGCCTGGCTCTCTGGAATTAAAGGCATGCGCCACCGCTGCCTGGCCAGGAATTCTCGTTGAGGGAACTGGTTGTTAGATCCTGCAGCCCAGAGATGTTAGCCCTGCTTCTTTCTCACCTTCCAGGCGGCCTAAACAGGGCCAGCTTTTTCATTTCTATGGACTCTAAGACAAATAGGATCTTTGTTCGCCAAAGCCCAACAGGTATCCATTTTAAATTCAAGCAAGCGCTAATCTCAAGAGGAAAAAGTACTACAAATCTCTTGGAAAGAAAGGGGATGCTTCCCGTTGATTCCGGTAAAGAAAAACATAGGACAAACCCTTGGAAATCAGAATGTACTGGTTCCCCACAGACAGCCCCACACTGCACCTCCTAAGCTAGTTTTCCAGCAGGGACTGAGTGGCCTTTCCTCAAGCTCCATCTTGGCAGAAACTGCCTTCAGCTATTCTAATTTCAGTTTGACCCTGACTCTTTGCAGCATGTTCTAGCCCTTCCAGAAAGGATTCAAAATCCGGACACATTCTAGGTTAGTATTTCTAACCTCGCAGCATGCAATCAACAATTTGAAGAGAACCGTGATCACACTCAGGAGTATTTCCAAACTTGCCTTCTGTTTAACATACTTGACATCCTATATGTCAGTGGAATCATCTGTGCTGGGGATAGGGTGTCTCCATTTTCTATTTATCTATGTATTAATGCTTACAGGCTCTCATGTGTTCTAGAGTGGTCTCAAGCTTGCTATATAGCTGGGTTTACCCAGTGCTGGGGATGGAACCCAGGGCTTTACGCCGGGTACACAAGTACTCTATGAGTTGAGTTGCATCCCCAGCCTCCACAATGATTTTTGAGGAAAGATCTGTTTGGCCATCGGTCCAGCTTGTTTAGGGATTTAGACATGTCATCTTTTCCTGGAATCCTTGTCTATTTTCCAAAACTGAACCTTGTCTCTGAAATACAGCACCTAATTCGGGAAACTACTAAGCTGAGTCAAAACGATGCTTCCATCCCTGCTGCTGCTGCTGTTGCTGCTGCTGTCACTGGTTTCTTTGAACATTTGCATCCTGTGGAGAGGGTTGTTGCTGCTGCTGTTGCTGTTAAATTAGTGAGGCTCATGACCAAATGAATGAAAAATCTGATTCTCTGCAGAAGGGGGACAGCACACTTTTCTCTGATCTTCCTCTTTCCCCTTCTCTTCCTACTTCTCTCTGATAAATGTTTTCTTAGAAGGATTAATGATATTCTCTCCCTCCCCACCCCCATCTCTCTCTCCCTCACTCTCTATCTTTGAGACAGGGTCCTGGAACTGGCTCTGTAGACCAGGCTGGCCTTGAACTCAGAGATTAGCCTGCCTCTGCCTCCCGAATGCTGGGAGTAAAGGTGTGCACCACCACCACCCAGCTGGACTAGTAATTCTAGTAAGTGCCTATGTATATTCCAGCAAAAGTTCACAAAACTGGGGAGAGAATGCAAAGCCTGAAACTTGAAGCTACACGGAGTAGAATATCAACTTCAATACCAGATTTCTAATAGAAAATGGTTCTTACAGTTACAGAGTCTTTACCATTGAAGGCAGCTTTTTAAAAATTGTGTGTATATGAGCTAGGCACATTGGCAGTGGCTTATACTTTTAATCCCAGCACTCAGAATGCAAAGGCAGGTGGATTTCTGTGAGTTTGAAGCCAGTTTAGTCTACATGGTAAGTTCCAGGCCAGACAAAGTTACACTGTGAGACCATCTCAAAAAAAAAAAAAAAAAGTGTGTGTGTAGTATATATTTGTGTTTTCTGTGTAAGTGTGTCTGTGAGTATGTTGGTATGCATAAGTATGTGAGAGTGCATGTAAAGGCCAGAGCTTGACCTTAGGTGTCTTTTGTATTCGTTCACTACATTAGTTTTCAAGGCAGGATATCTCACTGAAGAGGTAGCTCACTGAGTAGCTAGAATGGCTGGCCCACAATGCTGTGGATCTGCCTGTCTCCTGCCCGCAGCACTAGGGTTAGAGGTGCGTGTCACCATGTCCTTCTGGGGATCCAGACTCAGTTTCCCACGCTTGTGTGGCAGGCTCTTTAACAATGAAGCTCTTTAATATCTCCCCAGCTCTGAAGACAAATTTTTAAATACTCTATTTCATAAAATAAGTTCATAAATTACAAATAATAATAAAATAAAAATCACTTAGAAACTCACCACAGAGGATGACCACTGACTGTATTTGGAATTTTGTTTTTTAGGCTTTGGTTTCAAATTTTTTATTTATTGGTTGATGTTCGTGGTGGCAGTGGTTGCATGCAGGACCTGTCACTTGTTAGGTATGCACTCAGTGGTTGCATGCAGGACCTGGTGCATATTAGGTATGCACTCTATCACCCACTCGTATCCCCAGGACTGCAGGCTGTATTCTTTATGTCTATCTCTAGATACTGTTCCGATCATACATATATAGGAATATTGTAGTTATTTTTCTAAAAGTTGTATCTACAGAAAAATTCAATTTAAATGCATAGTGAATGGCCACCTCCCAGTTATTAATGGATGCCTTTTTTTTTTTTTTTTTTTTTTTTTGGTTTTTCGAGACAGGGTTTCTCTGTGTAGCTTTGCGCCTTTCCTGGAACTCACTTGGTAGCCCAGGCTGGCCTCGAACTCACAGAGATCCGCCTGGCTCTGCCTCCCGAGTGCTGGGATTAAAGGCGTGCGCCACCACCGCCCGGCTAATGGATGCCTTTTTAATTGTGCTAATATAATCAACATCTTAAGATGGTCCTCTTTCATCCTTGATGATCTGTATGTCCATCTGTCATTTATTCAAATAGCATTTGTGGAATAGTGTCTCTGCTTCAAGGACTGAGCAAGCTGCTATTATTTAATTTAAATATTGAACCTCAGCTGTAATGGCTTTACTAAATACTCTTCCTGAAGCCTGGCTTGAAAAGCTTGTGTTTCTTGGCTTTAAAAATTGTATGCCTAATTTCTAATGTACCAAATAATGTAAATTTCACTTTATTTCCATCATTTCCGCCCCCCAAGGAATGAGGGTTAGAAATGAACATCTTTGTTCATGGAAATTGCTGCTTGAAGGAAAACAATTAAGATCTTACACATGGGAAGCAAAGACGCATCTGACGAAAGTAAAGAGAAATTTGAATTATGATTTACTGCTTATGAAAATGACTTGGTTTATGAAATGGAGTTTGGCAATCTTGCTCAATGAATATAGTAATTTAAGCAAATTTTGCATTAAGAATGAATCATAATAAGAATTCTCTATTGTGACATTGTAAGAGTTTAATGGCCATTTGTTTTACAGCAAGTTTCTGAAAGAATTGGTCAAGTACCAGAAGCTCACTGTGCTGACAAATGGCTCACAAGGAATTGCTTTGAAAGAAAACACTACTTTTTGTTTTTGAAACAAATTTGTGTAAACACTAGACATATTCCAGTCTCCGTAAAATCACATTCTTTGACCAGAAACTCCAAAGGGACAGCTTTGTCCTTTAGATCGTTCTTTCTTCGAAACACCTTAAATTATTTTTTATCTGTTTGCAGTGTGTGTGCACACACACATCAAAAGAGCGTGCAGAAGTCACTTCGGGAACTCAAGTCGCAGGGCTTGATGGCAAGCACCTTTACCCACTAAGCCACTTCCAGTTTCCTTTCTAAGCTTTATCCCTGTGTCCTCCAGGGCAGCAACGAGTTAGTTCATTATTGCTGTTCTCTCTCCCTGTGTTTTTCTTAAGCAAACAATTGGTACCCTGTGGGTTGGCTCAGGCTTGTAGCTCCTCAATCTGGCCATAAAAAATATGAGCTTTTTCCTTCTCTGAGTCCCTTTTAATGATGTGAAATTGTCCAAATGTTTCTTATAGATTATCCTCAGAATTTTACTGAGGCTCTGCCAAAAAAATGGAAGACCTTTGTCTCAAACAATCACAGATCTGCATTGATTTACAAATGTAACTGCTACTATAATTGTAATGGCCTAGTTTCAAGTAATGTTATTTATAATACAAATCGCATACAATCAATGAGAATACAAACTAATGTTGTTCATTTTCAGAAATGAGTAAGATGGCTGCCAATTTTTCCAATTGCAAAGCATGTATCTTCATTTGATTAAACAGTTCTAGAGTTACATTTGCAGATTAAAGAGAACCAATGGCCTGGGGAAGGGTCCTCATTCGTTTCTGAGCTTGCCATTCTTCTGACTCGGCTGCTTAACTCATTTTACATGGAATGAACATGGACCATCTCTAGGGCCGGGTCCAAGTCACACGGGATTGGATGTTGATACAATTTCTTAGGCTCTTTTAAAGAAAAGGCTAAAAGATATTTCACTTTTATAAGGCTGATGAAAAGAAATAACCAGAGAAACTGGGCATTGGGGCTACTCACTAGCCCAGATGTAGACGACCATGATGGCGTTTGGTGGTAAATCTACCTCTAGACTTATAGATACATACATAGCAAAACTGAGACAAGGAAATTGGATTAAGCTGCCCATCAGAATGTGCTGGACTTGTGTATGGCTCATGGAATTAATTGTGTTACTCGGAGCAAGCGCCATGCATGGTGTGGAAAACTATCCCTCTAGATGCACTAGTAAAAGACCTTTTCTTAGTACTCAGCAGAGAATTCTGTGGTCTCTGACTACTTGAATGATCGTTCTTAGGGTTATCAAAGACAACATGCAAAATAAAATTTTAGAAGAGTTAATTTGCTTTTCGCCTATAAGCCTGGATGAAGATTTTTCTTATACTCAATTGCTCACATTTATAAATAATTAAGTAATAATAGAAGACAGTATATAAAACAGGCAAATTAATGGCAGACCGAAACCATGAGATGGGAGAAATCCTGAGGCCCTGGAGAATGCTCCTCAAAGAGGAGAAAGGTGCACACAGTTTCAGCTGCAGATACCAGATGAGACTGTTCCTAGGAGAGTCAATAAAAGACTTTCACCTTCAGAGCAGGTTCCAGGGAAGGAAGACTCAGAGAGGCTCACTGGGAGCACCAGGTGAAGGCCACAGCATTCAGCGAGGTCATCAACATCAAACCAAAAGCGTCAGTCTCTAGACTGCCTAGTCTCACCCGGAGCTTATTAGGTTTGCAAATTTATCAGGCTCCACCTTGGCCTTCCACCTGAGGGCTGTTCCCAGAAGCCTACACTAGAGCTCACCAAGAACTCCAGCTCTCAAATTACACTAAACCAGAGATTTCCTGAAAGAATGTGAACGGATGTTTCTGGAAGATTAAGACCGCAACTGTAGATTAGAGATATTGCATAGAGAAGAAGTCGGAAGCTGGGAAGTCTGTTTAAAATAGTATCTTAATCGGCATGGCATATATAAATTATAACATTTGCTGCTGCATTTTAAAGCTGCTCTTGGTTAGGTATTTGACATCTTCCTTTTTATGCTGCAGCCTATTAAAGTGTACCAATATACTTTAGTGAGCCTACCTTGAATTACTTAATAATCAACTTAATGCTTTCATTTTATTATAGTGAAAGCTAATTTAATGAATCCTAGCTAGTAACTAGTCAGAGAAAATCCCATTTTACAATAATATGAAATCCAATACAAATCCAGCCATATGTAGACACTCATCAGTTATAGGGAGACTCCTTTCATATTAGGGGATTTGGGTGTTGGTTGGAAGTTGTAAATGAGAATGTTCTTTCTTAGACATAGTTTCAAGCAAATCCACTAATTTGCACTAGAGTTAGTTAACAGAAAAGAAGAGATCGAGGTGAAGGAAAAGAGTGGCTGTTGTCCAGAGTGAGTGACAGTGAGAGGACAAATTGATGAGGAGAAAAGGAGAGACCAAAGGAAGAAATATGCGGCTGGGAAGGATTAAAAAAAACGCACCTCAAAAGTCAGTCAGCGAATGATCAGGGGTGAGCCAGAGGCTGCTACTGGGCTGCCGGGGCTGGGTAATGAGTGTCACCCAGCAGGTCCTGCTACGGTCTGCTCTGCGCCTCTGGGCACAAGCTGACTGTAATGCCACTGGACGGCTGCCCTGTAAGTGTTTTCTTAAGTTTGAAATCTTGGCACTTTTTACACGCCCGTCCATAGGAAACCTGCAGAGTGAGAAACACACAGCAAATGTACTTACGGAACCCCGTGTGTGAAGCTATCGTGTTTACATAAGTCTTACACAATTTGAGAATAACGCAATTTGACACGAGAGACAGGTTGATGAAATGTCTTGAGTCTTTTTTTTCTTTTTGGCATTCTAGTTGAGTGGGTAGAACAGAACCATGGGAAAGCTGAGAGCTGGCTCCGGTTCCTGGCTCTGTGGCTGACATCCTGTGATTCAGGGCAAGAGACATGGCTTCAGCCCCGAATTATTACAGAACAGACTGGGAGGAGAGTCGTGCGAGGGTTTGAACAGTCTCCAGTCTTCTGGGGTTTCAGAAGATTGGGAAGGTTATCCAACAGACAGCAGCCAAGCCACACGCATCCCAGCCAGTCTCCTCGGGTCAGGTTGTAGAAAGAGAGCTTTTGAAGCCCAAACCTTAACCGGTGTTAGTGTTGGAGCCATGCTGGGCAGCTGGACACGGAAGCAGGACAGAGGCCTGGGAGAGTGTGATAAGAAAGAGTGGCGCTTGGTTTGGAAATCCATCAGACTGTGGAATGAGTGCCTGAATGCATTAGACCAGCTTCAGGGGCCTGGAGCCAGAAAAAAGGTTCAGAATTAGACGACATGCGTGGGTTCTATCATCAGCAGAGGTAGTAGGGTAAACCCTGGCAGAGGGTCAGGGTCATGACTGCACAGTACAGGATGGCGGTCATCACTAACAGGTTCCCAGTACTCCCTGGACGCCTCCTCCACAGCCAGCGCCATCACTGTCTTACAGAACGTGCATGGACGCTGCCACTGGACTCTTTTGTTACCGATGAGGATACCCCCAGGTCACGGCTCAAAGACTGAGCATGCAGGATCTCTATGGACGTTTTGCAGGAGTGGAATGGAGCAGAAAGTGGGGGGAAGTCTTGGCACGCATGAGATCAGAAACGTCGTTGTTGGCACATGGTTAACAGTCGCAATCAGAATGATTTCTCCATGCATCCTGTCGGGCCTCACAGAGGGTAGCAGGCCAGAGGAGTCTGCCATTCACTTCCCTCCTGGAGAAATGTAGTTGCATGCTCTGTTTTGCTGTTCCTGGCTTGCTCTAGAGCCAGGGTTCTTCTCCAGGCTCTGGAGGTACAGAGAACTGGCTTTGGTGCCTGAACAGGAGGTCAGCTTGGTAACATTACAGAACCACAGACTTAAATAAAATCTGTTTTCTTAACAGAAAAAAAAAAAAGAGGAAAGTCTGTAATTACTAATTTATTTGAACCAAGTAGTCTTCCAAACTGGGTAAAATAAATCAACAAATGTGGGGGGAAGTTGATGTTTACTGCATAATTTAGAGACCAATGTAATCTCTCTCTTTCTTGCTCTCTTGCTGTCCCTCTGGAAAACAAGGATTCAAAGAGGTATTTGTACACACTTGCTCATAGGGGCATGATTTCCAAGAGTCAAAAAGAGAAGCCACTCAAGTACCTGCAGGTAAACAGCAGATAAACAAAATGTCATGGGTACACACAGTGGGATGTTTACGATTACCTTCAGGTAAACAGTGGATAAACAAAGAGTCTTAGGAACACATAGTGGGATGTTCAGCTTTTAAAGGAACATACACCACAACACAGGTGACCCTTGAAGGCAAGTTGAGTTCAATAAATCAATCATGAAAGGATAAATATCAGCCATATCCTTCCACTTACAGACTAGTCAAAGTCAAAGAGACAGGAAGTAAAAGTGTATCCTAGGAAAAAGAGGCGGCAGGAAGTCAGCATTTAGCAACTGGGGGAGATGAAAACATTCTAGAGGTTTGGATACAGGTGATGGTGATAATGTGTAATAGTTAAGAGGATATATGTTATTTTGCTCATTATTGCAATAAAAACACCATACAAAAGTGATTTAAGGAAAGGCTTGCTTGGGTTCACAGTTTGAAGACATCCTGGCAGGGGAGGCATGCAGGCAGATGTATATAGTTGCTTGCTCATACCTGCTTGGGCTAGGGGGAACAGTGATAAATGTCAGTGCTCAGCAAGCAGTTTCTTTTCTACTTTTTACTCAGCCTAGAACTCCACCCCATCTACTTGCAGTGTGGGTTTACCCTCCTTGGTTAAGACACTCTGGAAACACAGTCGTATACATGCCCATAACTGCGTCTCCTAGGTGGTTCCAAACCCCATCAACTTGACAACCAAGGCTTACCAGCAGAGATGGTGAATTGTATGCTGTTTATTTTACCACTGTGCTATTTTGCTTTGTTTTTGTATGTGGGAAAAAATTTTGTTTTCCCTGAAGATTTTTTTTTTTTGGTTTTTTGAGACAGGGTTTCTCTGTGTAGCTTTGCGCCTTTTCTGGAACTCACTTGGTAGCCCAGGCTGGCCTCGAACTCACAGAGATCCGCCTGGCTCTGCCTCCCGAGTGCTGGGATTAAAGGTGGGCGCCACCACCGCCCGGCTTCCCTGAAGATTTGAAGACTGTTCATGTCATCGCTTTATTCTATAAAGCAACTATTCTTCATATGCTTTGTAACAGGTTTTCATGGGAATGATGCTTTCAGCATATAAAATAAGCTAAAGTTCAAACACACACTTGCTCCGTTACGTAGTTTCACATTTCCGATGTATCAGTCTACTTGATAAAGGAGAAAAGATCAATAGAGTATTTACTTACTTCAGAAGACTGATGGTATGAGGGTCTAAGTGTTTACACGATATCTTGCTGGTGCTAGTTGCTTGCTCTAATTGTGATTTGGACAAAGACACTTAAGATGTCTGTTAAAAAAACAAGAATGGTGGATCCTGGTGTTTCCGGCAGAAAATTAGCAGTTAGGAGTCCAAGAATGAAAGCTGGAATCTAAGCTCCCAATCTTAAAACTACGTTCTGCCGACAGAGTTATTTGTTATGATATACTGCCTTGACCTATCAATCTATAGACACGAGTGATTCATTTTCATATAGAAAAGCAATAAAAACTATTGAACCAGTTTTTCTATTTATCTTAAAAACTGGGTAATTTTTGTCTGGGCTTACTGTGAGAATCATTGTGAATATTAATAAGTTAACATTTTTACTTTGGATGGAATACAGTACTTTTGGAAATTTTTCCTTTTTTAATTAAAATTTATATATGTTTATGAGTGTTTTGTCTGCATGTATATGTATGTCTGTGTGTCATGTATGTGTGCCTGGTACCTGTGGAGGCCAGAAAGTGGCATCTGATTCCCTGGAGCTGGGGTTATAGATAGCTGTTATGTGGGTGCTGGGAATCAAATTTGGGTCCTCTGGAAGAGCAATATTCTTAACCTTTGAGCCATCTCTCCAGTCCCTGGAAATTTTCTAATGATTAATAGTACTTTGAGAAATTTCTTATTAAACAAATGTTTAAGTTTAGATTTTCACAATGTGATATTATAAATTAAGACTCAATCAACTGTTTTCACAGAAGTTTGGAACTTATGATGTATCTGAAAGTCAAATCTGATACTAAGCCAACACTACTGTTGTCAGCTCTGTCTGTTCCTAGAAGAGGAGGTTGTTCCTCTGTCTTAAACATCATCAACAAGACTGACAGCAAAGTACTAACTCCAGGATTGTTGTCCTGGTTGTTGATGTGAGAGATAGGAAGGACTTTGCCTGATTGTCAGATGTCAAACCACGTGTTGTGGAATAATTTTTTTATACACTATGAAGATGCGTCACTCAAATTGGTTTAATAAAAAGCTGAACTGCCAATAGCTAGGCAGGATTTCATACGTAGGTGGATTTTTCTGTCCCGTCTGCCAACTCCCAAATAACCACATGGAGACTTCATATTAGTTATGAAAGCTCGGCCCATAGCTTAGGCTTATTTCTAACTAGCTCTTATCACTTAAATTAACCCATTTCTTTTCATCTACTTTCTGCCTTGTGGCTTTATTACCTCATCTAAATATGGCCCATCCTGCTTCTTCTCCATCTAACTGGTGACTCCCCTTCTTCCTACTGTCTTCTGTGCCTGGAAATCCTGCCTAGCTATTGGCCATTCAGCTTTTTATTAAACCAATCTGAGTGACACATCTTCACAGTATACAAAAAGATTATTCCCCAACAACCATGTTTTGTTATAGGCAAATAAACTAATATAATGGCCTTATAAAGAAAGGCCCAACTGGCCAGATCAGTGGAGTTCAAGGCAAGACTTGAGAAAAGCATCATCATTGTCAGAATCTTATTATTTTTTTTTTAAAATCACAAGATTTGGGCAAAACAGAAGGTTAGATAAAATGAGCAAGAATGCTTTAGGGATAAATAAGAAACAAAGAATGATTTCAAACAGTAGAAGTGACCTTTCAGCCCTCTTTCATCTTTTACAGGACCCCCACCTCTACCTCATTAGATTGCTCAGGGTGGTCGTCTGTTGCTCAGGTTCATCTGTGTCTGGCTTACGCTTCCATACAGACATTGGTATTTGTCTCTGCATTGGTCCACAGCTAGCCAAGTGTACCAGGCTTTTTTTTTTTTTTTTTTTTTTTTTTGCCAGGGGAGTGTTGGGGAGAGGGGGGCAACCAACTTCCAAATCATGACAGAGACATATTATTAGTTTTGAATGTTCAGCCTATCTTAGCACATTTCTGGCTAACTCTTAAATTAATCTATTTCTCTTTAACTACCTTTTGCCTCAGGGCTTATTCCCTTTCTTATTTCTGTATATCTTACTTTCCCTGTTTCTGGTGTCTGTCTGTCTGGCATCTGCCTGGCTTTTTGCCCCAGGCATCTCTGTTATTCTCTTCTCCTTCTTCTCTCATTCCTCCCTTCTTTTTGAGCCTAGATTTCTCCTCCTGTTTATTCTCTCTGCCCACCAGCCCCGCCTATCCTTTCTCTGCCTAGCTATTGGCTGTCCAGTTCTTTATTACACCAATTGGGTGCCTTAGGCAGGCAAGGTGAAACAAATGCAGCATAAACAGAAGTAATACACTTTTACACAGGTTAAGTAATGTTCTGCAGCATAAACAAATGTAACACGTTTTTGCCTAGTTGAAATAATATTCTACAGCTGGGTGGTGGTGGTGGTGGTGGTGGCGGCGGCGGCTGCGCACGCCTTTAATCCCAGCACTCAGGAGGCAGAGCCAGGTAGATCTCAGTGAGTTGGAAGCCAGCCTGGTCTACAGAGCAAGATCCAGGAGAGGCACCAAAACTACACAGGGTTTGGTCTTGGAAAAACAAAACAAACAAACGAAAAATAATATTCTACAACACCAAGCATGAATTGTTGTGTTCACATTGTTTTTCAAATAGAGTTTCAATGATGACCTTTCTTGGAGAACTGAACACAGACTTTTAAAAAGAGCTTCCAGAATTTGTCAGTTATAGTCTTTCTTTGCCCTTCTGCATGCAGGGAGATACAAGATAGTGCTCATGGCTTGCCTGTCCTTTCATTTCCATCTCCTACCCTGTAGCTCTTTGCTCTCAAGACTAGCCAGTCTCTATGAGGTTCTGTAGCTGGAGGTGACCCCAGGACACTTGGAATCACTGCTATGTAAGTGAAAGGTGTTGGTAGAGCTTGTTGACACTTTGGAAACTGTCTCAACTTGTTACTCTCTCTGTCCTCAGCCTTTCCTGTCTACTTCTTCAAGATGGGATTTGGGGGTGGCTATCTTGGGATCCTGAGGAGATGAGCCCACCCTAAGGACACACAGAGCAGAAAGGTAAAAAGCCTACCCAGTTCTCAGGAGGTATATTATTAGCTCTGGTCAGCTTACCTCCAGACTCCTGGTTATGACTAATATGCTAGAGTAATAACAGCCTAAAGTTGTTTGAAATTTCCCTTTTCGACTTCTTGTTACCTACCAGCTTACTTCTCATTCACAGGAATGTTTGAGAGCAGAAATTTCAGAAGCAAAGAAAACACTAGAGCCTTTAATGAATGGTATTTCCCTAGGCTAACTTGCTTAATTATGAGAATGTTTAGTTAATATACAAATTATGAAGCTTGAAATAATTGGCTCTGATCAGCATCCTCATTATTATCATTAAAGAGATTTTTATTCGGTATTCATTTGCACAAGGAAATCTGCTCAGCTGTTTACCTGGTGAATTACTTTCTATGCGGGAGAAGGTTCTCTCAGGCTGGGAGATCATTGAGAAAATGAATGACTTTCTCCAAGCTGTTACTGTACATTGGCACTCTGTGCATCAGCCTTGTAGCAAATACTCCAAATCAGAACAGTTATTTATGAACATTCAATATGATTTAATACCTATGTAAAGCAAACTCAAAGCTGTCACCTCATTACATCTTTTACAATAATGTCATTTCACTCTAAGTCCTGAGTGATTTCTTGAGGGGGATAGGAAATGACAGAGTCATGGTTAGCAAGCTGGGGATTTCTTCTCACCGTGGGCAAGCCCATGGGTGGTTCACACTGTGGATATCATCTGTTCATCTGTTGAAGCAGAAAAAAGAAGTTGACAGCGGCTTTATATACGAAGAACAGAGCCCCTTGTGTGTACTTACAGCACCCGGCAGTTGATAAGAGTTCAGGTCTATCTGTTCTCACGGGATACAGGATTGGGCGAATTGGCTATCCACAGGTCAGTAATATATCCTTGTCTCAAGGGCAAGGCCTTGAAGCCTTTTCTGTGTTTATCAGAAGTGTACTGTAAACATTAAAAATATTTCATGGGCTAAGTCTCAGATTGCACTTGGTCCAAAGAATAGAGAGTGATGGCGTGAATTTCTCCAGTTTGAGGAGTTTTAGGCAGTTGTGTATAGGCTCACCGGACATGATGGCTGCCATGGCCTTCTGCGTGCCATACCTTGTCCCCTTCCTTGCTTTTTTTGCTGATTTACACATTGAATTTGGGGCACTATTTTTCGTTGGTTTGTGTAAACCTTGGCTGATCACCCCATCTTGGGCATTATATAAATCTGTCTTTGTTTTTAATTTGCATTAGTTCAGATTAACTTCTTTGTAAACAGCTCTGTGCTCTCAGATAAGTTGTTTAAGTGATAAAAATGTTTAATTCTTCACTAAGTAAACTAGCCTCAGAGGTGATAAATAAAGGGCCAGCAGGAATCTTTCTTGTTCCTTGACCCAGCTCCCCTAAAAGAGGCTCTATGTTTTTTTGTTCAAAGTAGAAGGAGAGGGCTCATTTCTCGACTTGTAAGGAACTATCTGGTAAACACTACCAACAATCCTGTTTCATGCCATTAACCAGATCTTCAAGGGATGACCACATCTAACTTCAAGGGGGGCTGCAGAATGATGTCCGGAGTCTGGATCCCTGGATGCCTCCTAAAACCAGACTCGAGATTCTGGTCCTAGGCAGGAAGAGAATGACTATGGAGAAGAAATGAATAGTCCCTGCTGCCATTTGCAAACAACTGTAAATGAGGGTGTGGCTACTTGCGAATGTGCTGGTTACTGGCATATGGGCTATAACCTTTGTCCCAGTTAGCACTTCAAGTGCTCGCTCCACTTCCTGGGGGTTTATGGGAGCCAGATGGTGGCCAGTTACCAGCCATAGTGGTTTATATTTTCTCTCCTTTGGTTTGTCTGACTCTATGGACAAAGAACAGACTCCAATTTGTCTTATTTTGCTTCTAGACCTCATTCTATGAAGTGAAGTTGTTTTCAGTAGGAGGATGAACCTCACCTTTTTTTTGCTTATTTTTGAAGAGTAGATAGATGTGTTACAAGTATAACTCTCACTTCAGGACGCAGACCAATTGGTGGTCATGCCATGTATTAAAGAACTCTGCTTTCTATTTGAACGTAGAATTTTGAAAGTTCCACAGCTGTGAAAGTAGTTATAAAGAATCCAAAAAAAGTTCTTCTAAAAGCTCCTGTCTCTACAAACAATGCTTATCATTGCAGTGACCAGGCGCAGGACCCCCTTTTGTGTTACTTAGGACAATGATAACCTTTTGGAGTTTCCCCAAGAGCCGGGATGCCAAAAGATATCCCTTACCAGTGCTTCCCAATGACTCATTAGTGAGAGGTCATAAAGGCTGAACAATTAGATGATTTTCATTGAAACTTCTTGAGGTCTCCTAACAGGAGGTTTTAATATTTAAAATACTTACTAGCAGAAGTTCTTTTCTTAGGAGGAATGGGACTTCAGGTGCAGATTATGGTATGATTCTCAAAATAAAAACAATATGTATGCCTACCCGTTACATGAAAAAGGGAATTCTTTTCCTCTGACTTGAATTCCAAGAAAGCTGTGGAAGCGTAATTTGTTTACTTTGGACTTTTGGATGAAATAGCACCACTGCACACAGAGACCCGAGGAGATCTGCTATCTCCAAAGACTGTGAGTCTTTCTCTTCTGTTGTTAGACCATGGTGCTGAAGGCGTGAAGTGCCACAGAATAAAGAGATGTTAACAACCGCTCAACGATTCCCATATGACTCTCTTTAACTCACCTCAACTCCGCACACTGCAATTAATCAATGGAATTCAATTTAATTAAACCCTGATCAATTATATGGTGGAAGCATAAAAGGAAGCTGCCTCTGTTGGGGAGACCATGTATGTATGCTCAGAAGGGAAGAGGATGAGTCAGGCTGTCTAAATGCCGAGGTGCTCGACATGGGACTCAGTTGTGCCCGCATCATAGGGTTTGCTTGGCTTTAATTGGATTTGCAGAAGAGCTTCCTAAAACACCCTCAGGAGATGATTCCTGGTGCTGGCATGTCACCTTCCACAAAGGTGAAATCTGAGGTGATTATTTACAGAAAAATAGGCATGACGTCAACATTTTATCTGTGCATGCCAAGTATGAGATATAAATTAACATTTTTGTCATTGGGTGGGGGATTTTGGTCCTTTTTTTTAATACCTCATGCTTTCCTGTATCCCTGGAATAATGTGTAATGACCACGTATTATTTAATCTATTATAAAACTGTAAACATAGTGGATGACATTTAGTCTTTGATGAATCTAGGCATTGAATTACTGAGTTAGTTCTTCGTGGCTACTTCCAAATATTTTGTCTTGCTCTTTGTTTCTTTTTATTCAATTTTCTTTGAACACCAAAAAGTCTCAATAAGTCCAATGTATGTAATAAAAATTGGGTTTTAGAGTGGTGACGGCACACACCTTTAATCCCAGAAACTGGGCGGATCTCTTGAGTCGAGGCCAACCTGGTCTACAGAGCAAATTCCGGAACAGCCAGAGCTCTTACACAGAGAAACCTTGTCTCAAAACAAACAAACAAACAAATAAATAAACAATATAAGTAAATTCGGGTTTTAGTCCCAAACTATGGCTTCCAGGCAAAATGTCCTTTGGTTACCCCATGGCTCACTTGACCCCCTCAAGACTGCTGAAGTGAGAAACTTGCCACTTGTCCCTTACTTGGGATTGATTCTAGGATGATGCCAAGTACTCGGTATGTCCTTGATCAACATCATCCTTCAGTCTTATTTGTTTTGGTGATTACTTTTCGTGGAGGGAGTGACTGAAGAAAACCTTTCTGTTACGGTAGTAAAAGTATCACAAGGGCTCTATAGCGGAGTGGGGGTCGGAGCCAGACTATCTGGTTGTTGCTCATACTGGAGGACCAGGAAGCGGGGTGACAACAGCTTTCAGCCACTCACAGTCCCAAAGTGGCTCTTCTTAGCCTCGATTGACTTATCTGGTAATAACGGGGCTGATGACTGTCTCTCCCTCAAGGGAAAGAAACTGGTGCTGTAAGGCTGAATTGAGACAGTGGGTGAAAGTGTGTTTGCATAATGCTGAGGTCAAAGTAGGCTGCAGGAGATGCCAGCTAATGACAATGATGGCTATTTGGACAATAGCAATGGAGACCATTGTGTGTGGTGTACAGGTGCATGTGTGTGCCTGTGCTCATGTGTGCACCTGTGTGTGAAGGCTGGCAGTCAATACCAGGTGTGTGTGTGTGTGTGTGTGTGTGTGTGTGTGTCCACAGGTGGATGCCTGTGCTCATGTGTGCATGTGTGTGTGAAGGCTGGCAGTCAATACCAGGTGTGTGTGTGTGTGTCCACATGTGTGTGCCTGTGCTATGTGTGCATGTGTGTGTGGAGGCTGGCAGTCAACACCAGGTATGTGTGTGTGTCCACATATGTGTACCTGTGCTCATGTACGAGTGTGGGAGGCTGGCAGTCAACACCAGGTGTCTTTCTCATCACATTTTACCTTACTTTTTTGAAATGAGTTCTCTCTCTGAACCAGAGACTCACCAGTTCTGCTAGCCCGGCTGGCCAGCAGTCCTTCGAGATCTCCCTGTGTCCATCTCCCCGGGGTTTACAGGCATCCACCACTGCTCCCTGAATTTAGATGCTTAAGCTTGTGAGCAAACACTATACCAACTGAGCCACCTCCCTGGACCCCAGGAGAGATCACTCAGGTCAATAACTTCCTTTGTTCCCTGTCACTTGCTTAGCATTTCCTCTGGTTGAACTTGCGTAAGCCTTGAACATACCGGATTATAAAAGGTTGGGATGGATGGAGACAATGAACGCAAGTGTTCTGTATGCGCTGAGCTCCAATTAGACAGTCAATGGATGGTGGCTGAGGACAGTGACTAGGAACAGCTATTTGTACAGTAGTTCAAGATTGGGGTTTGAGAGTGCATATTAACTTGTGTACATCTGTTGGGTAAGACTGTCAACCTAGATCCAGGTCTTAGACATCACATATGGAGAGGAGGCACCACAGAGACATGGTTAACTAATGATGGAATACTGACTAGCTCCTCAACAACCCTCTTCCCACAGCTGTGTGCTTCATGCAACTTTTACATCTTTTCCTGAACCTGTTTATTACTCAAGGTGTAATTGCTCTCACAATTATAAAATGTAATTAGCATTTATGTAACCAATAAAGTATCAAGTTGAAAATAAACTTTTCAATGAAAAGTTTTCAATGGTTTCAATGAAAACCAAGTTAAAAGTGTTAGAAATATGCCATAGCCCGGCAGTGCTACAGAGAAATACATCTGACCAAGTACAGAGGACATGACTATGAATGGAGAAGAGCTTCTCCTAGAAATCTAGAAGGGTCTTGTTTTCAGATACCAAGATGTATTTTGAGTGTAATTTCTGTAAATAGTGTTCTGAGCTGGGCTGTAGCTCAGTGATAGAGTACATGTCTAGATATGCCAGACTCTGGGTCCTATTCTCAAAACTACAAAGAAAAGAGCCAGTGTGGAAGTCCATGATCTTAGCTCTACATAACCAAGAAAAAAAGAAAAGAAAAGAACTGTACAAACCTGTGGGATAATGTCAGATCCTAAATCAACCTGTAAACCTCATCTGCCCAAAGACCAGGTAACTTCCTGGAATGCTGGGAGTTGTAGTTCTTGGAAAATAACAACAAAGCTTCATGGGAAAGTATGGTAGCCTATGGGTTTTGTCCTTATAAGCCCAGCCAGCAGGTATCTTGGGGCCATGCAGCTGGAAACCTTTCAGATGGTGGTCCTGACCAAATTCCATTAGTCGTCAGTATTTAATATTTTAATAAAAGCTTGCTTTAACTTGGCCAAAATGGTGTTTCTCTAGCGAATTTCAGTGTTAACAATAAGTGCACTGCATTTGGGCAATGGTTTTCTGACCTGTTCTTTAAAACGACAACTGATCAGTGGCTCCTCTACCTGAGACTTTATTGACAGAGCTTGGCTTCTTCCTTCTCAACCTCACAGTCCTCAGTCTTGCAGCTCTGTGGTCCTTGCTCCTGCTTCAAGACTTAGGAAGTGTTGATACTTTTAGGTTTGGTTCTACTTGTATGTCAGGTGGTATCTAATATGCATTCACAACACGCCCCCACTTTGGGCATGGCCATGCATACCCGGCGGGACCTAGTCACTTCTGCCTAGTCATTTCCAGGTCAAATGTCTTGCATGACCCAGGACTTGATCTATGCGCATGTGTAGAATAGCCACATGGGCCTGTGTGTGCAGGCTCAGCCCAGCCTTTATAAGCCAGTGCCATGATTCCCAGTCCCCCTTCACTCACGTGTCTTTCCGTAGGCCTGTGCACATCTGTCCCTCTCCCTTATCTTAATAAAACTCTTGATAGTGGATTCTGTCGTGCCTCGTGACTTTTCCTCTCAGGGTAAGAACGCTGCAAAAACCAACAGTATCTACTTAGTGAAATCAAAGAACTCACTGATCTTACTGTCCGTGGTTTGGCACACCTAAGTGTGTCCTGTTTCTAGATGGTGTTCTCTCTGTTTAACCTTTTTTTTTTTTTTTTTTTGGTTTTTCGAGACAGGGTTTCTCTGTGTAGCTTTGTGCCTTTCCTGGAACTCACTTGGTAGCCCAGGCTGGCCTCGAACTCACAGAGATCTGCCTGCCTCTGCCTCCCAAGTGCTGGGATTAAAGGCGTGCGCCACCACCGCCCGGCCCATGTTTAACCTTTTTGTGGTGTCAGTTCAGCTAACTCCCAGGTTTTTTGTTTTAACGTGTGGAGATGTGAGCGGAGAAAAGTATGTGTGTTTCTGACGCTTTGTCACCATGACTAAAATAGCTCAAAGAAGCAAGGGAGGGAAATTTTATTTTGGCTCCTGATTTGGGAGGGTTTGATCCATGGTTGTTTGTCCCAACCTGCTGAGGCAAGTGTCACGAGGTGGAGAGAGCCATTCACTTCAATAGAAACAAAGGTAAAAGAGAAAGCTGGCACACCATTGACTTTCTTACAGTCCCCATTTTGTTCCGTCCAGGCCACTAGCTCATGGGACAGTGTCAGACGCATTTCATGCTGGATTTCTCTCTTGGTGAATCCTCTCGGAATCCCTTCCACAGACACACCCAGAGGTGTGCCTCTTCCTTTCCTAAGCACTTCTCACTCCAACTGAGTTGACAAGAAGGATTGGCTAGCACCAGAGACAGCATGTAAATAAGTCTCCATACTTAGTGTGACAGGAGATAAAAAAAAAACATGGCCGAGAAGAGTAAAATTCCCCGGTAGGAGAGTGCATTGAGAATAACCTGTTAGGAAGAGTGGAGAGGAAAAGTGGCATTTCAGTGGAGACGACACCGAGAACGGGACACTCCAGACATCTCAGGAGGAGCTCTCTAGAAAGACTCCCATAGACTGGGAAGCTTGAAGGGAGGTCATTCTTGGTCTCTGGGGTGCAGTTTGGGAGATGGGCGTGACTGAAGTACCGTAGGGGGAGCAGGGGCTGGAACTCTTGAGAGGGCATGCACGGGCTTTAGTCTTTCACCAGGACATCTGGAACTGCCCAGGGAAGTCGTGATTTGTTTTTGTTTTTGTTTTGTATATATAGTCTTGCTACCCCAGGCTGACCATGAACTTCTGTCTCTACCTCTCCCGTGCTGGGATAATAGTGCATCTGCATACCCGGCTTATGACGAGCAGGGGACTGAACCCAGTGTCTGGTGCATATACTAAGCAAGCATGATGTCAACTGAGAAGCTACACCCTGAACCCTCTTTGCTTGTATTTTGAACCCCTTCTTCCATTTGTATGGAGATTAGCTAGCAGGGGGATCGGGATACAAATGAGGACGTTTACTTTTTTTTTTTTAAACTTAAAATTTTAAGTGGCACATGGTTCGAATCTCTTACTCTTTCCCTACGAGTAAATATTAATAACATGAGGGCGGGGATGATATTTGCTTTGTAATCACTCTCTCCTCAGCACCTGGGCAGCACTGGACACATGAGAGTGTTTTGTAAATATCGGTTCAAGACAGGAAACAGAGTTACACCATGGTCGGGAGGGGGTTGAGTCTGAGTGTGAAGGGAGTGGGGTGTCAGCAGACTGTCACTTGGGGAGGAAAAGGAGAGGTTAGGAGCCTTCACCACCCACTGAGGATCCCTACTGTAGTGCCTGGCTCTTAGTGAATGTGAGACTTGCACCAGGCCCTGGATTCAAATGACAGCTTGAAATAAATCAGAAGAGAGTTTTGATATTTTTCCAGTGACTGTAAAAATGCCAGGGCTGGATGGAAACTCTCTGTGTCTGGCATCATTTAAACATGGGCTGTTCCAGTGTTTTTGGCAGAGTGTAACTCTGGGGGCTTCCCTAATTTCAACACGGCAAGTTCTTGGGGGAAAAGAGAGCTGAAGTGTTCAGGGGAAGGGTTCTCCGGCATAGGAAATGGATGCAGCAGCCTTTGCTCGGGCCTCGATGTATGGGTTGTTTTCCTGTTAACACAGAGTCTATGGACATTCTCATTTCTGATAAGAACACAATAAAAATGTTGCTTGCAGAGCTATTTCCCCTCCTTGCCTCAAAATCCCCAAGTTTCACTTATCGTGAAGTCTCGCAGCCGTTTCTTGATTGACCTCACGTGGTGTGCATTGCTGGGTCTCTGTGTGTTGCTCCCAGCTTGGCGGATGCTCTCCCGAGGGGCGCTCCGAGTCACAGCCCGGCTGCTGTCCTTCCCATCTACCTCTGCTGTGATCCTTGTGGGTCTGTGAGTGATGCTGATGGAAGCAGTTTGCATCATGCTGTGCTGTGCGGAAACCAAGCGAGTCTGCATTATTTCATAGGAACACCCCCCCTCCCCGCCCCCCACCACGCTAAAGTCCAGGAGCCTCCAGCACAGGTTGATTCCGAAACATTTCATGCTCAGAAGGAAAGAGAGGCACTCTCAGTTCAAAATCCACGGTCGTCGACATGGGCTCTAGCTCTTTCCTAGAATGAGTTTCGTATATCAGCTAACTAAGAGCACAAAAATAAAGATAAAACCAGCCGCTTCACTATTCGTATCCACTATGCCCACCGAAGTCCAAGTATTTAACACGTTCGATTATCAGAATTATGAGTTCCGAGAAACGGCACGCCCATGTTTGCTTCGAGTCTCTTTCTATCACGTCCTGAGAAAGCTCCGACTGCATTTGCAAAAAACGGTGACTTCAATGAATTTTCAGGATATGTTTGTGTGGCTTTCTCACTGCACACATGGCCCAGCTTTATCACTCAGAGACTGAGAGGTGAATGGGATCTGACTGAAAATGGATGTGACGAGGCTGTCTAAGTTCTGTGTGAAATCGGCTCCGGTGCCTCACCAAGCAGCAGTGCTCTGTGTGAGTGAAACATTCCACGATCGTTAAGATGATTAAGGTGATGATGATGACTTTAGGGATACTGGGCCAGAGTCCATCATTAACTGGAATTGGATAAAAATCTCAAAAATTTTAAGACCAAAAAAAAAAAAAAAAAAAAAAATCCTGAGGTGGATAAATAGAAGACTCACTGGAGATATGTTTAAAACCCAGAAATTTGCTGCCTCATAGTTAATGACTTGAGTCCTGCCCAGTACCCCTGAGGCCACTAGCATCCCCAGCATCCCCCAGCATCGCTGTAATTATCTTTGAATTTCTCTCAAACTCCTGCTGCACATGATGGAGGCAGTAGCTACTTCGGTGCTTCTGTTGCTCAAAACCCTGGCTTATTTAGGGCTTGTTAATGGTATCATCTAGTTTTTAATTGGTCAGCTGTCAAAAAGTTCAAAAATATGAATCATCTCCCTGAGCAAAATTGGAGCCTCTTCGGATCTGACCTGAGTTGTACTGTGCAAAGGAGACAGAAGCTGTCCAGTGGGAAGCACCCGGGCTGCGTCGACTCAAAGGCGTCCTCCATCTACTCAAGTTCTTTATCATCAGGGTGATGATCAGTCTGTCACTGTTCATATGCTGCCCGAGGCAAAGGGTTAGTGCTGCTGAGGGTGACATACCCTAGAGCTGCCACTGTGATGGTTACCTGCGAGTCACATCACATTTGCACTGTGGATGGACAGATGGAAGGGACTACAGTGACCATTAAGTTTCTTGGTGAGACTTGCCGAATACAGCCATGAAAATCAGACCAGCACGGCCATTAAAACCTGAGCTGTTACGGTCTTCCGTCTGTGCACTCTTGACTATGTTCTTCTGGTTCTCAAGTTGTGTATAGAACTACCCAAGTGATTATGTTTCACATAGGCCTTCTTTTCTTCTCAGTGAGGCAGGCTTTACTGCAGCTTAGGGGATATGGAGAAGGAGGAAGGCATTATGAAATGAACATAACAAAAACCACCAATGAAAGGGACTTAGGGCGATTTCATTTAAATGAACTTGAATAACAGAACAAAAGCAAATACCACCAGATGAGAGAAATGGAAAAGAATGCCAGGATGCCAGGAGCAATGCCAGCAGTGTGGTTCACACATGATACAGAAGGCAAGGAACTTAAGAAGGGCATCTCCATACACAGTCTCCTCCTGTGTGACCCAGCAACTCATACCTTAGGTTTATCCCCAAGAGAACTAGAAACCTATTGAAGCAGGACTTGGCTCTCCACAGGCAGTAAGGACAAGGATCCCTGCTAAATCACCAGCTAGTTATGTAGCCTGGAAACAAGAAGGACAAGTGACGCCACCATAGACTACATAGCATATAAATGAGTTCAGAGAGATTGGACAAGCATGGCCACGACATATGATCACTCGCCTGACTGGACAAACAATACATGATCATCTCTCTGTTTGGACTGAGGAGAAAAGCACAGGATGTGGAGGCCACTCACTGGTTCAGTCTGTGACATGATGGTCAAGGAATGCTCAGTCTCAATGATACCTGGGTCTCCATCAAATTCCATCAAAAGGTTCACAAAGGCTAGCGGGCAGGACACCAAGCAGAATCCCCTCTCTTGAGACAACTCTCCATCAGGAACTTTTCTCACTTTTCCTGAATAAAACTATTTGTTCTCATCTGCTTGCCTCTTATTCACTTTTCTTACTCTTTTTTTTTCTTCCGAGACAGGGTTTCTCTGGGTAGTTTTGGTGCCTGTCCTGGATCTTGCTCTGTAGAGCAAGTTGGCCTCGAACTCACAGAGATCCACCTGGCTCTGCCTCCTGAGTGCTGGGATTAAAGGTGTGCACCACCACTGCCTGGCCTTTTCTTATTCTTGTTGATCTTGAGACAATGAACTGAGAAGCTAGTGACTCAGGGGACTTTGGTTACATTTGATTATCTGGTACCTTAAGCTCCTGAGTTGAGCTCACTAGAACCAAGAGATTCTCCATCATTCTAAAAGAAAAGCCCACATCAGTGTCTATGAAAAAAACTCTACATAGGGCTGGGGAGATGGCTCAATCATTGAATGCAGACTGTTCTTCCAGGCACCCGCATCAGATGGTGCACAAATGTTCTGAGCATACCAATGTCTCTGACCTCTGTGGGCAGCTGTACCCTCTTCCCTAAAGGTGTGCATGCATGCACGCATGCACATGTGCACATAACACACACACACACACCACACACACACACACACACACACACACACACACACACACACACACACACTTTAAAAAATAAATATTTGTAACCAAAGAACCTGTACACAAATGTTTAAGAAGGAGTGGTCACAATCTTCATAACTTGAAACAACTAACTACCAAATGATGAACAAAATGTCCAAACAATAGAATGCTAGTTGGTGGTAAGATGGAATATGTAGTCAGGCCTGGCATAGTAAGGACTGGGAATGATGCTGAGTGAAAGAAGCCAGTCTGTTCTGTCTTCATTGTATTTCTGCAAGTTGTACGTATGTGAAAGATCTAGGTAGACAGTTCTGTAGAGACAGAAAATACATTAACATAAGGTTTACCTGGGCGCAAGGGTGGGAGGGAATGAGGAGTGAGTGCTCATGAGTGGATGGGCTCATGGGGGGATAGTGAAAATGGTCCTAAAGTAGAGCGTTGTGATGACTGCACAGCTCTGTGAAGAAACACTGAACTGTGCACTTTAAATACAAACGTGATGTATGTGTCCCGTCCTGATAAAGCGGCTACTTAGAAGTACTTCATGTGCTTCCATAATGATGGGCTCATCAGCATGTCTGAGGCGTAGACCCAGGGGAAAGGAAAACAGGAAGAAGGACGGATGGAGGCATTAGAAGGAGGTAGATGTAGGAGAAAAAGCAACGGGAGGTACTCTCAGTTATATTACAAAATCTTTGGGGAGCTGGACAGTCAGCTTGGTGGTTGAGATCACTTGTTCTTGCAGAGGATCTAGATTTGTTCCCAACACCAACATGATGACTCAAAAACTTCAGTTCCAGGGGATCTGACACCCTCTTCTGATCTCTGACGGCACATACGTTATCCACATACATGCACTTATGCGACATACTCATACACCTAAAATAAATAAACAGATCTAAAATAATTAAAATCAAACAAACAAAACCTTTAGGAAGGGCTTGAGATGTAATCAAGTTGTAGAGATCTGCCTCACATCCCAGCACTACATAAAACTAGGAGAGAGGGCGCATGCTTATTAGGTCAGCATTGGGGAGGTGGGGAGAAAGATTGGGAGTTCAAGGTCATCCTCAGCCATATAGCAAGTTCCAGGCCAGTTGGGCTGTATGAAACCAAGGTGGAGTTGGGGTGGGGTGCAGGGAATAAAACACCTCAGGGAACAGCTTCATGCCTCAGGCAACCAAAGCTCATCAATATAGAAACTTGTGGAGAGACCTTGAAATGGTCCCAGGACCAAAGCTCTTACAACAGATCTATAATTCACTCATGGGCTGTATGAGTCCATACAATATATCTTACCATCTCCTTTATTTTCTTGTCTGATGCCTTTCTCTCTTCCCTTAGCATCATGTGACTTTGAATTACATGTCCTCTCTAAAACCAATTCTACCTAATACCATTCTTAATAGAGTCGTTGCCCTCTGCTTTAGTGAGTATATTATTAATTCTGTCTAAATTCTCATTTCTGGACCAATGACATGGAGCAGTGTATAAACAAACAAACAAACAAAACAAAACCAACTTTCTACCAACCCTACTGACCTGAGCTCAATCCCCTGAATCTACATGACTGAAAAAGTACCAACTCCTATAAATTGTCCTCTGATCTCCACATGTATTTTGGGACAGTATCTCTCACTGGCTTGGAACTTACCAAACAGGCTAGGCAGCTAGACAGTCAGACCCAGGGATTTATCTGTCTCTGACTCTCTGTGTGGGATTTGGGACCAAACTCAAGAGTTTTACCAACTGGGCTATCTATTCAACCCTATAAAGCTCCTTTCTTAAGATGTCAGTTCATTCTGTTCCTATTTGCAGTCCCAAACCTGAACTGTAAGCCATCGGTTAGCTAGCCAGACACCAGTCATTCTTGGATTCTATGTCCATCTGGAGAACCAGTAGCATTTGATGAGGACAGAGCAGTGGTTCTTGAAGGGCACAGTGGACTAGAGAGGAGCAAGAAGATGAGGGAGAGATAGTTGACCAAATGGCATAGTAGGTAGGCAGTGGAGAACATTGCTGGAACTGAAAAGGATGCTCAGAACTTGTCTTCCTCCTAATATCATCCTTAAGAAATGTAAAAGTCTTTTTTGTCCATCATTCAGAAGAAGTTGGTTATTACCCATGTTACTTCTTTTTGAATATAAATTCTGTATTTTTGTTACAAGAAAATTAAAAAGATGATGGGTTCAGTTTTGCTTCCCATTTTCCAAAGTGTTAAGATCTTAGGTGGCCATGATGGTGCAAGCCTGTGATCCCAGCACTTGGAAGATTGAAGCAGGGGGATAGGGAGTTTGAGGGCGTCCTTGGCTACATTAGCAAGATCCTGTTTAAAATAAGACAAAAAAATTCCTCTAAATGACAATAAGAAAAATAATTAACAAAATTAATTCCCAGTATTTACTAAGTAAAAAAAAATTTTTTACTCACATAGCATAACACATGTGTGCTGTATTACCTATCACAACAAACTGTGCATAAGAAGCAAGGGCTTGATAATTCCACTCCTAAGGACACACACCAAAGCACTGAAAGCAGAGATTCAGACAGATGTTCGTACACCCGTGGTCATAGCACCATTCTTCATAATAGCCAAAGAATGGAAACAACTCAAATAGCCAGGAGCCGATGAGTGGGTAAACGCACAGTGAGGGGATAACCCATCTCAGAAAAGAACTGCAATTTCAACACTGGCTACCACACAGCTGAATCTTGAAAACAATGAGCTGAGTGAAACAAGGAAGACATGCCAGGACAAACATTGATTTCATTTCTAGGAGGGTCTAGGTGGGAATTTGTAGAGGGAGGAAGTAGAATAGAGATTAATGGGGCCTAGAGGGCAGGGTTGACAGGGAGTTAGTGTTTAGCTGGGCTTTCTGCTTGGGCTGATGAAAACACACTGCATAGGACAAAGACTAAAGACACACAACCTTGTGAATGTGTCTCACACCACTGAAAGCACAAAGTTCTTGCTATGTTGTGTCATCATCATTATGTCCCATCTGTGTCCCAGCAGTTGTTCCCAAATAACCACACAGAGATTTAATGTTAATTATCAATGCTCGGCTGTTAGCTTAGGCTTGTCTCCAGCCAGCTCTTATAACGTAAATTAACCCATTTCTATTAGTCTATGTGCTGCCCTGGGGCTTGTTTACCTCTTCTATGACCTTCCCATGTTGCTGCTTCTGCGTCTGGCTCATGACTCCTCAGACTCCACCCTTCTTCTTCCCAGCATTTTCTCTGCCCCCCAAATCCTGCCTAGCTGTCAACCAATCAGTTTTTTATTAACAATAAGAGCAACACATTTTCACAGGGTACAAAGATTGTTCCACAACACTCCCCTGCACCACTGTCACACACAGACACCAGAACGACAACAACAACAAATGAAAACTATATACTTGAGCTGGGGAGGTGCTCAGTTGGTAGAGTGTATGAGCACTTAGGTTCCATGGCTGAATCTAAGTAAAATCGCCATTTGGGACAGTTTGCACTTGTAATCCCAACACTGGATAAGTAGACACAGGAGGATCCCTGGTGCTCACGGCCCAGCCATTCTAGTTGAATGAGTGACTCAAAGCTAGCAGGTGACTGCGTCAGAAGAGTACTGGAGAAGGACACCTACCATTGACCTGGGGTCTCTACATAAACTGTGAATATGTAAAGATATACATAGACAAGAAAAAAAAACATATACTTCACTCTGGCGTTTCTTGGTTTAAATTACTCCAGGTTTCTTGGAATCATGGGAAAGCTGTCCCTCCTGTGTCTTCTCTTGGATATGTTGCTCTAAAAGAAGGCATGCTGTTCCCTCTGCAGGACACACACACACACACACACACACACACACACACACACACACACACACACCAAGTTTGGTCTAGCCCAGACATCAGGCTTTGAATGGTGTCTTGATAATTCCATCGTTGTCAATCAAGCACCTGAGTTTCTGTATACAGACACACATTTCCTTCAGGGGGGAAAAATACACTGCTCATTCCGATTTTTCTTCTGTTTCCCTTCTCACATATAATACAGTTTGACTGGCTCATGTGAAATTGTACAAGTTATTAAAAAAAACAAGAAAGCCACGAATATCAGGCAGCAACAAGAGTACTCGGCCCCCCTCATCTTGGCTGCCATTCTCTACTATTACTTTCCTTTGAAGGATGAGGGTTCCTTCTAATAAAAATGAAATGTAACTCTCTGACCCGCGCTTTTTAAGAAATGATTTCTGGCTATGACTAAAGAGGCCGCACATCACCACAAAATAGCAGCGGCTTGGAAGGTTTAAAGTGGGGTTGGGGGGGTTGAGGGGGTTGGGGGGCGGTGGTGGTGTGTCAATGGCAAAGCTTTCCCGTACAAGGTGCCACTGCCTAAACCATAAGTGGTGACCTACAGGTGCCATTATCTTCAGTATGCAGATGGGAAATTGCTTCCAACGCCATTGCATCAGCAAGGGTCTAATGCTCCTCAGTACCATAGAGTCTGAACAGTTTAAATTTGCTTTTAATTTTTATGGCGATGATTTTTATTATTGCCACCCTAGCATTTTTTTGTTTTGTTTTGTTGTTGTTTTATTGTTTCTGGGTGGAAACCTTTGAAGTGAAGCGGAGCTGTAGTCATCAAACACCCTTTAATCTTTTTCTTTCTCTCTTGCTCACTCGACTGCTTTCCTTTTCTTTCCATCACGCCCAGAGCCAGATAACACTTTCCTGCTGAGAAAATTTGAAAGTCACCACCCAGCTCCAGCAAATGAGGGCTGTCATGGTTTGGGGGATGAGAAAATCTACTGCAGCTCGCACAGATCTTGAGTTGATAGTGGGTAATTGACAGCCGGAAGGACTCGGTCTCCTGGCAGAGTCAGAAGGAGGGTTAGCCCTGTGGGCTTCATTTGGGCAGAGATAAAACAGGTTTTCATTTGGTACTCACAGAGAGAGCATAATTAACCTTTTAGAAGTTTAAGGATGATCAAATTGTTATTCATTTTGCAAATGAGAAGAGAGAGAGTCCCTTCCTGCCAACAAAATGCCAGTGCAGATTTCAAGGTCACTGGATGATGTCTTTGAGGAAAAGAAAGACACACACACACACACACACACACACACACACACACACACACACACACAGACTGAGAATGTCACCATTAAAACATTCAGGATGAAAAGGAACAAATGTTCTTTTTTGCTTTGCTCCATGCTAAAAAATCAGTGCTAATATTCAGCACACATCTACATGGGTATCTTGGAGGACAAAGGCATTAGCCTGTCAGGACACAGAATATACACCTCTGCCTGGTACTGGCAATGTGTTGGTATGTCCTGATGCTTTTTAGAGGTTAGAAGGTAGGGCTTTTTGAGATGTAAACCCATTTTGATGACGGCCGGTGTAGCATTGCTATCACGTGAGAACTCTGCCTTGTCAATGACAAAGGCTAGTGCTGTGAACACTGTTTTGTTTAAGTGTTGAGCCAAATCAGTGCTGGGAAGGATGAGGCTTTCAGTAGCCATGGTGCTGTAGAAATGGTTGTGGTTGATGTGAGTGACCTTGTCTTGTAGCTGTGTGCTCTGTCACATCATACACACTTCACCTATGGTTGACCATTAGGGAAGGAACACTCGGCCATTTTGATTAACCCCTCCCTCTCTCTCTCTCACACACACACACACACACAAATTTATGATAATTTCAAACATAAAGAAAACTACATTAAAAGTACAGAGAACTGCTATGTATTAATTCACACAATTTCATGAATTCTTTTTAACACTGACTCATTGGCTTTACTATTCTCTGTACGGCTCTATCAGTTTATCTGTACACCCACATATTCATCCACCCACCTATCCTTCATTTGTATCAGTGTTTCCTCTGATGTACAGTGAGCATGGAATAAACACAGATCTGTATTCCTACCTGTATAAGATTATTATATATGCAGCTATAAAACAATTAAGAATAAAATGTGCACATATTTTCTTCCTAATTCCTGGGTGTGTGT
Source organism: Peromyscus californicus insignis (assembly GCF_007827085.1). NCBI lineage: Eukaryota > Metazoa > Chordata > Mammalia > Rodentia > Cricetidae > Peromyscus > Peromyscus californicus. The sequence continues at coordinate 43,693,283 of NW_026294469.1, forward strand.
GTCCTAAGATACTGACACCTGCTCATAGCAATGAAACTATTGTAGATGAATGAAAAGGCTGAGGTTCAAGCAATTCACCATCCACACGGTATACCATCATTCATATGTTGCCGATGGTCCAAAATAATGTCCTTTCGAGTAAGCAGTCTATAGTTGAGAAAGAATCTGAAAATTCACTTAACTTTCAGTCTCCTTAGGAAAACCAAAGGTTAAGATTCCAAACCTTAACTTTTGTCTTTCATGGTGTTGTGTTCAGAGGGATTCACCATGTGCTCTGTAGAGTGTTCCTCAGTTTGTGTTTCTCTGACATTTCACTATAACTGGATTCAAGATGCAGATTTCCCCCTCAAGGTAAGTAACATCTGTGTCCTTGTCACCGTGTGCTACTACAGGTCTTGTGTTGGGGAGGGTAGAGATCTACATGGGTAAGCTACTGGCTGTTCTTTCATATTTAGTGACTGCATTTCAGGGCTTTTAGTTTTTTATTTTCTAAGGTCAGCATTTGGAAGGTTGGAAGGATAATGTCAGAAGCTAGGCAACACTGAGGTCTTCCCTTTTCTATTTTGTTTTGATTTTTTTTTCAATGCTGGCCATTGAGCTCAGGGTCCCACACAAATATGCTAGGCAAGTGCTCTACCCCTGAGAAATATTCCCACACTCAAGATTTCTTAAATAGAAAAAAGAAAGGAAGAAAAAAAGAAAGCAGAAAAAAAAATGACTCAACTGAACATAGCAGAGTTATAGCTTTTCCACAGTGAGTATTGTTCAGTCCTGGGCAGAATCAAGCAGGGTTTTTTTCTTTTTGCCATCCTACCCAAGGCAGGAGTGTAGCTAGAGTTTTCCTGCCTGGCCCACAATCAGGACAAATCTGTCACCCGCCAGTCCCACAGCCGCTCAGACCCAACCAAGTAAACACAGAGACTTATATTGCTACAAACTGTATGGCCGTGGCAGGCTTCTTGCTAACAGTTCTTATATCTTAAATTAATCCATTTCTATAAACCTATACCTTGCCATGTGGCTTATGGTTTACCGGCATCTTCACATGCTGCTTGTCATGGCGGCGGCGGCTGGCAGTGTCTCTTCCCACCTTCCTGTTCTCTCAATTCTCCTCTCTATTAGTCCCACCTATACTTCCTGACTGGCCACTGGCCAATCAGTGTTTTATTTATTGACCAATCAGAGCATTTGACATACAGACCATCCCATACAGCACTTCCCCCTTTCTTCTTTTTTTTAAAAGGAAGCAGGAGTAGTTTTCACACACACACACACACACACACACACACACACCCACACACCCTGATTATGAGAGAAGATGACAGGCAGGCAACGGAATGTTAAAGGAGATAAGGAATGAAATAAGAATGAAAAAATGTGACTAGAAAGAACAGGGTAGGACAGTTGACAAGGTCCCAGTCTGTTAGATTTGGATTCACCTTTTCAACCTACACTGGGTCCTCCAGAATTAGTTTCTTCTCACATAGTTATTTCCTGCTCCTGTCTATTGTTTTCCATCTTAGTGGGAATATTAGTGGTGTTTTCCTGTAGGAAACACGCTTAATTGAATTGGCACAGAGTTTATTATCAGTTTCCTTAAATCGTCTAGTCATGTCATGACTGAGAACATGTGAAGAAGTCACTATTATTACAGATATATACTGAGAGAAGACAAAAGACGGTAAAGCCGGGCCTAGACCACTAGCAGAGGTTGTGCTAGATATATGCATCCATAAAATGAGCCCAGGGCTCAGGAAAAACATAATTTTCCTCCGCACTGAGACAGGAGAGAGGTTTTCCAGCACATAGAAGACGCTTTGCAATGATGTAATAACATTCTCAACCACATGCTTACAGGAAAGGAGCACATGTACTGCAGGGTTGACTCATTGTCACCACGGCCCATGGCCTCACACCAAAGCATGGGAGGGATGAAAAGAGCGAGCCAGTTAGTGACAAATGCTTTTGAATAGTCTTGTTTATTTCGAGATTAACTTGTAGAGCACCGAAGGCGCTATTTTCAAATGCGCCTCTCATCTCCCCCAGCCATGTCGTCAGATCTATCAGAGAGGAATGACAGAGCTTCCTCCCTGGTGTCGGCAGGGCGGAATGAGGTGAACCCATGGAAACCACAGAGCCGTGCTGCAGGAAGAGATGCGCAGGTGGGAACGCATGGCTTTTCATTTTCAGGGGGAAATTATAATTGAATGTTTAATCAAAGCTCCAAATAGATCATGTTCACAACAATTTACTTGGGAAACATTTTAAGCACTTTCGCTAGGCTGCTACCAAACATCACCTCAAAAATGCCTGGCTTTGGAGAATTCCTCTGTGTGTGCATGTGCATGTGCGTGTGCGTGCGTGCGCGTGCGTGTGCGCGTGCGTGTGCGTGTGCGTGTGCGTGTGCGTGTGCGTGTGCGTGTGTGTGTGTGTGTGTGTGTGTGTGTGTGTGTGATTTGTCTCTCTACTCAACTAGGCAAAGGAAGATGTGAAATGCACACCTGGGAACCTTAATGAGTGTTCCTTTTAAGGCTAGCTCTAACCCAGTTAACTTTGGCATTGGTGATAAGAAACAGACCTCCTCAGTGGTTGCCAAAGGCTGGGCAGTGAAGCCTCAGTACCATTTGGGACCTTGCTGGAAAGGCAAACCCTTGGTACTACCCTAGATCTCTCCAGTCGGGGACTCTGGAGTGGAGGCTCTACACCCTGCGTCACTGGCCCTGCAGGTGACCGATACGTTCTGACAGTTGAGCGCCACTGGCCTGTTCCAGCTGAGTGAAGAGGTCAGTCATCAGTGACTGCCCCCAAAGCATCCTGTCCTCATGGAGAGAAAGGAGGCACCAGTATCCACTAGGTCATGCTATTAAGTCATAAATTAAGAAGAAATAAGACCAGCCTATCTGCATTCCTAATGTATCTTTACTCCAACATTAGATTTGGCCAGGAGTGCACCTCCCTTGTCTGCCTCTAACATCAGCTTGGCTAATACCGGCTTCAGTGTGCAGGATTAAAGAAAACGACAAATGATTCCATGAAAATCCCCTCCCTCTCTAGTCAGCCAACAGCACTCAACCCCTCCTCTTGTCTGCTGCCCACGGTCAAAAACAGAAATCCAAACAATAATGATCATGTGTGCTTGGATGACTCATTGGATGGATTTAAAACTTCTTCCTTATTTTTGAGAACTTTAGAGATACATACACTGAAATATAGTCTTATCTATTCCTATTTTCTCCTTTCAACTCCCCCCATGTTACCCAAATATATCAACATATCACCCTCTCAACTTAATGACTATATATATATATATATATATTCCACTACAATATATAAATATACAGCAACACACGCACGCACGCGCGCACACACACACATACACACTCCACTAAGTCCAAGTTAGTGATGCCCATATGTGCACGCATGTGGGACCATGCACTGGAGCAAAGGTAACGTGCCAGTGGCCACATCTTCCATAAGGAGTAATTCTCCCATCCCCAGCAGCTGTCTACTATCCACAGCTTTTCAGTGTTGGCTGGGGCCGGGGAATCATCTACGGTGTGTGGGCTGGATATGGGCTGGCTTGATTTTGTATAGGTATTGTGCAGGCAACCATAGCTGCTGTGAGCTCATGGTTACTTCAGCCATGGCATGTCCAGAGGCCAGCATTTTCCAGTACTTCTGCCCATCTTTTGGCTCTTATATTCTTTCTGCCTCTTCTTCTTCTTCTTCTTCTTCTTCTTCTTCTTCTTCTTCTTCTTCTTCTTCTTCTTCTTCTTCTTCTTCTTCTTCTTCTTCTTCAATGTTTTCTGAGTTTTGATCCCATTTAAGATGAACACTCAGTCTCTTACTCTTGACATTGACTAGTTCATCAGGTACATTTTTAAAATGATAGGTATTGACTCCTAATCTTGTATGAAGTGGTAAGAAGCAGAGAACTCGGGGGAGCAGTGAATGTGTACCGTTTGACATGGGCAAAGTCATGTCAAGGACCCCGATGCTTCAGACCCATGGGGATGTCCAAGCCTTCTCTGGGAGAGGCTCAAGTGAAATTGGCAAGTCTTCTTCTGGTCTGAGTGTGAATGTTGACACTGTGTGCAAACACCAGCAACCACAGCTTCCTCCTTCCAGACGATGGCAACCTGAGACGATTCCTCTACAGCAGTGGTTCTCAACCTTCCTAATGCTGTGACCCTTTCACACAGTTTCTTGTGTTGTGGTGACCCCAATTACTTTGTTGCTACTTCATAGCTGTAATTTTGCTACTGTTTTGAATTATAATGTAAATAACTGACTTATAGGACATCTGATATACAACCCCCGTGAAAGGGTCATTTGACCCCCACCCCCCTCAAAAGGAGTTGTGACCCACAGGTTGAGAACAACCGCTCTGGAGAGATCTGCCAACACTGTGCTGCTCCTCCCTGGGCTGTATATCATAAATGTGAGGGGGTTCTGGGTTATTGAACAGTTGGTACGGCTCCAGCAGAGAGGCCACAGCCCACCTGACCTCGGCTTTTCCCTGTGTGTTTCAGTCCCGCACAGCCCCAGTCAGGTTTCCAAGACCAAGCCTCACTGAACATGGCAGAGAACTCAGGAAATACAGTTTCTCCTCAGTTAGGGATCAACGTTCAATAGTAAATTTTAGGAAAAACAGATTACTTTTAATTTTAAATTTGCCTCATTTAGTCAAATGTCATATCCATTTCAAGAAGGAAGAATGAATGCCCGGGTATCTTCCCGCCTGCAGCAGGCTTTTAGGCTGTTCCATTTTGAAAAACTTAGTTTTTACAATATGAAAATTATAGACAGAGTGACATTTAAACCTTTGCTTTTCATAGCATTTCACACTTACACCATTTTAAAAGACAGCTATTAACATTTACAAAAATCTTTCAGAAACCAAATGTTCTAACATGCAGAATTCCAATTATACTGTGTAAGAGGGTTATCAACCATTCTTCTACAAGAATACTTTCAAGTGTCTGGTATTAAACCAAAAGCTAAAATGTCAGTTGCACATAGACAATAAATTAGGGTTTATAAAATCTTGTAAGATTTATTTAATATTACAATTTTGACCTTTAGGCTGCCTTCACCATAGCTTACTTCTGTCTCCCTCCCAACCACCACCCTCTCTCTCTCTCTCTCTCTCTCTCCTCCCCACTCTCCTATTTCTTTCTCATCTTGTGTGTATGCTACACAAAATTGCGTGGCCTACTCATCCTGCAAGAATGCTGCCCAGTCCCCGACTCCTCCTATTTAGAGAAGCCAAACCCTGGGACATGGTGGCCGTTTCCATACAGAGTGCACTAGTGGAGTCATGAGCAAAATGTCACCCTTGACAGCCTGTTTCTGGAGCAGGGAAGGGCCCTTTGGGAAGGAGCTTGAGGACACACTTGAGGCTTAATGGACCCCTTCTCAGAATTCCTAGCTACTTAAAAGGACGATGGGCAAAGAGGCATCCCAAACTTACCATGATTGCAACTTCAAATGACATTGAGTAAAACTAGAGCAAAAACCCTATCAGATGGAATTGCGTCATCCCCATTGAGGAAGACAAAAACCAGGGACTTTCCCTTAAAGAAGAGCCACCAAGGAGGGTGCCATTTCTCCCACATCTTGTAGGAGACGCCCGCAAACAAGGCGTGTTTGTTACTAGGCACTTTTCCAAGAAGTGTAAGGTGTGGAAGGGAGAGAAGAAGTATTAAAATGGAGGGCTCAATAGCCAATCATCTTGGTCTTTTCCGGTTGTGGATAACTAGGAATTGTGTTCTGCCCTCCACATATTAGAAAGTAGCTAGGGCCTAAGTAGCTTGTAAGAATGCTGTTAGTTCAACCACATTATCTCATCTTTCCTCCCCTCCCTTCCTCCCCCTCCCTCCCTCCCTCCCTTCCTCCCTCCCTCCCTCCTCCCTCATTCCTTCTTTTCCTTTTCTTTCATGGACATAGGTTCTCACATAGTCCAGGCCTTACACTTACCATGTGGCCAAAGCTGAGGCTGGTCTTGAACTCCTGATCCTCTGCCTTCACCTCCTGTATGCCTGAGTGACATGATTATGATGTGTACCACTACGGTCAGATGTAATTTTCTTTTTAAAAGAGTTGTTTTATTTTTAATCATGTGTCTGTGTCTGTGTGTGGTATGTGCATGTAAGTGCTGATGTCTGCAAAGGTCCTGGAGCTGGAATTACAGACATTTTTGAGTTACCTGTCATGGGTACTGGGAACTGAATTTGAGTCCTTAAATTGTATGTATGTATGTATGTATGTGTTTGTTTGTTTTAGTGTAAGTAAATGTTAATAATGTTAGCAAATATTTATATAAACTAGACTTCGTTTTAAAGGTTTTATGTATCCACTCCTCAGAAGGACTGAGATTTACTGGTGAGTAACTAAGATGTGGGGAAGCTTATGGAATTTGCCTACAGTCAAACAGTGGGAAGCTACAGAGACATCATTTGTAGCCCAGCAGTGCGGCCCTGTGCAGTCCTTGTATTACTAATGCTTTCCTTCTGAGAGACACCCTAGTCAGGTAGAGTGAGGAAACTAGGCAAGTCTATTAACATGGCTAAACATTTTTAAAAAAACAGAAATCTGAAGGTACAAATGACCTGAAATAAGGCCTCACACTTGAACCTTTAGAACGACCCTTTTGTCACCTGCTTTTGAAGGCAGTTATGTGCTGGAGCCAAGAGCACCATGCCAAATCTAATAGTGAGGAATTGCTCCAGTACATGGTTTTCTTCAGCCAACTGCCAAGTCAGAAGCCTGTGAGTAACACACAGCGAGCTGATGCACTCATGACATGTCTCATTTGTGGCAGATAGGACTTCTTTTCTATAATTTTGCTAAAGAGCACGTTGTGGTGTATGGCAAGAGCACATTTCTGGGTGTTAGTCTGTCATCTAAGACAAACATATACACATGCAGCATTGGTACTCACGAGCCCCCAAAAGGGTGACTTGCGCTGTGTAGAATATTGTTACGATTTTGGTACCAACCCATTTCTATTTCTCTGAAACAACTGCAGGACGAAAGACTTCTTACTTTCGGTGGGCAGCCTCCTGATTTTAAGCACTGTCCCGTATAATCAGATTCTAGTATAACTAAAGAATCGGGTCATGTTCTTGGAGTTCATCGGAGGACACTCGGCATGCCACCATAAGATGCGCACAGCACACGTAGCTGCCATCTGTCTGTTGTACTCACTGAGATCTACATAGAAGATCTGCTGTCACTATCGGCTCTCATCCACGTCCACCTGGGTCTTCTCCTATACATTTCACACACTGGTAACAAATACTTCGTGCATGAATGGGCCAGCTCTGTGAAAGCCCGCCATTGTGTGTTGTCGAGGCAGCTGAAGGGGATCAGATACACGCCTTTGAGATATGTCTCTTTAAACAAAGACTCTTTTGAACTAAAGGTGCTTCATAAATTGCAGCAAACACAGGAATTCTTGGTCTGCATAAAAGTGGGCCATGGGTTCCCCTTTTCTTAAAGGAAGTCTGATTTGGGCAAGGAATGTTCATTTCTAAAAGTACCCTCCCATGTTATGAAGAAGAATGACTCAGGAGATGCCACACCACTTAAGAGAATGCAATTCTATAGAACAAGGCTAATTAAGTGACTTGTTTACCACATGTGACCTCGTCACCCTCCTACAGCTTAGCCCTCACAGAAGCCCAGTCCCCTCCCCTTCCTGTCTTTTCCCCACATGTTATTGCTCTTGGTTAACATGGTAAAGGACCTCCTTGGAATTTTCCCCTTTTCCCTCACACTGCCTCCTCCATGTGCTTATGAAATCAGCCTTCTCGTCAGCTAATCTGACACTTATCAATTTAATCCACAGTCTTCACTCACCGAATAAAAGAGGATATAAGAGGGTTTTGCTTCTCTGAAGTCTCTGTAAGGGTAAATTCCATCATGTTTGAGAGAGAAACTCACCTCTATAGCCAACTACCACCCATCTTGTGATTATAGGAACAGTAGCTAGTCATTGTATTCTGGGACTTTCCCCTTAAGAAATCATTTACAAAGAAATAAGAACGAAACAGAAATGGACATATATATATCATAAATATAAATATTAACAAAAGTTAATTGTGTTAATTCCTTAACGAGAAAACTGAAGTGATGTTTCGACCAGTTCGAAGGAGATTTTTTTTTTTCTTTCAAGACAGGGTTTCTCTGTGTAGCTTTGCGCCTGTCCTGGAACTCACTCTGTAGCTCAGGCTGGCCTCGAACTCACAGAGATCCGCCTGCCTCTGCCTCCCGAGTGTTGGGATTAAAGGTGTGCACCACCACCGCCCGGCGAAGATTCTTTCAAAACTTTTGTTTCTATATTAGGACTGGTTAATGAGGACTGGAGGCAAAGCTGGCCTCTTTCACGATGAGAGATAAAGTCAGGGAACCTCTGCTGCACAGGAGCCACATGCCAATAGACAGAATGGTTGTCCACTGTATTGCTCACAGGACCATCCTGACTTATAAAACGGTACAAAGACGTCCCGGGACTTTCCCATGGGACAGATATAGAGGAAGAGGATGGTGACACCAATGACCCAGACCACCATCAGGCTGAAGCTAATGTGTGCATACAAGTTTTGTGTGTACAAGTTTTGATGAATTACTTACACTTTTTTTAAAAAAAGCACAGAGACAATGAGAAATGAGAAACAGATATCCCAGAGAGGCATTTCTGCATACCTCCCACCCCAGGAGTTACCAGTCTCCTGCCTCTCTTTACCATATTACTTCCCACCTGTATAGGTACAAAAGCTGCCTCCCTGGTCCGTCTGCTTCTGGAACCATCTTCTTCCAGCTGGAGGCACATGCCTTTACCGGTTTAGTCTGCGCTCACTTCTGAGATTGTCACAATCCCTTTAGAAACCACTAATGGCTTCCTGCTGCCTGTAGATAATATTGGAAAGCTCTAATCTGGCCCACTAGAATTTAGCCACACCGCGTCCAGGTTTCCAGTTGCAAATTACAAAATACAAAACAAAACAAATAATAACAACAATCATAAAACCTCTTGTTGGTTGAAAAGGAAAAAAATGGATTTGAGAAAATGATATTATTCAAGTCATGGGCTTGCCAGGAGGACAGCAGAAACAGGGTTGGAAGCTTGTCAACAGAACTGGTACTCAAACGCAGGCCACCCAACTGGTTGGATAAGGACTGCCCTGCTTCTGCCACAGATGGCTATCGATTGCCATGGCTACTGCCCTCTGCTGCAGGCATGGTGCTCAGTTCTGCAAGTGCTACCCGTACCATACATCACTCAGGGGATGCTTTCTGCCCTTGCTTCTTGCATCGGAGGCTTCCTATGAAAAATCAAGGGATGGCGGGGCAGTGGTGGTGCACGCCTTTAATCCCAGCACTCGGGAGGCAGAGGCAGGCGGATCTCTGTGAGTTCAAGGCCAGCCTGGGCTACAGAGCGAGTTCCAGGACAGGGTCCAAAGCTACACACACACACACACAAAAACCCTGTCTAGAAAAACAAAACAAACAAACAAACAAAATCAAGGGATGGATGTTTTTGGTCATTGCCCACGCCCTACTGCAGGAATGCTGGGAAAGTAGTTGACACTACCTTTAATGGTTCAACTTGATATTTTCATGCACGTATTATTATACTTTGTTCTCACTACCTTCCTCTATCCCCTATGCCCCTGTTGCTAGTACTTTCTGCCCTCAAGTAATCCCCCTTTTCCTTTCATGACACATAAGCTTCACTTTCTCTTGTTCCTCCCTCTGACCTAAAGTGAAAGGACCCTGAGAATTCCTCAAAGAAAAAGGGAAGAGATTGAAGATGTAAGAGAAATGATAAATATTCACGAGAGTCTTTCTAACTTAATGTTCCACTGCTTACAACCCTCTATCCTACATACCAAAAAAATCCAAACAAGCCATTCAGTCTTTGTCGAATTTAGCAAACACGTCACAGCACCCATATGCTAAGTACTATACTAAGCAACGAAAACAGAGCAAGAATTGGTATTTCTATGAGACTTTAGTCTGGGCAGGAGACATATGCAAGACAGTGGGCAGTCCCAAAGCTTGTGCTACTGCAGGGTAAACTTGGTTAGCTTTGGGAATGCCTATAAAGGATAGTAACTGGTTGATGACAATGATTGCACCATCATAAAGGAACAGGTTCCGATTCTGGCTGTGCTTCCTATTCTGCTCATCCACAAAGCCATGTTGTGCATGCCTTCTACGCCCATCACGTTATTTACATCCTTGACTCGCGTGTTCTCTGGCTACCCTGCTCTTACTGATTAGCTGAAGCTATCTGTAGGCTTTGCCTGGATCTTTCTTTGTGGCTTTGTGCAAGCAGATGTTCTCTTCCTGGAAAGCACCTCTGCTGTCAAGGTCTCTGCTGATTTACTGCTCCGCGGCAGCTCTGACTGATGCCAGGTCAGCTGCCTGCACTGTCTAGCCTCATCTCCAATGGGCAGCCTAAGCTACCTGTAGAGTGACAGTGACTTGTCCCTGGCCTCTGCCCATCAGGGGATGATGGTCTTTCTGCTTGCTTCCTGCATATTTCGGTAGTTTTGTTTGACTGTATCAGTATATCAATGGATGATGACTTTCAGTGATTCCAGTTATATCTTAACTATTTTTTTTCTGGACACAAGTGTGTGTGTGTGTGTGTGTGTGTGTGTGTGTGTGTGTGTGTGTGTGTGTGTGTGTATGTGTGTGTGTGTGTGTCCATATTTGCAAGTGTACAACACTTCAAACTCTTAAAGCATGATCTGGGTGAAACCTAAACTATGCATACTGTCATGGACCAGCAGAGCAGCTGAATACAGGCCCAGAAATAGATTTTTCTTTTCCTGTCCACTTCTGAACTTTGCTACCAACAGGGAATCTGGAAGGCACGAATGGGCTGTTGGAGCTCTGACATTGCAGAATTGGTGCTGCATGACACAGGCTATGCTAGCCTTTGTGTCTTTCGTCTTTCTCTCCTGTAGCCTGTGGGTCCTCAGAGGCAAGTGTCTCTGATTCATTCATTACGGAAAGACTCAAAATCTCCATCAAACTGTCTCCAACTCGAGAAACAGATGTCGAATACATAAATAATTGAAATAAATGGTCTTCTTCCTAATAAAGCAGTTGGCAGCCTGGATTTCACAGGACGACTTGACCTACTTAATATTTTCAAATGACGTGCATTGTCTCAACAACCATCTGACTGTCTTCCAAGGGCGGAAGTGGATGGCAGGTGTGGGTTCTGGCCTGGGGGTTTGCTGGCTCTTTGGCTTTTGAGCAGGTGAGGGGAAAGAGTGCTGGTGCTGAGAAAGAGATTCAACAAAGCATACTGTATTCTGTACCTTATTTCTATGGCTTCCATGAAGCCAGATTACTCACTAGGAATAAAACTGTGACTTCATAATGGCTGGTTCTTGAAACACAGCCACCATTGCCTCAATCCATAGAAAGATGGCGCCTTCAACCAACTGCATAAATATTAAGTAGTTAATACTTTTCACAGACTCATGTTCATAGAGAAAGCATGATAGTTGTAGTAGAGAGCTGATTTATCTGATCGCCCTCAATATCTGTGAGGGATTCGTTCCAAGAACCCATGCTGATACCGAAATCAGAGAATATCAAAAGACCTTGGATAAAATGGTATTGTATTTATATAAACTTGTCCATACCTTTCATAAACCATCTATAACCACTTAAAATATGATATGCAATGTAAATGCTAAGCAAATGGTGGTTACTCAGTATTGTTTGAGGAACGATGAGCAAGAAAATCCTATGCCTGCTTAGTACAGTTAATTTTCCCCCACCCAATATTTTCAATCTGTAGGTGGTGGAAGTAGAGACCAGGCAATAGAGACAGACTTAGAAAATGGGGCAGAAGGGTGGAGGCAGTCGTGAGGAGAGCTGACATACCAGCAGCTGGGGGAGTGGTGGGACACAAGTGTCTGATGTTTGAACAAATTGAACTTTACTGCCTCAATAGAGCTTGTCCTGCCCTCCTTTGCCCAGTGTGGTTGTTTGAAGGAGACTAGTCCTCAGAGGCTAATGTGTTTGAATCTTGGGTCCCCAGTTGGTGGACCCATTTAGGAAAGGATTAGGAGGTGTGTCACCTGGAGCTGGCTTTGAGGTTTCAAAAGATGGCTGTCATTCCCAGTGTGCTCTCTGCCTCCTGCTTGTGGACAGAAGTGTGAGCTCTTAGCTGCTGCTCCAGCTGCCCTGCTCCAGACACCTGCTGTCTGTTATTTTTGCCTCCCTGTCATGGACTCTAACCCTCTGGAACTGTAAGCCAAATTGAATGCTTTCTTTTAAAAGTTACCTTGGTTTTGGTGTTTTATCACGGCAATAGAAGAGGGACGGACATACTTCTCGCTTCATTCTGTGTAGAACTGGCTACCTTAGACAGGCGTCTAAGACTGCTAGCAGCTTGATTGTTAGAATCCTCTATTAGCCCTTAGCCTTCGGCACCAACATTGCCCGGGTCATAGGAAACATTCAGTAAACTTTTACTGAATCGGTTCAGTTAAAAAATCACCATACATTCGTGTCATAATAGAATCAGGAGGTCAAATGTCCCCCCAGGTTCTGTTCTCTAATCCCCTCTCCTTGATGACCCTAGCTGCTTTCTTCTTAATTACTATACAGGAGATGTCTAGAGCATGTGATTCATTTATTCTGACAGAGGCTCTCACACTGTAGCCCAGGTTGGTCTCAAACTCACAGTCTTCCTGCTTTAACCCCCCAAGAACAGGATTACAGACGTGCACTGGTACAATGAGTCTTCAACTCCTCCTTTTGCATCGTTTCAGCAGCTCCTTCACAAACCAGCTCCCTTATTACGTCAGGAACTTTTTTTTTTGCTCGGTTCCCCTTCTCTCCTCTTTGCACAGGGAGGCCTGTCTCCGCTTTGAGACTCCAAGCCCATTTCTTATCTTGGAGAGACATTGCCTCTTCCACTCTCCGTTCCACTGTATCTGCAGTGTCCAGCCGGCCCACATCCTCCCCAGCTCCAGGACCTTCTGTTTCCTCCTATCCTTGTCACGTTTGATGATGAATGTCTGCACTCTCTTGCCTTCTGCTCCTTTCCACTTTCCATGCTAGGGATTGCATCTGTTTTTGCTAATGCAGCCCCATGGCTGAACCTGGCGGACATCTCGAGCTTATCTCCATTCCCTTTTCTGACACATTTCAGCCTGTGTGGAACCCCTGGCTTACGTCTTTGGTTCTCAGTACCAATGTCTCTCTTACCCTGTCACTTTTCCTGTCTCTCCAAATCTCTGTCTTCTTCGTCTCAATTCCCTTTCCTCCAACTGCACACCAGTTAATATCTTTCATTGTTTGGCCCCTGCTCCTTTCTTCCCCATAATGTACGCCCCCTAGAAAATCACAGCCTCACTGGTGAGCTCTGCATCGCTGAGCAAGATGTTGTCTGTGCTTGTGAAGCTCTCACAGCTCATCTTAACTTTCTTTCCTGACTCCGTCCAGGAGTCATTTCGCTATGTGAAATCCCACTTGCCAAAGCGGCAACTCACCCTTAGGTTCCCCAGCCCAGAGCAAACACTTTTTTTTTTTTTTTGCTTCCCCAAGAACGTGCTTCTTATTGTCTGCAACATCAACTTCTGTTTACTTATCTTTCCCCCAAATGCAAGCTTTTGCAGTGCTGAGGCCTTATCTCTGGCCAAGTGCCTGACGCGGAGGAGATACTACAATGTTTGTTGAAAGAAGGGAACTATCAGATCTCTACTTTAACTAGTCTGGAGATGGCTGGTAGGTTCTGTTGCCCCAGCTTTGGGGCTGTTTTGAGCTTCTGGTTTTTCTCTTCCACCCCACTGTCTCCACTCTGCCAGCTGAGGCTGTCCTAGTTCTCGTGAACACCAAGGCTGGCTTTCCAGCTGTTCGCCCTGGTGCGTCTTCTTCCTGCCATTCAGCAAACACATGTTCAAATGCTACTAACTCTATCTGGTGGGCCATAAGACTTTCTTTACTTGTTCCTGTACTCTATTGCTCAAAGACTAGATGCAATTACAACATGAACTACATGCTCAGAGACACATGGCTCTCATGTGCACACATCTAAGTGATAGTTGTTATACTTAGACACTAAGATGGCCAAAATGTCCTCAACTCCTTCGTATGTCTCCACAGTGTGAGAGGATTGGTCTCTGAGACCAGAATATGGCAGAAGCAATGATGTACTGCGGCCAGCACCATATTATAAAAATGAGACAGCCTCTCTCTCTCTCTCTCTCTCTCTCTCTCTCTCTCTCTCTCTCTCTCTTCTCTCCCACCCCTCCCCTCAGCTGCAGGTGAAGCCACCTGCCATGAAGAGGCCCACATGGAAGTGAACTGAGGTCTTTGACTGATAGTCCCTTCAGTTTAGAAGTGGATGCTCAGTCACAGAAACATCTTAGACCCCTGCAGACAGGACTCAGGAAACCTTGATTGCTGCCTTATGAGAAACCTGAAACCCAACAAAACTGCACCAGGATAGTGGACCATCAGAGACTCCTATGAAACTTTGATTGTTGTCTGAAGCTATCAGTCTATGGGTAACTTTTATACAACAGTAGGCAGCATATATTGTTAGTCTTGATGCTCAGAGCCTTGTGTTTGTCCATGTTCCCTCACATCCTGCTAATCTTTCCTCTCACAGCTACAGAGGACATGGACATTAACACCCATATTTTCCCTCAGGTTGTCCTTCCATCCTAACCATGCTGTCCACCTGTGTCTGTTGGGGAATATTATTTTAAGGTGTGTAACTTTTGTGTATGTGGCATTTGTTTAACTCTGTGAAGCTGTGTTGCTGTGCCTGTTTAAAACACCTGATGGTCTAATAAAGAGTGAGCAGCCAATAGCAAGGCAGGAGAAAGGATAGGCAGGGCTGGCAGGCAGAGAAAGAATAAACAAAAGGAGATGTGGTGGTATTGTATTTCCCAAAATATTGTGCACCCTAATAAACTTATCTGGGGTCAGAGACAGAACAGCCACAATATTAAACATCGAGGATAGGCAGTGGTAGCACACGCCTTTAATCCTAGCACTCCAGAGGCAGAAATCCCTCTGGATCTCTGTAAGTTCAAGGCCACATTGGAAACAGCCAAGCATGGTGACACATGCCTTTAATCCCAGAAAGTGAGCCTTTAATCCCAGGGAGTGATGGTAGAAGGCAGAAAGATATATAAGGCATGCAGACCAGAATTTGGCTGGTTAAGCTTTTAGGCTTTCGAGCAACAGTTCAGCTGAGATTCATTCTGGATGAGGACTCAGAGGCATTCAGTCTGAGGAAACAGGATCAGCTGAGGAATTGGCAAGGTGAGGTAGCTGTGACTTGTTCTGCTTCTCTGATCTTCCAGCATTCACCCCAATAACTGGCCTCAGGTTTCCTTTTATTAATAAGAACTTTTAAGATTCATGCTACAAGGAGAAATCTGGGAAGATTTCTCTTCTCTTCTCAGAGAAGGAGGAGGACATCAGGGGCCACAGTCTACACAGAGAGCCACAGAATAAGAAATAATGGAAGGTATACAGAAATAGAAAAGGAAAAGCCCAGATGCAAAAGCTAGATGGGGTAATTTAAGTTAAGCAAAGCTGGCTAACAACAAGCCAAGCTAAGGCCAGACATTTATAATTAAAAATAAGCCTCTGTGTGTGATTTATTTGGGAGCTGGGTGGTGGTCCCCTTAAAGGAGTTAAGAGTTTTAAAAAAAAACAGCCAACAATACATGTCCACATGTCAGCATCTTTACTTCCATAAGGCCTGGCTGGCCACACCTACTAGTTCAGGAGGCTTTGTTCTCCAAAGAACTCATACAAATACTTTTGCTCTTTTCCTGCATGTAGCTGATCTTACCTGTGATGTCTCCATCTGAGTGTTCTTCTTGCTATGTGAACTGATTCGCCCAAGGTAGAGCATGTATAAATATCTGTTGAATAAGAACATTATTCTTAGAATCTGAAGTGCAAATTCTTAGCAGGCTGTCTTTCATCATTTTCATGTACATGGCATCCTCTGACTCATGCTGAACAGGTGAAACATCTGGATTTCACCACCTGTGCCTAGCTGTTGGCCTTTTCATCTGTCTTCAGTGATGAGGCTTTCAAAGACAACATTGTTTCCTGGACAATAATGGTTTCCTTAGTTCTTTGATTTCCTTGAACACCCTGAAGAAGCGGGAGACGTTGTAATTCCACGTGTCTCAGCACTTCTGCAGACACACCTGGCGAGCAGAGCGTCCCCCTGAGCCTCAAACTTAGGCTTCAGCTTTTCAAGCTATTTGAAAGTCTAAATAAATTTCCCCCTGCAAACTTCCTTTTCATCAACCTCCATGACTCGCTTCTTAGCACATAAGATGCTAATACTGGAAAATGATTATACGAATGAGCAAATGAATTCGCTTTGCTGTTGGCGCCAGCACTGTATTTGATGTGAAAGCAACTGCATCCAATTCTTTTTCCACCTCGGTTGTGAAATTAAGGTACACATTTTATTTTATAGTTCTGCAGGGAATGGGGAAACTGCTGGAGCAAATGGGGAATGGGATCAAGAAAAGGACATTAAAAAGGAGCATATACATTGGAAAAAAGTGAGGAGATTTCTTTAGTGTTTGCATCACGCATTCAAGGTTCAGAGGGTGGCAAATAACGGGCCTGTTTTTCAAGAGAAATCTAGTTACCCAGACTTGTAAAGAGGTGAGTGTAAAATCACTCTCGGTACTTAGAAGGAATTAAATTTGAGGTGCCAGATGGTGACTGGGACTAGCATGGCTTCAATTAATATGTAGAGGATAAAGTGCATTTTATGGAGAAATAGTTAAATTCTCCCATTCATATGTCACATCAGTGAACTAATACCTCAAGCTTTGAAAAACGAGGAAGTACGAAGAGGATGAGAAGAGAAAACACAGATTGAGATGCCACGTTTACAAAAGATACATCCTCCAATACAGGGCATTGCAAACACACAGAGGATCCCAACCCTACAAAGACTGCTTAGAACTCAGCAACAAGAAAACAAAACACAACACACACAGCCAAATGGACAACAGATCTGAATACATGGCATCCCATAAGACTTGTATCGATAGCATAAATATGTATATGAAATAGATGTCCACTGTCATATATACTGAAGAATTACCCAGACCTGAATAGAAACATAGACTATTCAATATCAAGAATGAACTGATGAGACTGTGGACTTCTGGTATGTTAAGCTCATCAGTGATAACAAAAGTGCTACTTTGGGTGGGATATTGATAATATGGGAGGCTGTTGGGTGTTTGAATAGATCTACAGCAACCCTGTATTTTCTACTCAGTTTTGCTGTGAACCTAAAAGTGATCCCAAAAAACAAAGACTGCTAAAAGGAAAAGATTGGGCTGGTGAGATGTCTAAGCAGCTGGTGAGATGTCTCAGCAGGTAAAGGAGCTTTCCACCATGGTTGACAACCTGAGTTCAATCCCTTGGATTATCTCGGTGAACTGACTTCTTCAAGTTGACTAATGGAGGCATCCTGCAAGCTGGGGTGTGCATGCACCCTACTCTGATTGCCACAAAATAAATAAATAAAGAAAGAAAGAAAGGAAGGAAGGAAGGAAGAAAGAAAGAAAGAAAGAAAGAAAGAAAGAAAGAAAGAAAGAAAGAAAGAAAGAAAGAAAAAAAGACCTGAAAAAAGATTAAAGCAGAAAGGGAAATGTGAAGCTGGGGTGTATAGGTTAATGGTAGATGGAATGCTTGTCTAGCCTATAGAAGATTCTAGATTGGATCCCTAACATGGTCACCTGCTCCTTTCAGGAAAATAAACAAAAAGATGAACACACCAGAAAACAGGTTAAAGAACTGGTTTATCATTAGGCTGAAAGTTGTCAGGATCCGGGGCTGGAGAGATGGCTCAGCACTTAAGAGCACATACTGCTCTTGCAAGAGACTCGGGTTTGGTTTTCAGCACCCACATGATGGCTCACAACTGCCTGTAATTCTAATTCCAGCAGACCCAACATCCTCTTCTGGATGCTGTAGACACCTTTACTCACTTGTATGTGCAGGCGCGCACGCACGCACACACACACACACACACACACACACACACACACACACACACACACATACCATTTTAAAATTATGCCATAATAGTAGTGCTTACCTTTAATCCCAGTACTCAGGAGGCAAAAGTCAGGAGGATTTCTGTGAGTTTGAGGCTAGCCTGGTCTGAATAGAAAGTTCCATGCCAGTCAGTCCTACATAGCAAGCTCCTGTCTCAAACAAAATAACAAACGCTTTTCCTCTTTATTTACTTTTATTTTTTGATGAAAGGCTAATATAATCCATCTTGTTTATTGTGATAACTGGTAGGTTGTATTGAGTGATCTAGTTCATCCTGACATCTGGGCTGTTTCTTTGGTCCAGATTCCGGAATGAGTGTGTTTATTAGTCCCTTTGCTTCCCCTTCTGCCCACCTGGGACTTAGTCATGACACAGCAGGAGCTATGATCCTTTGTGAACAGAAATCACAGCCTGAGAGGTTTTGCTGTGGTACCTCTAACTAGCATCTCATCTCACTCCAGATAAAACAAGAAGTTCTACCTGAGGGGTCTGGTGTCTCATGCCTGTTAATCCCAGCACTTGAGAGGCAGACACAGGAAGATCAGGAGTTCAAAGCCAGCATCAGCTCCATAGTGAGATGGAGATCATCTAGGTCTACACAAGAGCCTGACCCAAGAAGAAAGAAAAGAAAAACAACAAAAACAAGAATATCTGATTATAACAGTCTCTACACCATATGATGGATTCAGTTCAGCTCTCTAGAAACCCCCTCACTGACGATGTTTATGGAGCAGTATCCCACCATAGTCTCCCCTTGCCACCTTCTCACCTGTAATTTTCTTTGCAACACTTATCCCTACCTGATATACTAGAACCCCCTCTAGAAGATAAACACTATGAGAACAAGAACTATGTACAGCTCTTTGAAAGAAAACCACAAAAACAAAACAAAACAAAAAACACTTATGATGTAAATCATATGTCAGAACTCACAGAGTTAAAATGTCTTATGCAATGAATTATAGTATATTTACAGTGTTGTGTAGCCGAGGCCACAATCTAACTTTACAACACTGTCATTGCCTGCAAGAGAAATTCTGCCAGGAGGCTAACACAGGACTATCACGAGGTGAAAGATGGCCTGGGCTACACAGCTAGACAGTTTACATACACACACACACACACACACACACACACACACACACACACGTGAGAGAGAGAGAGAGAGAGAGAGAGAGAGAGAGAGAGAGAGAAAGACACACCCCTCTTCTTGACTATCATCTTCCACTGTCCGTATTCTCTCCAGCCTTAGGCAACACTCATCTTTGTATCTGCTTATACTTGCTTATCTTATATCTTGCTTATACCGCTATTTACATATTTACTCTAAACAGAATAATACAGTGTGTGGTCCTTTGTCACCTTCCATTTATTATTATGTTTCAGGGTTCCTGTAAGCTGTGGTATGCATTGGTATTTTATCACATAGTAATATCCTCTAATAGCTTATGCCATACTTTGTTTATTCGTCACTTTATAGACCTTGCATTGTTCTCCTTCCTTCTAAGTATTATGAATAATATTGCCATGACCATTTATGTACAAGGCACCATGTGGATAATTCTTTTCAATTCTCATAGGTAGGCACATAGATGTGCAATTTCTGGGTTATATAGTCATCCTATTCTTTATCATTTGAGAAGCCAGAAGATCATTTACTACAGTGGCTTTAAGGATTTGTTCCCAGTCTGGGGTACAGCTAAGTGGTAGACTCTTTGTCCACCATGTATGAGACCCTGAGGTAGCTCCCATGATAATGCACACATTTCTTTTTTCCCCCAGTAGCAGGTTGAGGGTTCCAGTTTCTCTAAATCCCTGCCAACAATTTTAAAAATTCTAGCAACCATAACACCCTGTTGAGATAAAATGATGGTATATTGCTGTGGGCTTGGTTTTCATTTCCCTGCTGAACAAGCATGCAAAACATCTTTTCTCGTGTATTGGCCATTTGTATTTCTTCTCTGGAGAAACATCTATTCTAATCTTCTTCTTAGTTTTAAGTTAGGTCATTTACCTATTGACTTGTAAGAGTTCTTTATGCATTCTCGACATGTCACTTCTCAGATAAATGATTTAATTTTTTTCTCCCATTCTGGGGATCATCTTTATTTTTTTTCTTTCTTTTTGTTTTTGAGGCAGGGCTTCACTGTATGGTCCTGTTGCCCTAGAACTTGGTTTCTAGATCAGAGAACCACTTGCCTCTGCCTCCAGAATCCTGGGATTAGCGGTCTTAACACTTCACATATCATGCCTCTGTTGTATACACGTTTTTAAAAGTTGATGGTGTTCAATATTATCTATGTTTTCTTTTCCTTTTCTTATCTCTGATATATATTTCATATATATACATATATGAATATGTATATGTATATATATGAAATCACATATGTATATATATATGAAATCATCAGCTAATCCAGGATCAGAAAGATTCACACCTATGCTTTCTACGGTTTCATACTTTTGCCTTGCATTTGGCTTTCTTTCTCCTTTTCATTTTGTTACAGATTTTGATACAGATGAGATGCCCCTGTACCCTAGGCTCATCCCACATTCCTGGGCTCAAGTGTTCCTTCCACTGAGGCTTCTGGAGTAGTTGGGATTATAGGCACATACCACCCTGGCTAGCTCTCTGGTCTGCTTCAAATAGTTTTTATATGTGTTGTGCACTGAGTTAGGATACAGCCTCGTTTTTCGAATGTGTGTATCTAATTGTCCAGTACTCTTTGCTGGACAGACTGTTCTTCCATCACAGAATAGTTCAGTTGCTGTATTGGAAATAATTGGCCGTAGCTGTGAGGGTTAGCCCTCTGAGCACCTCCACCCACAGGCCCATGTAAGTCCCGTTTGGCCTTTTGAAAAATACTTATTTATGTGTCTATATGAGCCTCAGTGTGTGTCTATATGTACTACCTGAGGGCAGGTGCCTGTGGAGGCCTGAAGAGGGTATCAGTTTGCCTGGAACTGGAGTTGACAGAGGCCCAGTGAGGGTGCTGGGATCCGAACCTGGGTACTCTCCTGGAGCCATCCACGCTCTTAACTGCTGAGCCATCTCTCCAGCCTTCCCATTTGGTTTTGATGACTGAAGCTTTGTTAGACCCTTTCCCTCCCTCAGGGCTGGGGTTCCACACCCATGTGACCACATCCACCTTTTTTCACACGTGTGTTGGAGAGTCACACTCAAGTCCTCATGCTTGGGCAGTAAGTGCTCTTACACTTGAGCCGTCTCCCCAGTCACCAGATTTCTGTTTTTTCTGATAAACGGTAAGGAGAACTTTAGATAAGTGAGTACCCACACCACATTTGGTCAACCGTTCCCAGCTTCGTTGGAAACTCCCCACTCAACACCCCTTAGGAAGGAGTAGGGGATAGTTAATAGAGTGGGCAAGTGGGTAGACTTCAAGATGACATCCTCTGGGGTCAAGGTTCACCTCTGTTTCCTGGTTCTGGAGGTTGTGTGATCACCTGGAGTACAGGGATAAGTTTTAGAACTGTGTGCACATACTGCCTGTAAAATGCCTGGAACAACTATAGTATTCTACTTTTGTCTAAAGCAGAAGAAGAAAAATCCAATAAAACCCTGTAACGAAATGGGTCTTGTCATTACCCAAATGCTCAATTGTCTAACTCCATCTTCTTGTTCTGTCTCTTCTAGTCTCATCCTGTACCCGGTTGTAACCATGTCTCCAGCACAGATGCCAAAGAAAGTTCAGTCCACCTTCTCAAATACTCAATGGTAAACAAAACCTGAAGAAAACAAGTTTACTTAGTTCACAATATTAGACCGTGTGTCCAATATCTGGTTCTGGTGAGGGTCTCCTTGGCCGTACATCATGGCAGAAGCTCATGTAACCAAGAGATGTATGTGGATAAGAACCCAGTGAGCAGGAATGGATCGGGTTTGCTCTTTTACAACAACTTTATTCCCGACGAACAACTGGGGTCCCATGAGAACTACACTAATCCCTTCCAAAGTAACACTTCCAGTACCTAATGATGTCCCACCAGATCCCACATCTTAAAGGTCTTAACACATTGTTGTATCACCACACTGGGGACCAATCTTCCATCTTCCAGTCCATGAACCCTCTGTAAGGGAGCTCCTTGGAGTCGGTACAGCATACACCCAGACACCAAGTTCTCAGCACAAAGGAGATTTATTACCCTGGAGGGACAAGTGGGCAGGGTTGGGGTAGGGTGGGGGGATGGCAGGTGTGGGGGTGGGGTTGGAGGACGTTGGACAAAGGCACACAGCAGATGTTTTTGCAGGAATGTGTTTTTAAGAAGAAAAAGGGGACATCTGTGTTAGGATGATTTGGTAAGTCCTGATTGGACAGATTAACCAGTGTAGCCAAATAATGAATTTTGATTACTGGATGTTGGTGTTTTGATAGTTGGACCTTGGTGATCAGTCTCAGGAATGAGTCAGTGGCCAACTAAGGGAATGGACCTTGGAGGCTAGCTTTAGGAATGTAATGGTTTAGCAAGGGGGAAGGAAGGAGAAAGGGTAAAACCTGTGCGTGTCATGTCTGCCCTGCTTCGACTTGTTAAGAGAGCGTTTCACCCTCTACCAAAACAATACCGGAAGTACTCAATAGGTTACTGTAGAAAAACTGGCAGAATAGTGACAGTATATGTTCCTTTGAATATGTCTATGTACAAGAAAGAGTTTAAGGAAGCATCATTCAGTGGGTCTCAGTCTGGTGCTGTTTACTTTGAACGAACTGCCACCACCACCAACAATAACGAAAAATCAGGAGCTTGGGGCTCCAGGGTTAAGTGGTTAAGAACAGTTGCTCCTTTTACAAAGGTCCCAGGTTCAATACCCAGCACCCACATGATGGCTTCCTTCGGTCTGCAACTCCATTTCTAAGGGATCTGAAATCTTCTTCTGGTCTCCGTGGGCGTCAGGCATGTCCATGGGGCACCTACATGTATGCAGGCAAAGAACACACATACATTTAAAATAAATCTTAAGAGAATATCAGCAGCACTTTGCTTTGGCTGCAATTTATAGACCCTGGCGAATCTGCTGACTCAATGAGCTAGAGCTGACAGCCAGTACTCAAGGAACATGAAGTGCTAAAAAGTTTGGAGAATTTGATTCTTTTCAGTCCAGTAACCAGAAGCATTTGATCTTTTATTACTGAATATGGTTGCTGTAAAAAGAAATGACATGTCCTAAGCATTCAGGGTTGAGTGACCGCCAATGCTTTCTAGTTTCCCTGCTCAGACAGCCTTAACTTTATGTTGTGTATAATAATATCTTAGCACGTTCCGGCTTTAGAAAGAAAACGCGTATTTTTTTTTCCTTGCTGTGTTAAAATGGTCCCTCTAAAGTGCATATTTCAACGGAATGAACTTCTCTTCACATCGTAGCTCTTTTTTATTAACAATTATTTTTTCCAGATTGGTCTTCGGTGTTTGCCTAGCTAAAACAAGTCAAGCGAAAGTAGCAGAGAGGGATGTTTCTTATTTGAAAGGATAGAAAATGTGGTTCTCTTCCAAACTCTGATTCCCATTGACAGATGCCCTGAAACCAGAGACTTCGGGCTCTCCGGAGCACCCTTGGGATCAATGCTTAGCCATGCCCTGGAAACAGTCCCACTGGGCTGGGACAGCAGCTCCATAATTCATCAGGGTGAGCCCACCCCCTCCTGATTAGCATAGTCTGGAGGTTAAACAGGGGTGTCTCCTCCTCCTTCCCTTCATCAGATTACTTCAGGACGTTTCCTTAGACTATCATTGAATCAAGGGCACTAAGTTATAAAAACAAAACTTCCTCCAAAGTAAGATATGTTTAGAGAGAAGGTTCCAGGGGGAAAGCCATCCATGTCAGGACACCATTGCTTTACACTCAAGAAAAATTAGTTCCAGTTTAATTTTCAAATATCTTGGAATCCATTTGCTTGGGAGAAAAGTCACTTTATCAAACATAAGCTAATGCTTCCAAAAAATACTTCCATTTGCTATATCATGGTTAACTGGGAGTTAGTTAACCATTTAGTTACCAGGGAGGCCCAGGAAAATGTGTGTCTTCCATCTCTTGGGCTAGAAAGAGAAAAAGAAAAACAGAGGTGTGTCTGGTGCTGTATTGAGTAAGGCTGAACTGGTCTTGGAGTTCATAGTGGGAAATATTTCCCTAATTTTTAAAAATTTTAATGGAAGAGACTCAAAGGAGGAGAGAAATCATTAGAGAAGTTTAGACTCGGCTCTTCATCTCCAGTCTCAGAGAAACGAATTCCAGCACAGCTGATCTTTCATGAGGAAAGTGGTCCCCTAGTAGGCAACTTGACAACACGTTTATGTCTTAACTACCAGTGTAGATCCAGCAGACTAACTTACATGGTAAGCTTGGGATCTGGAAACAGATTAGCCTGGGTATAGCTCTGTCCATGAGACTTTGGTATAGAGTGGCTTCTCCTTGCATCTCAGACTTTATTACCCTGGACAGTGTTTAGGGAAAGGAAAATGAAAGCCGATGACCTAGTCCAGTATACTTGAGAGGGAGATAGGATGGTATTCTTAACAGTGACAGGAGCAATATGACAAGCCTGGATTTGGAGAAAATTGTGTTGGAAAGGCTTGTAGCTATGAGGTCATTTATCTCGTCTTGGTAGGAAATGGATGGCTTACTTTACATGATCTTTTCAAAATCTCTCCCCAGAACCAGATCAAGATTGATCCCAGAGACTTTGACCTGCCTGGCAAGTGTTCCCCAACTGGGGTACATTTCTAGCCTCTTAAGAATGAATCTGAAGTCCTGGTTATAATGCAACGTGATCTCCATCCTCAAAAGGGAATGGAGGGGGAAACCTTTGGGGATAAGATTCTTTCCTTCCATCCTTCTCTAAGTGACTTCATCACTGTTTTGTTGCTGTGATGAAACACCATGACCGAGGGAACTTATAAAAGTAAGCATTCACTTAGGGGGACGCTTACAGTTTCAGAAAGTTAGTCCATGTTCATCATGGCAGGGAGCATGGTGCTGGAGCAGTAGCTGGGAGCTAACACCCCAAGTTGCAGGCAGGAGGCAGAAGGAAAGCCAGACAAGGCCTGGTCTGGGCTTTTGATACCTCAAAGCTCACTCCCAATGACACACCTCCTCCAACAAGGCCACGACTCTCAATCCTTCCCAAACAGTCCACCAACTGGGAACAAGACGTTTAACTCCATGAGCCCATGGGGGTCCTTCTCAGCCAAACTACCACACTAACACTACAGAGAGATGGAGAGACACACATTAGAGTGCATGCCCATACACATGTGCTTATAAAGACTGAACTACTGGAAGAGCCAAAGCTGCCGAATTGAATCACAAGATAGCCCAGGGAAGAGAAGATTCTGGGCTAACTGCACATCAAAATCACCTACCTTCAGGGCTCCTCAATTGAATACAGTAGAATAAACCCTTGAATTTATTTTTAATTTTTCCGTCATCAGATTCTTGGTTTTTGTTTTTTTTTTTTTTTTTTTTTTTTTTTTTTTTTTTTTTTGTCCTTCCAACTACCTATTCATTTTCTCCA
Organism: Peromyscus californicus insignis; assembly: GCF_007827085.1. NCBI lineage: Eukaryota > Metazoa > Chordata > Mammalia > Rodentia > Cricetidae > Peromyscus > Peromyscus californicus. The sequence continues at coordinate 43,718,914 of NW_026294469.1, forward strand.
GTGATGAATACTCAGACAGTTTCAGATCTATAAGGGTCAGAGTCAATCCCTGAATTTGGGCAAGGAACCATCTCCTTACTTGGCTTTTAAAGTCGGCCAAGTGAAGCCCTGACTCATTTGGAAGTGTCTTGGGAGTTGCACAAATGTATGCAAGGCATCTCTAATTCATCTTTGGCATCTCTGTCATCTATTTAGATGCCTCACACAAACAGAGTCTGTCTTAGCCCGCGCAGCCCTTCCACGGAACTAGGACTGTGCCACAGTGCTTGTGTTCAGCACTCAGGCTTAGTGGAAGTACACATTTGATGCAGTTCGACTTTCCTAAGCTCCAGTTTACAGTCAAACTCTGCCTTTTTAATGCTGACAAGGAAATCAGATTGGACGACCCTGGGCATACAGCTTCACAATGTGTGGAATCCTGGTTTTGCAGCTGAGGGAAGTCGATGAGAGGAGCATTGATCGCCTTGCAAACACAGTTAGTTTAAAAACTCTCTGCCAGGGATTTGAGTATTCAAGTCACTCGGTGCTACGACATGTTTTCAAACCTGGCTCTTACGGAGTAGCAGCTTTCTAGATTCACCTTAGCTCTGCTTACATATACATACAAACCGTGTCTTCTAGATGGAAAAAGCACTCTGCGCCTCCACAGCTCAGCCCTTACGTTTGCTCAAGGCTGAGTGAAATGGCCTGCATGTCAATGACACTGTGCTGTGTCACCCGGGTGAAGAAATCTCCTGCAGAAGGGTGGGAGTCTGAGTCACTTCAGGAAAATATTGCCCTCAGCTAGATGATTTCGATGCTCATCGGCGCTCTTTGGGGCAATTTGTTCTCAAGTTTATTCTTTAATCAAGGAAGCAAATGTGATCAAGAAATTACCTGAAAGCCCCACAATAGATAAACATGTTAGTGCAGATACACACAAAAATGAAAAATATTACACCGCCAAATATAGTATGTACAAAAATATGTATTGCAATATTTCATGCTTGTTAGTGGAAATATTTTTACAACATGTCTCCCAAGTGCAGAAAATAAATCAAGCCTTTAAAAAGAGACTGCGGATGATTCATTTAGTGCTGTCATAATATGGTGTTTTCTTTAATGAAAATTTATATCATTTTTCCTGGACTCAGTGGAATAAATTTATACTGAAAGGTGGGAGAGAGTGATAAGTTCAGAATGAAACACAGCCAGCACTTGACGGTGAACGGGAGTCAGTGAGGAATGGTCTGCCGCCCGTTTGTTTTTTTTTTTTTTTCTAAATTTCATATTCTAGCCATCATTAATGAGGTAGAAATAGAACTGACAGCGTTTGGCAGAGATATAGCACTTTCCGATGAGCCTCATGGACACCATAGCCACACCGCGTCACACCCAGATAATGGTCTGATGCCAGAGCAAGCTCAGCCATGAGCATCTAACTCCAGCGTCTTAGTGTTTTTCTCTTCTTTTGTTTTGTTTTGTTTTGTTTTGTTTTTTAATTTATTTATTTTTGTGATAAGGTTTCTCTGTGTAACAGCCCTGGCTATTCTGAAACTTGCTTTGTAGACCAGACTGGTCTTGAACTCACAGAGATCCACCTGCCTCTGCCTCCCGAGTGCTGGCAGGAAAGGTGTGTGCAGAGGACTGGGGGTCATGGCTAAGTGGTAAAGTGCCTGTTCATCAAGCATGAGGATGTGGGGAAGGGTCCCCAGAACTCATGTAAAAAGCCAAGGGTGGTAGCAGGCTCCTGTAACCCCGGCACTAGTTGGGGGGCGGGTAGATGCAGGTAGAAGGATCCCTCAGGTTCTTTGGCCGCTTAGCCTAGCAGATCCTATATGCTTCTAGATCACATGAGAGATCTATGTCATAGGAAATAAAGGTGGAAGGGCTGAGAGGTGGCCCAGCAGTTAAGAGCATGTACGTACGACTCTTCAAGAGGACCTGGGTTCAATTCTTAGCACCCACATCCGGCAGCTCACAACCACCTGGAACTCTGGCTCCAGGGCAATCTGAGACCTCTGTCTTTTGCAGGTACTCACATGCACATGTGACTGAACACACACACACACACACACACACACACACACACACACACACACACACACACTTAAAAATGATAAAAATAAAATTAAAAAAAAGCGGGAAGCTAAGGTGCCAGGCGGTGGTGGCACGCGCCTTTAATCCCAGGACTCGGGAGGCAGAGGCAGGCGGATCTCTGTGAGTTTGAGGCCAACCTGGACTACAGAGTGAGTTCCAGGAAAGGTGCAAAGCTACACAGAGAAACCCTGTCTCGAAAAACAAAACAAAACAAAACAAAACAAAAAGTGGGAAGCTATTAAGGAAAGATGTAAACATAAGACAACTTTTGTCTCCGTACTCATCTACATGCACACACACACCACACATACACACAGACACACACATGACACACAGACACATACACACACCACACATCACACACAGACAAGACACACAGCATATCACACAGATAAACACACCATACCACAGACATACACAGACACACACATTTACACACATGCACAAAAGAAAAGAATGCATTGTAGATATAAGAAGCATTACCAAGTAAGAATGACCAGAATAGAGTAACTGAGAAAAGAGAGCAAAGGGAAGAGATACACACACACACCACACGCACACCACACATACACCACACGCGCACACACACATACACACACCACATACACACCACATACACACCACACACACCACACATACACCACACACACACACCCCCACACACCACACACATACCACACACCACACACACACACATACCACACACTACACACACACACCACACACACCTACCATACTCACATACACATACCCCACACACCACACACACATACCACACCCCCACACACCCCCACACACATACCACACACACACACACCCCCACACACATACCACACACACACACACACACATACACACACACACACACACACACACACAGAGTAAATGTACAGCTATACATATGTGTACATAGTGTTTGGGTGATTTGTAGTCCTAGAATATGAAGCAATAGCCCATGATAAACAAAGGATGGGGACCTAAGCTAGGACTGAAGAGAAGCTGGACCTGGAGGCACAAGCCTGAAACTTGGGAGACAGGAGAATCACAAGTTCAAGGCCTGCCTGGGCTACAGAGTGAACTCAGTGCCAGCCAAGGTGACCTAAGGAAAGCCCATCTCAAAATAAAAAGTAAAAATAGGACTGCCATGTAGCTCAGAATCCGAGTGCCAGCACCATACTGACAGGTGAGTAAACAAACAGACCACAAAGGTTCTTTCTGGCCAAGTCAAGCTAACACAGCCATGAATACAGCTTCAGAGACAACCTTTTAAATGGTTAATGAGCCAGGCGGTGGTGGCAGCACATGCCTTTAGACCCAGCACCCGGGAGGCAGAGTCAGGCGATCTCTGTGTGTTCAAGGTCAGCCTGGTCTACAGAGCGAGTTCCAGGACAGCCAGAGCTACACAGAGAAACCCTGTCTCGAACCCCTTTCCCCGACCCTCAAAAAAGACAGAAAAAGATCTAGTGCGAGGGTGGAGGAGGCCTGCATGCGTGAAGTTGTGCAGGTACGGAAAAAATAGGGTGAACCTTTAGAACTGGAGTCTCAATTCAGTGTTTCAGGACCATCAACACTGTGATTCACGTCATAGACTGCACTATGGAGTGTAAAAAATGGGGGCTGGCAAGGTACTCAGTAGACAAAGGTACTTGCTGCCAAGCCTAATGACCTGAGTTCGATCCCTGGGAAGACCCACATGGTGGGAGGAGAGAACCGACTCCTGTAAACAGATCTATGACCTCCACCTGCAAGCTGTGGCACACTAAAACACCCACACATACACACACACACACACACACACACACACACCAATAAATAAACAAGTAAAGTAATAAGAACACACAGTAAAGAAAAACAAGGCCTCTGAAGAGCCTATCGTTCTGTGTTCCCATCCCTTAACATGGTAAGTGTGGGGAGAGGGTGACCTTTTAATAGGTTTGAAGTGAAAAGCGATGTCATAATACGATGTTTAACTTTACCGAAATCTAACTTGGAACATCAAACAAAATTGTCAGTTATTCAATGCTGTATCAGCCAGGGTCCAATTTGGGAGAAAAGAGGTACAGAAATTCGAACATGGAACATTTACTATAAAGCATCATTAATTACAGAAGAAGCAGAACTTACAAGGTGTGGGAAATCCAGGCAGAAGGCTCATGAGTTTAAGGCCAGCCTTGGCTATAATATGAGACCCTGTTTTTTTGGGGTTTTTTTTTTTTAAGTACACCCTCCATCCTCCTCCCCTCCCCCCACATCTTTCTTTAAGAAGTAGGAATAGCACATATAAAAAAGGCTGGGTGTGTGACTTACTAGTCAAGTCCTTGCCTTGGCTCTCTGTCTGATCCCAGCATCATGTTAAAAAAGGGGAAAAAAAAAAAAAAAGGACTAGAAGACGTCATGCCTGATAGTCGCTGCTGCTAAGATTAGTTAAGAAACCAAGATGGCTGGAGAAGTCAGAAGTCCCTAAACAACAGCAAAGCTGCCCTCGGAACTTCCTGGGAATCCACACTCTCGGGGCAAGCTGCCTTACTGGGGATACTGACAGACATAATCTCCAGAAATGAGTTCTGCAAAGTGGCAGGAGCCTTGCCCTGGAGACTCCGTCGTCCTCAGGGCTGGAGAAGCTGCTCTTGCTGTAGTCGGTAGAGACTGGAAGTAGCAGGAACTCCCTAGCTGGGACCCGGGACCCTCCTGCTGTGTCCCCCATGCCTTCTCCCGTCAAAGTTGTTCACCATGTCTGCTGGCAGAGGGATGATAGTTAAAGGGCTCAGGTCCGTTTTCAATGAGCAGACAAAAATGCTGAATTTGGAGTTGGAAGGCCAGTTCATTAACTGACCCAAGTATAGATTTGACGTCATGATAATTCTTGAGCTGAGCTTTGAACATTTGAGTCATGCTTTGTGTTCATACACGTGTGTACATTCACGAGGGTGTGTGTGTGTGTGTGTGTGTGTGTGTGTGTTGGGGTGCATTTTAATTTCTGTAAGATCTTCCTGAGAAACTACTTAGAACAATTTAAAGAGCCCCTATGGGAGAAGCACAGAAGGGCTTTTAAAAAGTCTAGATGGGCCCAAGATGGTAGTGCCCACCTGTCAACCTGCCTTTTGGGGAGGCTGAGGCAAGAGACAATCATGGGCAGCCTTGTTCCATGGTGAGTTCCAGTCTCAAATTAGAACCAAAAACAATGGCCCATAAAACGTATCTCAAAATACACTATTGTATTCTGGGGATACAGGGAGGGAAGTTACTTGGGGATGTAGAATTCTGCTTATAACCAGTGGCTAATTGCCATTGGTTGCCAGACTGGCTGGGTTCAAATTCCAGGCCAGCTGGTTACATCTTTCGGCTGTGAAACCCTGTGCAATTGAATTCCCACCTTGAACTTGGCCTTTCTCATCTCCTTCATGAGACCCCTGTGCACATTAAATCACCTAACATGGTAAAACGTTTAGATTACTTTTGAGGTATGTGCTAAGAGCGGAAGATGTGAGCTGTTAATGATGGTCTCACAATTGTCGTTTGTACACTTTATTATAAACACGTAATTACTACTTCTCGAGTGACAGGGTATCTTTCGGTGTAAGGAAAACAGGGCATACAAAGAGACAATTACCAAATAAAACCAGGTTGTTTTCTCAAGACCTTTATTTGTGCTGTTCTATGCCTTGAGTTCTGCATTGCTGGTCTCTGGAATCCTGTGCCCACGTGGTACCCTCCCATAGGCCTTCTTTGGCTCCTCTGTGTAATGTTAGTGCCAGTTTTTGTTCTGAACCCTATGGACTTATCTTTTGTTTTCTTGTCCTAAGACATTCTGAAGCTCTGATTTATCTTCTGATTTGTTCTCTGTCTCCTCCATCATAACAGAAAATGTGTTTCTCACTGCTACTGCTTGAGTTCCTAATATCTCAAAACCTGGCACACGGAAGACAGCTAACTGTAAATATTTGAATGGCTCAAACACGAAACATTGCAGTACGCTATGTTGAGGACAGTGTAGGGTGCACAAAAATGTGTTGCCATGTACACAATGCAATATCATAAATAGAAGACCCTGAAACGGAGAGGGGAATATATTCACCCATTTTGGAATAATTATATTTATATCATTCATGGACACATTTGTTTTTGTTTTTGTTTTTGTTTTTATCAGTGGAAAGCTTTTTTCCCAGGACATCAGTACCTATGTTACTAGACCAATAAGTGGATATCTAAAAATATTAGCATCTATATCTACGAATGGAGAGTTGGAAGTATTTGGCAATCATTGTGACTCACTGAAAATCGTCTGGAACTGAGCAGTTAATGACCTCTCTCTCCTTTCTTACCCAACCCACTCTGTCGGATAGGATCAGATCCAGGGTAATCACAGGCTTCAAAAGAGGTTAGGGTCAGCTCTACAGGGCACAGAGAAAGGAGAGAGAAAGCTCAGTGAGCACAAAGGCCATCAAATCTGAATACACATCTCTCTGACTGAATCCACAAAGCATGAGAATTGCGACAGTGATTAGTTTTGGCTGAGGATTGTTCTGTTAGGCCTGTACGGTCAGGCAGGCATTTAAATGCCCAGATCTTGTTTTGCTTGTAGCAGAGAGCAGTCAAGTAAAAATACACATGCACCTTTTCCCCAGGAGTGTTTCAGTGCAATTGTTCAAAATCCTAGTTATCAGACGATTTGGAACAGGGCGTGCTCGGCTTGTGTAACTTGTTTTTGGAGAGCACCTTGTCTATTATAGTTTGATGCTCAATCATTATTTAATCACACTGATGGGAATATCAATTTAAACCCAAATTCAAGACCACACTTTTCAGAGACTGAGATAATAGGCATATGCTAATACAGTAAATAAAACCCCTGCCCCTTAAGAATCAAATTTAAAGCAAGTAACACAAGTTATCTGCAATTAGTACTCCAGTCTTGGTTCAAAGAAGCTGACCATCAAGAATGGAAGGGTGCAGGATCTGAGCATGAATGGGACCCTCAAAGGGATCAGTGGACAGCTTCAGCTGTAATAACAGCTGAAGAACACCTGAACTGCCCTTTCGACATTTCCAAACGAGGCTACATTTAGTTTCCCGAAGTCATAACATTCCATTCCGTAATGTCTATTTTTATAATACGGTAGAACATGGGAACATGGCATCAAGCCCTCCTAACGAAATTCTAAGTGGGAGATGTAGCATTTCTAACTAGACCCACAATGCAATCACTGTTCAAGAGGTCTGTCTCTAGGACTTAGCTTGCACAACTGGCTGCTTTCACTAATTGTAATCCCTCCACTCTTTCGAGGGTGTTGGGAGGCACTGTTGAAAACCAGTGCCAGCCATGTTTGTCACGTGTGTAGAACGACAATAGAATCTATGCGGAGGCTGGAAACTTTCCTTCACTGTTGGCCGTCTTCTCTCGAGTGTTGACCAGTGTGCTTCGAATGTCGGTGGCTAGGGGTGCCTGGCTGAGTTCAAAGCTAACACATTCTTCTGAAATCTTGGACCCTGGTTTTCTCAGCTGCACATTCCTATGAGAAAATTACTTTGATTCGACACGTTCAGTTTACTAGGGAGAAAAATTACTCAAGAGAAGAGCCGCAAAATGTTCATCTTGGTTTTTTCCCTCACAAGCAATGCAAAAAGTCGACAACCAGAATGTGAGGCCATTCTTACGGCAGGAAGATAAAATTTATCAGTAGGAAAACATACATATGTATAACCCTACCCCCTCCCATCTGCGCCGGAGAGTGAACCCACGGCCCGATACATGCCAGCCACACTCTGTCACTGACTAACTCCCACAGCTGAATACATTTTTTTTCATACAAGCTGATAGCCATCTGTAGTAAGAGCACTGCTCCCCCGACCCCTGAGCACGCACACACACAGGCAGTATACTGTGATCACCCAGAGTGATTTTGAGCAACTTACCAAGTATGGAGTTGGTACACAATCATTAAGAGCAGTGAATTGGTTTCTTTTATTTCTTCCTTTTAGTACACACCAGAGTGTGTTTTAACCTTTCATTATTGCTCACTTAATTAGGAAAAATGACCCCGCATTTCTTTTACATACTGTACTATTCATCAGCAAATGTAAGAGGTCCTTGGCATACAAGGGTTGGGTTTTGCTTTTCATGAATCTTGCCTGAACTGAGCTATATGAATCCCAATTATTTTATCCACTGAAAAGTTTAAATTAGTGCTTTTCTGCGTAGGGCAACATGAGGCTTTCAGATCCTTAAAAGAACCGAATGTGTTATATTTGAATAACTGACCTTAGAGATGCAGCTGAAATATTACGGCTATCATTTCTATCAGCTACTGCTGTTTGCAATCTTTAAAATAACAGAGCTTCTAATGAGGGAGAAAAGAGCCTTCCTAGACTTGAGTCAACGTCCAGTTTCTAACTTTCTCTTCAGCTTCTTGTGTGGTCACCTATAACTGCTATCCAAAGGCCCACAGGGCAGATTTCCAAGACCTAAATGTATGTCTGCTACAGTTTGACCCTCCAAGGTATTATAAAAACAAAGTTGCTTTTTCTTGAGAAAGCACTCTGGTACAGCATGGTCCCTTGAAACCATCCAATTTGATCTGTGATTCCTGTTGAGATATGTATTACATCACCCTCTATTTTTGGCTTCTTTCATTAATCACAACTTATCCCATTTATTAAATGGCTTCCTGGAGCTCAGGCATTTGGAATGCAGAGGGCCAGCAAGCAGCCGCCAAACGCCATGAAGGTGGGCTACACGTGAGTCATTTCAAGAGGGATTTCAAGGGACTGAGTGGCCTCTTTATCTCTTGGTGACATGAGCACTTGGTGACATGAGCAGGGAATGGAGTTGTCTTCTTAAGGCAATAAAACCTGGAGCCGTGGATCAGCCATAGGGAGGGCACTGTGTCCCAGCCCAGCAGTCTTTCCGGAGCTGCTGATGAGTATGACCTTTGCAAGAAGTGCACGGAGCCTTGATTTCTGCAGTTAACCTTTGCAAGTCGGAACCCCTCTGTGAAACTTACCCACAGCCCAGGGAAGCTCAGATCCAGACACATACACATTTCATGAAAGCGCGGCTTCAAGCAAGCGCATGCGCATACATTCTCAGAGGATGAAGACATCGAGCCCACTTTCAATTATTCTCCCAACTGTGTTTGTTAAAACATTTATATCCATCTTCCTCCCGAGCAGGAAAAGTGAGAGTCCTCAGTGCTCTGTCATCCTTGTATTTAAATGTATGAGCTACTCTCCAGTACCCCCTTTATAGAAACGGGTGGTAGGAAAGGAATATGTATGTGTCCAGCATTTGCTAAGAGTCACTGAAACCATTTTCTTACTGTTAAGTAATAAGTCTATATGTGTTTCGGGATAGGGATGGATCGGACATTAATAGTCTCAATTTCTGCCAGCAATCAAAAAGGAAAGCCATTTTGATATGGTACTGTCTCAAATGTGTACCCCAAACCTACTAAATATTATTCACTATAAATGTAGAGATCTTAGAACGTTATGAAATGACTCTGGCGGTATTCTTTTAATGTTATTGGCACATATTCACTGTACACAGTGATGAGTTTCCTTTTTTAAAAAAATATTTATTTATTTATTTGTGTGTGTGTGTGTGTGTGTGTGTGTGTGTGTGTGTGTGTGTGTGTGCCTGAATGTATGTATGTGTACCACATGTGTACAGGAGCCTGGAGAGGTCAAAAGAGGGTGTCAGGTCCTCTGGAAGTGAAGCTAGAAGCAGTTTTGAGTTGCTAGGCGGGGGCTGGGAACCAAACCCGGTTCCTCTGCAAGAGCAGCAAATGCTCTTGACCCCTGAGCCATCTTCCCGAACCCTTCACCAAGTTCTTTGCTCACCTCATCTCATGGACTTGCTTACCAAGCCTATGCCGTTGCTTAGGTAGGTTGGAGTGTTATTATGGATAGAGAACTAAAGTCCAAAGAGGTTATAGAGGATGTCAATGGTCATCACCAATCATCCTGGCATATTAACCCCTCTTTTTTCCATGATTACAGTGAGGGGAATGACAACTGGGATATGGGAGAAGCAGTGACTGTCTTTACAGCCCCTCATCCTGCAGTTGCCTGATCACTGTATTCATTGCAAATTCTTGTCAACATGCAGGAAAACCCGATGAACAACACCCACCTTAGAAATAATCCCGCCATTGAGAAATGCTTTTGCCAGTCAACTGATCACATATGGGGAGACGGTGAGAAGGAGGTAGGGATCACTTCTAGGTATTCCCATTAGAGGTGGGAAATTGGGAAAGGAGGGTACACTACAAAATATTAAACAAAAACCAGATGATGGCCCGGCGGTGGTGGTGCACGCCTTTAATCCCAGCACTCGGCAGGCAGAGGCAGGCAGATCTCTGTGAGTTCGAGGCCAGCCTGGGCTACAGAGTTCCAGGAGAGGCACAAAGCTACACAGAGAAATCTTGTCTCAAAACAAAACAAAAAACAGATGACTGCCAAAACAATTCATGAACTCATCTACTCATCCCCTACAGATGGGGCACAGAAACTCCACAAGTGGTTCATGAAATACACAAATCCGGTTCAGCACTTGCATTGGGGACATTGCCGCAAGTGCTGAGAATACAAAGTCCAGATCTGGCGACAAATAACTCTGAGCAAAGACTGGGTGGGAAGAACTGTATGAGAAATGTACAAGGCAAATGAGAACTCGGGAGTTGGAGGAGTTATTTCTGGCTGAGGCAACAGGGAAAGCTTTGTGTCCAGTGATGGGGCCATGATGGATGGGCAGGACTCAGGCAAAGTTCCAGTTCTCAGAAGTGAGGCTAATATATCATTGCCCCTTTGATTCCAGCGTTAGGATCACAAGGTTTTGGTGAGACATTTAAGATTCCAGTCACGTTTATAAAATGACGTCCAGTGGACAAAGCCTTGCCATTGTGGTCAGCTGCCTCACACCAGTACGTCCTAAGTCTTTCCATCTCCAGATTTACATCATGGCTCATTTTTTTTTAAAAAATAAGTATTCTCCAAAAGAGATGTACAATATCACTTTCCATTTGGGGAGACACATTCAGAAAGATGGTCTCTGGCTCTCACTAGTAAATGAGAAACCAATACAGCACCCTTCAGCAAACGTGCTAAAAAGAATGCTCAACCCAGCAAGAACTTGCTTAGAGAACTCCATTGGCTAGTAGGGTAGACAAGTGTGAAGACTCCTCCACAACAAGAAGTTATTTTGAGAATGTGAATGGGAACTAGTCTGTCCGTGAATTTACCAACCACCACCACCACCAATCACATACTTAAAGCTTTCATATGTAACAAAATACTTTGGGGGGTTAAGGGGACTTCCTCTTTTGTTTCAGTTAACTAATGGTTTCTCCCATTTTGTGTTCAAGTAAGGGGGCAGCTGTCAAAAAAGACAGAATGTAGCATAGCTTGAAAACCAAAAAGGGGGGGCGGGGGAGATACGTGTAGATGTTGAGGACTGATCTTGCTGGAATGAGAGGTGACCCACCTCAGGGAGAGCAAGGGGATTGCCCTTTCTGTGTTTCCAGGTCAACCCTGGCCTAGCTCTTCAGAGATGCGTGAGTCCTTAGTGTGGAAACTGTTCAGATTTCTGATATTAGAAGGGGTTACTCTTTAGAGTCCAGCCATTGTCTTGGTTGTGTGGCCTTCAATGTGGACCTGGAAGAAATCAGTATGAGCAACTTTTCTTGAGCCTTCAAAGCCAAGCTAATGCTTGGTCCTCAGCGGGAAAGTGACTTTAATTAATTCGAGAAGACCTTTCCATTGAGAAGCAAAACACTGCCCTAGGCTATTTCGAAAGGTTAGCATGGCACCTTCCCTCTGCTGTTCTGAGGGAGGTGTAAGTCTCACGCCTATTCTTGTCAGTGAGTGTGCTTTTTTAGCAAAGAAGAACAAAATAAACAAGCAAGCAAAAAACCTTGTTGGTAGTCAATTAGCTTCTCTAGTCTAATGAGATCTAAGGCAGAATATGGAATCTTCCATCACAATAAAATATGACTAAAGACCTCATCAATACTCATTTAGCAAATGCTTTGGAGTAGAGCATCATTTTCTAATACTTAGGAATTTCATTATTTCTTATTTCAGTGACCATGTTACAAAAAATATTAAGTGAAATGGGATTAGGTTTGCCATTTGTCATTTACTGGGAGTAGAATTCTGCTCTGACACGTGGGCACTCATACCCAGGGCTTAATGCTTTCAGTAATTATAAGGATCATGTAGGGTATGTTGATTGGTAGGAGAAAAAAAATTCTTTATTAACTGCTCAGAAATAGTTAATTCTTCATTAGTCAGAGCCCTACACTAGAGGCTGCTGCCGTGAACCATGGATTAGAGTTTATGATAGTAATAACCTTTCTGAAAAAACATTCGTTACTATACTTAATGACCAGATTTTAGTGCATTAACCTTCCTGGGGAGGTCAACTAACAAAATGGATGTTAACTGCTTGTAACAACCAATTCCTCTGAAATTAATATTTAGATGCCTTTGGTGTCAAAAAACCTTCCTTCCATATCAGGGCATTAAAAACACTTCTGAATTATTAATAGCAAGCAGAATTCAATGCCTGAAAGATTTCTCTTCCAGCGCTCTTTTGCCTCAGCCTCCTCCTATTTAGAGTTCTTTGCTGCAGGAACAAGGAAGGCATTCAGGGAAATGAGGTCTCAAAAATGCATGTGGGTCAACAATGCAGGGCAGTTTGGAAAAGGTCACTCTTTAAGTTCAACAGAAATAAACATAATAGGAGTGTGAAAGGCAGCAGAGAGCACCCTGGGAGCCTGGCAGAGACAAACTCCCCGCCAGGCCCCGGGCTTCACAGCGACGGCCCTATCACCACCTGTCAGGGGCTCCTTAACGACATTTTTGCATCCCTTCTGCAGCTGACCTCCTGACTGGGCTCTCGGCCCCTCCCCCTCCTTCAATTGGAAACAAACCACATTTATGTCAAAACAACTTCTGAACTATTTCCTTCCCAAGCAACCCCAGAATATAAAACATGTTCTGAATGGCTGCCCCATTCCCTGGAGGAATTTTATGATTTCGTTACTGCCGCACAGCATGTTCGGCTGCTTGGCCGAGGTAGCCTTGAGTCCCTGCCAAACAATGAAACAACGCTATTATTAGCCTTCCCATTCAACAGTAACAAAACAGCCCATGTTTCTATTTTCAGATGGCTTTCTTCTGCTGCAGTAGATATGCAGAAACCTGAACCTCAGGCCAGGACTGGACCAGCAGGGCTACACAGCTATCTATTGCCAAAACACAGTAGCCTGAAGGGGAAAATGTTTTAATGGTAGTATTTTTAGGCAGAGGTCAAATGAAGATAAGCTGCCAAAGTCCTGCTTGCCAAAGCCTTGGCTGGTGTATCCCATCTCTGTTGGGGTTGGGCTAGCAACCCTGACATGTCTGCCCTGAGAAATCGGCAATGTTTGATAATTTTATCAGACAATGCAGTTACATCGGTGACTTGATCATCAAACTAGACCTAACTTGGTGGAGAGCAGAGCATGTAGAAATCATGCAATGAGGGACTAGACAGATGACTCAGCAGTTGAGAGCACTTGATGCTCTTTCGGGAGTTCAGATCCCAGCACCACGTCCAGGACTCTGTAACTCCAGCTAAGTTAAGGAATCCAACTCCTTCTTGGCCTCTGTGAGTACCTACATGCTCATGTGCCCTGCCCTCCTCACACTTCATGAAATTTTATCAAAAAAATGCATTCATAAACATGCTGCAGCATTCTGACATGCTCAATGACAAGCCACCAGTGATGGTTCCAGAAGCGCTGGGTGACAAATGGACGTTCTAGGTGGACTTTCTCTAATGAGTACCTTAGAAATAGTAATTCCATGGAGACAGAGATCATTACAATGTTGGGCCGGCTTTCATTTGTAAATAAGGTTTTCCATCTGACCATTCATCCAGGGCAAATTCTGCAAAAGAATTATTTTGGTTTAAATAGGTTTTCATTACTTTGGGAATAGTTACCACTACACCATGATGCATCTGTAATTATTCCTATTAGCTGTAATAATAATTGTGAGTTATAAAGAGAATTAACCGTCACATTGTTTTCCCAAAGGTTCTTGCAATTTACCGCTCCCCTTGAAGGGATATGTGAATGTTCATCTCTTTTTTTTTTTTTTTAGAAATTTTTAAAATAATTTATTTATTTTTATTTTATGTACATTAATGTTTTGTCTGCATGTACATCTGCATGAGGGCATCAGATCCCCTGGTAGAAGAGTTATAGACAGCTGTAAGCTGCCAGGTGAGTACTGGGAATTAAACCCAGGTCCCCTGGACCTAGTGCTCTTAACTGATGAGTCATTTCTCCAGCCTGAATGCTCATTTCTTCTTTGCTCAATGAATGTGTTAATCACTGAATACCTAAAAGTAAATATGTTGTATTAGTTGGTCAGTTTTGATTAGTCATGGAGCATCGTTTCCCTTGTTCACTGAACCCATAGAATAACTTGGCAAATAAATGAATTTAGCTAATTCTTACGATTTTAGAATACAGTGTTTAATTTCTGCAATTATATTTTAAAAAAAGAAAAAGAAAGGAAGGAAGGGAGGGAGGGAGGGAGAGAGGGAGGGAGGAAGGAGGAGCCAGGTTGGTATTCCTGTCATTACAGCCCTCAGGGGGGCTGGGCTGAGGCAGGAAGAAGATTTTGAGTTTGAGGCCAACTTGGACTACAGAGTGAAACTCTATCTCAAAAAAAAAACAAACCCAAAAATAAAAAAATAGGACAAATAGGAAAAACTCATAAATTGGAAGGAAAAAAATGGGACACTACTTTTGCTTTTCAGATGTCTTTTATTTTTCTAGAAAAACGACTCAGATCAAGCACAGCACGGAGGGAAAGAGCTCTTCCCAAATATAAAACTGAAATACGAACTGTTGACATTTCCATCCCTCCATCCCTATTCTTTACAGAAATATCAGTGATAGGCTGCTGGGAGCAAAGTTAAGAAATAAATAAAATACAGTTATTGCCTTGTCTGCTTTATCTCCGAAGCGATAAGCGCTCTGGAGGCTATTTAACTGTCCTGTGAATCATTAACTTCGTTATGTTTACAGAGAATATGTTATTTCCTCTGCTTCTTGGGAATATGGGTCCTTCATCAGCAAGTGGACCGGTTGCTGAGAGTGACACAGGTGTTGGACCTGAACCATGTATTAGTGGTGGGTAGAGTCTAAAGCAGGATCTGAGTGTGGTGCTGTGGACTTAATGAACTTTCACGCACCGTTCCCTGAAAAGCCTTTTATGGTCTCTGTTGGCTCCATATGGCATTCTGATGAGCTTACACTCCTCTTTAAGTGCTTCTATATCAGAAAACAAGAGCAAAGCAGAAACAAAGTGAGTCATCTGGTTTTGTCTTTGCTTTCCCGGCATGAGATAATGTGGAGGTGTTAATTGCAAGACTTCACCGAGTCTTGGCTAATAACAGTGTGCAAACAAATGCATGTCAGGCCCAGCCACAGAAAAGCTTCTACTAATAAGGTAAAACTAGCAATTAGCGCTGACAATGAAGTAATACTTTCCGTTGAATATTCATTAATGGAGTCCTTGTTTAGGATAAGGGAGGCTTCGGATTGTCCAGATGGAAAGCCAGACTAGGAAGCCTGGCCATTCCCTTTCAGTGAATTCAGCCCTATTTGGTGAGCAGGCATATTGAATTCATCCCCTTTTGTACTAATGCACTGACCCTCTGCTTCAAAGGCAGAGCCTTGATGACCACTAAGACTCCTCAGTCCGTGACCATAGCATAATGGGGAGCAAATTGAATTCCCAGAAAAAGAAAAACCATATAAGCGGATGATGTGCTCCAAACACTGTGGGGTTTTGCTGTTGTTGTTGTTGTTATTGTTGTTGTTTTTAATTGTTCACTGCAGTCCTGGGGTTTCTAGAATAATGAATGAGATGAGCTTCACTAGCCTATTCTGTCTTCTCTCTTTTCTAGAAGGCAGCTTGACAAGTGTGAGAAAGCAGGATTTGTCTTTGTCCCTGGTTCCTGTCACAGAGTACCTAAAGTCTCTTGGTTCCCTCAGTGTTAGAAATGCCCATTGATGTGTCTAAGAAGCCCCTTTGATAACTCCTGAGTAGATGCTAACGAGTTGACTAAGAGTGGATCCCAAGGCCGCTCGCATCAGGATGGGGCCAGTCAACAGCCTGAGCAAGGGACTGGAGCCCTGCACACTGGAGCTTCCTTCCGGCACCACCATGATTTCTGGGAAGGGAAGAGCAGGATGGATGATATGACACTAAAACCTCCTCCTGAACAGCAAGATTTGACAATATCCTAAACACATGGAGACGTGGAAAGGGTGGTCCTCCCAAAGAGGGCATGGAAGCCGCACCCACATCACATGCTGGACCTCACTCTCCATCTCTTCGTGTGGCTTGATCTGTATCCAGTATAGCAGACTTAATTATAACCTGGTCCATGGGTTTCCCTCAGCTATGAGCATTACTATCAGAAGTATGGTAGGAAGCCCCTCAACACACACACACACACACACACACACACACACACACACACACACACACACACACTCACAGAGAGAGACAGACAGACAGACAGACAGACGGGTGGGGGAGGGAGAGAAAGAGAGAGAGACAGACAGACAGACAGACTGGTGGGGTGAGGGGGGGAGAGAGAGAGAGAGAGAGAAAGAGAGAGAGAGAGAGAGAGAGAGAGAGAGAGAGAGAGAGAGAGAGAGAGAGAGAGCACTGGGAACCTTGATTTTCCATTGGCGTGCAAGTAGGGGAACCATTTTGCAGGACTGAATCCATGACCTATAGAACCTGACTCTTCAGGTAGACAGAATTCTTAGTGATGAGAATCAGTTGTTGCTAAAGTTTTCCTGCCTGGCCCACAGTCAGGACAAATCTCTGTCACCCGCCAGTCCCACAGCCGCTCAGACCCGACCAAATAAACACAGAGACTTATATTGGTTACAAACTGTATGGCCATGGCAGGCTTCTTGCTAACTGTTCTTACAGCTTAAATTAATCCATTTCCATCAACCTATACCTTGCCACATGGCTCGTGTCTTACCGGCATCTTCACATGCTGTTTGTCATCGTGGCGGCTGGCAGTGTCTCTCTGACTCAGCCTTCCACTTCCCAGCTTTATTCTCCTCCTTGTCCCGCCTACACTTCTTGCCTAGCCAATGGTCAATCAGTGTTTTATTTATTGACTAATCAGCAACACATTTGCCATACAGAACATCCCACAGCAATCAGTGGGTCGTAGAATACGTAGTTGGTGTCGCCGGAAGTATTCCTTGTTATAGGGGCTCTTCTCATATATCTGATGACGAAAGTATTCTAGGTTTGTTTTTTTCCTTTTACGTTTTTCTTGGAGACAGCTCTCAGACTGTAGAGAAGCTCCCCTGATGGCAGCATTGGGTCTTGATGGCTCCATTACACACATTATTATCTTTGAAACATGAGAGCAAATTACAATATTTGGATGATGTCTGCCTTTTTAGAATTTATTAGAAAGTATGCTCATGTGATGGGCTTTACTACCAAGAACATTTTACTTAGGCAGTCTTTAATAGGTTTAGGTGTGTGTAAGGGGATAGTTTTCTCTCTTTCTTCCTTCCTTTCTTTCTTTCTTTCTTTCTTTTTTTCTTTCTTTCTGTGGAAGGATACAAAGTCATTAAGTAGGCTAAATCCTCAATGTCAGAATTTTAGAATGAATCACAGTCTCTGTAAGATAAAACCATCTGCTGCATTTGATTCTCTCTCTCTCTCTCTCTCTCTCTCTCTCTCTCTCTCTCTCTGTGTGTGTGTGTGTGTGTGTGTGTGTGTGTGTGTGTGTGTGTGATATGTGCATGTGGATGTGGGTACTCACACAGAAGTCCGAGGACGACACGGGGTGTCCTGTTTTGTCACTCTATGCTTAGTCCCAGGAGATAGGATCTCTCACTGCACCTGGAGCTAGGCACACAACCAAGGAGCCCAGTACATCTCCTGGCTTTGCTTCCCGCCAGTGCTGATGTTACAGGGGATGGGCTCACGCAGCTTTTTGCATAGGTGCCCATGACTGAAACTCGGGATCTTATTTGTGCAGGAAGCACTCTGACCTGTCTCCTGGATATCCCCCACCCCACCCCATCTTTGGCTTTAACCGTTTTGACTTTCAAAAACATGGTTTGGTGGAAGTGGTTTGGAGTTCAGATTATAAAACCACAGCCTCAGAGTTCTTTGCCGTTAACATGTCACATAACACACTTCTGGCCAATGACACATAAGAGGAAGTTACTTAAAGCTACTAAAAATAGGAGAGATGTGGTTAGCGGCTCGCTCACGTTACTCTCGTATCTTGTTTGTCCTTGTAGTCACTGGCATCATCTAGCCATTTCATAATGGACCATGAGAAGTGAAGAGAATAATAGACCCTCTAATGTCCCAGCCACCACATATACTGTTCACACCACTCATTTTCTGTCTCTGTTTGGCATAGCTAAATATAATTCTTTTTTTCTTTTATTTTCTCTCCTCTCCTCTCCTTCCTTCCTTCCTTCCTTCCTTCCTTCTTTCCTTTTTTGTTCTTTGGTTTTGAGACAGGGTCTCACTATGCAGCCCTGGTTGCCCTGGAACTCACTATATAGACCAGGCTGGCCTTGAACTCACAAAAATCTGGCTTGCCTCTGCCTCCTGAGTCTTGGGATTAAAGGCATGTGCCACCATGCCCAGTGCCCAATGTAATTCTTAATAGAATGTATCAGAATGAAATAGAATGTATTGCCGGGCGGCCATGGTGCACACCTTTAATCTCAGCACTCGGGAGGCAGAGCCAGGCAGATCTCTGTGAGTTTGAGGTCATTCTGGTCTACAGAGCGAGTTCCAGGACAGCCAAGGCTACACAGAGAAACCCTGTCTCGAAAAACCAAAGAGAGAGAGAGAGAGAGAGAGAGAGAGAGAGAGAGAGAGAGAGAGAGAGAGAGAGAGAATGTATCAGAATTGATATGCATCAGTCGGGGAGAGGGACTTCCAGTAAGGATAGTAAAAGTGAATTTGCTTAATGGAAGTAGTGGGGGAGTAAAGGCAGATAATCCCGAGTGTATTAAACAGAGAAAATCTGTTGCATTCTGGGAAAGAAGTCCACTGATTTCCAGATACGGAGTGTTGGTGTTTGCTAGAACTCCTTGCAATTTCTAAGAAGAAAGCTGTAAAAAGGGGGATGAGCCTATTGAAGAAATGCATGGTTGACAAATGTGTGAAGGAAAACGTTGTACTTTATTGATATTCTTTATTGATCAGGACTCAGATATCAGGGTAAGAACCTGAATGAGCAGAGAAGCAGAGGAGAAGCAACCAGTGGCCTCCCCTCTCTCTCCTTCCTCAATCCAAAAGGGCTGAGACTCTTTATAAGCCCCACCCTACTATTTCCTGTGTCTTTCTATATGTCCTCGGTCCTCCAAAATCTCTATGGCTATTTCTGGTCATCTAGTAGCTAGCTCTGCCCTCCAATTCAAAGCAAACTTTATTGGCAGTCTTGGGAGTGTCAGAGTGTGATCAAAAAAATATCCCACAATAGTACTGCTACAAGAGAAACTTTTGCCCACGTCCTGTGAGCCCTTTTACGAGCCCTTTATACGCTGAGACATGTTTGGATCTGGAACAATATTCAATGAAGCAGAAATTGATGGCAGATAGCTTTTTTTCTCTTAAGTAATATTCTAAACCTAGATGTAGGCTGGGCAAGTCCAGCACAGTGCTTCACGTTGACCTTAGATCTTATTGTTTCTCGGTCTCTAGTGTTCTTCATGCTACTGTGATCCATGGTCACTTTTAGCCCTTGGACATTACAGCTAATAGGAGGAGAAAGAGGAAGAGAGGGGCATACTCTTTCACTGGCTTCATGTTCTAGAAGCTGAATATATTATTTCTATATACATCTCATTTGGGTCACCATGTTGTTAATGATGTCACAGCTTCTAGCATTGTGGCAGGTGGGGAGGAATGGACACTATGTCTTATGTGTTAAAAGCTGATTACTCTAGCAGAGATGATAGAAGTCATTGTAAGTTTAGGATTTTGGGGACTCCAGAAATGACATCATCAAGTACATCACTTTCACATATCAGTTCTCAACCTCCACCCAGCCCTCTGCCTTCCCTTGCTGTATCCCTCCTAAAGCGCATTCTCTGATGAATGAAGCGCATTCATCTATCTTTTGCAGGTAACTGCTTCTGAATGGAGCCCAATTCCATCAAACAGGGAAGATTCACCTGTAGGAAAAAGAACTACAGTTGGTCCAGACCCAGAGCTCAGATGAGTTTTATTGTAAACTTCTGTCTTCCTCTAAAACCGTCCCCCTTCCCTGTGAAGAAGATACCCACCATTTTTGTGATGTCCCTATACATACTGTGTGTCTTTTCTCAGGTCATCTTTCGTTAATTTATTCCAGAGACTTCACTGATCCTTTGGAGGGGAAGTAGCCTTTGCTTTGAAGCAATCACAGCCTGTTCTCCTTCTCTGTTCTAAGAATGCAACCTTGTAAAAATCATTCTGAAATTATTTTTGACTCCATATGCTTAAATAATTAAACAGAGCAACTTTAATAAGATCATGTTACATTCATCCTTACATAATTACAGCAGAGAGGGTGATGGTGTGAGGAACCTGAAATCTTGGTTGCCTGAGAAAGCAATGTTGGGAAGGACAGAACCTTTTAGAGGCGGAACCTGCCCAGCAGAGGGTGGTTGGCTATATGAGAACAGGACATGGAAACTGGCCAGCCATTCTAGGGTAGCAGACAGTGAAAGCAAACAGGTTTTCCTTGGTTAAAGGCAAGGAGTAACCTTGGTGGTGTCAACATAGCTATCCTTAACCAAGGTCAGAGACGGCAGAAGGTTTTAAGCTAAAATGTCTTTGCTCTGCCCTAGCTAGAGGCCAGGGAAGCTGGTGTGTGTGTGTGTGTGTGTGTGTGTGTGTGTGTGTGTGTGTGTGTGTGTGTGTGTGTGTTTTCTCATTGTCTCTCCTCCCTTAAATGAACACCCTTGCCTGGAATCTATATGGGTTTAGGACTAAGCTAGAACTGATAGGTATGGGCCAACTGGATTGACCAGTTCACCTCTCTCTGTTCCTCTACCAGAAAGCCTTATTAACTCCCAGATGGAGATGCTCAATGGTACCCAACTTCCGGGGACCTGTTCCTGATGCACGCATGGGAGGGAGCTCTGCCTTCTGTCTCTGAAGCTCCCACCTATGAACCTCCAATAGACTCATTTCTTGATGCATCCCCCGACTGGCTGAGTTTCATCCTTTGAATTATGAGACAAAAACCCAGAGACCACAGACTTAGTGGAAGCTTATGTGACCACTAGTGTCTGACACCCTCCCTCCCGAGTTAAAGCCCACCTGAATATAGAGAGAAAACCTCCATGGATTTCAAAGACACCTTGCTTGCTCTGTATCAGCATCGTTAGGGGTCCTGCCTTTGGATTACATTACTTCACTTCTCGTGGGACTTCAGCTACTTCCTGTGGCAGTGGGTTGTTTTAAGACAGTGAGACGAGACCCTTCAGGGTGTTTAGTATCCTGTCCGGCCATGCAATCTCTTCAATCTCTTCCACCTGTTCCGCCATGATGATGATCAAGCCATGTGGCCATGAGTCACTTACAAGCTCCACGTAAGACTTGGCACCATACTCTTGGTTTGCAATAACTGTGAACTAAATAAACCTTCTAAAATAAATAAATAAATAAAGTACTTACCTTTAGGTGTTTTGTTTTAGGGAGAAAAAAAAGTTAGACTGAAACTATGGAAAAGATTTCCAACAGATACCACTGTACTGACTGATTTAAGAGAGATCAAAGATCTCTGAGACATTTGATTATTTTCATTTTTCTCATTTAGATTTTAGTTTATTTAATGTGTATGAGTGTTTTGTCTGCAAGTATATTAGAGATGGTTGTGAGCCACCATGTGGGTGCTGGGAATTGAACCTGGATCTTCTGGAAGAGCAGCCAGTTCTCCCAACCACTGAGACATCTCTCCAGCCCCTTTACTCTGTCTTGAAAGAGGTATTTTGCTAATTCTGTAATCAACGAATGAACATGACATTTGTCAAATGATTATAACTCACAGCTGGTTGTTAAAAAGGAATAATTTTGTGACTTGGTAGATTTTAATCACATTTCTTAGTTGCAGAAGTAATCTGAATGGTGGGAAATCCTCTTCTTAAGCCTATATTTTGAGAAGAAAATAGACAATAACTATTTTTTCTTTAAAAGACCATACACTGTACAAAAAAGCTCATTCAATCACTACATAGACACAAATATTTATTAATAATATTAATATATCATATTAATTGTGCTATAATAAAGTATTGATTACTTTGACAAAACATCCGGCAAGTGCCTTGGAGGTAGGAAGGGTGACTTTGGTCACAGCTTGAAGACACAGTCTGTTATGATGGGGAAGGCGTGGTAGAAGGAACATGAAGCAGCTGGTGACAGTGGACTTGCAGTTAGAAGACAGTGACGAATGTTGGTATGCAGCTTCATTTCTGTTTATTTAGTCCCGGACCCCACCCCCCACAACGGTGCTGCCTACGTTTAGAGTGAGTCTTTCCATCTCCATGCACCAAGTCTGGAAACGCTCCCATAGACATGCCAAGAAGTTTGCTTTCCTAACCGTTCTGAATGCCGTCAGGTGAGCAAACTATACTAACCATCACGCTACAGAAATGGTGAAGTGGTTCAAGGATATTGAGTTTCTTTTAAAAGGGATTCTTGAGAAGAAGTAGATGTTGGAAAATATCCAAGATATATTATTAAGTTTGAAATGACTGTAACAATATATGTGGTTCAAGTTCATTTGTGTAAACGGAAATGGGCATATCCCATAGTTTCATGGACTTGGAAGTTTCTATAACAAGCTATTGGTAATGTTTATCGTGAGATAGTGGGATTGATGACCCTGGTGTGAAGAAAGAAAGATTGGCCTTCTACTTTATAACCTCTGTTCCCATTGGCCTTCTACTTTATAACCTCTGTTCCCATTGGCCTTCTACTTTGTAACCTCTGTTCCCTTTGGCCTTCTACTTTGTAACCTCTGTTCCCATTGGCCTTCTACTTTGTAACCTCTGTTCCCATTAGACTTGCTTTCCCAACCATCGATTTGTCTTAAATCTGTACTAGTTTTGAATAGAAGACTAAAATTTACAAAAGACGGGGGCTGGAGAGATGGTTCAGCAATTAAGAGCACTGGCTGGTCTTACAGGGGACCTGGGTTCAATTTCCAGCATCCACATGGTGGCTCACCCCTGGAATCTGATGCCCTCTTCTGACCTCCCCATCAGGCACACACATGGTACACATATGTTCATGTAGGTAAAATGCTTACACATAAAACAATAATAAAAATAGGGATAAAAATGAAATCTACAGAAGCAGTTTAGTTACAATGTGTGTTGTCTTTAAGAACTCTCATACAGGAAGCAATAGTGTGAGGAATTACTGAAAGAGTCTCTAAATTTAGTCCTGCTCCTAGTCTTTTTTTTTTTTAAATTGATCAAGAACCCATTGTAGAAAATATTTATTTGATTATTTATTTAAATAACATGTAACCTGATACTTTTTTCTTTCATTTTTCTTTATTAAGAAATTTTCTACTCACTCCACATACTATCCACAGACTCCCCTTCTCCCTCCTCCCACCCCCCAGCCCTCTTTCCCAAGCCACCCCGCATCCCCATATCCCCCAAACCGAGGTCTCCCAAGGGGAGTCAGCAGAGCCCAGCACACTGAGCCTAGGCAGGTCCAAGCCCCTTCCCACTGCACCAAGACTGTGCAAGGCATCACACCACAGGCACCGGATTCCAGAAGCACTGCCCATAGACCAGGGACAGATGCCGATCCCCCTGCATGGGTGCCCCCCAAACAGTTAGAGCCAAACAACCGTCTTCGGTATCCAGAGGGCCTAGTCCAGTCCCATGGGGGCTCCACAGCCACCAGTCCATAGTTCATGGGCTTCCACTAGTGTGGCCGGTCATCTCTGCACGTCCTCCCATCATGATCTCGCCATCCCTCGCCTGCAGTATCTCTCCTCTCTCTCATCAGTTGGATTCCCGGAGCTCAGCCTGGTGCCTGGCGGTGGACCTCTGACTTGATACTTATTTTTAAAATTTATTCTCTTGCCCTGGAAGGAAACGCACTACAAAAAAATATCATAAGATCTCTTAGTAATCTAATCAACCCTTCAGACATTATTTTTCTTTTTTATAAACTGAACTTGCAGGAAGCATGTCAAACTTTAATATTAAAGGTCGTCCTTCCCAGGAGTGCTAGAAACAGGCTGAAGGAAACTGAGAAGTGCTTTTTCTCTCTAGCCAAGTCCAGTACTGTTTCTGTTAATGATGCAGTCTTGGCCAGATCCTGTCAGAGAAGAAATCAGCAATGGTTCCACACCTTCCCTGCAAGGCAGACAGTGGATTAAGGTTCTGAATGCTTATTCTGGCAACCCAGGAAAAAAATTTAAATTTCCATTTCATGAAGGGAAAAGTGTTAAATCAACCAGATTCGGGTGTGAAATGAGTATGTGGGAAATAGAATTTCTGCAGATGTTAAGAAAGTCCTTTCTGCCAGGTGGCGGTGGCACACGCCTTTAATCCCAGCATTAGGGAGGCAGAGTCAGGCGGATCTCTGTGAATTCAAGGCCAGCCTGGTCTACAGAGTGAGATCCAGGAGAGGCACCAAAACTACACAGAGAAAGTCCATTCCTCTGATGAGGCCGTGTGATAACGACCTGGAGAGACCACGGCGTGCGATTGGTTGGCTTTGTAAGATGCAGTGGGAGTCGTGGTACGACTTCCGGGGCCTCTGCATGTTCCCCTGCCAGGGCACACCGAGAAGTGTTTATTTCACAGGAAGTTCAATACACATGGTCTGGCGGGCAAACACAGCTATGTTCCACCTGTGCGTCCCCGGCCCACAGCAGGTGAGCCAGGAGATAGGAAAGCCATGGTTGGGTATTTCTGCTTGTAGCTGGGGAGGCAGGTCTTTTGTTATGGAGATCATTCACAATGAACAAGCTTTATGTTGACATAACACCACATTATTCATTTTAGTCCTTCAGGGATTGAGTGCTAGCTGTGTTCTATAGACTTCTCCATGCTAATGTGATCCAATGATTTTTAAAATCTAATTTGCAAACAGGGAAAGAGCGAGATTTGCCAGCTAATAATAGCACTTGTCACTGATGAAGAACCCACTACAAATCCCCCACTGTACAGCCATTCTCTCTAAACTGCGTGTGAACCCTGAACACATAGAATTACTAATTCCCGCTTACACCAGAAGAAACTGAGGCTGTAGACAGTTATGGATTGAGCCGGGAATGAAGCCTGCCTCAGCCAGACTACCAGGCCTTTGACTATCTGAGCCATAAGGCTTTGTGATCCCAATGAAGGGAAATGGAGATGGGGAGGGGGTATGGGCAAATCTTCAACGCCCCTTTCCCCAGCAACACTTAAAAAGGAAAAGAGACAAAGGAAGAATGCGTGTTCTATATGGAAGCGACTCAGCATCCCTCTGAGGAAGTACCCCCCCCCCCCAGCTAAGCTCCCATCTATCCCGCTGAGCTGGGATCAGCATAGCAGACTGGCAGAATGAATGGTTTAAAAGGAACAGCATCAACCAAAGAACTTCTTATGCAAAGATACCCTAAATCTGGGGCAAAGTCCTCCTGTTCATTTTATCTAACAGAAGGTAGGTACTGCTGTCTGAAACCGGAATGCATGGCTACACTATTTGGGAAAACCATGGTTCTAATTAGATGAGCAAATAAATGTTCATTTCAGTTTATTAATATAGCTGTAGGCCGTGTTACAATTTATCTCTGGGTTCTGAGACCAATCCACCTCGGGTTGGGAATCATTGTGGGGAAGTCACGGGTTTTAATAATGGATAAAGGCGGTGAATTATTCAAGCAGAAGGGAGCAAGCCTTGACGCCTTCACTCACTTCTTTAATTAACTGTGAGATGCTGGGCTGTCTCCGGTTTCCAAGTTTATCGGCATCAGAACTGCGGAATTTTCCTGGGCCATGGATATGTCACGTTCAGGCCCGTGCTGATCGGAAAAGAGGGAACTAGAGACATCACACTGTCATTCTGTCCTTCGATATTCAGAGTCTGTGTCTGCTTAAACCTTCCTTGGATGCAGTTTCTTGAGCACTGGACACCTTCCTTGATAAAAAAAAATCAACACTTTTATCCCACTGCACCCCTGAATAAAGACTTCAACGTGTGAACATTCGAAATATTTCAATCCTTATATAAATTTGGGGATTACTCAGTAAACCAGAAATCCAGTTCTGGTTCCTCCAGCTCCCCGAGTTTGGTTTAAAACAGCTTTTGTTTTAGCTGCTTGAAATAAAATGACATTCTAAAAAGGAATTTTCAGTCTTCATTTGATAGGGCCTCAAACAGACTAAATCCACAGAGTGTGGCTTGCACCCTCCCTGTGGAGTACGTATGATATTCATGGACTTTGTCAGATGCCTGATGGGTTCCAGTGGCTTAGAGATGCTCAGGGCCGCCCACTAAGGCAGCATGGCGGCATTGGCAGGCTCTTCTGCATTGCCTAACGTGGAACTTCAGAACAGGAAATAGGAGTTGCTAGACTTTGCCTCAGTGAGAATCAGCAGTGTTCTGTGAACATGTTAATAACATGCTTAGATAATTGATTCTCCTTCTCTGGATGATCTATTCTGCTATTACCTGCTACCATGAAAGTTAAAAAAAAAAAAAGTGCCCACGAACAGTTATACAGCAATTTAGGCTGTGACAAGAGAATTTTTCTTTCCATTTTGTCACACTGGAGAGAAGAGAAGGATCTGGGGGAGGTCTGAGCTCACCACTTCTGGGTAGAAATTGAATCACTATTTCTATAAATCAAAAGTCATGTTAAAAGCTCTGTGAAGCAAACAATGATGTATATGAATTAGCAGCGAGGCCGAAGTCAATATGAATCAAAGCAGCTTTACAAAGGTATTGATGTGTTCAGCTCCTCCTAAGGTTGAATACATTTAAGCCTTTATCCCCCGGGCATTGTTGACCCAAATGAATCTATTCACTGTGAAATGAGACCTTAGTTGTGGCTAAAAATAAAACTGTATACACTGACCCAAATAGGGTTCTTCTCCGAACTGAGCAATTCCAGCTGTGGCCTGAATGGAACATTTTGTTCTTCTTCTGTAGTGATTTTCCAAAATTTGGAATCTCTTGGTCTGTAGTCAAAGTAAATGTGATTTCTAAGAATTGGCACAATTGTGTTGTTTGTATATGACAAGTTGTTTGTATATGACAAGTTGGTTTTGTCTTGTATTATGTCTTACTTTAAAGAGCCCTCAAGAGACTGATTTGGGGGGAAGGGAGTGTTTGTTCATTTGGGACAGTTTTACAAGGTAGCCCAGGTTGGCCTTGAACTGGAGATCCTCCTGCCTCAGCTTTCTGAATGTTGCTGGAACTATGGACTTGTAACGAAGTGACTGATTCTGTGAGTATATATCAGTTTCAGGAATCCACTCTGCTACTGGACATTGACTACTTCACTAGATGCTGTGAGCATGACTTGTGTGTTTGAACATTTATTTTAGTGATAACACAGGCATCCTGTAAGCATTTACTAGATTAGTTAAAACATCAGATTATAATGAAATAACTACCCAAAACACTCAAGATGCATATTTCTGCAACATACTGGGCATCACTAAACACAAAGATAAGCCATTTGATAAGATTTTGGCCCCTCCATTATTCAGAGTTCTTTGTCCATTGGGCTCATTTATCCCCCTTTTCTTCTAAGGGTATCACAGCATCTAATTATATTTTCCAAAGGACCAATTGCAAATGACCTGGTCATGGGTACTTAACACAGGGACTAGTACTTATTAGAAAAAGCACTGAGAATGTGGAAGTTATTCATCTTTTAAAGCCCATGAAAAGAGAATTGTAAATTAAAATGTCTACATAGGTTCAACACCTCTCTTTCAGCCCTCCCCTCCCTTTGTCATGGAACAGCATTCAAGTGTGGGAATGTGTCTCTGAAACATGTGTAAATCACACAGTTAGCAATGCTGTATCCAAGAGCACCAAGCCAAGAGGACCAGACAGAGGAGGCAAAGGGCATCCACAGTGCTCTAGCAGTTTGTTAATGAAACATTTACTCAAGCAGTTTATATGGTTGTAATAAAAGGGGGGCCCTCTTTCATGGCACCCTTTCATTTCCTAGCACAATCTTTAAGAGGATTAATAGGGGGGTGGGCTTATCAGTTGAGTCTCAGGATTGGTAATGCAGAGTTCTTAATAGATTGCCTCTGGATTTAGGATTACTGTGGTGCAAATTCTTGCAGGCTTTCAATAGAACAGAAAGCGGCTTGTTTGCCCTCCTTCCAGGAGAAGGGCTATTGACTTGGAGATGGAATGACCTAAGACTCAGAATTGGTTCCTACCACTCCCTCCCATTTCTGACATTTCAAACACTTGTGTCTTTTGGACTAATATGCACAAATTCTACCACTGCTGTGATGACGATGAGCTACAAATGCAAGTTTAAGCACAACCAACAGATGATTCCAGCATTCATCTGAAAGATCTGGTCTGCATAAAAGAAGCTCCCCAGAAGACAGATGTATTTTTTAGAAGCTGCGCATTCTCTCTATGTCATTTTCGGAAGGATTTCCTAACAGTTCAGATAAACTACGTATGCCGTGGGACACAGAAGTGAATAAGTCACCCTTTTCTTTTTCTAGGGAACTTAGACACAGCCTTTGTTACCTATCTTCTGAAAGGGTACAGTACGGAGGATCATGCTGCTTTGGTCCCGTGACTTCACACTATTTTTAGCACAAGGAAGATGTTAGTTGTAACAGTGTACAATGGGCTAATCAGCCATAATAGAGCTCACACTGTTTCCCCCTTCACATGGTGCTTATTATGTGCCTTGAATGTAAACAGCCCTCTGCTCTGACAAAGATGGCAGTTTGCCATGGTGGGATTCAGCCTTCCCTAAAGCTCAGCAAACATTGAATAGAAACAAGCCGGGAGATGCTGGAAAAAAAAAAAAAAAAGCAACCCACCATTGTTTGAATTTATGTCATTTGCAGCCTCAGACAAAACTATTTTTTGCTGTTTCTACCCTTCCCTTCCTGTTTCCCTCCCCAAATTAGCGAGCATTCACACGTGCCAGTTTTCTGTGCATGAGAAATTATTTCTATTATTTCCCACCCACATTTAAAGAATCAACAAATCACGTTTATGTAAAGTCTTGAATGGTGACATCCCTCGGTGTTTTAGACCCGTTGTAGAATATCTGGAGCTTAATGTAATGCCATGATGTCTGAGCGCAGAGAACTGAAGTCACTTGAAACCATGACAGAGACAGCCTTACTGAAAATTACAACACCAGAGATGAGGTTATTGTTTTATATCATCTGTATGTACCATTAGCAGATTCTACAGTTCACTGTCAAAACAGATTTAGACCTATTTACTATAAAGCGAATTACGGATGGCGTGACTTCCCGTATGGTTATCATTTCAGGATTTTCCAGCGGCAGAGGTTGATTTAAAAGTTTTAAAAATTTGTGTGGCAGTGATCCATCCCACGGTAAAAAATAATCAACTCTTGTCAAACTGTTTACAAAGAAAAACTGTCTTCTTTATAGATCACACACAGCCCTCGAGTCAAAGACCATTCCTGGATGTGGATTTTAACCTTTTCCTTTGTTGTTCGTCTCTGGATACTGCTTTCTGAATTCCAAGTAATAACTTTATAATTTTGTTTCTTCTTGGATTTATTCAACAAATATTTATTGAATGCCTACTGTTGTTCCACACTGTTCTTAGACTGAGACAACAGTAACCAAAACAGACAAAAGTCCCTGTCCCTGGAGCTTCCAATCGACTGTGGTGGTAAGGAGGGGAGAGAGATAGTGAACAACATTTATGAATAGTTTATGTTAGATGAAAAAGTGAACGTGACTGTAGAAGAAAAGACAAACGTGGAAGGGGAGCCTGTGTGGAGGGAGTTAGCAGTTTAACATCAGGAGGAAGCTGGGGTTGCAGTTCATTTGATAGAGTGTTTGCCGAGCACACAATGCAGGCCTACGTTGGATCCCCAAATGGCATAAAATGGGAATGTTGGCACACATGTGCAATGTCAGGACTTAGGAGAAGAATGCAGGAGGATGAAAAAAAAAAGGTCATCCTTAGCTAAACAGAGAATTTGAGGCCAACTTGGGATGGGTCTAAACAACAATGACAAAAAACAAAACAAAACAAAACAACCCAAAAAACCCAAAAACAAACAAACGGAAGCAACAAGAAAATATGGTGGCAGCTAGACATGGCCACAAGCGTAGCGTTTGAGCACCACCGTGAAAGAACAACAGAGGAAGCCACGAGAGGGTCACAGAGAGGAGTGTCACAGGCAAGAAAAGTGGGGAACATCTGAACTGAGGCAGGACCGACATGGAGGAGGCTGAACTAGCCGAGGAGTGTACCGAGAACCTTACTAGAACAGGGAATTGACCCAATCGAGATGCTTTGAGGACCAGCCTCAAAAGGGAACAGCTCTGCTGTGCATCCCCGGCTGAAAGCCACAAACATCCTTGGTTCTGTTCTGGCTAGAAGTCAGAACTAGCAGGGCTGTTTGGGGGTTCTGGTTCCTGCTCCAGCTTTTAGTTAGCTTTCTTTTTTTACACCACTGAATGAACACCATTGCCTGGAAGACATATGGGAGGAGGTGACCAAAAGTGACAGGTCCCTGGACATTTTTGAGTGGGTCAGTTGGGCTGACAAGCTCACTCCCCAACACCTCAAACAAGAAAGACTTTGTTAGTCCCGAAGAAGTGAGACCTCTGGCCACCCTCCATCTTTGGGACCCACTCTCGTGATACAGAAACTCTGTCGGCTTCCTTCCCCGTATGGTTACTTGTGAGCGTATAATAAACTCCTCTCTAAACATTCAGTCTTCTGTTGCCTGTGAAAATTCCTTCTTCACATTTGTGAGACAAAGGATCAAGTCGCTGGCCTGGGGTGATCTTGGTGGCAGCTGGCTGTATATAATCTCAGTCCTCCCCACACTTACTCAGGTATGCTCACTCAAGGCAAGAAAACCTTAAGTTGCTCACAAGAACACTTCTCACCCCTCTCCTCCATACATTACATTGAGAGCTGCAAAGTACTGGGATTGGGATGCCTAACATCTAAGGGCCTTCTTGAATTGTCCTCAAAGGGAGATGAGAGCTAAGGGAAAGATTTGAGCAGATGATATACTAACTCATACTGAAGGTTTGTTGTGTGGAAGGAAGGGCGCATAGGGTCAAGAATAGAAGCAGATCATTTCAATGTCTCTGTCATGATGTTGGAGGGAAAAGAAGAAACTCGAAACAGGCCAGTGGTCACAGGAGTATTGGAACTAGCGAAATGGGAACCAGTGACACTCTGCAGGGAAGCTTGTGTGACCTTGTGATACAATACAGGGGTTTACAGAATATGTGAAAACTGGTTTTGTTTGTTGATGGGGTACTATTGATGTGATAAAAAAAAAAGGCTATGAAGACAATGAGATTTACATCACAGATTTCGTTACAACCATGTTAAATTCAATATGCCTTTTAGACACTGAAGTGATAAATTCAGTTATAGTTTAAAGACAGAAGAAGTATAAATTCCAAGTTTACATTTTGATCTTTAGGCAGGCATAGTGGCATACACCTTTAATTCTAAGCACTCAGAAGCCAGAGGCAGGCAGATCTTTGTAAGTTCAAGGACAGCCTGGGCTACAGAATGAGTTCCAGGGCAACCAGGGATGTGTAGAGAGAACGTGTCTCAAAACCAACCAACCACCCAACAAAAAACAGCATTTTGATCATTAAGATTAGTACATGGCATTTAAAGTCATGATTAGACAAATTCCATCAGACTAAAAAGAGACGTCCAAAGACTTGGGCACAAAATGCTCCCACATTAGGAGTGTATGATGGAGAGAAGCCTGCCAATGTTACTGGAAAGAGAGTGGTAGAACAGAAGGAAGGCCCTAAATGCATGTACCAGTCTTCCATGATTTCCAGATATACAGCTGTACTGGCTGGTTTTGTGTGTCAATTTGACACAAGTTAGAGTCATCAGAGAGGAAGGAGCCTCAGCTGAGGAAGTGCCTCCATGAGATCCAGCTGTAGAGCATTTTCTTTATTACTGATCAATGAGGGAGGGCCCAGCCCATGGTGGGTGGTGCCATCTCTGGGCTGGTGGTTTTGGGTTCTATAAGAAGGTGGACTGAGAAAGTCGCCAGGAAGGAGGCCAATAAGCAGCACCCCTCCACGGTCTCTGCATCAGCTTCTGCCTCCGGGATCCTGCCCCGTTTGAATTCCTGTCCTGACTTCCTTCAGTGATGAACAGCAAGCCTGAAGTGTAAGATGAATAAACCCTTTTCTCCTCAACTTACTTTTTGGTCCTGGTGTTTCATCAGAGCAACAGAAACCCTAATTAAGACAATAGCCTTGTTAGAGAATTATGAATGAAAATGGAGACCCTACTGCAAAGGCTAAGTGCTAACACCAGGAGAATCACTCATGTGGAAAAATCTAAAACAGAATTAATATGGCAGCAGTAGTCACTTTTTAAATGTCCCAAAACAGTGTGAACAGAAACTCCACACATCAACGAATAGCTTTAACAAAAAGTGTGACAAATGCAGATGAAGATGCATATGAATGCACATAGTAAGATTCTGGGAAGAAAAACATTTTCAATGATTTAAGGCAGATCTATAATGTAGAGCCCAGCTTGGATGTGAACTGTAAGAGGAGCAAAGTTGAACTTATTTTAGCAAACAGGCAAACAAACTAAATAAGAAAAGCTGCATCTGTTGTTAGCTCTCTGGGGGAATACGTTTTTGTTATCTGCTGCCCCATGCTGGGTAGTTTTTTGTCAGCTTGACATAAGCTAGGGTCGTTTGGGAAAGAGAACCACACTGGAGAAAATGCCTCCATCCAGATGGCCGGTAGGCAAGTCTATAGAGCATTTTCTTGATGGATGTGGAAGACCCAGCTCACTGTGGGTAGTGCCAACCCTAGGAAGGCAGTCCTGTGTTGTGTAAGAGAGCAGGTAGAATAAGCTATGAGGGACAAGGCAGTAAGCACCCTTCCTCCATGCTCTCTATTTCAGTTCCTGCCTCTAGGTTCCTGCCTTGAGTTCCTGCCCTGACCACTGTTAGGGATGGAACATGACCTGAGAGTTGTAAGAAGAAATAAACCCACAAGTCGCTTGTTTTGACCATGGTGTTGCATCTAAGCAATAGAAACCCCAAGTAAGACAGCCCCGTAACCACTTACCCCACAACGTAGTGGCTGAAAATTACAAACAGGCATCATGGAATCTGGGAATCAGCTTAGCAGAATGCCTCTTGCTTCAGACCTCTTACGCATATACTCTGTTCACTAAGATTGCTGTCGAGACCCAGCCCCAGCCCTATGGTTGCTAACAGACTTCAGGTCCTAGCTGGCTGCTGATTTGAGAGATCTGGCCCTTCTGACCTCAGCTCCTTTCTGAAATACATGATTCTAACTGTCATGCTGCCAACAGGAACATATCTGTGATTATTTTTAGCATCCAGATAGGAAGACCATTCTGGCCTGAAAATAAGGAAACCTTGTCATAGGCCCCATTTTCCAGGAAGTAGACAGTGAAATGCTAGTAGAGTGGGAAGTCTTATTGCATGAACATATACCTGAGAGAGGAAAAGTCAGGAAGCTCGAAGAGAGCAGAGAAGTGAGAACTGAAAAAGTCTTAAAACCCTGGGCCATCAAGAAGGCTCAGCAGGCAAAGACACCAAGCCCGAGGCCCTGACTTTGATTGCCAGGACTCCTGTGGCAGAAGGGGAGAATCAGCTCTCTCAAACTGTCTTTTGATCTTCACATGAACACCTGGAACTGGAGGTACAGCCAATTATGAGCAGTCGAGTGGGTGCTCAGAACTGAACCCAGGTCTTCTGCAAGAGCAGCCAAGGCTCTTCATTGTTGAGCTATCCCTCTATCCCCTAGCCTAAGAATTATTAACAGCCTTAGTTTGAAAGATGAGGAGGAGCCTGAAAAAATGTCTTAGGGCTGGGGAATGTTGTAGCTGGTAAAATGTTTGTCATCCAGGCATGTGAACCTGAGCTCAATCCTCAGCATGCATGCAAGAGAGTCTGACCTAGTGGCAGGTGCCATAATCCCAAGCATTATAATGAAATGTTGTGCGACTCGCTCCTACTTCATTAGTAGATATACTCAAGAGGATTTAGTTTTCTAACCTAGTTCATAGTCACTGTGGTGTCATGTGGTCAAATATTTTTGTCTCAAACTCTAATTATTAGTATGCTAGAAACTATTTTTCACTGAGATATTATTTGTTATTATTATTGTTGACACAACATCTCACTATGTAGCCTTGGTGGATCTAGAATTCATATGTAGACCAGGCTGGTGTAGAACAAAGAGATCTGTCTTCTTCATCCTCCCAAGTGCTAGTATTAAAGGCATGTGCCACCATGCTAGGCTTAGATATTATTTTTTTTTGTAGAATGGATAGTATGAGCTTCCCAGAAGCCTAGAAATCTACATTATGATTCTATTACCAAGGCTTGCTAAAACCTACACAGCACTAACTTTTTCATCATTGACAAGGCTAATTCATTCTGACAGATTTTAGGCCCAAGTGACAGGATTCACAAACCAAATCCTGAAGTTGAAACAGTTTTCCTGAATGTCATTCACAGCTGGAAGCTGTCTGTGGTATGTGAAATATGAGTAATACTGGGATAACCAATATTTCTGGGTGCTATGTGAATTGGTGGTTACTGTGATGTCATCTACGTAATGGATCAAGTTGATGTTCTTTAGAAACCCTAAGCAATCTGTATCTCTTCAGGCTGCATCATGAGAGAGGGCAAAAGAGAGTACCATTCTTGACAACAGTGTAAATGTGCATGGTTTTCCTCTTTATTTTTTATCTTCTGTAGGAGTCCAGCTCCCACCTTTCAAAGGGAATTCTTGGGTGGAGGAGAGGGGAATGAGGAAATATTAGGTAGAAAGATAGAAAGAGATGATAAGAAAGACAGAGACACAGGATAGCTTCAGGAGGGCCCTGGGTCAGTACCCAGCTACCCAGAACTTTACTCAAAAGGGTGTTTTATAATATGCCAAGGAGAGAGGCAAAAGACCTCCACCTTGCAAGATCAAAGCACATGGTACAGCCAAGTGTAGACCCTTCAAAACACCTGGTAAACATGTCTGTGACCAAATCATCATACCATGCAGCCCTGCTGACCCTGAATAAAGTCTCACTAGAGCTATATTATATCACTAGAGGCCCACTACAGTCTCTATGGGCCACCACAATCTTCTATCTTTATTGAGACAGAAAAGAGTGAGTTCTCTATATCTATAGTCAAAGAATAGATATATAGAATGATAGCAATGGCAGTGCAAAGGGATTAGCAGTTGTAGTTGGTCAACATCTTCTCATAGATTAACTGTAGTACTGGTTTTTCTCAAGAAATAGTTTAGAATCTGTAAGAGCTTGATCAATGACAAGCAGGAGTATGAAATTGTTCATCATCCCTAGATTCTTTCTTTGAGAATGACAGTGAGGGGGTGATGCAAATAGGAGACAGGAATTAGACAGGCAGCTCAGAGCAGGGACTCCCAAATACACCAGTTATAGAAATTTCTCTGGTCCTGTCCTGGCTGGGGGCCAATATGCCAAAAAGTATCCTGGGTTCCTAGGTTACTTGGTGGGACAGTTCTCCAGTTTGGCTAGCCAATCACCTGGCCCAGGCACTACTCCTCAGAGAAGCAGGTTTATATTAAGCTATGCTAAAGAGATGGGAGGAATAATTATCCCTTTATTGCGATGATGTACTTTTCCTTCCTAGAATCTCTGCTTCTAGTACAGTCATTTCAGAGCCACCATAAGGTTCTGTTGAGTCTGCTTATCTCTCTGAATCCTGAATCAGAAAGACATAGCTTTCCCTTTTTCTCTCCTCCTCCTCCTCCTCCTCCTCTTCCTCCTCCTTCTCTTCTTGTTTTTCAAATACTGCCATAGCTTAACTATATTTACTCTGATGCTTTGGGCTCTTTCACTCTTTCTCAAAAGCTTCTCTTCCTACCCAATGGCTGCCCTACATACATACTTAACTCAAACATCATAGGTAAGTTTTTTTTTGTTGTTGTTTTTTCCCCAACACAGAAGGATTTAGGTCTCATAACATGCTAGCCAAGTGCTCTACCATTGTGCTCTATATACAGCTTTAGGTTTTGGTTTTGATTTGTTATCCTAATTGGAGTTGATGGATAGTTTAAGTACCACCCATTTGGCTTTCCACATCAGTGGCTCTTGTCCTACAGGCAAATGACTCACTGTTTTCTATTTTCTTACTGGGAAATTGGTCACCAAATAGTCTTTTAAACATAGAGTACATTGTTTAGCTGTACTTTATGGAGAATATTGCTGCCTGGGGGCCAGGCCCCAGGAGCTCAGGGCTCATAGGAAATTCATGGAGTGAGCGGCCTGTTCTAGACTCTTTTATGTGAGGGGATAAAGGGAAAAAGATACTCACACTCTCATTTGATGGTTCTCAGGGGGTCATATACCAGTTCTTAATATCTGTTCCTACTGTATCCCAAGTTTCCACATCTAAAGTTCCCTAGTTTGCAAACCAGGGGCTTACTGTTTGTATAAACTTAAGAAAATCAGTCATCTGCAGGGAACTGGATGCAGAGATCCATGACTAGGCCCCGGATGGAGCTCCGGGAGTCCAATTAGTGAGAAAGAAGAGGGTTTATATAAGCAAGAATTGTTGAGATCAAGGTTGGATAAAGCACAGGGACAAATAGCCAAACAAATGGAAACACATGAACTATAAACCAATGGCTGAGGGGCCCCCAACGGGATCAGGCCCTCTGAATGGGTGAGATAGTCGATTGGCTTGATCTGTTTGGGAGGCATCCAGGCAGTGGGACCAGGTCCTGTGCTCATTGCATGAGTCGGCTGTTTGAAACCTGGGGCTTATACAGGGTCGCTTGGCTCGGCCTGGGAGGAGGGGACTGGACCTGCCTGGACTGAGTCTACCAGGTTGACTTGGGGGAGGCTTTGCCCTGGAGGAGGTGGGAATAGGGGGTAGGCTGGGGGGAAGAGGAGGGGGCGGGAGGGGGGGAGAACAAAGGAATTCGTGGCTGATATGTAGAACTGAATTGTATTGTAAAATTAAATTAAAAAAAAGAAAACTGGGGGGAAAAAAAAAGAAAATCAGTCATCTGGCCAGTGCTGATCTTAATTCCTTTTAAGCGTATGTTTAATAATATCAATGAAGAATTGTTTTTCTTTAGACTCTCCTTGACCCATTCTGAGGGAAAGACAAACACAAGGGAAAAAACGTAAGGGAAACTAGGGAACTATTGGATTACTCATCCTTCTTTACTTGAAAAATCACTAGCCAAGGGGCTGCAGCACCATGAGTGAGATCCAATCTGTGGTGACCATTAGGGGATTACCTCTTCTTCTTAGACAATTCCCAAGAGAATTGCCGTGCTTTGGATAATCTCTGAGAAGAGCTGCCTCTCTCCCTGACAGTCTTCTTGATTATCCTTTCACTATCCCTGTTCCCAGCACCAGGTTCCACTGCCTGGTGGGCCAGCCTCCGGTAGGCCAGGGCTTAAAGGGAAGCCACAAAGTCAGCGTGTTCTAGACTTTTTTTATCTGAGGAAGTTAGGGGTAAAGATACTCACACTCTCTATTGATGGTTTCCTTCCTTATTCTTCTGTGTTCTTCATTCTGTGCTCTATATTCTCTTTTTTCAATCTTTATCCAGAAATGTCCCTTCTGTCTCTCTTGATGTTTTCCTCCTAACTCTCTCATTCTTGATGCTTTTCCCTCTAACTCTCTTATTTTTGATGTCTTGCTTCTAACCCATTTTAACTCTCTCATGCTTGATGTTTTCTTTCTAGCTCATTTTAACTCTCCCTAATTCTCTGTTCTTTCCCTTAGAGCTTATATACCTCAGCAAAATCCTTCAAGCAATATAAAAATTACAATGTGGTTACATTCTGTTTTTCAAGTGAATGAATACAAGTAAAAAAACAGCATGTTTTCCATATTCCTTACATGATTAAACATTTTATGTATTACAGGTGAAAAACAAATTATTCCAAGAACCTACATACATTCATACCGAAGCAACTTGTTATAAATTGACCATGTAGGCAAGCAAGATATTCTTCTCAGTCAGGTCTTTTACTGGCTACAGTTTTGCAGTTACAAAGAAAGGGCCAGTTACATTATTACTTATCTTGAAAGGTAATCATATAAGGAATCTTAAAGGAATCACAAACCTAAACTTTTATATATGAAAAAGGATCAGTCAGCTCTACCTTAAACCTTTAGGGTCCATACTCACTCATCAATAGTTTTTTTTTTGTTTGCTTGTTTGTTTGCTTTTTTATCAGAAGATTGAGGACAAAAATGGGCACAAGGAATTAATCATCATCTTTGGTCATCAACCAATCCTAGCAAGAAAACTGTGTCAGCTAGTAATAATTGGGTTGCTTTGTTCTTGTTCCCTCACTCAATTATATGCCTTTCTAAAACTTTAGATTGTCTTCTTGGGTTTTTCACCTCAAAGCTATTTAACAAAAACATCTTAGTCTAACTTTAAGTTATTTTCAAAGCTTTGTTTCATCTGTGATGCACTCTGAAACCTGTGAACACATCTCCCAACATAAAGATTAAAAGAATTTAGGCTAGCTGGGCTACCAGGACTCAGTTGTTTTCCTTAGTCATTAACTTAAGTCACAACTCTATGGCTCCTCATTAGAAACTCCTGTGTTCTAGCTATGTGACACTTCCTTGTATTTGTTTTTATTCATCAAAACTCTGTATAAACTAACATTATTGTTATTCATTAGACAGTACAGCTTAGGAAAAAGTCATCTTTATAGTAATCCACAGGTAAAAATGCCCAGTAGAAAGAGATATTTCCATGAGATAAAACGCACTACGTTACAGGCAGTGGGGATCTCCCCACACCCATTCACATCATGCCAGATACCAGAGAAAGATGGCAGCAGCAAACATGTAAAGGCACAGCAGAAGCAAAAGACATTCTGGAGTCTGTGGTCTTGGGACCTTGCCTAGCCAAGATTCACCCATGAAGTATGCATGCTTCCTGGTGGGCTGACACCCTGAAGTCAATTGCCATCTGTTGCTCCTCTAACATGGCCACCAGCAAGAGAATGTTCATATTTCTTGATTCATATATGACCTTCCTCTACCAAGAAGAACCATTGATGTTATTCTATGTTTTTAAGTATCACTTGGACTGAATCTAAGCGTTCTCTCAAGGTGTCTGGCTAGTCCTTTTACCATGTTATATATTCCCTTGAATAAATGGCCACAGATCCCTTTGGAGAAAAACTAGAGGAATCAGTGCCAGTGTGGTGTATATTTGTTACAGGGACTTTCTCTGTAGGACTGACCCATCTACTTTTGGGTCATTGGGTTTGGATTTATGATCTTGACTAGACTTGGTGCTGAATCATTTAAGAACCTCCCATTGGCCTTCCACATCAATAGCCCTTGTGCTATAGGCAAATGACTCACTGTTGGTTTTCTAAATTGCCTCCCGATACACAATGGCCTTTGTTCAGGAACTGGACAAGTGGTCATGACATATTTACTGAGACAACTGGTCCCATGCCCTTTTGCTAAGGAAAATCTCATTGAGAGAAGTCATGTGTTGGATGGACATGACTAAGTTCATATGCTACTTCTGCCTTGTTCAGACACTGGCTAAGGATGAACCACACACACGCACGCGCGCGCACACACACACACACACACACACACACACACACACACACACACACAGAGAGAGAGAGAGAGAGAGAGAGAGAGAGAGAGAGAGTAAAAAATGAAAACAAAACCTGGCACCAGTCAGGGCAGGGGCTATCTGTCATCTAAGCACATTTCTGGTCACTGGAGAGTGTCCTTTCTGTAAAGGCAATCTGAGCCACACACTTCAGTGTCTGTCATGTAGTCATAGATAAAAATATTTTAAAATATTTCTTTTTTTTTTTTTGGTTTTTCGAGACAGGGTTTCTCTGTGTAGCTTTGCGCCTTTCCTGGAACTCACTTGGTAGCCCAGGCTGGCCTCGAACTCACAGAGATCCGCCTGGCTCTGCCTCCCAAGTGCTGGGATTAAAGGCGTGCGCCACCACCGCCCGGCTTAAAATATTTCTTAAACATAAAATCCCTAAAACAAAAATTTAGAACATTAAAATAGAAACCAAAAAATGAAGAGTTAACTTGTTAACTTCATAAAGTGTTGATACCATTACATCATAGTACCAGTCTCTAACAAAAACTATATAATCCATACTTAACAAATAAAATCAACTACCTAAGCTGTCCATAATACTTAGAATAAGCACTGAAATAAAAAATAAATAAAATGAACTAGTGTGCATAAAACACACAAACAGAAAAACCCCAAAAATAGTCTTACAAGCAATCAGAGCAACACACACTAAAACAATAAATAAATATTTGTGTCTATCACATTTCCAGGTTTTTGAGTTAACATTTTAGTTTGGGCAAATGAACGCTGTTAGGTGCTCTCATACACATCTAGCAGGAATGTAAATTCATATTGCTGTAAAAAATTTAGCATAAAGTTTTAGGACTTATTCAAAACAAATCCTTTCCAAAATAATTCTACATAAAGAGTCTGTCCTAAGCAAATAATCAGAAATGTGGAAGTTATGTGTGAATTTACGGCTTATATGTAAATATACTCATTTTAGCTTTAATTGTGTATAAATCAAAACCAAAAAGCAACCACCCCAAGTTAGAAAAAGAGTTACATAAATTATATTACGTCTATATGATAATGTAGTATAAAATAACTAAATGAAAAAGTATGATGAGCCTTAGTGTTAAGGAATGATGTTGATGAAATAGTAAATGAAAGTAAACTCATGGTTTATATGTTATTACATCATCTATGAACAATACCACAGAAAAGTATGTGGAAAATATGATAAAATACAAACATTAATTAGGGTATTTTTAGGTGACTTTATGTTCTCTTTTTCTTTTATCCTAAATGACTCTTGCTGGAAACACTCTTTGGTCTTGGTGCATGGTGTGCCTGTCTGTCTACCACTTCCTCAGTGCCCACGTGTTCCTTAGCATTCAATGTGAGGTGAGAGGGCTTTCCTGGGTGTGTGTGCATCTGAGGTGTGATTCTGAGTCAAGCTAGTTAAAGTTTAGTCAGCTGTCACAGTTGGAGGGCATGCTATCCCACAATATTCCTCTCACTTTATGTTCTGATATATGTTCTGAGGTTCCAAGTCATCTGCCCTTCTGACCAACCGGTTATAAATTTGAGGTTTCTCCCTACCTTTTTTTTTGTATTTTCTAATTCCCTAGACTGGCTCATAGAATTCCAGAGAGTATTACATTTAGGGTTACAATTGCTATAAAGAACACACATCAGGACCAATGAAGAGACATGCAGGTTGAGATCTGAGAGGTTCTTTAACATGAGCATACCACATCCCCTGGATAAGTTCCCTTCCAAATGCACCGTGATTTGTCATCAACCTGGAACCTTATTTATGCTATCCAGAGGTTTTGTTGGGATTTAATCCTATGGACTTGACTGATGGAACCTTGGCTACATGATTGAAATCAGTCTTTAATTTCTTTTCCCTTCTTGGGTCAGGAACTCAAGATGATAATGCATAGCTTAAATCTCAAACTCTATCCCAACAGGGCTCTTGGGAATGGCCTGTTCCAGTCCTAACACTAGTTAGAGACTCATCATGGATAACCTTATCAGTGTAACTTAGGAGTGGAAAAAGGGGCCCATCATCAAAAGCAAGACACTTACCACTTGGGAAATACCAAGTGGTTTTTTGTTTGTTTGTTTTTGTTTTTTTAAGAGTCATTGTCTCAGGAACCAAGGACAAAGGCTGCTTACCTATTGGCAATCTTCCATATGGAAATACCTGCCTGGAATTCTTTGGCCTGGGGCTGGCACCCAGTAGGTATTTTTTTCTTCAGTATTGGTCACAGCATAGGAATGTTTTCTCAGATTTATTAGTGTGTTAGAACAAATTTTCACTGTCTGTGAGTTCCAGCACTCATAGCTTCAGTAGCTCAGATCACTTTGCCAAGAGTTACCACCACCACGTTGACAACTTGGTCCTTGGCAATTCGTTACTGAACACGGAGAGACAACAGCAATAACCACACAAAAAGGCGTTTTCTTTTGAAAAGACATCTTTCCTTCACCTTAGTGATATCTGTCTGCAGAAACAGGTTACACAAGTTTGAATGAAGTAAGAAATTACTAGAAAACATTAAATGGTGTGAAGAATGGCAATGTTATCAATGGGTATACAAATCTAGAGGGCCTATTTTATTTATCTCTGATAAATGGCTCATGCCCTTAAAAAAGAAAAGCTGAAGGGAACCTGAGGGCCCTCTCTGCTACCCAGAGATACATAGAGGTCGCCATTTCTGAGGAACAGGTCCTTCACCTGACACCAAATCTGCCTTCACCTTGCTTGTTACCTCCAGAACTCCAAGGAATACATTTTTATGGGGCAGAAATGATCCCATCTAAAGAATTTTGATAAGTAACTTGAATTCCCTTTCTTGGGATTTTGTAAATGTGTTAGACTTTTACCCATCACATTTATCACTACTGAATGCACTGTGGAGTCTGGTTTGTGCTTTCCTATACTTGAAAGCCAGCTCTGAGAAGACAGAGATTTCTAGTTCTTGCTCAATGGTATAATGCCCAGAGCCTAAACTATATAGTAAGATTAAGGAATATTTGGCGACTGAATGAATAAATGTATAGTCTATCTGGAAGCCATATTAAAACAGGTAGAGGTACAGGTGTGAGTCAGTGGAACCAGACCACGTTTTGGGAAGATCCAGGATAAGTGAGATGCTTTTATATGGAAGGTTTAAAATAGGCAACTCCACAGAGCTAGAAAGTAGATAAAAAGGTTTCTTAAGAGCTGGGAAGAGGAGATAATAAAGCATATTGCTAACTCTTTCAGGAGTTATATAAAATTCTATAAATTAACTGTGGTGGCGGCCACTGGGTCTGTGAATGTACTCAAAACCATTGAGTTTCTCACATTAAATCTTGAAATTGCATGCTTCAATCTTACCTCAGCAAAGCTATTTGTAAAGAGACAATGCTGCTTGGCAGGAGTTTGGGTGGGGGTGTGGGCATAACAGGGGTTTGAAGATCATGCTAACAAAACTTACTGAGAACTGGTTGTGAGGTCTAGAGAGTGCAAACAGGGGGCCATGATGCCAAGTATTTTTACTGATTGGCATAGAAGATGGAGCTCTTAACGGACTTCAGGAAGTGAAGGAGGAACTTTAAACTTGAAGATTGCTGGAGGGGCAAGTT
Organism: Peromyscus californicus insignis; assembly: GCF_007827085.1. NCBI lineage: Eukaryota > Metazoa > Chordata > Mammalia > Rodentia > Cricetidae > Peromyscus > Peromyscus californicus. The sequence continues at coordinate 43,762,505 of NW_026294469.1, forward strand.
CATGGAAGAAAAGGAAGAGCTCTCTTTTAAATAAGCTAGGCTGGAGATGCCACATAAACACTTAACTTACACTCAGTGTTGGAAGGAGCCAGAGCGGGATTTCCATTTGGGTCGTCAGCATGGAGATGGTCCTTGGTCCATGGCCTTGGGTGGTAGGTTATCAGTGACTTCCATGTAACCACATCTTCATCTAACTTGAGCTTTCAGTAACGCTGGCCATTACTGACCTTTCTTCATCTAACGCACTTATGTGCTTATTTTCAACTGCTTTTCTCCTACCTCTCATTGTCCAGTTAGACTCACTTACAAGTTCCTCCTCTCATGCCCAGTCTTCATAATTCTCCAGAAAGCTCAGCCCTTTGAACTTCTCTGACTCTACACTCTTGCTAGGAGATCTAATCAGCATCTGTGATGGCTAAAGTTATGTTTTAAGTTTATATGACTATGCTTACAAGATATATAAAACAAAAAATGCCTCTGACCTGTGAGCCCCACTTGCCCCAGGACACATAACTTCCTGGAATGCTGGGGGCTGTTCATGTAAGATAAGAAGCCCAGTGTTTTCACTTCTGTAAACAAGCATGGCTGCATCAACTGCACAGGATGTGCTTGATCACACATAGGCAGAACGTGTGGGGGCAGGAAGTATGTCAGGATGTATACTTGCCCCTAATTGGAGGAAGGTGGGGAGTATGTAGCCTAGTGAGTTTGCCTTATAAGGCCCTGTCTAATGTAATTTGGCCTATACTCTGGGAATCCCAGCTATGGACCAGGCCAGTATCCATGAATCTGGCCAGTATTTAATAAAGCTTGCTTCAAATTTGGCTAAAAAAAAATTATGGTAGTGGTCTTATTCTTACCCGATGGGATTAACATACAGTTTCCCTCATCCTCTGTTTGCAAAGACTCACATATAGTCCTCAGACCTTGTGTGTTCTACTACCAAATTTGGACAGGGCCACTCAAGTGCTGTCCGTTCGATGCTGAGCTCTGATCTCATCATCCACTGCCACCCCCAAATTGCTCTTCTTCCAACATTTCTGGTTTCAGGGAGTGAGTTACGTATTTATGCAAACCACAAGCCAGAATCCTTCTTTATATTCCTCTCTACAGGATATAGAAGCCATCACCAAATTCTGAGGATTTTATTTCCTAAAATACCTCCATTCTCTGTATTTTCACCAGTGAGTTTGACATAAATTTTCATTGTCAACCTAGTTGGATTTAGACTTGCCATGGAGATGCACCTCGAAGTATAAGGTATTATTCCCAAAAGTGTTTAACTGAAGAAGGAAGACCCATCCCGAACGTGTGTGGCAGCATCCATGTGGCCCAGACTGAATAAAAAACAGCAAGTGGGCTGACCACCAATAATTACTCTGTTTCTTGTTGGTGAATGGAATGTTACTAGCCACACGGTACTTCTGCCGCCAGGCCCTTCCCACCATGATGGACCATTCCTCTCACTGTGAACCCCTTCCTTTTTTAAGCAGGGGTTTTGCCACTGCTACAAGTAACCGACACAGTGAGCAATACGAACCTGGGGACATAATGGTCCCCACACAAGTAGAGGATTTCTTCCTTTACGGTCCTACCACCCACCTTTCTTTCTTTCTTTCTTTCTTTCTTTCTTTCTTTCTTTCTTTCTTTCTTTCTTTCTTTCTTTCTTTCTTTCTTTCTTTCTTTTTTTCTACATCCTCTTTCTTTGAAATCCAAACTCTCTGGCCATATTTATTCTCTTAATAAGTAGTTCAGCTTATTTGCAAGCTTAAAAATTTTAAAAATTGTGTTTGACCTGAGACTTTAAGAGCACACTCCTACGAGCAGCATGGGTCCGTTATGACAAGGTAAAACACGCTTTCATGTTTGATGTGACAGACAGTGCCCACTCTAGATCGCTGATCCTTTCAGAAACTCAGAAGGGGGCTGCATTTGGAAATGGAGTCTAAGGTCTTTAGGGGTGTCATCAGGTAAAAATGAGGTGATCAGGTGGATCTTCATCTAATTTGGAAATAGAAAGCACCATGTGGCCGTCTAGTTGGACATTGTCAAGAGCACCAAGGACTAATAGCTTCCTGCCATGGCGGGGTGACTGGGAGTAATGAGGGAGCATGTTCCACGAGTTTCAGAGGAAGTATGGCCCTACCCCCACCTTCATTTTGGACTTCCACCCAGAAATTTGAGACAATAAAATTCAGTCAAAGCTGTGAAACTAACACAACTATTTATTTTAGTTTTTTTTTTTGTTGTTGTTGTTTTTAATACTGAAACCCAATACTGGTATAACCGGTTCCTCACCTCCTCTTCTCTCAGCCCCTGATCACCATAGACCTACACTATGGTTTCATCTCTTCTGGCATGACTACATTTGCTCATTTCCACATCTTTATTTTAGGTCCTTTCTGTGTCCTCTTTCTCTGCACTATGGCAGTTTAAGTATCATTTGTCCCTTATTGCTTTGGTTCCACACGAGAGCAGATACTATGTCTTAGTGGACTCCTGCTCTTAGCATACACAGAGCATGCACAACGCGCTTTCTGGGCGAGCATGTGACATCTATAAATATCTCTTTTAAAGGTCACCCCATTTATCATTTCTTTTCTCTTATCTGCCTCAAGGCCTGGTTCCTCACTCACATAGTTCTGAAATCATCTTGACTTTTGACATGTAAAATATAAATGGCCCCAGTGATATGCACTTCAATAATCTGCAAAGAATGTATTTGAGAAGCTATTCTGTGCCACGGAGCCAGACTCTCAACAGGGTAAAATAATTCCTACAAGAAAGCGTAAGTGCTGAAAATTGTAAAGGCATCGGAACAATTTACTTTAAAAATGGAACGGACTGAAGGAGACTTTCCGAGATGTGGAGCTTTAAGAGAAGACAAATGATGCTGCTGGAAACCGTGACTTGAGATGTGAGTAAACCATGAATCATCCCAATGTATGAGCTCGTAATCAGAACAGTGGAGAACAGATTATATAAATAGATGTCTCTTTGGTTTTGGTGAACCAGATATTGGACACTCATGGCTATGCTTGGTACATATTTCAACATGAAAACAAGTCACATTATCTGGAAGGGTAGACATTTTTGTTTCCAATTTACTTAATTTTTAAATACAATGTATTTAGGGAGAAAAGATGCCTCAGATTAGCCAAAACATTATGTACCACTGCGGAAAACCACCATATAAAAGAGCTACAGGTTGAAGCATGTGAAGCATTTGAAATGTGACTTGGCGAGTCAAGATACGCAGAATCAACTGAAAAATATTTCAGTCATTCTTCAGAGTTGTGTGTTATCATTGTCCCACATTTGCAAGTGAGCATTATCATGGTAAGATGAAACTCCCTGCCTGTAGGTTTGTCCTGGTAATGCCTGACGTGGAGTCAATAGCAAGTAAGTGTTTTACCTTTATTTGTGTGTGTGTGTGTGTGTGTGTGTGTGAGAAGGTCAACAACTTTCGGGAACCTGTCTTTTCTTTTCACCTTGTTTTGAGGAAGGGTCTTTCGTGTTTCTGCCTCACTGAGAACTCCAGAGGAGCTGGCCCTCCAGCTTCCGGGCCGATCACCTGTTTCTACTCTCCACTTCACAGAAGGAATGTGGGGTGAGAGACGCACGTCACTGCATCTGGTGTTTTGTGTGTGTTCTGGGGCTTGAACTTGGGTCATCACGCTTTCATGGCAAGTGCATTTACGCTCTGACTCTGGGCCCAGGGTTTTGTGAAGTCTTCTCCAGAGCTCAGTGGCTTTTGGAAGAAGATGTTAGGTAGGTGGGATGTAACTCTTCCTCAATTCCCTGCTGTCGAAACGTGTCTGTAGACGACTTCTATTTCAAGTACAGTGCCCAGGCCCTGTACTATTTGGGAAGGTCTTACTTACTATATTCTGTTCTGACCAATGCCCCTTCAACAAGGTACAGGACAGTGTTTTTTCATCTAGAGGTTGCAGATCTGGGCATCTCAGCTATCTGGAATTCCACTAAGAAGTGTGAAAGAAGAAGGCGCAAAGGAGGACTCCCAGCTGGCCTGGATTCACAAACACCACCGAATGATGATAAAACTGTTTACTCACAGGTTAAGTCCTCAACCTCCACAAAGCACCGTCACCTCTAATTTACTCTGACAGGCTAATCACCTTGCCTCTCTGAGTTCAAAGGCTGTGACAGCAGCGCTGTGGATGAAATGTTTGTCCCCTCCGTAATTCATGTTGAAATTTAATTGCCATTATAACTGTATTAAGGGGATGGGACGTTTTTTTGAGGCACTTGGCTTTGAGGGACTACTTTCAAGGGTGAGATTGATGTGAAAAGGGGTAAGTTTGGCCTCTTCTTGCTCCTTCCTGGCTGTTCTGTGTGGTGGTGCAGCAAGAAGGCCCCTGTGAGATGTGTCTCCATCAGGACTTTCCAGCCTCTAGGACTGTGAGTCAACACATTTCTGTCCTACGTTCCAGTCCTGTGACTCTCTTATAGCCTCAGCAAAAGCTGTAAGAAAGATGCCAAGGGGAGAAGGGATGGTGTCAGGAAAGTGATGAGTGCCTTTCGAGCCTAATGGTGGCAAAACATTACAGGGAGAGATTAGTTGAGAAATCTTCTCTTCACCCACCCCCAAAGATATGTACTGGGGGGAAGGCAGCTGTGTATGACTGACTCTGAGGCTGAGGAACTTTCTAAGCCTCAGGTGACCCACAAGACGGATGTACAGAGAGATCGCATCAGGGATGTCTGTAACCATCACTTGAATATTTTTAACAATATTTAAAGTACTCTTGCAAAGTAAGCCCTATTGTGATCCTACATTTACAAATGAGGGATTAAACTATGTTTCGAAGATGACATTTAATATCATTATTTAGGAGAGGAAGAGCCCATGTGGTACAATTTAAAATAAGCTTTGGAAAAACTCAGTGGATTATAAGCCCCGATTACGTGGAAAATCTCCCTGGGTGGATCAATGGCCGCCTTGGTGACAAGCAAGCGAAGAGCTGCTATTTTAAACTATATGTTTAGTTATGGGGAGAAGCATTTGCACAGACAAAAGAAGTGTTCACAGACAGTTTTATCTCATAAGGCAGAGACGACAATATCAGATTCTGTTATTGTTTTAATATTCTAATTTTGAATAAATTGTTTTTTTCAGAATAAATTCTTTTTAAACCAATTGAATTAAAAACAAGCCTATTCTTTAAGTTGCACACTCTGTAAATACACACACTATTTAAAGAAGATTTTATGAGACCAAAGGCATGGCTTAGAGGTTAAGAACGCTGGCTGCTCATGCGAAGGACCTGGGTCCAGCTCCTGGCACCCACATGGTGGTTCACAATTGTCTGTAACTTTAATTGTAGAGGGTCTGATGTTTCCTTCTGGCCTCTGTGGGTATCAGGAAAGCATCTGGTGCACACACACACACACACACACACACACACACACACATACACACACACACACACACACATACACACACACACACACATACACACACACACACACACACGCACGCACGCAGGCAGGCAAGACAGGCACACATAGAAAATAAAAAGAAATACATCGTTTTGATAATGAGTAAAATATTCCCGTGCTACTTTTCTTTGAAACAAACGAAACAAAATACTTATTTTCTTGCTCAAACAGAACAAAACAACCAAGATGAGCTATCTTTGAAAGATTCGAGTCTCGGTCACTCTGGATGCATGAACCAAATCAGGGCTGCGGCAGAAGGCTGAGTGTGTGATGCTGCAATGTGGCTGGAAAAAGAATGACTTTTCCCTTCCCTCTTTGATGGAGAATTCCATGAAAGAAGACTGTGCCTGCAAGAACAAGTTCCTCTAAATGACATTTCATTTCTTCGCGGCTCAGTAGATTAATGCTTGCTTCTTGCAGTTCATGTATTACCAGCCCCAGTGTTTGGAAATGAAAAATTGTGTGTTCAATTCATCCTTTACTGCATAAATGTTATATGAAGAGTGGAAATTTGCATTTGGGTGTTCGTTCCTATTAAAATATTGCAATCTTGGTAACAGGTTAAGAAATACTGCGGTCCCACTGCCCTTTCACACTTAGCCTCTATAAAACAGCTTAATGTGGTACATGCAGAAGGTGAGGAGAGATGGAAGAGTGGGATTATGCTAAATTGTGTAGCTCCTAAAGAGCTTATGAAAACTTCATCATCTTTTCATGACATGACTAATGAGACCCACCTGTAAATCTGCTTAACGATCAGATCATGAGAAACCAGAGACATCTTCAAATTTGCGGCAACACAAGTCACCTCAGAGGTCACTGAGGGATCAAATTAAACAGAAGGGCACAGTGTGAAGGAATAGCTAGGGAGAGACGGAGAGTGCTGAGCAAAACACAGGACAGCAAATTCCAAAAGTCTCATCTGCACTCTCCTCTGGGAGATGAGAGAAGGCAATTTTCATCAGGCAAGTCAAGGGAGCAAACTCAAATTTTCATTTCCGAAAATGAAAATTTTCTGACATTTAAAAATGTCCCTGAATGGTAAGTTCTTACTGCTAAAGACACTGTGAACTTCAGACCCGGGATCCAGAGGCCCCTTAACTGGAACTGACCTTAATGCCTTATCCTGGAGGACTACCTTTTATGGTATCAGAAATTGCCATGCAAGCTTCCAAAGGAGGGAAGTTCTACCCAGCATGAGTCACAGCAATGACCAGCATGGCAAAATAATCCTAAAGGTGCAGCAGCAATGGCATGTGTGCCTTGGGAGCAACCAATAGCTCTCTAATTGGACTTAAGATCTGCTCAACAAGAAGGGTATCGTGTCTGATACAGGAAACCTAGTCAACTACTTAAGGTGCCTGAGGTCGTGGAACATTGAGGAGAATCTATAACTACCGCTTTATTAAACCGGTACAACCCATAACTGCATTCTAAATATTTTTTTCTTGTAACCACAGATAAGTGTGTTCCTCACCCGTCATCAAAGATGCTTCTCTTTGCAGCAGATGGAATACCATTACAGAGAACAACGGCCGATCGATATACAGAGCTGTAGAGCCTAATCCCAAAAGATACATCTACAAAACAACTCCTGAACCTAAGATGCAGGGCACATTGCAGAAGAAGGGGAAGAAAGATTGTAAGAGCCAGAGGACCAAGGAGTTTGCTGCGAGACTGTGTCTCCTAGCAATATCAGAAAATACACCCATAAAGTCTCACCAACATGGCTGCCTAAACATGAGCTGAACAAGGACAACAGTAGACATGCCCAAGTAGGAGGGGCCTCTACCATGTACATGTGGACGTGGGGGGAAGCTCATGAGACCGCTACCATACACAAATAACTACAGGCAACCAGGGAATGCTGAGAGGTGGAGAAACAGTCTCCTCCAGGGAAGAGCACACCAATTGGCTATCCAACACCAAATGGTCAGCCCTGAGGATGTACATGTGAGTTGCGTTGTTCAGACTGAGCAGGTTACACTTGGGAATATACATGTATAGAAATACATAAAAGAAAATAATTATGAATTTGAAAGAGAGCAAGGAAGGCCGGGCAGTGGTGGCGCACGCCTTTAATCCCAGCACTCGGGAGGCAGAGCCAGGCGGATCTCTGTGAGTTCGAGGCCAGCCTGGGCTACCAAGTGAGTTCCAGGAAAGGTGCAAAGCTACACAGAGAAACCCTGTCTCGAAAAAAAAAAAAGAGAGCAAGGAGAAACATACAGGAGGGTTCGGAGGGAGGAAAGCAAGGAAGAAATGATATGATTATATTATAATCTCAAAAATAAAAGAAAAATGGGGCTGTGTGTTCCAGACCCTGAAGCTTAGACCTCACTTCTAGGCATAGTGCTCTGAGGGAACTGAGGCATCTTTCTTCAGGTCTGAGATTTTTGCCGTAACTGGAACATAAAGGTTCAAGTCACTGTGTGGTTGAGTGGGTCCTGAGGTGGAAGACAGATGGATACTCTGGAGTTTTCCTACAATGGAAGAAATTGATAATATCAAGTCCATGCTTTGCAGAAACACTGGCATCTGAAAAACTAAAGTAGAATGAAAAGAATCCTAGCTGGGAGGCTTGTCTGCATGTGCAAGATTACAACATTGTTCTCTCAGAAAGTTTTTGGAGGATGAAATAAATTCTAGGAAGGTGTTGACATTTCCTACCACATGTATTGAGACAGTGGTCAGTTTCAGTTTATATGTCATTTCTTTGACTTATTGGATCTGAGGAAGGTTTGGTCTTCAGATGAACTTACAGACAACCATTCCTACACCTGTATGGAATTATCAAGCAAAACGTTGGAGAGAACAGCTCTCCATTCCCCACATTGTTCCTGTACTCACGGGTACCCTCAGCCCTCCTGTCTCTAGGACACACTACCTAGTGTACCCTACACATTGAACTAACACTGCCTGGCTTGCCCTTCACATTGAGCTAAACTCTTGACATCAGCCAGAACACTCAAAACAAGGTGAACTTTGGGATTCCTGTTCTTTGTGGCCTTGTAGGCTGCTTCTGGAAGTCCACTTAGAATGAGTTTATCATGGCCCAGGAAAGGATTATTTGTGGTTTTAATAAAGCAAAGGGCAACACTGGAGAGTTTAATTGAGAATCATTATACCATTGGACTTCTGCCAATGAGGGAGTTTTAGAAAGCCCATCTTTTGCAAGAAAACAACTCCCTCTCAAATAACTGAAGGAAGAAAGAGTTTCCTATGAAGACACTGAAACTCAGGCAATTGTTTTCAGGGGCTTTCCCACCTTTGAGTAAAATTATAGTGTTTCTGGAAACTTCTCTAAAACAATGAAGGAAAATAATAAACCAGAAAGTAATGCAAGAAAACTAAAAATCTGTTTGTTTGTGTTTTGTTTTGTTGTAGTGAAGCCTTAACTATTTATAGTTTCACAGGCCTCTGACCTGAAGAATTATCACAGTACTGTAGAGGCAGCCCAAGGGAAATGCAACATATCCTGCTTCACTTCCTGGCCTCCTCCTGATGGCATTTCCAGGTATGCAGGTACCTACACTGAGAAACTAACATTTCTTGTTGACATCAACTGTTCTCTGAAGCAGCAGAGTGAAACACAACTGGGAGGTGTAGAATTGCTAGTGTATTGGTCAGAGCAAAGAGAAGCTGAAAGGTCTAGAGAAGCATCTGTTCAAAACAACATTAAAAAGCTCCCAGTGTACTTGGAGATACAAAGTTGCCCCAAAGAAAATTAATGTCTAATTACTTCCCCCTGCCCCTCTGGTTTTTTTGAGACAAGGTTTTATTGTATCCATTTCTTGAAACCCCCAGAGACCACCAAGGAGCCAGTTTCCAATGCAAGCACATTAGGGTTCTTTTATTGTCAGGTTCAAACCTGGGCCACCACACGACAGATGGAGGGAAATGTGACAGCGGCAGGGGGCCCCGGGGGTAGAGAGGTTTTATAGGGAAAAACCACAAACCAGGAATTACATGCTTTGGCAACTTGGGATTGGGTAGAAGGGATATAGGGCAAGGTGATGTTTTGAAACTATTGGTTTAGACTTTGGGCGTGAAACCACATTTGAAACCATTGAGTTACAGCAGGTGGTCTAAGATGGTGGCCCTGCCCTAAGATGGAGTCTGTATTGCCTTCACAGTTTCACTGTGTAGCCCTGGCTGTCCTGGAACTCACTCTGTAGACCAGGCTGGCCTCAGAGATTCCCCCTGCTTCTGCCTCACAAGTGCTGGATTTAAAGGCATGCACTACCACCACCCAGTGAATTTCTAATTTCTAATAACTATTCTTTACACATTATTAGAAGAGTTTGAGTGTTTAGACCCTGAACTGACAAATGTGGTCAGGTTGGCTGATTGTGTTTGTTGCTGTGGTTAATGTTCGTTTGTGTTTGTGTTTCTGCTTTTGTTTTAAGTATGATTGCGCAGTTAATGTGTTTTCTAGTTAGCTGTAAGGCCATTAATTTATATGTGATTAGATTTCTATATTTATTCTTCTAATTTCTTAGGTTAGCAATTTCTTTTTTTGCAAACAAGCTTTTTATTAAAAAAATGTATTGAGGGCAGGGGCTGGAAAGATTGGCTCAGTGGTTAGGAGTGTTTCTCTGTCTTCCAAGGATCTGAGTTCAGCTCCAGCACCCATGTTTCGGGGCTCACAACTGCCTGTAACTCCAGTTCCAGGACATCTGACACCTTCTCCTGGCTTCTGCAGGCACAGTTTCAGAGCTTCTGTCCATTATCATCACAGCAGGGAGCATGGCAGCATTCAGGCAGATGTGGTGCTGAAGGAGTAGCTGAGAGTCCTACATCTTGCAGGCAATAGAAAGTCAACACTGGGCCTAGGTTAGCAATTTTAAAGGAAGCCTGATTTGGTTTGAATGAAAATGATCCCCAAGGGCTCATATATTTGAATGCTTGGTCCCAAGTTGGTGTCTCTCTCCCTTTGCCTCCCCCCCACCCCCCACCCCCACTCTCTCCTTGCCTCCAACTTGTTGATCAGATAGATGTAGGCTTTCAGCTACTGTTCTGTCACCAGGCCTGCCTGCCTGCTGCCATGCTCCCTGCCATGATGGTCATGGACTCACCCTCCAAAACTGTAAGCAAGCCCCCAATTGAATGCTTTGCATTTATAAGTTTTCTTGGTCATGGTGTTTCTTCACAGCAATATAAAAGTGACTATGACACCTGACATTGGCAGATAATAATAAAAAATCATATTATATATTGAGAGCTTATAGTATGTTATGCAATTTGAACCATGAGTTTTACAAAAATCCCATGGGTAGATACCATTATTCCACCTGAAAAGACAATATGTAAGCCCTGAGAGGGTATCTCAGTGCTAAAACATCTGCACAGGGCCCTGTGTCCAAAATCTCCAACATCCCAATTAGAAATGGAAGGAAGGAAGGAAGGAAGGAAGGAAGGAAGGAAGGAAGGAAGGAAAGACAGATGGAAAGAAAGAAGGAAAGAAGGAAAGAAAGAAAGAAAGAAGAAAGAAAGAAAGAAAGAAAGAAGAAAGAAAGAAAGAAAGGACAAAAGCCCCAAACCAATCAGAACTGCTTTTGAATTGGAATTTGAACTCAGTCATCAGACTTTAAGACCTTGTCTCTGTTAAACCTCTGTAATCATGGCACTCTAGAAACTAGGACAAGAGAATTGCTTCAGGGGGTTTGAAATCACCCTGGGCTACATAGAGAGTTTTAGGCTCTAAATCTAAACTACACAGAGAAACTCTGAAAGAAAGAAGACTAATTCCATGCACCATCTTTGAATATATTATCCTTTAAGAAACACACAGGACAAATGACATCAATACTCTCTTAGCTTCCAATAGAGAAGAATTCAAGAACCAAGATTCATCACCGGATAAGACAATTGTCTGCTTAACATCAGCAGCTAAAACTCCAGATATTTGTCTTTTTCTTTCTGGTTATACTGCTCAAGGGCCCAAAGTATTCAATTTTTGTCATAATTCATTTGGCAGGTCTGACAAAGATAGTTCATTCATCTGGTCTACCAAAATATTTTTCAGCATCAGGGTGCATACTTGATTGGGATCCAGGAACAAATGGCTCTCCAAAGGCTTCCTGGCAGGTTGATGATGTGATTCATCAACTGGAGATACTAGGACTTAATAGTACTGAACCAGGAGCACATTTAAAATGCTCACATGTCCTTAAATATCATAGTGTATAACAAATTTCATTGCCTTTAACTCAACGATATTTAGAATATATTTGACATCAGTCTTTTAGCTACCAGATTTAGCAATGGTTCAAGATTGTTGTCTTCTTTTCCAATGTAAATAGCTTCACTTGAAAAATGGCTCATTTATCTTGGGCTTAGTTTGAAATGGCATATATTCAATCACTTTGGAATAATAATAGCATATAATTTAGTCATGAAGTTACAGCCACACCTTGTTTATCCAGAATCCCTGAGAATAGAAATGTTCCATTAAAAAGAATAGTTCCTTCATTTTCTTTTTTACATTTATTTTGTGAAGGTGAAGTAGGGGGTGTTGTGTTTGTGTGGGGGTGCATACATGTCACAGTGTATAGAGAGGTCGGAGGACAATTTTTAGAGCTGGTTCTCTCCTTCAACCATGTGATTTCTGGAGGCTTCTAGGTTGCTCCTGGATCTCACTTTCTTGTGAGGCAGGCCCTGCTCACCCACCCCATTCACTGCCTGGTTCCTTCACTCCACATGGTTTTTAGGGATTTAACTCATGTGGTCAGGCTTGGTGGTAAAAGCCTTTCCTACTGACCCATCCTGTTGGCCCAAGATATTCCATTTAGGTACATTTTCTAGATGGCCTTACAAACGTCTCAAAAATGATTTTTTTTTAAAGTACATTCGTTTCTACCTTTTCAGAATTGATGTAATTGGGATCAGCATCACTAGTAAGTTTCTCTGTATTTACCTTTTTAAAAAATTACCAAATAATAAATAAATATAAATAATAATATATGCCAAGTAATAAATAAAAGTATCATATAAGAAATTAAAGAGCCACTCAAGAAATTCTCCCCTTCATCTTTAGTACTTCAGAGACAAAAGAGTCTGTCTCTATTCTGCCTTCTTGGTTTAAAAACAGGGTATGCTGTCTCCCAAGGTGGTTTCAAACTCTCCAGGGTGTTGAACATCTGATCCTCCTTCCTTTTCCTCCTGAATGCTGGGATTACAAGCATGTACCATTTTTCCCTAGTGATGCAGTGCTGGTAGGCCAGCAGTCTACCAATCCAGCTACATCCCCAACCCTGCTTTACCTTTTGGACAGTGTTCAAGCTTTCTTCTCCTTTGTTCGCTATGATTTTTGTATTAGAAACATATATATACTTTTCATTCATCTAGAAGCTCTCCTGTATTGCCCTGGTGGGAGGTAGGGCCAGCTGTCTTGTGCCCACGTCACCGTTGGCACCACCACGCGATGATGGCCTGTTAGGAGCGGACCCGGATCAGCACGGCCCTCAGACACCAACTTGGCTTCAGACTGCAGTACAACCACAGATATCTGCACAGCCTTCCATGGTAACAGGCCTTGAACATCAACACAGACCCCGGCTGCAGGAGGACCATGACGCAACACAGACCTGGACATCACCATGGCCTCAGGTGGCAGTGCAGGCCTCTCCCATCAGGCCGTTCCACACCTCTGTAGTATCTCCAGTTCCTCCTCTCTTCACAGCACATAAAGGGCTCCGCTTCTCTTTCTCTCCCATCTCTCCACAACATGCTTGCTTCCAGCCACTCCCAGCGCCTTGGCCCTTCCAGCAATGCCCCAAGTTCTACATCTTGATCCGTAGGCAGGAGAAGGAGATTGTGAACTACACTGGACATAGCTTGACCATGTGAGCTCTCCAAGCCCACCCCCCACAGTGACACACTTCCTCCAACAAGGCTGCACCTCATAATATTGTCACTCCCTTTGGGCCAAGCATTCAAACACACAAGTCTATGGTGGCCATACCTAGGACTCCACAAATCACCATGAGGACTCATATTAGTAATTCATCTCACTACTGGAACAAAACATCTGACGAAAGCAACTTACAGAAGGAAGGGTTTAATTGACTGACAGTTTCAGGGGGAGCAGTCCTTCATGGGTAGGAAATCCTATTGTCAGGGGCTTGAGGCAACTGGTAACATTGTGTTCACAATCAGGAAACAGAGAGAAATAATTTTTTTATGGTTTGTTGGGCCTCTCTGACTACTGCTTCATAAGGAGGTAGTCCCCTGGTAGCATTGGGGGTTTCATTCAACAACCACATGGCTTTGGGGACTTCCCCTTGTCATTCATGCAAAGCACCTTTTAATCAAAACCTTTAAACTGCCAATTTCACTTCCTTCCGCATGTGTTCACACACCTGTAGGCTGCTGAAGAGTTCATGTTATAGAACGAGAACTTTTAACGGGGACAGGATCTTTGCAGGTCCATTGTAAGGACCAAGCCAGTTGGTGTTGGGTGTTTAAGGCAATACTTTAAAAAAAAAAAAAAAAGCACTGGCTGCTCTTTCAGAGGACCTGGGTTCAATTCCCAGCACCCACACGACAGCTCAAAATTGTCTGTAGTTCCAGTTTCAGGGGATCTGACACCCTTACACAGACATGTAGGCAGGCAAAACAATGAATATAAAATAAAAATAAGTCGTTTAAAAATTTTAAAAAAACTACATAAAAAAGAAAGAAAGAAATGTCAGCAAGGCCTAATATAGCATGAAAAAATCATCGCTTGTATCAATTATTTCTTTTAAGATTTATTTATTTAAGGTACTTTGGGGTTTTGTCTGCATGTATGTCTGTTTGAGCATGTCAGATCCCATGGAACTGGAATTACAGATAGTTGTCAACTGCCATGTGGGTGCTGGGAATTGAACCTCTGTGCTCCCAACCTCCAAGCCGTCTCTCCAGCCTCCACTTGTATCAATTATTTTGTCAAAAGAACAATGTTCGACACAGTTTCATGCATGGGGGATACTATCTCATCTAGTTCTCCATAATCCACAGACATTTTCCATGTCCAGCTTCCTCATCCAGGACTGTAGCTGCTGTAGGGCTCCTGCGCATCTCCACAACCTGATGGTCTCTCGATGATGCTCAGTCTGGTTCAGGTCCAAAGGGGAGCAAGTCCTTTGCTAGAATCTGCTGTGCTTGCCAATGAAGCTATCTCCTTGGCTCAGCACTGTGGCCTTTGCCCTCTTCTGGGTACCACCGGCTTCTGAAAGGACCAAGGTTGGACTGAACTTGGTTGCACATCTTATCACCCCTCATAGAGATCATGCAAACGCCACGTAAGCAGGAAGGCACATAGTCCCATACTAGATGGACAAAGGTGGCTACACTAAATTCAGCCCCAGTTGCCTATCTCAACCCCCATTGCAATCCCAACCCTTCTGTGCTCTGTCAGACCTTGTTTGGGGGAAATAACTGTGTTGTGGAACTCATCCTGGGGAGATAGGGACAAACACCTGTTCATCCCATATAGGGCACCGAGGATGGAACAAGGAAACCATGCATCCAAGTCAATCTTGGTGAACTAGTACACGTATTGCGTTATTTATAGGAGCACAGGTAAAGTCAAGCCAACTTTATCCTCACGCTCTTACTCTAGCCTGAGTGAGAACTCATGCAAGTTTCATCTATTTTTTTTTGAGTCCTAGGAGAGCAAGCCGCCTTTCTTCTTCCATTCCAGTTTGGAGGCAAACAAACCTAGAAGACAAGGTGAGGTCTAATGAATGAAAACGCATTCTGACTTGAGTCTTGTTAAAACTAAAAGGAAACAGGAAAGGGATATAATTATATCTTAATTAAAAATTTTTGTACGTGGGATTATGATTTTAGTTTTTTCTCTTTTTTTAAAAACTCATTTTGTACAGGTTTAAAACTCACATAATGAAGTGTTGCCAACAACAATACCCAAAACTCTAAGGTCTAGAAGCCTAAGTGACTTTTTCTACATGATATCTATAATTAGGGACAGTTCTGAGCTGAAACTGGACTCTGGACTTCCAATCAAATACTCCTTTTCTTAGAACAGGCATTTTTGTAGGCATGCCAACCTTCTGGGGCATGAGATATCTGCCCAGAGCTTGACAAGCCAAGGGGTGAATTAGGGAATACACTCCGGTGCCATCAAAGACTCATACAAGCAGTTCATCAGTAAGCGGCCAAGTGGCAAATTGGGATTGACTGGGAAAGCAGAGCAGCTGCTGACTTGCGAAGTGGTGTCCAAAAACTCTTGGCTCTCCCCCATGTAGTCTTTAAGGGAGCCATCTCAGAAGCAGACTAGCCTTCAGTGCCCGAACAAACAAAGGCAAAAGTGGACTCTGTCTTAGCCGGACTTTTCTGGATGGTATCAGGATCTCTAGTCATCCCCGAGATCATCAGAGTGAGTCTGGCATGAGGTCTCATGGTTATTGCTGAGGCCGTATGCCTGGACACCAAAGTTTAGAGAACAGTTAGTGTGGAGTGTCGTGTCCCCATCACTCAAGACAGCTGCTTTTTTAGAAATAAAACCAACACACCATTTCTCTAGGTGTAGTCTTGAGAAATCAACAGGGCTTGTGAGGAGGTCTGTGAGCAGACAAAGAGCAAAGAAAAGTTATGCTCAAAATCAGAAAGATGCTAACAGTAGGCTAAAACCCCCAAGTGTTGCTAGAGTTTTCCTGCCTGGCCCACAGTCAGGACAAATCTCTCTCACCCGCCAGTCCCAAGCCGCTCAAACCCGATCAAGTAAACACAGACACTTATATTGGTTTCAAACTGTATGGCCGTGGCAGGCTTCTTGCTAACTGTTCTTAGGCTTCTTGCTAACTGTTCTTACAGCTTAAATTAATCCATTTCTATTAATCTATACCTTGCCACGTGGCTTGTGGCTTACCGGTACTTTTCATCTTCCTTGTCCTGATGGCGGCTGGCAGTGTCTCCCTTTTCCAGCTTCCTGTTCTCTCTAGTCTCCTCTCTGTTAGTCCCGCCTATACTTCCTGCCTGGCCACTGCCAATCAGTGATTTATTCATTGACCAATCAGCAACACATTTGACATACAGACCATCTCACAGCACTTCCCCTTTTCTTTTCTTAAAAAGGAAGGTTTTAACCTTTACATATCTCCAAAGTCAGCTTGGTATATTTGGGAATTTGGGCGTAGCTTCTCTTACTACTTCCTGCTGGAGGGGGGCGCTGTATCTTCTGGGGAAACAAAGAAAATTTTAGGATCATGGAGTAGTCCGTGAGGCTGTATCATCTGAGCCAGTTGTCTTGAAACGGTTCTGGATGTTGGATCATCTGGGCCATGGTGTCATCGGAGACCTTTCAGGGGGTCTTGGCTGGTCAAACCTGATGTATCTTACTCTGGAACAAATCCATAGCCTCTTGCTTTCTGTGGAAACAAAAGAGACTCTTTTCCAAAGCAACATATCCTTACATCCAAATTTTGAAGTCAAAGTATCTTTAAAATATACGTACTGGTTTAACTCAGCTTCCTTTACAATCAAACATCTCTCTGTAGTTAAGAATCCCAAAGACAACACAATCCAGACTCTCTGTGTAATAGTCATCTCTACGTGGCTTATTTTTTATATTAATTTTACTGTCTCTTTAAAGACTTTATTTTTTTAAACTATGTATTTGTTTCTATACTGTATATATCACCTTTTTTTGTCTCTTTCAAGCCTACGTATATCTTACACACATTTTAAACTATTACATCTGAATCTGTCTTATTGTGAATCTATTGCTTTAAGCTGCAGCAGCTGTGGCTGCTGGCTCCGCCCACCGCAGCTTCCCAACATGGCGTGGTACTTTACCACCAGCTCTGGGAGCTATCGTGGGTCTATGCTTTTTTTCAAGCAGCGTGTAGCCCAGAAACCTCTTTTGTTTTGTACTAGCAAAGGCTAAATCCACAATGTAGCTTAATGTGCCACTTGCAGAGGCCTCATTCCCGCCATACTGCAGGTCGAGCGCGCACGCCAGCAACCAGCAACCCGCCAGTAGCTCAAACCGGCAGCTGCCGCTCATTTGAGAGAGACAATTAGGAAGCTGTTTTTAGCTCCGTTTTAGAATCTTTTTTTTTTTTCAGGTTTTAGGTGGAAACTCTTGCCCCACGTTGGGCGCCATTTGTTGCTAGAGTTTTCCTGCCTGGCCCACAGTCAGGACAAATCTCTCTCACCCGCCAGTCCCAAGCCGCTCAAACCCGATCAAGTAAACACAGACACTTATATTGGTTTCAAACTGTATGGCCGTGGCAGGCTTCTTGCTAACTGTTCTTAGGCTTCTTGCTAACTGTTCTTACAGCTTAAATTAATCCATTTCTATTAATCTATACCTTGCCACGTGGCTTGTGGCTTACCGGTACTTTTCATCTTCCTTGTCCTGATGGCGGCTGGCAGTGTCTCCCTTTTCCAGCTTCCTGTTCTCTCTAGTCTCCTCTCTGTTAGTCCCGCCTATACTTCCTGCCTGGCCACTGCCAATCAGTGATTTATTCATTGACCAATCAGCAACACATTTGACATACAGACCATCTCACAGCACCCAAGCTCCCTTCTGGGTTTTGGAAATCTACCAATCCCTGAGTCTGCCCAAGCTCAGGACTTGAAATCCCACCAATCACCACCCTGGAAAGCTCCACCCACAAGAAACCCTATATAATGCCTGCCTCCTGCTCAGTTCTTTGCTTTTTTTCTTCCAGGCAGGGAGGCAGCCACTCCCTTGTGTCTCCCAATAAATCTCTTGTATGAGATTTGTTGTGCAGTTTGACTTTGTGGTATTCCTTGGCACCCAGCTGCTAGGATTTCTTTCTTTCTTTCTTTCTTTCTTTCTTTCTTTCTTTCTTTCTTTCTTTCTTTCTTTCCTTCTTCCTTTCTTTCCTTTCTTTCTTTCTTTCTTTCTTTTCTCTCTCTCTCTCTCTCTCTCTCTCTCTCTCTCTCTCTCCCTCCCTCCCTTTCTTTCTTTCTTTCTTTTTCTTTCTTTCTTTCTGGAAGAACAATCACTGCTCTTAACCTTGAGCCATCTCTCCAGCCTTTCCCCTCAGAGCTGTAACACTTACGCTAACAGGGCAGACCTAGCAGCACAGACCCAGGCAGGAACTGGCTTATTGGCCTTTCAAAGTGAACACATACTGGAGCAGCTATTAGGCAATGCTGCTGTCTTTCTGTAGCACCTTGATTTGCCAGTTTGGCTCTCACGTTTTCAGAGGTGGAGGAACTCCTCAGCGGTCATTCGTGGCACAGAAGGGCAAGGTCAAATTCTGCCACTGTCCCTGGCAATACTCTTGCTTTTCCCTAGTCAATATAAAAGCATGGTTCTGGCAGACACACCTGTAGAGACATACAAGTTTTCCCTGACCAATTGGACCATCCTCAGTTTTGATACAGCACCCCATACATCCTTTAAAGTGATCATTGCCCTTTCATGTGCATTGGTGATAGTGGCTGGCATCAACTGGGCATCTGACTTGCTTTGCCAATGTGACTCTTTCTAGTGGGATACTGGCTTTTGTGGCTGTGATGTATAACGAAAGTGACATCCCAAAGACAGTGACTGTTGAATCACAGTCTTTAGATTTTTCTACTCAGTGTTCTCTCAAAGTGAGGAAGCCTGCCTTGACTGCCATGATTTGTGTCCTATCTATGAGACTCTCTTTTCTCTTAGCTTGGAATTAGTTTATGTACCTACAGCCCAACTCCAGAATGTTCTGTCCACAAATGATAACCAGATGTTAAAAGAGGAAAACTCAAGGATATTAAATAAATATTCATTTATTATGGGGCTGGACAGAATTTTGAGGCCTATATAACTCAAGTTATTGTCATACATTAAAACTAATTCATCTATGATCTGTGGCTTGTGCTAAGAGAAAAATCCATCAAACATGGGAATTTTGATGTGTGTGTGGTTTTTTGTTTTTGTTGGGGGGGGAAATCACAGTATTTTGTGATCCTACTACAACGCAGTACACCATTCATATTTCTGTCCCCACGTCTTGTGAAGAATTAGAGTATGTAGCAATAGCCTAAGTCTGAAGCAATGCACTTTTCTTAAAGTCAGCCAGATTTATGATTAGACCTCACACACTGCCTCAGTGGGTAAGACTGATTGATGCACAAGCATAGGTACTGGTACCCATGTGATGAAACCTGGGCATGACTACATGTGCTGAAAATCTCAGTGTTGTGGTGTGGCAGAGACAGGAGGATGGGTACCCGAGTTCAAATCCCCAGCACCCATGTGATGAAACCTGGGCATGACTACATGTGCTGGAAACCTCAGTGCTGTGGTGTGGCAGAGACAGGAGGATGGCTGGGGCTTGCTGGCTGCCAGACTAGCTCCAGGTTCTGGGAGAGAACCTGTCTCAAGGAAGTAAAGCAAAGAATGATAGAGTGGAACAGCCAATATTCTCCTCTGGCCTCTGTGTGCACCCTCAGACACCTGTGTATACACCACACACACATACACACACATGAGAGAGAGAGGGGGGGGGGGAGGGAGGGAGGGAGGGAAGGAGAGAGAGAGAGAGAGAGGACAGTTTTTCAAATTTTATCCCAGAAAAGAAATTATTATGGTCTGAATTTTTGAAGTATAGACACACATAAGGAATATATTTTGATTATGCAGCCACTGGGCTATAGGTTGAATCCAGACTGCTCATTGGAAAGCAGAAGACAAGGAATTAAGTCTTTTTCCTTCAAGGAATAAGGCTTCCTTCCTGGTTTTCATTTGAGGCAGTTCTTCTGCATAGATTGGGTTGTCCCCAGTCTCAGAATTCTCCTGTCCCAAGACTTTTGAGTTCTGAGATTAGAGGTGTGTACCATCATGTTTGTTGAAAAATTTCTTATTCACAGGTCATGCATAAAACTGTGGAAACGGGTCAGGTGTGGTGGTACATGCCTTTGAGCCCAGCACTGGGGAGACAGAGGAAGGTGGATCTCGAAGTTGGAGGCCAGCCTGGTCTACAGAGTGATTTCCAGGACAGCCAGAGCTGCATAGGGAAACCCTGTCTTGAAAAAAACAAAAACAATAACAAAATAAAACAAAAAACCCTGTGGAGATGGATGGTCACCTTTCAGCTCTCAGGAGTAAAGTAACACACCTCCTCTTTAGGTTTACTCATGCAGGTACATCTTAGTTCCTTATTTGGGGCTGAGCTGTGTCCTCACAAAATGCATTGTTGGACCCCTATCACCGAGAGTGTGACTCTAGATTTCAATAAGGCCTTTGTAAGTTAGGTCATGAGATGAGACCCTTATCCAACAGGAATGGGTTTTACATGGGAGAGAAGATGCCGGGATCTCCCTCCGCCTCTGTTAATACTGAAGGTGGGATACATGAGGACACAGCTGGAGGGCCTCCGTCCACTGACTATGAAGAGGTGCTTCACCTGAAAACAGCCCTGAGGGTGTCCTGGGATGGATGTCTAACCTCTAGACCTCTGAGGAAGTAAATGGTTGCTTCTTAAGTTACCCAGTCTGTGGCAGGCTGTAAATGTGAGCACTCTCCCTGCCCTTGGCCCACAGTTTTAACTACTCCAGGTCAAGCATGCTCTGAAAATATTGATTGTTTTTCAGAAATAATCTGTGCCAATAAATAAATAAATAAATAAATAAATAAATAAATAAATAAATAAATCTTAGGTTAAAACCGGGCGGTGGTGGCGACGACTTTAATCCCAGCACTTGGAAGGCAGAGCCAGGCGGACCTCTGTGAGCTTGAGGCCAGCTTGGTCTACAGAGCAAGATCCAGGATAGGCACCAAAACTACACAGAGAAACCCTGTCTCAAAAAACAAACAAACAAACAAAAAACAAAACAAACAAACAAACAAAAAAAGACAAGAAATAACCTGTGCGGTTTTAATTTTTTCACTGTTCCAAATAGCATGATGATTTCCTGTACCATCCTGCTCTGTCCTGCCCAGGACATGAATCATCCTTGGTTTTGCATTACTATGACATATATTCTACCTGCCCTATGGCAGTTAGAGACCACACATTCCCTGGACTCTAGTATATGGTAATTATGTTATTATCAGTTATAAATATCAATATATTGCCATGTCTAATTTTGTTTGTTTTTTGGGACAGGGATCCTCTGTGTAGCCCTGGCTGTCATGGAACTCTTTTTGTAGATCAGGCTGACCTTGAACTCAGAACTACCTCCCAAGTGCTGGGATTAAGGTGTATACCACTACCTCCTTGGTTGCCATAACTAATTTTAAAATTAAACTTTGTTGTAGACATGAGTCTAAAGGATAGACGTGATATATAGGCTTTGATACTATGTACAATTTGAAGCATGCCCTGATGGTTTTGGAATTATACGCCATAGATTTATTCTACTAGACATAGCATTTCCACATTTCTTCCTCCCAAAGCCTGCGACTCTTGTGTAGCATCAGTCTGATACATACATATTTTTAACTAACCACTTGATGGACCATCTCCTTTTTCTTACCCTGTTTTGTGCTGTTACCTGTGCTGCGTGTCTCCTGTGTTCTGTTGCTTCAGTGGAAGCACAGTGATGCCTCTGTCACAGTACCAGCTTACACCTTGCTGTTCTTGTCACTCAAATGATGGTGCCTCCCTGTTCTTAATCTCCAGAACATTAGGTTCTCTGCTTCCGGTGCTTTGTCCTTGGAGTCTCTCCGCACACTGTGTGGCTGATATCTTTGGTCAGTACATCTTTCTCATTTTCCTCCTCCTTTTTTCCCTTTGTTTTGTCTTCCCTTGCTTTTCTTTCTTTCTTTCTTTCTTTCTTTCTTTCTTTCTTTCTTTCTTTCTTTTTTTTCTCTCTCTCTCTCTCTCCCTCCCTCCCTCCCTCCCTTCCTTCCTTCCTTCCTTCCTCCCTCCCTCCCTCTCACTCTCTCTCTCTTTCTTTCTTTCTAGAAAATGTCTTGCTATAATATAGTCCAGAGTGCTCTAGAACTCCCAGTGCCCAGAGGATGGATGGCCTTGAACTTTTGCTCCTCCTGCCTCCATCTCCTAAGTGTTGAGATTACCTCCATGAGATTGCCTGCATGTGGCACTGATGTGGTGCTGGGTGTAAGTCTCAGAGCTCCCTGAATGGTAGGCTACAACTAGAACTCTAGTAACTGATCTACACCCAACCCCTTCTTTCTTATACCGTAATTATATACGCTTCATTTGCCCAGTCAGTGTAAGGGATCTCTGAACTGGGCCAGAATGAATTCAGATTCAGTCTCATGGTCCCTTGCATAGATTTCTTTCTACCTGTTTTGCACCTGGTAAGTGATTGAGGACTTCATTGTTTCTTCTGGACTCCACCCACTGTCTTCACACACCCTCTATGTGTGTTGGAGCCCAGATGGTTAAGAGTTCAAATTCTTTCCCTATAGTTTTTTGTTATATATTCAAATCAGTGGGCCTATGCAACTGAGTGTAAATGTACCCTAAACCCAGGCATGGACACTCCAGTTCCAATAGGTTGGTATTAGGAAGTAGAACAGAATTAGGCATGAGTCACTAATCTCCTTCTAGAAGAGACTTCCCTAGCCATCATTGTCACGTGGAGTCAGGAAGCAGAGAGAAGACAAATACTTTGGAGGAGGCAGGCTCTTACCACATAGCTCATCTGTTAGTGCTTCCATCCTGCATGCCCCAGCCTCTGGAACCATGAGAACACATTTCTGTTGTCCGTCAACCATCCAGTCCATGGGATTCTGACAGAGTAGCCTGAACTGACTAAGGTTATAGAATGGATACTGGCTGCAGGTGTTCCCACGTTCACAACACTGTCTCATCCAAGCCGCATCCTTACCCAGGAGTTTAGCTGAATCCCTAGGGAAGTTTTCTAATGGGGTATATTAAATTTCATTTCAACTCAGCTCCTGAGATAAAGAAGTAGATATCTTATCAAAATAAGCGAGGAAAACAACATTGTCGTAGCTCAATGAACCCCCAATTTTTCTACTTTCTTCTCATTCTTTTGTGGATTCTTGCTTGTCACACATCCTTCAACAACTTCCCCAAACACAAGTCCAGGGGCAAACTGTGCAAAGTGTTGTACACCTAACACGAGGGTGCTCTGTAAAGGCTAAAACCTAAAGAAGGAGCTGGCTGCAGGCCCTGGACTCCATTCCAGCACTTCAAAACCAAAAGAGAACACAACACAGTGGATCAGAAGAAACAATATCAAGTCTGAAGGAGCAGATGCCGTACCAAACATCATTCATTACCTGTCATCCTTTTCTTCCCAGAAAAAAACACATCATTGAAGAACGTTGACAGGGCGGGAGGAAGAAGGGACTTCCTTTTTCTCCAGTCACCCTAGGTTCTCTTGATAGAACCCTATAAATTAGACAAACAAAATAAAGGTTAACACAAGAAAGCAGTATTGGGAAGAAGGAAAGGAAAGCATACTATATTTTCCAGTAGGTTTTATGTCAGACAGGAGCCTTCAAAGGGAAGTGATGACCCAAAGACGTGATTGAGTTCATTATGTAACCCAGGATGGCACCGACCTTTGGGTTTTCCTGCCCCGGTTTCCCCAGGGCGAGAATTACATGTGTGTACTCTCGCTTTCATACCAGGTTTGATGAAGAACAGGAAGTCATGGGAAAGTGAGAGAGGACAAGAGAGCTGAGCTAAAGGGAGCAAGTGGAGGAAACTTAGCAAGTCTTGACCTCTCACTCCCTGCATCCCCAGCATCCCTAGCATCTCTCTACCTTCAGAGAGAGGGAGCACAGTCCTTCCAGACTCCTGTTTAGACAGAGGACATCTCCCATGAAGGCCTTATGGCTTGCTTCAGGGGAAGAAAGAGCGGTCGGAGAAGTCCCTCACTGCATCCTCTTTTCCAAATCCCTTTAGCTTCAAACACTTGACAAGTGGAGCGTCTATATTCTAGGCTCTCATGTTTTGAACACTGTCAACAGATAAAAAAAGAGATTACCTCCTCCTTGATTCTGCCTACTGCTTTAGAATCTGATACAGAGATTCTATCAACCGAGCAAGAAAATACACGCCAACACCTCTCACAGAAGGCCAAGTGAGGCCGAGACACAATAGCCAGGTCTTCTTTTTGCCTACTTGGTTATGAATTCCCCGAGGTGAGAATTTTCAGGGCACAAAACAAATGGCTTTTTCCTTATCACAATGGAACCTCTCATCTCTCTGTTAAGTTGTTGGTGTTGTTAGTACTTACATGGTCCTTTTGCTTTGTGATTCTAGCGGGAATAATTGCTGTCTGTGATTTTCGGTCATTATCATATAAGCCTTGGAATGTTTTGCTTTCAATGTGGTCCTATTTTAAGTATCTTTCCTTGGTACCATCTTTCTTATTTTCATCCGGAAAATTTGCAAAAAAAACAAAAAAACAAAAAAATCACATAAAGTTGTGTAGTTGAGAGAACACCTTCTAAAGCCAATTATTCTATACTTTTCTGTTTTGATAGATACATCACTTAGGAAATTTCATTCTTCAGAAGAAGAGATTTATGAAATAATCTCAAGGGTTTGTTTTGGGGGAAAATGTTGTCAAGACCTGTCTCCTTACATTACCCACTTAATTATTACTTCACACCATGCCCAGAGATCACATGCTTGGTGAAACCAACAGGGCTATTTTTGTGTTCAGTTTCAGGACACATTTCTGTTCTGTGGCTGTGAGCAGAATTAACTTCCTGTCTGTGATTACTAACCTTGGTTGTCAACTTGGATGAAATGAGAAATGCCTACACTCATAGCTCAAAGAACTGTCTAGAAAGTTTCCACCAACATCTCCATACACGGCTGATGCTTAGCTACCACCAATTAAGAAGTCTACTTTCCTTATTTAGTCAGGCCATAAAAGCGCCATGCTAAGGTGGAGATTTTTTAATCAGCTCTACTTCTGAGGGCTGCACAGATTTATAAACACTCAAATAGGCTCTTAGATTCAATTTTGTCTCAAGTTTTTGTTTAGTGGCCTTAAAGGAGAAAAAATATTCTGATGCTCATGAAAACACTGAGGCAGAAATTGGTCTGAGTGCTGAGTGACTCTGGATGCGAGGCTGGAGTGGCTGGTGGTCATGAGAATGGAAGATGGACAGGTCAGGCAGTTATAGGGCAGGGATTCCATACTAAAAGCGGCAGTTCTGTCAGTGTGGAGGGCCCCAGACACAGCTTGACCACACAGCTGCCATGATAGGTTTTGGGGCCCAGACATAGCTTCTGTGACAGGCTTATTGGCAGGCAACACCCAGATCCAAGAAAAGCCATAAACTGACACCACCCAGGGATCTACCCAGGGATGGGGAAGTACCTGACATCCCAAACATTCCAACCATTATATAAGGTGGCCAGATGCCCCTGAGTCTAGCATACACCTGTTTTCATTTTACAAATAGATACCCCTAGACAAATGTCGGCTACTCAGGGTCCTGAACCCTGGAAATCCCCTCACCCCAACCTCTGCTATGATAAAAAAAAACTCTGCCCCACCTGAGCTCAGGGCTCTTTGCTCTCACTGCTGCATGGGACAGACAGACCAAGCCACAGAGCTTAAAAATAAAGGCTCTTTACTTTTACATACAGGATTCGGTCTCCATGATGGTTTCCATGAAAGCTTACCTGGGGTAAAAGCCTGGCCCATTCTCAAGGGCCTCTGTGTCTCCTTATTTCAGGGGAATACAGGAGAGTACAGCTCTGAGAAAAACAGAGACCGAGAGACAAAGAGAGACACACACAGACACAGACAGACAGACAGACAGACAGACAGACACACACACACACACACACACACACACACACACACACACACACACACAGAAGCAGAGACAGAGAGAGCTATAATTACAAAGTAAATCTTGCAAAATCAATCCAGCCAGAATCTCGCTGAAATTCAGCCAAGGTGATAGACGTCATCTGAGAGACAGTTAGGGTGAATGAGAAATTCAGGGTGGTTATTGCTACAGTAGCAGTAAAGGCTCATTAAGGGGAAATGGGTTCTGGTCAGGGGAATGGAATCTCTGGCTTGGGTGGAGTACATTCCAGTTGGGTAGGTCAATCACTCCCCAGGAAGGCAAATTCACCTTAAGCCATCCTGAAGAGACAGGAGGAATAATTATCCCCCTAATGAGATAATGTACTTCTCCTTCCCAGACTCTCTGCTCTTTGTGTAGCCTTTTACCAAGCCTCAGCCATGCAGCTTTGTAGGTCTGCCCACTTCCCTCACCCACCCAGAGAACGTAACTTTTTCTTTTCTTCTATCTCTTTCCTTAGCATGCTTTCTCTAATACTTTGGACTTCACAATTTCTCTGTCCCCCTGCACCCACAAACTGCTAAGTGGCTGCTGGGCTCCTCTGCAGCTGATCCCCATGCCAGCTTAACTAAAAGGCATAGCTCTTTCTCCTTCTCATTTCCTTGTTTCCAGCCAGGACCAAGATTTACAGCTTGCCTGCCCTGGGATTTTCCTTTTAAATTCTAAAAAAAAAATTGCCTTAATGCTTTGAGTCTGTTCATAAGTTCTTTTGTTTGTTTGTTTGTTTGTTTGTTTTAAAGCAGACTTAGACCCCCAAAGAGGGGATCTTGATTTCCCCAGTATCAATTAGCTGTTGAAAGTCAAAGATGCTGCCTTAATGGATCTGAGTGGATTCTTGGGAAAGCCGGGCTTTCAGGACATACACAAAGACAGGGCTTAATTAAACAACCAAGCATACAGGAGCCAACCATGGTCAAGGGGAGAGTCTTTGCAATATTACATGCATCATGCATTTGTTTTTGCAGGGCTAGGAATATAACCCAGAGCCTGGCATGTACCATGCAAGTGCTATACCACTGAGCCACACACCATGTTCAATAATGTATTAAAACTATAAATTTGTTTATGTCTGTGAAGAACTCCAGGTATTTCTCAGAAACCAGCGCAATATAAAGAAATATGAGTGACTGTTGAGATCCGATTGCGCCCTACTCCAGGTTACTACATATTGTATGAAACAGAGGTTTCTTTAGGGTGTGCAGTGCCTTAGGGAACCCCACTTTATAAGCAACTTTTGACTCAATTTTAAGGGAAAGGACCAGGATGACTACAGCCCCTGGGTCGAAGCCAGAAACTATACCATCTGTCCACCAGCCTCCAGCACAGACTGGCAGATGACTTAATTCTGGGGGATACAAAAGGAACCACCTTATAAGTTTATCGAAGAGAATTGAAACTGTTGGGATACATGGGCATATTAAAATCATATTAGGGAATCCAGGCCCAAGAATTTACCAGGCACACCAGGCCCAGGAACAGGAGTAACTCCCTTACCTGACCATGTAAAGTGGTGGGTAGGCAACAATGCAATCATGACCCCACAATATCTGATGCCTGGAGTATGTGACTTGGACCAAGGACTCCAGGACTCCTCTGTGTCCTCCGCTGTTGACACAGTACATCAGTACACTCCCTGCCCACCTGCTGGCCCACCTCTTTGCCCTTTGGACACGGAACAGATCCACGGTGTTTGCCATCCTATCAATACAGACTTTCTTAGCCCATTTCTGAAAACTTGAACTTTCTGCTGTGGCCCTTTAACACGCATTCATCCTGTAACCCATGCACACACAGATAGATGTCTAGATATATTTACTGTATAGTGCATGATGTGAGAGACATTAGTAATGAAGACTGGAAGAAAGAGCCTCCACTCACCTCAGCCAGGCTAGCACGATGGTGGGTTTTTTGTGGCACTGAGACCGCTCAACCTTGGTAACTTATTGTTCAATGAATTCTGACATTGTGGAAAGGCACAAACATGTTTGTCTATGTTTCTGGCATAGAGTACTCATGATAGTGGCTTTTCTTTGTTTATTGTTTATTTTTATTGGTATTGGGACTTCCTCATCTATATAATCAGCAAATAATCACTCACAAGGTGAAGACCTTCAATTGTAAAATACATGTAATAACCCCAATAATACCCTCCCAAGCAAACCTTTCACTCAGTCCTCAATTCGTCTCTTGCCTCGTTTCTCTTTCCGTATTAACATTTGGACACTGCTATAAATAAGGCCCTGAGTTGGATGACCGATAACAAAATAAAGCATTTGGGGTGGAGGGAGCCTGGAAGGGTTCCTAGAGACCAGCTCTTCTCCTCCTAGCCCAGACAGGACAAGGTAGTGACTTACTGGGGGAGGAGTGGAGTGATTAAAGAACTTTCCCCGTGGCTAGAGTGTTTGTTTAGAAAGTAACAAGAATTATCTGATAAACCGGGTCACCT